>NC_083351.1:81039575-81664575 GCF_030254825.1 Meriones unguiculatus | reverse complement strand
ACAGAAAGGCAAATAAAATCTTCCTTGTCATTATAGAAGCTTCCAGTAGAAGGTGTGGCCAGATTAAAGGTATTTCTTTCTGCCAATTTCCAAATCAAAAGCCTGTGTCTTCCTGCCTCAGGTTCTGGATTGGAGGTGTGTCTTCCTACCTCAAAGGTCTAGACTAGAAGTGGATTCACTTCAAACCAATCAGAACATCTCTTATGGGTGTACTCTCCGTTTCTAGACTGTAGTTCATTCCAGATATGGTCAAGATGACAACCAAGAATTACCTTCACACTGAGATTGATAGAAAGAGAAATAAGAAGACATTCCGTATGGGGTGTTGGTACCTGTGGCTAAAATAGATATGCTGCCTAATTTTTTAGGGGATAAATGAAAGGGGGGTTTCAAGGGAGTGTGAGGTGGTGCATTGTTAGTTAATGGACTAGGAGGGCAAACATTCTAGGTACAGGCAAGGGACATGTTAAATGGTAAGAGCAGAATTCACAAATGCATGTGCCAGGTAAGCATAGAAACTCATGAAAGAACACAGAAAAGAGATTTTACAAAAACTGGAAACCATTCCTATACCCCATCCCAGCCAAAACATAATTATATATCTGTTTTAGAAGTATCCAACTGGAAAACAGACAAACAAATAAACAAATAAACAAACTATGTACTATAGAGTCATAAAAACAAGATCAGTATGGTTACAGCATTAAAAAAATAATTATGAAAATCCAGTTTTTAAACACTCATTCACATACAGCTATTTCTCACAACTTATGTAAAGTTGTCTAAGTATGCTTACATTAAAAAGTGTTTTTCCTTGAGGTAGAGCTATTCCAAATTTTCTGAGAATGAGTCAGATTGATTTCCAAAGTAAAAGTTTGCACTCCCACCAGCAATGGAGGAATGTTTCACTTTCTCCACATTCTCACTAGCATGTACTATCACTTGAGATTTTGTTTGTTTTTTCTTTTCCAATTGTTTTTATTTTTTAATATTAGTTACAATTTGTTAACTTTGTATCCCGGCTGTTTCCAGCTCCCTCTTTCCCTCCCAATCTCACCCTTCCTCCATCATCTCTTCCCTGCCCCTTTCTAAGCCCACTGATAGGGGAGAACCTCCTTTCATCTGATACTGGTTTATCAGGTATCTTCAGGACTGGCTGCAAAGTCCTCCTCTGTGGCCTAGCAGGTCTGCTTCTCCCTTGGTGGGGAGCATCAAAGAGCCCACCCACCATTAAGTTCATGTCAGAAATAGTCCCTGTTCCAAGTAAAAAATGGGGTACAGAGCTAAACAGAATTCTCAATAGAGGAATATCAAATGGAAGAGAAACACTTAAAGAAACGCTTGACATCATTAGTCATTTCAGAAATGCAAATCAAAACAACCCTGAGATTTCACATCACACCCATCAGAATGGCTAAGATCAAAATCTCAAATGACAACACATGCTGCAGAGGATGTGGAGAAAGGGGAACCCTCCTCCATTGCTGGTACGAATGGAAACTTGTACAGCCACTTTGGAAACCAATCTGGTGCTTTCTCAGAAAATTAGGAATAGTGCTACCTTAAGATCCAGCTATATACTCCTAGTCATATACCCAAAAGATGTCCCACCATTCAATAAGGACATTTGCTCAACTATGTTCTGAGCAGCTCTTAAATTGCTTCTCCACCACTAGAAATTCATCTGCTGGGAACTCTTTCTCTGTTTATCTTTGTACACCATTTTTCAACTGGATTATTTTGCTTGTTGGTGTTTAATTTCTTGAGTTATTTATATATTTTGGCTATTACCCCTTTGTCAGATGTGGGATTGGTGAAGATCTTTTCTCAGTCTATAGATTGATATTTTTTTCTGTTGACAATGTCCTTTGCCTTATACAGGGTTTTCACTTTCATGAGGTCCCATTTATTAGTTGTTGATCTTAGAGCCTGATGTGTTGGTCGTTCTGTCCAGGAATTTGGCTCCTATGCCAGTGAGTTCAAGGTTATTTCCACTTTCTCTTCTAAAAGATTTAGTGTTTCTTGCTTTATGTTGATATCTGGCTTTATGTTGTTGGCCTTTAGGTTTGTACAGGGTGATAAATATGAATATATTTGCATTTTTCTACATATAGACATCCAGATTGATGAGTACCATTTGTTGAAGACGCTTTCTTTTTTCCCTTGTATGGTTTTGGTTCCTTTGTAAAAAATCAAGTGTGTATGGGTTTATTTGATTCAATTCCTTTGACAAAGCACTCTATTTCTATGCCAGTAACCTGGACATTTTTATTATTATTGCTCTGTAAGATAGTTTGAAATCAGAGATGAAGATATCTCCAGAAGTTCTTTTATTATACAGGATTGTTTTAGCTATTCTATGTTCTTTGTTTTTCCATATGAAGTGGAGAATTGCTCTTTCCAGGTATGTAAAGAGTTGTGTTGGTATTTCGATAGGAATTGCATTGAATCTGCATATTGCTTTTGGTAAGATGGCTAATTTAACTGTTAATCCTACTGATCCATGAGCATGAGAATTTTTTTCATCTTTCGATAGCTTCTTCAATATATTTCTTCAGAGACTTGAAGTTCCTGTCATACAGGTATTTCACTTGCTTGATTAGGTTTACATCCAAGATACTTTATATTATTTGTGGCTATTGTGAAAGGTGTTGGTTCCCTAATTTCTTTTTCACCTCATTTGTCATTTGTATAACAATGCTATAACACTCCTGGGCATGTACCCAAAAGATGCTCCACTATACAACAGGAACGTTTGCTCAGGTATGTTCATTGCAGCTTTATTTATAATAGCCAGAAAGTGGAAATGACCCAGATGTCTCTCAACCTAAGAACATATAAACAAACAAACAAACAACAACAATTGTGGTATATTTACACAATGAAATATTACTCAGCTATTAAAAACATTGACAACATAACATTTGCAGGCAAATGGATAGAACTAGAAAATATCATCCTGAGTGAGGTAACCCAGACCCAGAAAGACACAAATGCTATGTACCCACATATAAGCAGATTTTAGTCTTATAGTATAGATAACCATACTACTATTCACAGATCCAAATAATATAGATAACAAGGAAGAGATAAAGGAGCATGCTTAAATCTCACTCAGAAGGGGTAATAGAATAGATAGCTAAAGTGGTTGAAGAGCAGAAACAGCCTAGGAGAGGGATCATTGAGAGAAATGAAGGTGGAGAGCATACCTGGAAGATTGGGAGCAGAAAGACAGAGTGCTCTCAAGAGAGAAGAGAAACCGTGGGAGGAGATCTACAACAGCATAGGCTCCTGGGAGGATATGGGTGACTCTATCTGAGACTTCTCTTAACAGGTGTCATGGAGACTGAAGAGACCACCCTCTCAATAGACATGACTCCTGTTGGAGGGAGAAAAAACATCAGCCTACCCACAAAAACCTCAATTCAAGATTTATCCTGCATACAAGGTATGCAAGGATGAAAAGAGAGCAGAGATTGAGAGAATACCCAACCAAAGTCTGGCTTAACCTGAGACCCACCCCATGGGAGAGATTCTAACACTATTAACAATACTCTGCTCTACTTGCAGACAGGATCGTGGCATAACTGTTATCCACTGAGAGAGGCACCACCCAGCAGCAGATGAAAACAGATGCTGAGATTCATAGTCAAACATTGGGAGGAGTGCAGGGAGTCTTGTGGAAGAGTTGGGGGAGGGATAGAGAGACCTGGAGAGAACAGGAGCTCCACAAGAAGACCAGCAGAGCCAACTAATCAAGGTTCAGAGGGGCATGTGAAGACTGAAACAGCAACAAAGGATCACACATGGACAGGACCTAGGCCCCCTACACTGATGTAGCCAATGGGCAGTTTGGTCTTCATTGGGTTCCCTAGTAATGGTAGCAGGGGCTGTCTCCAACAAAGACACTGTTGTCTGCTTTTTGATCACTTCCTCTAGTGGGGCTGACTAGCCAGGCCATAGGAGAGGAGGATACACTAAGTCCTGATATGACTTAATGGGCTGGGGTTGGTTGGTGGGGGTGTTCCCCTTTTCTGAGGAGTATAGAAAGGGTATGAAGGAGGAAGAAAGGAGGGTGGTACCAGAAGGAAGGAAAGGAGGGGACTATGATCGGGTTTTAAAGTGAATTGATTATTTCATTCTTAATTAACATTAATTTTAAAAAGTGTATTTTTCTTTTGTATATTATCTGAGGCCAGATTTTTAACCTCAACTTTCAGTGAAAGTTGCTGTAGATAAATTGAAGGAATAAATTGAAAGAAATTAATATTTTAACAGCACAAGGTTATCCATTTCATGAGCCTGGTAAAATGCTCTATTATTTTGGGTCTTCTTTAATTTCAGCAGTATTTTCTAGTTTTATTGTTTGAACCATAACAATATTTGACTAATTTGTTCATGAGGACTCTATTATTAAATGTAATTATTAATGAATACAGTTTTGGGTATTTTTGATTTCTAATAATTCTTTGCTAACATATGGGAAATCAGAATGTTAGCTGACCTTTTATTCTGACTTTTGTTAATTTACCTCTTAGTTGTTGTGTAGATCCTAAAAGTTTTCTAAAATAACCACACACCATGGGAATAAAGGCAGACTTGCTTTTATTTAAAAAAATGAAGTATATGAAGGTTAAAACAAAAGAATTATCAAACTGAACATTATTGAAAACATGACTAACATTTTTGTATAATGGGTGATCTTTCAGTCATCTCTTCTCTCCATTTTTATTTAGATGAAATAATTTAGTTATTCTAAGTACAAGTCCCCACATATTTAGAATATTGCTGCATCCTAATATATATATATATATTTTGAATACAGAAATATCCCACTGCAAAGTGAGGAACTCTAAGTTACTTTCTTGGTTTATATAGCCTCTAGCCATACATTCAAAATCAATTATTGCTGCTATGGTTAAAAGATGATGGCAGGAATGGGGGTGTGTGCACTCTGCAGTAATTTGTTTCACATCTAAATAAATAACATAGTGACATAACTGATATTCCAGCAACCTAAAGTAGTCAAAGCAATTTCCTCAGGATATAGAACTCTACAGGGATCATTCTATTAGTTTAACTCAAATTGAAAAGTGGTCCAAAGGTCAACCCCAAGGACCTTTCTGTTATTTCATAAGTGTTATTATGAAAGTGTTGAATAAAACATTCATTTTGTTTTCACTCTTTAATTTTCATTTGCATTGGGACTTTATATAAGTATGTTGTACTTGTGGCCATCCTAACCAGAAGTTGTTCCCATAGATCATTGACAAATGAATCACTATAATTAGTAAAGTATATGTGGTAGAATGTGAAGCAATTCCCTCTGCAGCAAATCAATTATCATCTGTGTGTAGCTTGAGTTTAAATCATCTTATCTGTTTAAGACTCCAGGTTGAGAAAGATGGGTTCATTAAGACAATTACAAAATGAATGGAGGCAGCAGATTCTATTAGAAAAGAAATGCCTGCAAAACTCACTCTGTATTAATGAAAATATTTTCACTTTGACAGCTCAGTTCAAGCATAAAATGATTATCTTTTAGACAAAGAAGAAATAATTGTTAGTGTACATGCACATCTGCTCTGAATAATTCCCTGTAGCATGTTTTGTGGACTTACAAAAACAGGCTTTGTATTTCAGGAAAGTGTTTTTTGTTTTGTTTTGTTTTGTTTTGTTTTTGTTTTTTCTCAGCTCTTTCACTGCTATGAGATAAATAAATTAGAATTTGAAGGTTAAGAGAATCTAAGATCATCAAATGTATACAATTTCCTTTCTTTCCGTGAACATCTTTCTGTAGGAAACTGTGGATAGTATTGAGTATGAATTCTAAAATATTCATGTGCCAACAATATGTAGTGCAGATGCTATGTGTTGTGATCAGCTGTTTGGGGTAAGGGGTGTTGCCATGAAATGCCATCTACGGCATGGTGATTTATAAGACACTGGGAAAGATTCCTGCGGAATGAGGAAAATGTTGATATAAAACTGATTGGAGGGTTTAGCCAAATATTGTGTTAGAATATCTTGTTGCATTTGGATTGTGTTTTCTTTGGAGTTAAGGAAACAAAGCAACTTCCTTTCGAATGAGGAGACCCGAGTATTTTATTCTCATGTGTTGCTTTATCTAAAACTCCTATAAATTCCCATTTAGAACTAACAAATTACGTGCTTAAGCTGTTCATGGAATCTCACTGAACAGCAGTCTTATGCTGTGCTGGGAAATATTCAGCTAACTGTTTTCAAGGAAGTGCTAGTGGCAGAACAATTGGACTCTGGAGACTCTATAAGGGAAGAAAAACAAAGACAACATCCTAGAGCAGAAAACAAGCTTAATGGTGTATAGCACATATTCTGGTTGTTGGAGTGATGGTTCTGTGGTTATGAAAGAAGGTTCTACTTTGTTTATCTAGTCATTCAAACTTTGTTTCATGATTGATCCATCACAAAACCTTGAAACATAAATTCTCTGTGCATCAATGTGCATAATTTTTAATTTTTTCTTTTAATGAAAATAGATTCTTTTACTTATAATACATTCTGTATATGGTTTTCCCTCCTTTTAATCCTCTAGATTCATCTCCACATTTTCTCCTACCTAAACCCATCACCTTTCTGTTTCTCATTAGAAAAGAACATGCTTTTAGGTGAAAACAACCAAATAAACAAAATAAAAAATGAGATTAAAAAAACAAAACATCATAGCAAAGTTGGGCAAGACAAAGAGAAGGAAAAGAGCCCAAGATAAGACACAAGAATCAGAAACCCATTTGATCACACACACAGGAATTCCATACAAATGCTAACAGGGAAGTCATAATACATATGCAGAGAACCCTGGGCATACTGGAGGAGGTCCTGTGCTTGCTACTTCAGTCTCTGATTTCCTATGAGCTCTGCTCATGTTGATTTAGAGGGCCTTGTTCTGGTGTCCTCATCTCATCTGGCTCTTAAACTGCTTCTGCCTCTTTTTCAGGGTTCACTGAGCTCTGCAGGGAAGGATTTGGTGGAGACATCCTATTTAGGGCTGAGTGTTCCAAAGTCTCTCTATTTGCATAATGTCTGGCTGTGGGTCTGTGTTTAAGTTCTCATCTGCTACAGGGAGAAGCTTCTCTGGTGATGGATAATCATATTTGTATTTTGATCATATTTATATTTTTAGGTCTGGAATACCTTACTTTTAGATGATTTTTTTTCTTTATTCCATCCATTTGCCTGCAGATTTTATGATTATTTCGATCCATTTATTTATTTATTTAATCATTTCAGTCTGATTCCAGATCCATCCCACCTCTCCTCTGAGTTACACTCTCACCCTTCTCCCCCATAGCCTCTCTCTTTCTTCTCGGGAAAGGGGAGGCTACCAAGGGTACCGACCCACACTGCCACCTCAAGTCGAATTAGAACTAAGCTCACAATTTACCTGCGAATTTCATGATTTCTTTGTTTTTTATTGCTGAGTAATATTCCATTGTGTAGATGTACCACAATTTCTGTATCCATTCTTCAGTTGAGGGGCATCTGGGTTGTTTCCATCTTCTGGCTAGTACAAATAAAACTGTTACAAATATAGTTAAGCAAATGTCCTTGTTGTATCCTTGAGCATCTTTTGGATATATGCCTAACAATGGTATAGCTGGATCTTGAGGAAACACTATTCCTAGTTGTCAGAGAAAAAAAGCACCAGATTGATTTCCAGAGTGGTTGTACAAGATTACATTCCCACCAGCAGTGGGAGAGGCTTCCTCTTTCTCCACAACCTCTAGAGCATGTGTTGTCACTTGAGCTTTTGATCTTGGCCTTTCTGATGGGTGTAAGGTGAAATCTCAGGGTTGTTTTGATTTGCATTTCCTTGATAGCTAATGACATTGAGCATTTCTTTAAGTGTTTCTCTGCCATTCGATATTCCTCTACAGAGAATTCTCTGTTTAGCTCTGTTCCCCATTTTTTAATTAGATTACTTGGTTTATTGCTTTTTAATTTCTTTAGTTCTTTATATATACTGGATATTAGCCCTCTGTCAGATAGAGGATTGGTGAAGATTCTTTCCCAATCTGTAGGCATTTGTTTTGTTTTGATGACAGTGTCCTTTGCTTTACAGAAGCTTTTAAGTTTCATGAGGTCCCATTTATTGATTGTTGCTCTTAGAGCCTGTGCTGTTGGTGTTCTGTTCAGGAAGCTGTCTTCTGTGCCGATGAGTTCAAGGCTCTTCCCCACTTTTTCTTTTAACTGATTTAATGTGTCTGGTTTATCTTAAGGTCTTTGATCCACTTGGACTTTAGTTTTGTGCAGGGTGATAAGTATGGATCTATTTTCATTTTTCTACATGTAGACATCCAGTTGGACCAGCACCATTTGTTGAAGATGCTATCTTATTTCCATTGTATGGTTTTGGCATCTTTGTCAAAGATCAGGTGTCCATAAGTGTATGGGTTTATTTCTGGGTCTTCTGTTTGGTTCCATTGATCCACCATTCTGTTTCTATGCCAGTACCATGCAGTTTTTATAACTGTTGCTCTATAGTACAGCTTAAGATCAGGGATGGAGATACCTGCAGATGATTTTTTATTGTAGAGGATTGTTTTAACAATTCTGGGTTTCTTGTTATTCCAGATTTAGTTGAGACTTTTTCTTTTCAGGTCTGTAAAGAATTGTGTTGGTAATTTATGGGAATTGCATTGAATCTGTACATTGCTTTTGGTAAGATGGCCATTTTTACTATGTTAATCCAGCCAAGCCATGAGCATAGGATATCTTTCCATCTTCTGATTTCTTTTTCTAATTCTTTCTCCCGAGACTTGAAATTTTTTTTCATACAAGTCATTGACTTGCTTGGTTAGGATCATACCAAGGTACTTATGTCTTTTGTGGTTATTGTGAAGGGTGTTGTATGAAATTTGCAGGTAAATGGTGGGAACTGGAAAAGATAATCCTGAGTGAGCTACCTCAGAAGCAGAAAGACACACACAGTATATACTCACTCATATAGACATATAATATAGGATAAACGTACTAAAATATGCACAGCTAAAGAAACTAATCAAGAGGGAGGACACTGGCTAAAATGTTCAATCCCCATCCCGAAAAGCAAAGAGGATGGACATCAGAAGAAGAAGAAAACAAGAAACAAGTTAGGAGCCTGCCACAGAGGGCCTCTGAAAGGTTCTGCCCTGCAGACTATCAAAGCAGATGCTGAGACTTATGGCCAACTGTTGGGCAGAGTGCATGGAATCTTATGAAAGAAGTGGGAAATAGTAAGATCTGGAGAGGACAGGAGCTCCACAAGGAGAGCAACAGAACCAAAAATCTGAGCACAGGGGTCTTTTTTGGACTGATACTCCAACCAAGTACCATGCTTGGAGATAACCTAGAACCCCTGCACAGAGGTAGCCCATAGCAATTTAGTGTCCAAGTGAGTTCCATAGTAATGGGGAAAGGGACTGCCTCTGAGATGAGCTGATTGGCCTCCTCTTTGATCACCTCCCCCCTGAGGCGAGAGCAGCCTTACCAGGCCACAGAGGAAGACAATGCAGCCAATCCTGATGAGATCTGATAGACTAGGATCAGAAAGAAGGAGACAGGGATCTCCCTTATGGAGGAGCATGGGTGGAGAAGGGGGAGGGAAGGTGGGATTGGCAGGGGAGGAGGGAGGGGTATTCAAAGTGAATAATTATAATTAATAAAAATTAATATAAAAATATTAATAAAACACACACACAGAGACACAAAGAGCTAAACTCATCCTCTCCCACTGAGGCTAGATAAGGCATCCTACCTAAAAGAAGAAAACAGAGTCAGAGACAGTTCCTACTCCCCCGGTTAGAGGACCCATATGAAGACCAAGCTACATATGTGTAGGGGTCTAGGTCTAGCCCATGCATGCTCTTTGATTAGTGTTTCAGCCTATGTGTGCCACCATGGACCTAAGTTAGTTTATTCTGTAGGTCTTCTTGTGGTATTTCTGACCCCTTAGGCTCCTTAATCTTTACTCCCATCCTTCCACAACATTCCCTGAGCTTGAGCTATTGTTTGGTTTTGAAGATTCTGATGGATATAAAATGCTATCAATTTCGTTAATAAATATGGAAAGAACTAGTTTGGATAACACTGTTCCTTAGGAAGAATGTACTCAACAATTGAGAGTGAAGAAAATAACAACAAGCTAACAACAAAAAAGGGATGAAGAAAACAATGTGCATAAATTTCTTTCTGCTCATGATTCTGAGCATGTTGTTAGTAGCTGCTTCATTGCATGTGGCTATAACATCTCCATGATGGACCATAGCTTAGAAATGTAAACTAAAACAAACTTTTTCTCCTGGAAGTTGCTTTTAACCATGATATATTATTAGAACAGAAAAGAAATATGATTGCCCAGGCCTGCTTCTGTAAGAAATAAGAACAATGATGATATAAAAACAATAATTAAGTGAATATATTTTAAAACAGACTAAATGACAACTGAGATTTTCTTTTATTAATTTTATATTAATTACACTTTATTCATTTTGTACCCCAGATGTAGACCCCTCCCTCATTCCCTACCGTTCCCACCTTCCCTCCCTCATCTCCACCCATTCTCTTCTCCAAATCCACTAAAAGGGGAGGTCCTCTGACTCTAGCCTATCGGGTCTCATCAGGCTTCATTGTTTTCCTCTGTGGCCTGGTAAGGCTTCCCCACACACAGGGGGAGGTGATCAAGGAGCCAGCCACTAATTTCATGTCAGAGACAGTCTGTGATCACCTTAATAGGGAACCCACTTGGATACTGAGCTGCCATGAGCTACATCTGAGCAGGGGTTCTAAATGGTCCTTGGTTGTAGTATCAGTCTCAGAGAAGACCCCTGTGCCCAGATTTTTTGGTTCTGTTTCCCTTTGTGGAGCTCCAGTCCTGTCCAGGTCTTTCAATCTCCCCATTCTTTCATAAGATTCACTGCACTCTGCCCAAAGTTTGGTTATGACCCTCAGCATCTGCTTTGATAAACACTGCTGGGTAGAGACTTTCAAAGGCCCTCTGAGGCAGGATCCTATCCTGTTTCCTGTTTTCTCCATCTTCCAATGTCCATCCCATTTACCTAATATAGAACAGCGTCTATATTACGCTTTTATTTTATTTTACTTTTTTCAGTCTCTGCAGGTACCGTGATCAGACATCCTAAACAGTTTTCATCTGATCACCCTGAGGTTGGGCCAAACGGTTTTTCTCGACTGTGCAGTCACAGTACTTTTTTTTCTCACCTCTCACCCCTTCCACGGGAGCAGATCGCAAATCTGCCTTCCCACCAGGGTCTGTGCCCCCGAGGGGCCGTGACGCAGCCGTGACGCAAAACAGGTGTCTCGACGTTCAGGTCTGTTTTCCGAGCAGAGACGCTCGGCCCACGTGGCTACTGCAGTTCTTTCACAGGAGCGGCTTCCTTCGCCCCCTCAGGAAGTAGAACCCGCTCGCATCTCACAACGGTCGGCTGGGGGGGGGGGAGAAAAACGACTTAAATCTCAGTTTGTCTTGAAAGTCGGGTCAAGGAGATGCCCTGGATCCCGCGGCCTCCTGACGCGACCCAGACGCAGCAAGCCACCGGAAGACCCATTTACCTTTCTAAGTGAGAAATGATCATCTTAGGTCCAACTTTTTGCTTAGCTTCTTTAAGTGAACAGATTTTAGTATGTTTATTCTATATTTTTTATTATTAATTATACTATTCATTTTGTATCCCCCTATAAGCCCCTCCCTCCTCCCCTCTCAATCCCACCCTTCCTCCCCTTTCTGCATGCATGCCCATCCCCAAGTCCACTGATAGGGGAGGTCTTCCTCTCCTTCTTTCTGATCTTAGACTATCAGTTCTCATCAAAAGTGGTTGCATTGTCATCTTCTGTAGCCTGGTAAGGCTGCTCCCCCCTCAGGAGGAGGTGATCAAAGAGCAGGCCAATCAGTGCATGTCAGAGGCAGTCCCTCTTCACATTACTATGTAACCTACTTGGACACTGAGCTGCCATGGACTACATCTGTGCAGTTGTCCTAGGTTATCTCCATGAATGGTACTTGGTTGGAGTATGAGTCTCTGGGAAGTTCCCTGTGTTCAAATTTTCTTGTTCTGTTGCTCTAGTTGTGTAGTCCTGTCCTCTCCAGCTCTTGCTATTTCCCACTTCTTACATGAAATTCCATGCACTCTGCCCAACAGTTGGCCATCAGGCTCAGCATCTGCTTTGATAATCTGCAGGGCAGAGGCTTTCAGAGGCCCTGTGTGGCAGGTTCCTAGGTTGTTTCCTGTTTTCTTCTTCTGACGTTGAGAAGCCCTCTGTAACAGGTTCCTAGGTTGTGTCCTTTTTTCATCTTCTTCTGATGTCCATCCTCTTTGCCTTTCAGGATGGGGATTGAGCATTTTAGTTAGGGTCCTCTCTTTTGCTTAGTTTGTTTAGATGTACTGATTTTAGTGGGTTTATCCTATGTTGTATGTTTATATGAGTGAGTATATACCATGTGTGTCTTTTTGCTTCTGGACAACTCACTCAAGATGATCCTTTCCAGGTCCCACCATTTACCTGCAAATTTCATGATTTCCTTATTTTTCATTGCTGAGTAATAATCCATTGTATAGATGTATCACAATTTCTGCATCCATTCTTCAGTTGAGGGGCATCTGGGTTGATTCCACCTTCTGGCTATTACGAATAAAGCTGCTACAAACATGGTTGAGCAAATGTCCTTTTTGTGTACTTCAGCTTCTTTTGGATATATGCCTAGGAGTGGTATGGCTGGATCTTGAGGAAGCACTATTCCTAGTTGTCTGAGAAAGCACCAGATTGATTTCCAGAGTGGTTGTACATGTTTACATTCCCACCAGCAGTGGAGGAGGGTTCCCCTTTCTCCACAACCTCTCCAGCATGTGTTGTCACTTGAGTTTTTGATCTTGGCCATTCTCATGGCTGTAAGGTGAAATCTCAGGGTTGTTTTGATTTGCAATTGCCTAATGGCTAATGAGGTTGAGCATTTCTTTAAATGCTTCTCTGCCATTCGATATTCCTCTACAGAGATTTCTCTGTTTAGTTCTGTTCCCCACTTTTTAAGTGAATTACTTGGTTGGCTGCTTTTCAGCTTCTTTAGTTCTTTATATATACTGGATATGAGTCCTCTGTCAGATAAAGGGTGGTGAAGATTCTTTCCCAATCTGTAGGCAGTCGCTTTGTTTTGGTGATGGTCTCCTTTGCTTTACAGAAGCTTTTCAGTTTCATAATTTATTGATTGTTGCTCTTAGAGCCTGTGCTGTTGGTGTTCTGTTCAGGAAGTTTTCTCCTGTACCAATGATTTCTAGGGTATTACGCACTTTTTGTTCTAGCTGGTTTAATGTGTCTGGTTTTATGTTGAGTTCTTTGATCCACTTGGACTTCAGTTTTGTGTAGGGTGATAAATATGGATCTACTTTCATTTTTCTATATGTAGACATCCCGTTGGACCAGCACCATTTGTTGAAGATGCTATCTTATTTCCATTGTATGGTTTTGGCATCTTTGTCAAAAATTAAGTGTCTATAACTGTGTGGGTTTATTTCTGGGTCTTCTGTTCAGTTCCATTGATCCACCATTCTGTTTCTATGCCAGTACCATGAAGTTTTTACAACTGTTGCTCTATAGTACAGCTTGAGATCAAGGATGGAGATACCTCCAGAAGATCTTTTATTGTAGAGGATTGTTTTAGCAATTCTGAATTTCTTGTTATTCCATACGAAGATGAGAATTTTTCTTTCCAGGTCTGTAAAGAATTGTGTTGGCAATTTGATGGGAATTGCATTAAATATGTAGATTGCTTTTGGTAAGATGGCCATTTTTACTATGTTAATTCTTCCAAGCCATGAGTATGGGAGATCTTTTCATCTTCTCATATCTTCTAATTCTTTCTTCAGAAACTTGAAATTTTTTTCATACAAGTCTTTGACTTTCTTGGTTAGGGTTACTTCGAGGTACCTTATGTCATTTGTGGCTATTGTGAAGGATGATGTTTCCCTAATTTCTTTCTCAGCCCTTTTGTCTTTTGTATACAGGAGTGCTACTGATTTTTTTGAGTTAATTTTGTATCCGGCC
Source organism: Meriones unguiculatus (assembly GCF_030254825.1). Classification (NCBI taxonomy): domain Eukaryota; kingdom Metazoa; phylum Chordata; class Mammalia; order Rodentia; family Muridae; genus Meriones; species Meriones unguiculatus. The sequence continues at coordinate 81,650,502 of NC_083351.1, read as the reverse complement.
ACTTTGCTGAAGGTGTTTATCAGCTGTAGGAGTTCCCTGGTAGAGTTTTTGGGGTCACTCACTTATACTATCATATCATCTGAAAATAGTGATAATTTGAGTTCTTCCTTTCCAATCTGTATCCCCTTGATCTCCTTCAACTGTCTTATTTATTGCCCTAGCAAGGACTTCTAGCACTATGTTGAAAAGATATGGAAAGAGTGGGCAGCCTTGTCTTGTCCCTGATTTCAGTGGTATAGCTTTAAGTTTCTCTCCATTCAGTTTGATGTTAGCTATAGGCTTGCTGTATATCGCCTTCACTATGTTTAGATATGTGCCTTGTATCCCTAATCTCTCCAATACTTTAAACATGAATGGGTGTTGGACATTGTCAAATGCTTTTTCATCATCTAGGGAGATTATCATGCATTTTTTTTTCTTTCAGTGTGTTTATATGGTGGATCACATTGATGGATTTCCATATATTGAACCACCCCTGCATACCTGGGATGAAGCCTACTTGGTCATAATGGATAATATCTTTGATGTGTTCTTGGATTCGGTTTGCAAGTATTTTGTTAAGTATTTTTGCATCAATGTTCATAAGGGAGATTGTCCTGAAATTCTCTTTCTTTGTCAGGTTTAGGTACCAAGGTAACTGTGGCTTCATAGAATGAGTTTGATGATGTTCCTTCTCTTTCTATTTTGTGAAATAATTTGAAGAGTATTGGTGTTAGCTTGTCTTTGAAGGTCTGGTAGAATTCTGCACTAAAACCATCTGGTCCTGGGCTTTTTTTGGTTGGGAGACTTTTGATGACTGCTTCTATTTATTTGGGGGACATAGGACTATTTAATTGTTTTACCTGGTGCTGATTCAGCTTTGGTAAGTCAAATCAATCAAAAAAATTGTCCATTTCATTTCGATTTTCAAATTTTGTGGCATATAGACTTTTGAAGTAAGTACTAATGATTGTTTGGATTTCCTCAGTGTCTGTAGTTATGTCCCCCTTTTCATTTCTGATTTTGTTGATTTGGATGGTGTCTCTCTGCCTTTTAGTTAGCCTGGCTAAGGGTTTGTCGATCTTGTTGATTTTCTCAAAGAACCAGCTCTTGGTTTCATTGATTCTTTGAATTGTTTTATTTGTTTCCAATTGATTGATTTCAGCCCTGAGTTTGATTATTTCCAGCCGTCTACTCCTTCTTGGTGTGTCTACTTCTTCTTTTTCTAGGGTTTTTAAGTGAGCCATTAAGTTGCTTGCATGAGCTGTCTCGAATTTCGTCTTGAAGGCACTTAGTGCTATGAGCTTTCCTCTTAGCACTGCTTTCATTGTGTCCCACAAGTTTGGGTATGCTGTGTCTTCATTTTCATTGATTTCTAGAAAGACTTTAATTTTTCTTTATTTCTTCCCTGACCCAGCTGTCATTTAGTAACAAGTTGTTCAGTTTCCATGTGTGTGTAGGCTTTTTGCTATTTCTGTTATTGTTGAGGTCCAGCTTTATTCCATGGTGATCAGACAAGATACAAGGGATTATTTCAATCATCTTGTATCTGTTGAGGCTTGCTTTGTGACCCACTATATGGTCTATTTTGGAGAAGGTTCCATGAGGTGCTGAGAAGAAGGTAAATTCTTTTGTCTTTGGGTGTAAAGTTCTGTAAATGTCTGTTAGGTCCATTTGATTCATGACCTCTGTCACAGACATTGTTTCTTTGTTTAATTTCTGTTTTGTTGACCTGTCCTTTGTTGAGAGTGGGGTGTTGAAATCTCTTACTATTATTATGTGTGGTTCTATATGTGGTTTAAATTTTTTCAATGTTTCTTTAACAAATGTGGGTGCTCTTATATTTGGGGCATAGATGTTCAGGATTGTGATGTCTTCCTGGTGGAATTTTCCTTTGATGAGTACGAAGTGTCCTTCCCCATCTCTTTTGATTAATTTTGGTTGAAAGTCTATTTTATCAGATATTAGAATGGTTACTCCTGCTTGCTTCTTGGGTCCATTTGCTTAGAAAGTCGTCTTCCAACCCTTTACCCTCAGGTAATGTCTATCTTTGTGTCTTAGGTGTGTTTTTTGTATACAACAGATTGATGGGTTTTGTTTACGCATCAATTCTGTTAATCTGTGTCTTTTTATTGGAGAGTTGAGTCCATTGATGTTGAGAGAGATTAATGACCAGTGGCTGTTAGATCCTTTGATTTTGATGTTGGCTGTGATCATAAAGTTGTGTGCTTGGTTGCTTTTTGTTTTACTTTAATAAGGTTAATTTTTTCCTGTGTTTTCTTGAAAGGGGCTTTTTTTTTTTTTTTTTTTTTTTTGTGGTTATATTTTCCCTTCCCGTGTCTTCTGTAATGCTGAATTTGTGTGTAGGTATTGTTGAAATTTGTTGTTGTCATTGAATATCTTGTTTTCTCTGTCTATAATGACTTAGAGCTTTGCAGGGTATAGTAGCCTGGGGTGACATCTGTGTTCTCTTAGGGTCTGCATGATATCCGACCAGGCCCTTCTGGCTTTCATAGTCTCTGTTGAAAAGTCAGGTGTGATTCTAATGGGTTTGCCATTATATGTTACTTGTCCTTTTTTCCTTGCAGCTTTTAGTATTTTTTCTTTGTTCTGTATACTTACTGTTTTGATTATTATGTGGTGGGAGGATTTTATTTTCTGGTCAAATTTGTTGGGTGTTCTGTAGGCTTCATGTATTCTTATTGGCCTCTCCTTTAACTTGGGGAAATCTTCTTCAATGATCTTGTTGAAAATATTTTCTGGGCCTTGGAGAAGGGAGTCTTCTTTTTCCTCTATACCTATTATTCTTAGGTTTTGTCTTTTCATATATTCTTGGATTTCTTGGATAGTCTGTGTCAGTAATTTTTTGGATTTAACATTTTCTTTGACAGATACATCGATTTCTTCCATTGTATCTTCTACACCTGAGATTCTTTCTTCCATCTCTTGTAGTTTTTTGGTTATCTTACCTCTGTAGTTCCTGTTTTCTTCCCTAGATTCTTCCTCTCCATTATTTCCTCCATTTGTGTTTTCTTTAATTTTTTCAGTTCTATCTTCAGGTCTTGAGTTGTTTTGTTTACTTCCTTCACCTGTCTGATTGTACTTTCCTGTTTTTCTTTTAGTTCCTTCAACTGTTTGTTTTATTTCATTCAGTGCTTTAAGCATTTCCTTTCTAAAGGCCATAAACTGTTTGGATGCAACTTCCTGTATTCTTTATGGATGGCAATATTCTGTTTGAGTTTATCTTCCTCTATGTCTTTATGTATCTTATTTGTTTCCTCTTTTATCATGTTCATGAGCATACTTGTTAGGTCATCTTCTTGGATTTCAGTTATGGTGGGGTGTCCAGGGCTACTTGCCCCTGGGTAACTGGGTTCTGGAGATGCCATATTGCTCTGCCTTTTGTTGCTTGAGCTTTTATGCTGGCCTCTACCCATTGTACTATCTTAGGTGTTTGGGGTTATTTTCTGGTGGTTCCTGGGGATCCTGTGGTGGAGAGAATCCCCTTGGCAGAAAGCTGTTTTTTCCTTAAGGAAGTCTTCTGAGCTTTTTGGGTATAGTCCCTGGATGGCTGGTGTTTTTTCAGGGGTTGCTGCTGCTCACCTCAGGGATAGAGACCTGAGTGGTAACTGTGGTCTTTGTTAGTAGAGAGGGTTCTCCTCTCACCCAGTGAAGTCCTAGAGACAGCTGCCCTGTTTCTGGGTTTCTTGCTGTAAAGTTAATGATCAGCTGCTGTGACCCAGTTGGACATCTGGTGTGCAGCAACTGTTTGTGCCTGTGTCTGGAGCACAGCTGAGTGATGGTGGCTAGGCCCTACTGGTCTGCTAGACTTTTTCCAGGGAAGGATTGGTGATTTAAGTCAGTACAGTTTCCTTCCTTCCTTGTGGATTCTCTGGAGACAGGGACTCCCAGTCACTTTTTTGCCCTGGGGCGCACTCTTCCCTCTCAGCCAGCTAGCTGGTGCGCAGAAACTGCCTGTGTCTGCCTTTCCGGCCTTTGGGAGCCTGGGTGTCTGCCTAAACTGGGTAATTTTCCCGAGACCTTTTTGGGGTGGGGGTGTCGGCTGAGTGCTCTGAGATCAGACCAACCATTTCCCTCCTTGTGTGTTTGCACAGGACAGTGAAACGCAGTCTCTGGTGCCATCTTGCCCTGCCCCAAATACTTGTCTATTTTATATTTTTTGTCTAACATCCACTTATAAGTGAGTATAAACTGTGTGTGTCTTTCTGCTTCTGGGATACCTCACTTAGGATAATCTTATCTAGATTCCAACATGTCCCTGCAATTTTCATGATTTCCTTGTTTATAATTGCTGACTAGTAATCCGTTGTGTAAGTGTACCACAATTTTTGTATCCATTCCTCCATTGAGGGACATCTGGACATCTTGTTTCCAGGTTCTGGCTATTATGAATAAAGCTGTTATAAACACAGTTGAGCAAAAGTCTCTGTTGTATACTTGAGAATATTTTGGATATATGCCTAAGAGTGGTACAGCTGGATATTGAGGAAGCACTATTCCTAATTGTCTGAGAAAGGACCAGATTGATTTCCAAAGTGGTTGTAAAAGTTTACATTCCCACCAACAATGGAGGAGGGTTCCGTTTCTCCACAACCTCTCCAGCATGTATTGTCACTTCAGTTTTGATCTTAACCATTCTGATGGGTGTAAGGTGAAATTTCAGGGTTGATTTGATTTGCATTTCCCTGATGAGTAAGGACATTGAGTATTTCCTTAACTGTTTCTCTGTCATTTGATATTGCTCTATGAGAATTCTCTGTTTTGCTCTTTACCCATTTTTAAATTAGATTTTACTTGATTTGTTGATTTTTAACTTCTTTAGTTCTTTATATATTCTAGATATTAGCCCTCTGTCTGATATAGGGTTGGTTACGATCCTTTCCCAATCTGTATGATGTCTTTTTTATTCTGATGACAGTGTCCTTTATTTTACAAAAGCATTTCAGTTTCATTAGGTCCCATTTATTGATGGTTTTTTATTTTTATTTTTTTAAATTTTTATTATTAGTTACATTTTATTAACTCTGCATCCCAGCTGTATCCTGCTACCTCCTTCCCTCCCAATCCCACCTTCTCTCCCTCATCTCCTCCCTGCCCCTTTCCAAGTCCACTAATAGGGGAAGAACTCTTCCCCTTTCATCTGACCCTGTTTTATCAGGTTTCTTCAGGACTGGCTGCAAATTCCTCTTCTGTGGCCTAGCAGGGCTGCTCTTCCCTTGGAGGGTGGGGAGGTCAAAGAGCCTGCCATTGAGTTCATGTCAGAAATAGTCCTTGTTCCCCTTACTAGGGAAAACCAATTGGTTACTGATCTACCACGGGCTATACATCTGAGCAGAGGTTCTAGGTTATATCCATACATGGTCCTTGGTTGGAGAAACAGTCTCATAAAAGACCCTGTGCCCAGATATATTTGGTCCTTGTGGAGCTCCTATCCTCTCTATGTCATACTAACTCTCCCTTCTTTCATATAATTCCCTGCACTCTGCTTAAGGTTTGGTTATGTGTCTTAGTACCTGGTTTGATACACTGCTAGGTAGAGTCTTTCAGAGGCCCTCTGTGGTAGGCTCCTGTACTGTTACTTGTTTTCTCCTATGTCCAATGCCCATCCCATTTGTCTTTCTAAGTGAGTATTGATCATGTTACCACAGTTCTTCTTTCTTGTTTATCTTCTTTAGGTGTATAGATTTCATTATGTTTATCAAATCTTATAGGTCTCTATAAGTGAGTATATACCATATGTGTCCTTCTCCTTCTATGATACTTCACTCTGAATGCTCTTTTCTAGTTCCTACCATTTGCTTGCAAATTTCATGATTTCCTCATTTTTGATTGATGAGTAGCAGCTTTATTTGTAATAGCCAGAACCCGGAAACAACCCAGATGTCCATCAACGGAGGACTGGATACAGAAATTGTGGTATTTTTACCATTTAGTGATAGTTGATCCTAGAACCTGAGCCATTGGTGTTCTGTTCAGGAAGTGTGCCAATGAGTTCTAGGCTCTTCTTCACTTTTTCTTCTAACCGATTTACTGTGTCTGGTTTTATGTTGAGATCTTTGATCTGTTTGGACTTTAGTTTTTTGCAGGGTGATAAATATGGGTCTGTTTTCACTTTTCTACATGTAGACATCCAGTTAGACCAGCACCATTTGTTAAAGATGCTGTCTTTTTCCCATTGTATGGTTTTAGCTTCTTTGTCAAATATCAAGTATCAGTAGGTGTATGGGTTTATTCTGGGTCTTCTATTTGATTCCATTGATGCAACATTCTGTTTTTATGCCAGTACCATGTAGTTTTTATTGCTTTGTAGTACAGCTTGAGATCAGGAATGGAGATGCCTACATATGATATGTTGTTGTACAGGATAGTTTTGGAAATTTTGGATTTTTTGTTGTTCCATATGAAATTGAGAATTGTTTTTTCCAGGTCTGTATATATTTCTGTTGGTATTTTCAAGGGAATTACATTGAATCTGTAATGTCAGATTTTGTCAGGAAGGTCATTTTTACTATGTTAATACTACTGATCCATGAGCATGGGAGCTCTTTCCATCTTCTGACGTCTTCTTCAATTTCTATCTTCAGAGACTTGAAGTTTTTTCAAACAGGTCTTTCACTTGCTTGTTTAGAGTCACACCAAGGTACTTTATGTCGTTTGTGGCAATTGTGAAGGGTGTTGTTTGCCTAATTTCTTTCTCAGCCCTTTCCTCTTTGGTATACAGTAGGGCTACTGATTTTTTGAGTTAAGTTTGTATCCAGCCACTTTGCTGATGGTGTTTATCAGCTGAAGGAGTTCTCTGGTTGAATTTTTGGGGTCACTCATGTATACTATTATATCATTTGGTAATGCTTTGACTTCTTCCTTTCTGATTTGCATCTCCTTGAACTCCTTTAGTTGTCTTATTTTTCTAACTAGGACTTCAAGTACTATGATGAAGAGATATGGAGAGAGTTGGCAGCCTTTTCTTGTCCCTGATTTCAGTGGGATTGATTTAAGTTTCTCTCTGTTTATTTTGATGTTGGCTATAGGCTTGCTGTATATTGTCTTTAGTATGTTTAGGTATGAGCCTTGTATCCCTGATCTCTCCAATACATTAAAAACATAAATGGATGTTGGATTTTGTCAAATGCTTTTTCAGCATCTAAAGAGATTATCTTGTGTTTTTTTTTTTCAGTTTGATAATATGGTGGAGCACATTGATGGATTTCTGTATATTGAACCACCCTTGCATACCTGGAATGAAGCCAGTGGTCATAGTGGATAATACCTTTGATGTGTTCCTGTATTTGGTTTGCAAGTATTTTGTTGAGTATTTTTGCATCAATGTTCATAAGGGAGATTGGCTCGAAGTTCTCTTTCTTTGTTGAGTCTTTGTGAGGTTTAGGTACCAATGTGACTATGGCTTCATAGAATGAGTTTGGTAATGTTCCTTCTGTTTCTATTTTGTGAACAAGTTTGGAAAGAATTGGAGTTAGCTCTTCTTTGAAGGTCTGGTAGAATTCTGCATGGAAACCATCTAGTTCTGGGCTTTTTGTAAAGGAGACTTTTGATAATTGCTTCTATTTTCTTGGGGGATATAGGGCTATTTAATCTATTTACCTGATCCTGATTTAAATTTGGTAAATGGAACCTATCAAGAAAATTGTCCATTTTATTTAGATTTTCCAATTTTATGGCATATAGTCTTTTGTAGTAAGACCTAATGAGTGGATTTCCTCAGTGTCTGTTGTTATATCTCTCTTTTCATTTCTGATTTTGCTGATTTAGATAGTTTCTCTCTGCCTTTTAGCTAGTTTTGTTGTTTGTCTATCTTGTAGATTTTCTAAAAAAAAAACAAAAAACAGTTCTTGATTTCATTGATTCTTCACATTGTTTTTATTTATTTCTAATGTATTGATATCAGCCCTGAGTTTGATTATTTCCAGCTGTCTGCTCCTCTTGGGTATGTCTGAGTCTCCCCCCACCCCAGCTTTCAGTTGAGCCATTAAGTTGCTTATATGAGATGTTTCAAAATTCTACTTGAAGGCACTTAGTTCTATGAATTTCCTTCTTAGCACTGCTTTCATTATCTCCCTTAATTTGGATATATTGTGCCTTCATTGTCTTTGCATTCTAGGAAATCTTAATTTCTTTCTTTCTTTCTTTCTTTCTTTCTTTCTTTCTTTCTTTCTTTCTTTCTCTCTCTCTCTCTTTCTCTCTCTTTCTTTCTTTCTTCTTTCTTTCTTTCTTCCCTGACCCAGCTATCATTGTGTAGTAAGTTGTTCATTTTCCATGAGTGTGTAGGTTTTTTGCTATTTCTGTTGTTGTTGAGGTCCAGATTTGGTCCATGGTGTTCAGATATAATACAGGGGATTATTTCAGTCTTCTTGTATCTGTTGAAGCTTTCTTTGTGATCAACTATGTGGTCTATTTTGCAGAAGACTCCATGAGGTACTGAAAAGAAGGTATGCCCTTGAGTTTGGGTGAAAAGTTCTGTAAATATTTATTAGGTCCATTTGATTTAGGACCTCTATAAGTGCCATTTTTTCCCTATTTAGCTTCTGTCTGGATGATCTGTCTCTTGGTAACAGTGGAGTGTTGAAGTCTCCCAGTATTAAGAAGTTGAGATTGATGTGTGATTTAATCTTTCAAAATGTTTAATTTACAAATGTAGGTGCTCTTTTATTTGGGGCATAGATGTTCAGAATTGTGATGTCCTCCTGGTGGATTTTTCCTTTGATGAGAATGATGTGTTCCTCTTTATCATTTTTTGATTAATTTTGGTTGAAAATCTAATCTATATTTTAGATATTAGGATGGCTACCCCAGCTTGTTTTCTGGATCCATTTGTTGGATAAACACTTTTCTTGCCTTTTACCCTGAGGTAGTGTTTAACTTTGTTACAGAGGAGTGTTTCTTTGATGCTGCAGAATGTTGGATCCTGTTTCTGCAACCATTCTCTTAGTCTGTGTCTTTTTATTGCAGAGTTGAGTCCATTTTTGTTGATAGATCATAGTGACCAATGAATGTTAGGTCCTTTTATTGTGGAGTTAGTGGTCTTACTGTGTTTCAGTGCTCGTTTTCTTTGAATTTTTGTTTTGAAGTTATCTCTATCTTGCTTTTTCTTGGGTATAGTTGTTTTTGATGGATTGGAGTTTTCCTCTAGTATATTCTGTAGGGCTGGGTTGCTGTGTAGATATTGTTTATCTTTAGTTTTGTCATGGAATATTTTGTTTTCTCCATCTATGGTGATTGAAAGGTTTGCTGGATATAGTAGTCTGGGTTGGCATCTGTTGTCTTTTCGAGTCTGTATGACACCTGCCAAGGCTTTCATAGTTTCTCTTGAGGAGTCTGGTGTGATTCTGATAGGTCTACCTTTATATGTTACTTGGCCTTTTCCCCTTGCTGCTTTTAATATTTTTTCTTTATTCTGTAGATTTAGGGTTTTAACTATTATGTGATTCTGGTCTATTCTAATTGTTGTTCTGTATGCCTCTTGTATGTTTATGAATTTTTCTTTCTTCAAGTTGGGAAAAATTTCTTCTATGATTTTCTTGAAACTATTTTCTGGACCTTGGAGCCTGGAATCTTATTTTTCTTCTAGTTCTATTATTCTTAGATTTCATCTTTTCCTGGCATCCTTGATTTCTTGGATGTTTTGTGTTTGGAACTTTTCTGATTTTACTTTTTCTGAGATATGTATCAATTTCTGCAAGTGCATCTTCAGCACCAGAGATTATCTCTTCTATCTCTTTTATTCTGTTGGTGATACTTACCTTTGTGGTTCCTGATCTTTTCTCCATGTTCTCCAGCTCCAGGGATTTCTCTGTTTTTTTTTTTTTTATTTTTTTTCTTTATTGACTCTAATTCTATTTTCATGTCTTACACCATTTCCTTCATCTGTTTGAATGTTGATTCCTATCTTTCCATGATGGCCTCTATTTTTTGTTGTTTCCTCTCTATATGCCACTAATTGTGCCTTTCTTGTGCTTCTAGTGTTTTGGCTGTAGTTGCCTGTATTTCTTTGAAATCTTTGTTTATTTCCTCCTTTTTTCCTCCATTTGTGTGGCTATTTCTTTGAGAGACTTGTTCATTTCCTTTTTATATGTCACAACCATAACTGGATAAGCATAACTTTAAACTAATTTTCCTGTGTTTCTGATGAATTAAAATATCCATTGATTTTGGGGATTTTTTGTAAAGCCATGATGTGTTGATTTTTTTGGATGTATTCCTACACCGACCTCTAGCCATATGCTTATCCATAACATTCGCTGTTTGTTCCTGGAGTCTGTATTTCAGACTGGGTCTGTCTTTCTCTGGTGTCTGTAGTGTTCATCAGGGGTCCACTGCTTTGAGAGTGTGTGTTGTTGTTTCAGCTGTACTAAGGGAGGAAACTCAAAGGCACAGGTGAACAACTGCTGGCAAGCAAGTGCCGGCATGTGCGTGGATATGTGCCTTGAAGGATAGGTGCTAAAGTGTGTAAATGCCTGGAATGTGGGGTTTAAGCACAGGAGGGGTGTGGGTGCTTCTGCTGTTTGTGGGGGCAATGTGCATGCACTGGTTCCCTGAATACCTCAGTGGCCTATAGGCCTGTTGTACTGTACTCTTGATTTTCAGATCTGTCTGGGCTCCAGGAATTGTTTGCCTGGGCTTCACTGGTAGACCCACAGAAGAGGTAAGAACACTATCCCAAGAATCCCTATGTTGCCCACATTAGGTGTGTGGGTGGGAGGGATCTAGTGTCTGGTGCTAGTGTAGAGGTACCCTGGTGGGCTGGAGGGATAGCTCAGCCATTAAAGGCTAGGCTCACAACCATAAATATAAGAGGGGCTTTGGATCTGGGGCTCTGCGTGTATTCACACTCACTTACTATCAGGCCTAATTGGAAAGCACAGGGGTGCCCTTGTACTTTATTCTCAAATTTGGGCCCACAGGGATAAATGAGAGTGTAGGAGATCTATCAGCTCAGTGGTGTCCCTTTTGTCCATTGGGCAGGGAGACCCTTACTTGGGGTGGCCACTACTGTTGTCTCAGTCATGGAACATGGAGGCTCCTGTTAGGGCTAGCTACCACCCTGCAGCCACCACTGTAGACCTGGGAGGCTGTTATAGCTGCCTGCTGAGAGGCCCTGGGAACCCTGTACAGCTGCCTGGAGAACTGGGAGGCTGGTTCGGGACCGATGGGAGGCCTACACAGCCTCCCTGAGAAACCTGTACAGCTTCCCGTGGACCTGAGAGGTCTGTACAGCCACCTGTTGCTGCCTGTGTCTGCTGTCTCAATTACTGAGCAGTGGGCACTGCGGGCTGTCTTTGCCAAGGAGGGAAGATGGGGCCTGGTCAAGGGGAAGTGCAGGGGTTGAATATTTGCCACTTTCGGTCCCCAGAGATGTCCACAAGTGACCTGGATCCAAAAGGTCTCAGCTCATAGGTTCTCCCCTCTCACCAAGGAAGCCTCAATGTCAAGCTTCAGCTGTCCCTCCACTCAACAATTTCGGAGTTTTGGATCCTGTGCTCCTCAGATACGGTACACGTTAGTCACCTCCGTCTTGGATCCTGACATTCCTTTTTTACATGTACTCACTGGAGTCATGAACTCTAATTACTTCTGAATATTAAACCCCAATCACCTTGAGTTGGCTATTCTTAGTTGTCGACATGACTAAATCTGGAATGAAAACCAAAAAAAGGGCATATCTATGAGGGATTTTTCTTTAATTTGAAATAAGATTTACTTTTAATCTAGATCTTTGAGTACGAAGATATGCCATTAATCCAGATTGCTCAAACTGGGAAAAGACATTCCTTTAATCTGGATCTTGAGTCAGGAAGATTTCACCTTTAATCTGGGCCACACCTTCTTCTGTAAGGCTATATAAGGACATGGTAAAAGGAAGCTTTTGCTCTTTGCCATTTTGCTTGTCTGATAAGCCTATTCCTTCCCTGGCATTAATTAGTACCTCCATCTTCAGGATTCCAGCATATTCTGAAAACCAGCTGAGACATCCAGCTTAATAAACTGAGCAATTATTGGATTCTTGGATTTCTCATTCACAACCAGCTATTGTTTAGTTAGCTGGACAGTAGCCTATAAATTGTTCTAATAAATCCCCTTTCTAAATATAGAGTTTCATTCTATAAAATCTGCTACTCTAGAGAAACTTGACTAATAAAGACCTAAAGAATTTGCATTACCAGCCTGGTGCATGTCTGTAATCCCAGGGCTCAAAGAGGTAGAGGCAGGTGTATCTCTGTGAGTTTGAGGCCAGCTTGGTCTACAAAGCAAGTCTAGGATAGCCAAGGCTACACAGAGAAACCTTGTCTTGAAGAAAACAAAACCCAAAACAAATCCCATCACCTTCCTAGATCATTTATCATTTAAGATTTGAATATTTTTCAGCTAAGGAAATTTATCATTCACATTGGGAATATGTGTATTTAAGACTGTACATCTGACATAGGGCTAATAAATGGGACCCTGTAAAAATGAAAAGCTTGTATAAAGGAAATCATCAATAGTACAAAATGGCATCCCACAGCATGAAAAAAGATCTTCACCAACTATGTCTGAAAGAGGGTTTTTATGGAAAATGAAGCACCAGCCAAGGACCATGCATGGTCTTTTCCTAGGCTCTTTATACATATATGTCTAACTGGTAGCCTGGTATTCATGTGGGTTTTTTGATAAGAGTAGTGAAGCCTATCTCTGACCTGTACTATGTTGCCTGCTTTTTGATCTTTCTCCTGGCAGGGCTGCACTGCCAGGCCACTGAGGGAAAGGATATGCTCAGTCCTGAAACAACTTAATGTGCTGGGGTAAGTTGATGAGGGACTCACCTTTTCTGAGGAGTGGGAATGGATTATATAATGAAGAGGGAGGAAAGGTGAGACCAAGAGGAGAGAAGGAAGGGGGCTATAATGAAAATGTAAAGCAAATTAGTCAATGATAAAAAAAAAAAACATACTAAAGAAAATAGACATTAAGAAACCATATATCTTTTTTTTCACTTTATTATTATTATTAATTACACTTTATTAATTTTGTATTCCCCCCATAAGCCTCTCCCTCCTCCCCTCCCAATCCCACCCTCCCTCCCATTTCTGCATGCATGCCACTCCCCAAGTCCACTGATAGGGGAGGTTCTCCTCTCCTTTCTGATCTTAGTCTATCAGTTCTCCTCAAAAGTGGCTGCATTGTCCTCTGCTGTGGCCTGGTAGGGCTGCTCCCCCCTCAGGGGGAGGTGATCAAAGAGCAGGCCAATCAGATTATGTCATAGGCAGTCCCTCTTCCCATTACTAGGTAACCCACCTGGACACCGACCTGCCATGGGATACATCTGTGCAGGGGTTCCAGGTTATCTCCATGAATAGTCCTTGGTTGGAGTATGAGTCTCTGGGAAGTTCCCTGAGTTCAAATTTTTTTGTTCTGTTGCTCTCTTTGTGGAGACCCCGTCCTCTCCAGCTCCCACTATTTCCCACTTCCTACACAAAATTCCATTCACTCTGCCCGAGAGTTGGCCATCAGGCTCAGCATCTGCTTTGATAGTCTGCAGGGCAGAGGCTTTCAGAGGCCCTCTGTGGTAAGTTCCTAGTTTGTTTCCTGATTTCTTCTTCTGGCTTTCAGAGGCCCTCTGTAGCAGGTTTTTGGTTGTTTACTATTTTCTTCTTCCTCTGATGTCCATCCTCCCTGCCCCTCAGGATGGGGATCGAAAACTCTAGCCAGGGTCCTCATTCCTGCTCGGCCTCTCTAGATGCACAGATTCCAGTGGGTCCGTCTTACATTACATATCTATATGAGTGAGCATATACCGTGTGTGTCTTTTTGCTTCTGGGACAACTCACTCAGGATGATCCTTTCCAGGTCCCACCATTTACCAGCAAATTTCATGATTTCCTTGTTTATCATTGCTGAGTAGTATTCCATTGTATAGATGTACCACAATTTTTGCATCCATTCTTCAGTTGAGGGGCATCTGGGTTGTTTCCACCTTCTGGCTATTACAAATAAAGCTGCTACAAACATGATTGAGCAAATGTCCTTTTTGTGTACTTCAGCCTCTTTTGGATATATGCCTAGGAGTGGTATGGCTGGATCTTGAGGAAGCACTATTCCTAGTTGTCTGAGAAAGCACCAGATTGATTTCCAGAGTGGTTGTACAAGTTTACACTCCCACCAGCAATGGAGAAGGGTTCCCCTTTCTCCACAACCTCTTCAGCTTGTGTTGTCACTTGATTTTTGATCTTGGCCATTCTCATGGGTGTAAGGTGAAATCTCAGGGTTGTTTTGGTTTGCATTTCCCTAATGGCTAATGAGGTTGAGCATTTCTTTAAGTGCTTCTCTACCATTCGATATTGCTCTGTTGAGAATTCTCTGTTTAGCTCTGTTCCCCATTTTTTAAGTGGATTACTTGGTTTGCTGCTTTTCAGCTTGTTTAGTTCTTTATATATACTAGATATGAGTCCTCTGTCAAATAAAGGGTTGGTGAAGATTCTTTCCCAATCTGTAGGCAGTCATTTTGTTTTGATGACAGTGTCCTTTGCTTTACAGAAGCTTTTCAGTTTCATGAGGTCCCATTTATTGATTGTTGTTCTTAGAGCCTGTGCTGTTGGTGTTCTGTTCAGGAAGTTTTCTCCTGTACCAATGAGTTCTAGGGTATTCCCCACTTTTTTTTCTAGCCGATTTAATGTGTCTGGTTTTATGTTGAGGTCTTTAATCCACTTGGACTTCACTTTTGTGTAGGGTGATAAGTATGGGTCTATTTTCATTTTTCTACATGTAGACATCCAGTTGGACCAGCACCATTTGTTGAAGATGCTATCTTTTTTCCATTGTATGGTTTTGGCATCTTTGTCAAAGATCAGGTGTCCATAAGTGTGTGGGTTTATTTCTGGGTCCTTTGTTCAGTTCTATTGATCCACCATTCTGTTTCTATGCCAGTACCATGCAGTTTTTATAACTTTTGCTCTATAGTACAACTTAAGTTCAGGGATAGAGATACCTCCAGAAGATCTTTTATTGTAGAGGATTGTTTTAGCAATTCTGGGTTTCTTGTTATTCCATACGAAGATGAGAATTTTTCTTTCCAGGTCTGTAAAGAATTGTGTTGATAATTTGATGGGAATTGCATTAAATATGTAGATTGCTTTTGGTAAGATGGCCATTTTTACTATGTTAATCCTGCCAAGCCATGAGCATGGGAGATCTTTCCATCTTCTCATATCTTCTTCTATTTCTTTCTTCAGAGAGTTGAAATTTTTTTCATACAAGCCTTTGACTTCCTTGGTTAGGGTTACTCTGAGGTACCTTATGTCATTTGTGGCTATTGTGAAGGGTGTTGTTTCCCTAATTTCTTTCTCAGCCCTTTTGTCTTTTGTATACAGGAGGGCTACTGATTTTTTTGAGTTAATTTTGTATCCGGCCACTTTGCTGAAGGTGTTTATCAGCTGTAGGCGTTCCCTGGTAGAGTTTTTGGGATCACTCACGTATACTATCATATCATCTGCAAATAGTGATAATTTGAATTCTTCTTTTCCAATTTGTATCTCTTTGATATCCTTCAACTGTATTATTGCTCTAGCAAGGACTTCTAGCACTATGTTGAAGAGATATGGGGAGAGTGGACAGCCTTGTCTTGTCCCTGATTTTAGTGGGATTGCTTTAAGTTTCTCTCCGTTCAGTTTGATGTTGGCTATAGGCTTGCTGTATATCGCCTTTACTATGTTTAGATATGTGCCTTTTATCCCTGATCTCTCCAATACTTTAAACATGAATGGATGTTGGATTTTGTCAAATGCTTTTCAGCATCTAGGGAGATTATCATATGGTTTTTTTCTTTTAGTTTGCAAATATGGTGAATCACATTGATGGATTTCCATATATTGAAACACCCCTGCATACCTGGGATGAAGCCTACTTGGTCATAATGGATAATATCTTTGATGTGTTCTTGGATTCGGTTTGCAAGTATTTTGTGAAGTATTTTTGCATCAATGTTCATAAGGGAGATTGGCCTGAAGTTCTCTTTCTTTGTTGAGTCTTTGTTAGGTTTAGGTACCAAGGTGACTGTGGCTTCATAGAATGAGTTTGGTAATGTTCCTTCTGTTTCTATCTTGTGGAATAGTTTGAAGAGAATTGGTGTTAGCATTCTGCGCTGAAGCCATCTGGTCCTGGGCTTTCTTTTGAATGTAGACTTTTGATGACCGCTTCTATTTCTTTGGGGGATATAGGACTATTTAATTGATTTATTTGGTTTTGATTCAGCTTTGCTAAGTGGAATCAGTAAAGAAAATTGTCCGTTTCATTTAGATTTTCAAATTTTGTGGCATATAGACTTTTGAAGTAAGTCCTGATGATTGTTTGGATTTCCTCAGTGTCTGTAGTTATGTTCCCCTTTTCATTTCTGATTTTGTTGATTTGGGTGGTGTCTCTCTGCCTTTTAGTTAGCTTGGCTAAGGGTTTGTAGATCTTGTTGATTTTCTCAAAGAACCAGCTCTTGGTTTCATTGATTCTTTGAATTGTTTTATTTGTTTCCAATTGATTGATTTCAGCCCTGAGTTTGATTATTTCCAGCCGTCTACTCCTTCTTGGTGTGTCTGCTTCTTCTTTTTCTAGGGTTTTTAAGTGAGCCATTAGGGTGCTTGAATGAGCTGTCTCGAATTTCTTCTTGAAGGCACTTAGTGCTATGAACTTTCCTCTTAGCACTGCTTTCATTGTGTCCCACAAGTTCGGGTATGGTTTGTCTTCATTTTCATTGATTTCTAGAAAGACTTTGATTTCTTTCTTTATTTCTTCCCTGACCCAGCTGTCATTTAGTAACAAGTTGTTCAGTTTCCATGTGTGTGTAGGCTTTTTGCTATTTCTGTTATTGTTGAGGTCCAGCTTTATTCCATGGTGATCAGACAAGATACAAGGGATTATTTCAATCATCTTGTATCTGTTGAGGCTTGCTTTGTGACCCACTATATGGTCTATTTTAGAGAAGGTTCCATGAGGTGCTGAGAAGAAGGTCAATTCTTTTGTCTTTGGGTGTAAAGTTCTGTAAATGTCTGTTAGGTCCATTTGATTCATGAATTCTGTCAAAGACATTGTTTCTTTGTTTAATTTCTGTTTAGTTGACCTGTCCTTTGTTGAGAGTGGGGTGTTGAAGTCTCCCACTATTAATATGTGGGGATCTATATGTGGTTTAATTTTTATAAATGTTTCTTTAACAAATGTGGGTGCTCTTATATTTGGGGCATAGATGTTCAGGATTGTGATGTCTTCCTGGTGGAATTTTCCTTTGATGAATATGAAGTGTCCTTCCCCATCTCTTTTGATTAAATTTGGTTGAAAGACTATTTAATCAGATATTAGAATGGCTACTCCTGCTTGCTTCTTGGGTTCGTTTGCTTGGAAAGTCGTCTTCCTACCCTTTACCCTCAGGTAATGTCTATCTTTGTGACTTATGTGTGTTTCTTGTATGCAACAGATTTCTGGGTTTTGTTTACGCATCAATTCTGTTAATCTGTGTCTTTTTATTGGAGAGTTGAGTCCATTGATGTTGAGAGAGATTAATGACCAGTGGCTGTTAGATCCTTTGATTTTGATGTTGGCTGTGATCATAAAGTTGTGTGCTTGGTTGCTTTTTGTTTTACTTTAATAAGGTTAATTTTTTCCTGTGTTTTCTTGAAAGGGGCTTTTTTTTTTTTTTTTTTTTTGTGGTTATATTTTCCCTTCCCGTGTCTTCTGTAATGCTGAATTTGTGTGTAGGTATTGTTGAAATTTGTTGTTGTCATTGAATATCTTGTTTTCTCTGTCTATAATGACTGAGAGCTTTGCAGGGTATAGTAGCCTGGGGTGACATCTGTGTTCTCTTAGGGTCTGCATGATATCCGACCAGGCCCTTCTGGCTTTCATAGTCTCTGTTGAAAAGTCAGGTGTGATTCTAATGGGTTTGCCATTATATGTTACTTGTCCTTTTTTCCTTGCAGCTTTTAGTATTTTTTCTTTGTTCTGTATACTTACTGTTTTGATTATTATGTGGTGGGAGGATTTTATTTTCTGGTCAAATTTGTTGGGTGTTCTGTAGGCTTCATGTATTCTTATTGGCCTCTCCTTTAACTTGGGGAAATCTTCTTCAATGATCTTGTTGAAAATATTTTCTGGGCCTTGGAGAAGGGAGTCTTCTTTTTCCTCTATACCTATTATTCTTAGGTTTTGTCTTTTCATATATTCTTGGATTTCTTGGATAGTCTGTGTCAGTAATTTTTTGGATTTAACATTTTCTTTGACAGATACATCGATTTCTTCCATTGTATCTTCTACACCTGAGATTCTTTCTTCCATCTCTTGTAGTTTTTTGGTTATCTTACCTCTGTAGTTCCTGTCTTCTTCCCTAGATTCTTCCTCTCCATTATTTCCTCCATTTGTGTTTTCTTTAATTTTTTCAGTTCTATCTTCAGGTCTTGAGTTGTTTTGTTTACTTCCTTCACCTGTCTGATTGTACTTTCCTGTTTTTCTTTTAGTTCCTTCAACTCTGTTTCTATCATTTCATTCAGTGTTTTAAGCATTTCCTTTCTAAAGGCCATAAACTGTTTGGTTGCAGCTTCTTCTTTTTCTTTACGGATGGCAATCTTCTGTTTGAGTTTATCTTCCTCTATGTCTTTACGAATTTTATTTGTTTCCTCTGTTATCATCTTCATGAGCATACTTGTTAGGTCATCTTCTTGGATTTCAGTTATGGTGGGGTGTCCAGGGCTACTTGCCCCTGGGTAACTGGGTTCTGGAGATGCCATATTGCTCTGTCTTTTGTTGCTTGAGCTTTTATGCTGGCCTCTACCCATTGTGATATCTTAGGTGTTTGGGGTTATTTTCTGGTGGTTCCTGGGGATCCTGTGGTGGAGAGAATCCCCTTGGCAGAAAGTTGGTTTTTCCAGAAGGATGTCTTCTGAGCTTTTTGGGTATAGTCCCTGGATGGCTGGCGTTTTTTCAGGGGTTGCTGCTGCTCACCTCAGGGATAGAGACCTGAGTGGTAACTGTGGTCTTTGTTAGTCGAGAGGGTTCTCTCACCCAGGGAAGTCCTGAGGACAGCTGCCCTGTTTCTGGGTTTCTTGCTGTAAATTTAATGATCAGCTGCTGTGACCCAGTTGGATATCTGGCATGCAGCAACTGTTTATGCCTGTGTCCGGAGCACAGCTGAGTGATGGCGGCTTGGCCCCGCAGGTCTTTGCTAGACTTTTTCCAGGGAAGAATTGGTGATTTAAGTCAGTACAGTTTCCTTCTTTTCTGTAAATTCTCTGGAGACAGGGACTCACAGTCTCTCTCTTTCTTGTTTTTTTTTTGCTCTGGTGTGCACTGCTCGGTCTCTGTCAGCTGGCAGGCCGCAGAAACTTACTGTGTCTGGAGCACAGCTGAGTGATGGCGGATCAGTCTCTGCCTTTCTGGCCTTTGGGAACCTTGGTGTTTGCCTAGACTGGGTAATTTTCCCAAGACTTTTTCATAGTGTGAGTGTCGGCTGAGTGCTCTGAGATCAGACCAGCCATTTCCCTCCCTGTGTGTTTGCACTGGACAGTGAAACTCCTTTGCTGGTGCCCTGGTGCCCACATTTCTATCTCAGGTGGCAAATCAGGCTTGCAGGCAGGCAGGGCTCTGTGCCAGAGCCTGGATCCCTGGCTCTGGCTCCAGGCTGGCTCCTGGGGAGCCCGTGGAACCCGAATCTTTTCCAGGGGATGTCTGGGTGACCTAAGGTTGGTCCCAATGGTTTCCTGCACCGTGGGGTTATCTCTCGACTGAAAATTCCAGTCTCTTGTAGTTTGGTGAGCACAGTTCAGTCTGGGACCGTGACCAGAGACACTGGCTTATGGCTCTGGGCTGGGGTTGGGGCTGGCAACCAGCAGCTGAGTGTCTGGCCGAACCAGGATCTCTTCCGAGGTTTAGCCGGGTGAGTTAAAAGCTGATTGAATCCCCCACCATGGGGTATCCTCTCACCTGGGAAACACAATGACTGTGTTTTATGGCCGCGAGTTCTGATTGCTGGTCACTGTGCTGATCCTGCTGCTGCTGCTCAGAATGAGAGTCCTCCCAGCGCCACCATCTTGCCCCTCAAAACCATATATCTTGAGCATCTTTTGGATATATGCCTAGGAGTAGTATAGCTGGATCTTGAGGAATCACTATTCCTAATTGTCTGAGACAGCACCAGATTGATTTCCGAAGTGGTTGTACAAGTTTACATTCCCACCAGCAATGGAGGAGGGATTTTTTTTTTCTCCACATCCTCTCCGGCATGTGTTGTCACTTGAGTTATTCATCTTAGCTATTGTGATGGGTGTAAGGTGAAATCTCAGGGTCATTTTGATTTGTATTTTCCTGATGACTAAGGACACTGAGTATTTCCTTAAGTGTTTCTCTGCCATTCGATATTCCTCTATTGAGAAATCTCTGTTTACCTTTGTACCTCATTTTTTAATTGGATTACTTGATTTGTTGCTGTTTAACTTTGTGAGTTCTTTACATATTCTGGATATTAGCCCTCTTTCAGATATAGGGTTGATGAAGATCCCTTCCCAATCTGTAGGCAGTTGTTTTGTTTTGAGGACAGTGTCCTTTGCTTTACAGAAGCTTTTCAGTTTCATGAGGTCCCATTTATTGATTGTTGCTCTTAGAGCCTGTGCTGTATACAACAAGGACATCTGCTCAACCATGTTTGTAGCACCTTTATTTGTAATAACCAGAAGCTGGAAATAGCCCAGATGCCCCTCAGTTGAGGAATGGATACAGAAATTCTGGTACATTTATACAATGGAATATTACTCAGCAATAAAAAAACATGGAAATCAGGAAATTTGCAGATAAATGGAGGGAACTGGAAAAGATCATCCTGAGTGAGGTATCCCAGAAACAGAAAGACACATAGGGTAGATACTCACTCATAAGTGGATATTAGATATATAACATAGGATAAACATACTAAAACCTATACACCTACGGAAACTAATCAAGAAGGAAGACTCTGGCTAAGATTCCCAATCCCTGTTCAGAAAGGCAAAGAAGATATACACTGGAGGAGGGAGAAAACAGAGACCAGGACAGGAGCCTACCAGAGAGGGCCTCTGAAAGGCTCTACCCAGCAGGGTATTGAGGCAGATGCTGAAACTCATAGCCAATGGGCAGAGCGTAGGAAATCTTATGAAAGAAGTGGGAGACAGTAAGACCTAGAGAGAACAGGAGCTCCACAGGACAGCAACAGATCCAAAAATTCTGGGTACAGGGGTCTTTTCTGAAACTGATACTCTAGCCTAGGACCACTCATGGAGATGGCATGGAACCCCTGCACAGTTGTAACCCATGGCAGTTCAGTATCCAAGTAGCCTCCATAGTAATGGGGACAGGGATTGTCTCTGACAGGAATTGATTGGCCTACTCTTTGATCACCTTCCCCTGAAGGGAGAGCAGCCTTACCAGGCCACAGAGGAGGACAATGCAGCGACTTAATGAGACTTGATAGGCTAGGATCAGAGGAAAGAGGAGGAGAACCTCTCTTATCAGTGGACTGGGAGAGGGACACAGGAAGAATAGAGGGAGGGTAGGGTTGGGAGGGAAGGAGGAAGGTACATGGGGGATACAAAGTCAATAAATTGTAATTAATAAAAATAATTGAATAAAAAAGAAACCATATATCTAATTTTAAAATGAGTTATAGATTTAAACAGAGAATTTGCAACAGAGTAAGCTCAAATGACAGAAAAGCACTTAAAGAAATGTTCAACATGCTTAGAAATCAGAGAAATGCAAAACAAACCTTTCTGCGAGTCCATCTTACACCTGTCAGGATAGCTAAAATCAAAATTGCAAGTGGTAGCTCTTCCTGGCAAGAATGTGGAACAAGGAATACATTCTACATTGTTGGTGAGAGTGGAAACTTGAAGAGCCACTTCAGAAATCAATATGGTAGTTTCTCTTTAAATTGGAAATCAATATACTTCAAGATCCAGCTATACCCCTCCTGGACATATACTAAAAGGATATTCCATCCTATCAAAAAGACACTTGTACAATTATGTTCATAGCAGCTTTATTTGTAATAGCTACTGGAAACAACCTAGAAGTCCCTCAACCAAAGAATAGATAAAGAAATGTGGCACATTTACACAATGGAGTACTGCTCAACTGTTAAAAACAAAACAACCAAAAAAGTCCTGAAATTTGCAAGCAAATGAGGGGAACTAGAAAAAAAGTCATCCTGAATGAATTAACCCAGATCCAGAAAGAAAAAAAATAATCACTTATAGATATTAGCTATAGCATAAAAATCATACTACAACCCATAGACCCAGAGAGGCTAAGTATCAAGAAGGGCTCAAGGGGAAATCTCATGGATCTCTCTGGGAAGTGGAAATAGAATAGATTTTGTGGGTGGACCGGAGCTAGGAAGGAGCTGGTGTGGTGGAGTGAAAGAGAAAGAGAGAGAACTGGTTTGAGAGAGATACAGTACTGGTTTGGGGCACAGCGGTATCTATGGGATGAGCTAGAAACCTTGAACAATGAAAACTTCCAGGAATCTTTGAGGGAGACACTAGCTATGACTCCTAGCAATGGACAATATAGAGCATGAACGGGCCATCTTATGTAACCAGGCAAGGCTTCCAGTGGAGGAATTAAGACATCAGCCCTGTCACAAAACCTTGGACCTACAATTTGTACTGCCTACAAGATGTGCAGGTGTAAAGATGATGCAGATATTTTGAGAGTGGCCAAGCAATGACTAGTCCATCTTGAGACCCATGAGAGGGAGCCCATACCTAACACTACAAGAAGCGCCAGGAACCAGAGACCTAGGATAGAACCAAACAGGACTGGGGAAAAAAATAAAAACCAAAACTAACACATCAGAAAGCAACAAAACAAATACTCAATGAAATGATTCCTAATGATTCTCTACTGTATGTGTAGACAGAAGACTAGCATAATTATCAACAGAGAGGCCTCATCCAGCAAATGATGGAAACAGACACAGAGATCCACAGCCAAACATTAGGCAGAGCTCAGAGAACTCTGTGGAAGAGGAGGAGGGATTGTAGGAGCCAGAGGGGTCAAGGATGATACAAGAAAACAGTCCACAGAATCTACTCACCAAGGCTCATAAGGGCTCAGAGATACTGAACCAAAAATCAGAGAGCCTATAAAAGTTTGATTCATATTCTGATTGGCCTGCTCTTTGATCACCTCCCCCTGAGGGGGGAGCAGCCTTACCAGACCACAGTAGAGGACAATGCAGCCACTTTTGATGTGATCTAATAGACTAAGATCAGAGGAAGGAGAGGAGGACCTCCCTTATCAGTGGACTTGGGGAGTGGCATGCATGCAGAAAGGGGAGGGAGGGTGGAATCGGGAGGGGAGGAGGGAGGGGCTTATGGGAGGACACAAAATGAATAAAGTGTAATTAATAAAATAAAAAAGAATAAACAATAAAAGGTTAAAGAAAAGTTTGATTTAGGTCCTCTGCATATGTATTATGTAGGATGTAGGCATATAGTAATTGTGTAATTCAAATGATGATTTCTGTAACCCCCATATCTAGGTGCAATACTTGTTCTGAGAATCTCTTGTCTCAATGTTATGTAAACACTGTTCCCAAGTGTCCCCTGATATTCCAATAGAGCAGTTTGCAGCCAATTGATGAACAGGGGAGAGAATAGGGCTGAACTGCTTGCGGGACAGAAAGAGTTAGAGGAAGAAGTAGGGGATCGAGCCAAGAGAGAGGTCTGAGAGACATCAAAAGAGGAGCTGGAGTGGGAGAGCTACAAAGTGAAAGTATCTCTGCCATGTATGCTGGGAGAAAACCAAATTAGCTTTGAGGATTGTGAGGTGAAAATTGTTAATATAATATAAAAGATTCTCAATTATTTGTGTAATAGCTGTGTTAAGAAAGAAACTGAGAAACAAACAGTTTTATAAAAATAACTTTAACATTTTGGTGTCCCATGTTCAGTGCCACCTGTAGGCTTTGAGTTCTTTAAACCTACTTTATTTGGTGTTCCTCTCCACTCCTATACCTTCCAACACCCCAACACCAGGTAGGAGAGAGAGAAGTTGAGTGGGGAGGATTGTAGTTGTCTTTAGTTACTTCTATTTGCTTAGGGTCATTCGATTCCTAATGGCCTCTACCTCCTTTCCAACACACTGTCTTTAAATAGGAGAGAAAGAAGATTAATAGGGATGGGGGAGGATGGGGGATGTGAACATCTTTAGATGTAGTTCCTTGGGGCTATTCCACTCCTTGTCATCAGGATAACAGCAGTCCAGTCAAACAGTAAACAGCTAACAAGAGCCAAGAGCAAACAGCAAAACAGCAAACAGCAGCAACAGCCCTCTGTTGCAGAAGCATCAGAACCAGCAGCAGGAGCTCCAGAGCCAAGGGCAGCAACAGCCACAGCAATCTCAAAGCACTCTCTGAAATGTTTTTTTTTCTAATAAAGTCTCCAAGCAAAGCAAAGTGATGCAAGGTGAAGCAAAGCTATGTAAAGCCATACAAAGTGGAGCAAAGTGTTCTTTCTCTGTTTGTGGGCTCTATTTATACCTCTCAGATTCCACACCAGGGTGTTTGTCAGCTGGCAAAAAAACACATCCCCTGCACCAGGCAGTTTCCTGTTGAAAGATCATGCACCTCTCATGAAGCTGTTTATTAGCTGAAAATGATCACATGCCTATCAGGAGGCTGCTACCAGCTACGGATAAAGCATTCCTGCATCCCACACTTGAAACTATAACAAAAACATATCCACAAAACACAACCAACCAAAACTTTATTACAGTTTATCTTGGTGTGCTTATGGAACTCCTAAAAGTGGAGGTAGAGGCTATCTCTGACTCTTTTGCTTACTTTTAGGCCCTTTTTTCTCCTACTGAGGTGTCTTTTCTAGCCTTAATATGAGTGGATGTGCCTCGTGTTATTATAATGTGATATGTCATTTTTAGTTAATATCCCTGGGAGACTTGCTTTTTCTGAATAAAATAGAGGAGTGAATCTGGGGGAGAAGGGAAATGGAGAGAGACTAGAAAGAGAGGAGGGAGAGGAAGAAAAATAAACTGAAGGATGTGAGTGTTCTGCCTGGTTCACAAACCCCAAAAGACTAGGAATAAATAGACTCCACTGTAAATACATGAGGTTTTTTTTTTTTTTTTTTAATTGTATACATGTTCGAACATGGGACGCAAACCTCCTGTGGAAAGAGAAGAGAAATGCGGCCCCGAGGTCTAGGGGTACAGAGTTTTTAAGGGAAACAAATGTAAGCAGTGATGTGCATGCTTTGGCATTACATGATTGGATCCTTTTGAAATGATTGGTCCACTTTAGGCGCCAAGACTACAAACAGTTCTGGCCTGACTGTTTTCCTAGCAACTGTATAATTAGAGGGCAAGGAAAGAATGCTGTAAGACGAGTTCTCCTTGAGAGACCAAAAGATAAGCAGCGATTGTTAATAGCAGTAAGTTCCCTGAGGGGAGAGCTACCTCGCTGCATTCTTTCCCGCCTTCCCGGTTCCGGGTGGGTACGTGACTCGGCTCACAATCTGCCTTCCCGCCTTCCCGGTTCCAGGTACGTGACTTAACTACGGCTTTGTACAAACCACCCAATCAGAACCCTGTAACTATGCTTCTCGCTTCTGTAACAGTGCCTCCTGCTCCCGAGCCCTATAAAAACCCGTCACCCCAACCGAGAGGCGCGCAAGTCCTCCGATAGGCTTGGTCGCCCCCGGTACCCGTGTATCAAAATAAACCTCTTGCGGCTTGCATCCGAAGGCTGGTCTCGCTGTTCCTTGGGAAGCGGGGTCTCCCCGTCTAGATAGGCTCCTGGGAGTCTTTCACTCCTCAGGGCATTACTGGACAGGTCTGCACCCAGGTAGTCTTGATCAGGCCTTAACCTTTAATAATAGCCGCTCATTTTAAATATTTTGGTCCCTCAATGAGAACAATGAAGAGAGGTAGAACTATGCCGGAGCCCACCAGCAGAGTCAAATGGTTCTTGAGTCGGGAGTGAGGATTAAAATTAATAAACTAACACACAACACATGGGATCTTTCCAATAGTCTCTAGAGATTAGACTCAACCAGCAGCCTGGCTTTGTTTCAGACTGCTTTTAAGCCAGAGTAAAAACAGCTCAGCACAATGGGTTAAATTTACAGGGAGGTTTAAACAACAGGTGTGGTTTTGACAAGCTATCCCACCTGCTGTCACAAACAAAAGGAGATGGACTTGAAAATTCTTGCCTGACTTCAGTGAAAGCCTGGTAAGACCAGTCTTTCCACTGAGATTTTAAATATCAAAGCAGCTGTTAGAACTTCACATCAGCTCCCAACAGAACTAGAGACTCAAGAGCAGTGAGAAACAGCTGATGTGAGTAGCCAGAAATAGCAGCTGGGACCATTATGGGGTTCTGGCGAGCCATGCCTGTGTCCATAACCCTGAAATCGCAGTGGTCTGTTAGCACCAAAGACCAGGCAGATGTCCCTCATCTGGGCTGCTACCCTGAGGCAGGTTGATGTTTGTGGGCTGTACAGAACTGGACCCACCCCTCACCTGGGCATTATCTGAGAGCTCAATCTGGGTGTGTTTTCACCCAGATTGAGTGGAGAGTGGATCTATCTCTAGCCACCTAGAGTATTCAGGCAAGTGTCTCAAATTGTGAGAGTTGTGGGTGAACCAGCTCTGAGGGTATGAGTGTGGAAGAGCTGAGTCTGTGACTTGTCTCCTTCGCAGTGTTATGTGCAAGGTAGAGATACCTCCTCTCACCTTTGTTCTTCACTGCTTGCAGCAGGTAGGAGAACTAGCCCTGAGGTCATGAGAGTAGTCATGGCTCTTCCCCTCGCTAGCTGCATCACTCAGGAGGCCAGGCCCTGAACCTCACCTGAGCAGCACATTAAAACTGGTCCAGATAGCAGGAGTCAGGAGGAGGTTATGGGTGTTAGGTGCCGGTGAGCAAGACCAAGGGTGTAAGTTTAGGAGATATGGCTTGCCTTTTGTCTGCAGTGAGGTGGCATGGACAAATAAAACATACCCTCCTCCCTCCCTCATGCCTCACCACCTATGGCAGGAAGGAAAACTGGCGTCATGGTCATGAGGGTGGGAAAACTGGCTCTGTCCCTGACTGGCTGCAACACTCAGGAGAACAGGTCCTGGAGGTTGTGGGGGTTGCTGGTGAGTGGGCCCTGAGGGCATGAGAGCAAGTGAGCCATTGAATTGACCAGTTCAGATACCTTTTAGGGCCAGATCTAATTGTCTACCCCAACATCAACCACACCAGTTAACTTCTGGAGTGCACAAAGGGGCCAGTCCTATAGATCCAAAACTACAGGATCTCCATGACACAGGTAGCAACAGGATATCTGAGAGGAGCCCCAGTGAGGATCCTGTACTGATAGAGTAACAGAAGCCAGAGGACTCATACCAGACCAAGGAATCATTCCAGTGAACATTTAAAAACAAAGATGTGTAGACAAAAGGGTATAGTGTGAGACATGCTGTGACACACTATAGCTTCCACAATGATTTTTTTCCCTCTATTCAGGGGAGGTTGAGTTAGAGAACAGATAGATACAAGGGCAAGGGGAGATGAGTAGGATTGGTATGTATGATGTGAAATTTACAAAGAGCTAATAAAAAAGTTAAAAATAACTTCAAAAAATAAAAATAAAACATAAAAGACCCTCTAACACTTTCCTGTGAACTAGTAAATATGACTTCATATTTTAATTAGCTATTTAGTATACTTTTTTGGTCAATTTGTTCATGATATTAAGATGATTGCATAATATTTTATAATAATGTTGCCATTTGTTTTTCTGTGTCATCTAGGTCACATCCCAGTATTCAAGGAAAAGAAAGTTATAATTGTTGGTTGCTAAGATAAATGATCAATATAATAAATAACTATGGAAATATAAATTTAAAGATTATATATATGGCATTTTACAAATATCAGACTGGCAAGAATGGAAACTTCTACTTACTGTTAATATGGCTGAAAATGTGGAGAAACATTTACTGGCGGTTGAAGCATACACCTTCAAAAATGTACATATTATATGAGAGCTATCTATACACCTGAAGATACATGTTGCCTACTACGTAGCTATTATTTTCTGAGATACATTATAATTCATGTATATACTTACAAACTTGTATGAAAATGTATTTGAGTAATTCTTAACTTACTTGGTATTTTGGATGTGTGTGAGTTATTTGTATTTGCCAAAGACAATGCTACTTTAATATGTGAAGAAACATGGAGGCTAAATTCCAAGAAGGCACCTGAAACTCTGCACAGAAAATACTCTTTTGCCTTTCAGCTTATTTTCATTCAAATGTCTCCTTGGATACTTGAGTAACATCTTATTTCAAAGTATTACTTTCAAAAATCATTGTTCTGCACAGTTTAGATAAGATGGATTTTCTTTTGTTTAGAAATTGACCTGGTGTTGTTTACTATTGTGAAGGTTTTCACTAATAAAGCAGGTCAGGGATTAGAATCATCCATCTTCCTGTATCGCTGCATATTTATAACGCGTGTATAATTTACATTGACCTTCCCGTGCCAGTGTGTATTTATAACACAGGCAGTGCTTGTCTACACCATCATGCTGCTTTCAAGGTGACTCTCTGTATAGGAGCCACTGTCTCTCTGCTTCATTATGGTTCCAAGTCAAGTTGTGCCTGCTTGTTTGCACATTAAAATGCATGCTGTTTATCTAAACTAATTTTACTTCCATTTATCTTTTATATAGCTCTTTATTATTTATCACACAAGTGTATGGGTTTATTAAATTATCTGTGGATATTACCAACAGAGTAAATGGTGTGAGACAAAACAGTTGCTAGAAATAAGGAGCACTGCATTTACTGAATTGAGAACTGGTCAGAGTTTTTACACAAATACACAAGGAATCACAACCATGAATATTCATTTTAGTGAGACTAAATCTTGGCATTATTATAAAATATTTTAACATCAAAATAGGTGGTATTTGTTCTTTTGGCATCAAAAATACATGGACCTATTGAAAAGAATGACTATAAAGTACAAACTATATATGACTCTAAACTACATATGTATATATATTCACATGTACTGAAAATTGCTTTTAATAATGTTACAGTGTGATACTTATCACAAAGTTTTCTATCCATACAGCTTTATCATATATTGTTTATAGAATCACACAGATATGACATAGTATAAAGTCTGGAATAAAGGCATCCATTATGCCCTACTATTTTTTTTTCTTTTGAGGAAGTTGAAAAGGAGGGTCTTGGAAAAACTATACAGTAGATCAAAATATGAGAAACATTTTACTTCTTTGATAATTAATGGTATAGAAACATAATATAATTGTTTCAGATTCATACTGAAAGAAATAAATGAATTTTTATTCTAGTAATAAATAATTCAGTAGTGGTACATCAAAATAGTATGGTATGTTTTACCAGTGTTTGGTTCATTTTTTTTCTTTTTTTTATTAAATTTTTATTTTTTATATTAATTACCATTTATTCAATTTGTATCCCAGCTGTAGTTCCCCTCCTTCATTCCCTCCCAATCTAACCCCCTCCCTCATCTCTTTCCACTCCCCTCCCAAACCACTGATAGGGGACGTCCGTCTCCCCTTCCATCCAACCCTAGCTTATCAGATCTCATCAGGACTGGCTGCATTGTCCTCCTCTTTGGCCTGGCAAGGCTGCTGCTGGGGACGGGGGTGATCAAAGAGCCTGCCATTGAGCTCATGTCAAAGGCAGTTCCTGTTTTCCTTACTAGGAAACTCACTTGTAGACTGAGCTGCCATGGACTACATCTGATCTGGGGTTCTAGGTTATATCCATGCATGGTCCTTGGTTGGAGTATCAGTCTCAGAAAAGATCCCTGTGCTCAGATATTTTGAATCTGTTGCTCTACTTGTGAAGCTCCTGTCCTCTTCAGGTCCTACTATCTCCCTCTTCTTTCATAGGATTCCCTGAACTCTGCCCAAAGTTTGGTTATGAGCCTTAGCATCTGCTTTGATACACTGCTGGGTAGAGTCTTTCTGAGGCCCTCTGTAGTGTAGTAGGCTCCTTTCCTGTTTCCTGTTTTCTCCTTCTTCCAATGTTCATCCAATTTACCTTTCTGAGTGAGGAATGATCATTTTACCCAGGGTCCTCCTTCTTGCTTAGCTTCTTTATGTGTACAGATTTTAGTTTATCTAGTATCCACTTATAAGTGAGTATTTGCCATGTATGTCTTTCTGTTTCTGGGATACCTCACTCAGGATTATCTTTTCTAGATCCCACCATTTATTTGACTGCAAATTTCATAATGGTGTTTAGTCCTTACTATGGCTTTCCTACATACAGATCCCTGTGAGTTTCTGATGATTGTGTGGTTAGTTACCTGATATCTGCTTTTTTCATGGCAGCATGAAGAATGATACAAGGATTAAATTTTATATTTGAGTAAATAATTGTTCTGTTCATATTCTGTCTTCCACAGGAGTGTACAAAATACAAGTAAACCTGTCATTAATGGAGTAAGGAGCAGGCCAGTTGGAGTAGCTGATGGACTACTTGAGGATACAGCAAACACTTTCAGCTGGAAGTTGGCTGACTCATATCTTTGTCTCCTTTCCTTTTGTCTTATTGCCTTTTTGTTTTCATATTAAATTTCTTTCTTCAATTACAGTATTTTTGCTAGGTTCCTTGAGATAGGACCTGTCACTATCCCTGGTTTGCCTGTTCAGTGCAGGCTGGACTGAAACCAGTAGCAATCTTCCTGCTTCAGCTTCACAAATGTGAAAATTTACCTTTCAAAGCACATGGCGACTCTCTCACACACACACACAACACACACACATTACATTGTGCAAGACCTACACAAGATTGGGCCCCTCAACATTTCATCATGAATGGGGAGGAGCTCAGATGCCCCATCCCTCCTAGAAAGGCTGTTGGCAATCAATAGCTGTTCGGGGGTGTGGTTGCATTCAGCTTCTTCATTAGTGCATACGCGGACACAGCGCACATTCCTCTCTAAATAACCTCCCAGGCATGCTCACTCAAGAAACCTTAATTAAACTCAAACCCACATACACTAACAGAGAAGAAATTAGGAGAAGGCTCACTGAGAAGAAGTGTGAGAAGGGGGGAAAGGATGGGGGATCAGAGTTGAATGAAGATCTGTGAAAATGGCTAAAATTCCATATGCAAATGTATAAAATTGTAAAAGAAATCTAGAAAAATATTTTTGTGAGCATTTTGGGTTCTTGTGAGCACTTTTTAAAAATTTCTTGATTTTATTATGCAGTAATATACACATACATCAAGATATCATATTTCCCATCATAAATTATAAATATCAATTGAAAAAACTGATTCAAAATCATTATACAGAGATGACTTTTACCAATTTAGAAAAGGAAGGACTTTAAGAAGTTGCAAAGAATAGTCCCATATTCCTGAGCTCTAGACAACAATTTTAATTTTTTTATGAGAATTCAGTTTCCATTGTTCATTTCAATGATATTCAAAATCTAAGACCCACTAACCATTGTGTCATTTGAATTTTTGTGATCATTTTAAATTGATTTTTTTGTCTATTTTCTTCCTATATTAAATAATTTGTGTTTATTCTTAGGAAAGTTTCCCTTATTTATGTCAGTTATTTACGATTTCATTATCAATTTTCTTCATCTGTTTATTAATTCTCAATCTTATTTATAAATTATGTATTTGCTTAATTAATTGAATAATTAGAAGTTGATATCCTAAAAAATAGCCCTATTGGTTAATTTAATGTTAATTTAATTCTTAGAAATTTTTACATTTACAATGAAAATTGGTTGCTGACACATTCTGCCCCAACAAATTTAAAACCTTGACATCCAGGATTGCATATTGATTATAATCTATGACCTAACAATAGCACATCATAGTTACTTACATTCTATAGTTTGCAATGACATTTACCTTACATGTTACCTTACATATATTCTATGAGCTTTAGCAAATGTACAGTTGGGACTGAAAGTTACTGATGATCTATAATCTGGAATTGGGAGCTAATATAAATCCTTTCTCATTGAAATTGCTTTCCATTAGGATATTTTATCATTGTAACACAAATGAAACTAGGACACAGTGTTATGCAGAGACCTAAAAATTCTTTGTGCTCCACTCATTTATGTCTTCTCTGGATCTCCAGGTAACCTCTGATCATTTTATACTCTCCTCAGTTTTTATCTTATTAAATGACATGTTAGAATTCAGTAGTATATAGCCTTCTTTAAAAAAAATCACATATTCATCTTTTAATTAGGACCCCAAACCCTATGTGTGTGGAGATAACATGCTCTGAAAGGTTATATTTGATTTGAGCAGAAGTTAAGAAACCCAGTAGGATGGGTTTCTCTACTTTGTATAGGAAACCAACCTGCTTGTGGGAATCCCAGCACAGAAAGGCTCCATTTGGCTGGAATTTGGTTTTATTTCTTTAGCAGTTGTTTCTCTGCCTTTGGTTAGAGGGTAGATAGAAGAAAGGCAGGATTATGCTTAGCTGTGTGGGTTGTGGAAACTTTCTAGGGTCAGTTCACCAATCCCTTATCTTGCTTGACAGTTCCTGGACCTTGCTTTTGGCTTTGTACCATATTCAAAAAAATTTTTACATGATGAAAGCTCAAAGTCTCTGGGCTCCATTTAAAACTAACTTCATTCCAGTGATTTTACTCTATATGAATTCTATAGTACTTGGTTTGTAAATTTTGATTCTTCCATGACACTATTTCTTTTGAAGTCACTCTACTTTTTGTTTCAAAAGCAGTTGTAGAATGAAGACTACCAGGTTTCCCTGGTAAGAAGTCATTACTGTGGTATCAGCACTCTCATCAACATGATATTATTGTGACTATAATCTGTACTTCCATGTTATTAGTAAGGCCACGTATGTTAACACTCTTAACAGACATTTTATTTCTTTTAAAAATAACTTTTTATTGTCTTTGCTTACATGTTTTGTCTTTATAGATATTTACTTGGAAGAAAGCTGGATAAGTTGAGTTAGTATCATTATTACAAAAAAAAATCAGCAGCACAGGGAACCTCATTTGATGGTTTGTTACAGTATGGGCCCTCAGACCTTAGCACAACACACTCTGTGATAGAAATACCATTCAGGCTGTTAAACTCAACATGTAGATATCACCACCTGTCAAAACTAAAACAAAGCCCTAATCTATGAAAGCCATGGTCCTGGGAAGGCTCAAAATGTACTAACCTTGATTTTTCACTTCTGTAGTTCCACATCTGGCTAACTGTTCTTGTTAACTGAAGTATATAATCCCAGAATATGCTGTGTGTGTGTGTGTGTGTGTCTAAAACTTCACCCAAAGAAAGACATAGTGTTACACTGAGATCTCAAACATCCACCATAGTCACTTGTGTTGAGACCAATTAATATATGATGAGGCTTCCAACATATCTTCTATGCAAGAGGTTTATTTGGTGAATATGAAGAGAGGAAAGGAAAGGAGAGCAGGACATAATGGGGAGGGAGAAAGAAAGAAGTGGGGGCACCCGATAGAGAAAGGACCAAGAGAGCAAGAGAAGAGAGGACTAAGAGAGAACAAGAGAGTGCAAGAAAGAGAGCAAGAGGTCCTGGGGGCCCTGCATAGACCCCAACCAAGGACCATGCAGGGAGAGGACCTAAAACCCCTGCTCAGATGTAGCCCATAGACTGAGTCTCCAAGTGGGGTCCAAAATTAGAGGAGCAGGGGCTTTCTCTGACATGAACTCAGCACCAAGCTCTCTGATCACACCCACCCCTGTGGGATACAACCTTGCCAGGCCACAGAGGAAAACAATGTAGCTAGTCCTGATGATACCTGATAAGCTAGGGTCCGACAGAAGAGTTGGAGGACCTCCTCTATCAGTGGACTGGGCCAGGGGACATAGGAGGAGAAGAGGGAGGGAGGGTGTGATTGGGAGGAGACAAGGGAGGGAGCCAGAGCTGGGATACAAATTGAATAAATTGTAATAAATGAGAATAATAAAAAAAATTCAAAAATAAATCACTCGTGAGTTAGCTGTTATACTAACTCAGAAACCATCTTCATCATCTTCATCCAAGCTTGACATCATTTTCTGTCTACTGTCATTCTGAGAAGCACACAGTATTATCTCAAGAAAGGTGTAATTAAATTCTTTCTTTTGATTACTCATATTGAGCATCTTTTCATGTTACTTCAGTTTTAAAAACTATCTAATTGTAGCCCATGGCAGTTCAGTGTCCTAGTGGGTTCCATAGTAATGGGAACAGGGACTGTCTCTGACATAAACTCAGTAGCTGACTCTTTGATCACCTACCCTGGGGGCAGGGGAACAGCTTTACCAGGCCACAGAGGAAGACAATGCAGCCACTCCTGATGAGACCTAATTGACTAGGATCAGAAGGAAGGAAAAGAAGATGGGGAGGGGCATGCATGCAGAGGGGGGAAGAAGGTAGGGATTGGGACGGAAGGAGGGAGGGAATTACAGGTGGGATACAAAGTGAATAAAGTATAATTAATAAGGAATTAAAAAAATAAAAATAAATAAATAAATAAGATTTCCCTCCATTCCAATATTTTTCTATTGACAGTAGTGAGCATTAAATATGATATTACTCTCCTATTTTTTCTGAGGTTTATATTTGCATATATTGGCATTTATAATGTTTCTAGCATTGCTTTTCATGAGACTCCAATTTTACGAACAATAAAAAACCATTAGCAGTGTAATGGATAAATAAATAGATACACTGTAATATTATATAGAAAGGAATACAAATGAATTACCAAGACATACCAGTAAAAGTGAATAACAAAAGCACAACTTGAAGCGACAGTCACAGTAGCATATGTGCTACACCCTTTCTCCAGCAATCAAAACAAGCCTGATAACCCACAAGTTCACCAAGTGCTTTCACTTAGTAGTATCACTTATTGAAGAGGGAAATAAGACAGACTTGTTTCTGGAAATATTCTGACTTGTGGTTTTAATATGAGTGAGTTTATCTTGTACAAATTATTCATGGAAATATACTGGCAATTTTATCCTTTCTGTATTTTTATTTTACCTTATTAAAAGATAAAAATACAAAAATAAATTTTAATGTTTTGTATTAACTTTTTATGTATTCAGTCCAATTTTGAAACTATAAGTAATAAGGAGTGATTCAATTAATTTTATGAAAAGCAATGACAAACTTAATTTATAAAGGATTTGTTGAGATTATCATTTAGGTTTTCTACAACATCATTAAATTCTTAATAATATATATTGTTTTTTGAAAACATTTTATAAAATTGTATCTTTGAGGAGCCAGTGGCAAAGCTCTGTGAGTAAACAGGCTTGCTGTCAAACCTCAGGACCTGAGTTTGATTCCCAGGACCTACAGAGTAGAAGGAGAGAATAGATTATCCAAGTTGTCTTTGAACACCTCACATATACTACAGCATGCACACACACACACACACACACACACACACACACACACACACACACATACACACAAAGAGAGAGAGAGAAAGAGAGAGAAAGAACTTTTAAAAAATCCCAGAAAGTTGAAACTATCTGGTTTTTCTGCTTGCAATCATGATGAGAAATACAGGTGACATCTCTCAAACACTTTAGGTCTTTTGTGAACTGATAATGTATTTTGTCCTGACATCCATGTTACTAAATGTACTGGATTTAAGTACAAAATTGATTTGCTGCTCTTGTCTACTATACTTTGCCAAAATGGGTCTCATCTTTGTAACTCTTCAGACAATATAGCTGTAGCATTAATGAGAACCATTGTACACAGCAGTTAACATTTCAGATTCATCATTTCTCTGCTCAAAAAAATGTTCTGAGCAGTTGACATAAAACCAGGTGGAGTTCAATTTCAGGTGGACTTAGATGAAATCATAGTAGGTAGTTATAGAAAAGCTTGGAAAATGGAGATAGGAATGTTGTCAATTGTGAGGAACAAAGAAGAACCCCGGATATGTTTTCATATTTTCAACAAGGTAGCTTGCAGCAGTTTCTTAACTTGATAGCTAACAGTTATCAAAGTTTAGCAAGTAAAATGTGGACATATTTTATAGAAAATACAAAATTTATGTTATCTAAAGGAAAACTTCAAATAAGAACATTTAAATAATAGGTATAGGGCTGGAGATGCCCCTCAGTTGAGGAATGGTTACAGAAATTGTGGTACATTTACACAATGGAATACTACTTAGCAATTAAAAACAAGGAAATCATGAAATTTGCAGGTAAATGGTGGGAACTGGAAAAGATCATCCTGAGTGAGGTATCCCAATAGCAAAAAGACATACAGGGTATATACTCACTCATAAGTGGATATTAGACATATAATATAGGATAAACATACTAAAATCTCTACACCTGAAGAAACTAATCATGAAGGAGAACTCTGGCTAAGATGCTCAATCCTCATTCAGAAAGTCAAAGAGGATGGAAATCAGAAAAGGGAGAAAACAGGGAACAGGACAGCAGCCTACCACAGAGGCCTCTGAAAGACTCTACCCTGCAGAGTATCAAGGCAGATGCTGAAACTTATAGCCAAATTTTGGGCAGAGTGCAAGGAATCTTATGAAAGAAGTGGAAAATAGTAAGACCTGGAGAGGACAGGAGCTCCACAAGGAGAACAACAGAACCAAAAATCTAGGCAAAGGGGTCTTTTCTGGGACTGGTACTCCAAACAATTACCATTCATGGAGATAACCTAGAGCCCTTGCACAGATGTAGCCCAAGGCAGTTCAGTATCCAAGTAGGTTCCATAGTAATGGGAACAGGGACTGCCTCTGATATGAACTGATTGTCTGCTTTTTGATCACTTCCCCCTCAGGGCTGAGTAGCCTTCCCAGGCCACAGAGGAAGACAATGCAACCACTCTTGATGAGACCTAGACTAGGATCATATGGAAGGGGAAGAAGACCTCCACTATCAATGGACTGGGGGAGGGGCATAGGTGGAGAAAAGGGAAGAAGGGTGGGATTGGGAAGAGAGGAGGGAGGGAGCTACAAGGAGGATACAAAGAGAAAAAACTGTAATTAATAAAAATATAAATAAAGAAAACAGAAAGAAAGAGAAAAAAGATGCAGAAATTACACATGCGGTTTCTCTACATTAACCTACATTATTCCTTATATTATTGTTTACAGGAAATAACTACACATAATATAAACTAGTGAATTTAAAAAATAACACGATTGGAATATGAATTTGGAAAGTAATCAAGAATGAGATTCTCTGAAAATACATTCTTGTGAAGCTATTTGTAGTGAGAGAGAGAAAAGAAGAAGAAAGCAGAGAGCGAAGAGGAAAGAAGAGGCTGTCCCTTTTTCCAGCTGGTTTCTCTTTCCTGTGAGTAAGAATCATTTCTGTTTTCTATGTCCTTTGTTACTTGTGGGATTGGAAAAATCTAGGGCATATAATTAGTCAGCTAGAGCAACATCCATGGATCTGGCCACATGCATTGTTGACAGCTAAAGATTTCAGAATCTCAGGAAACTACTGAGACACCCTGAAGATGCCTTTCTGTAAGTCCATAATGCATATTAAGATAAACAGCAGGGAGAGCACAACCTGGTGCAGAACAGGACAGAGTATAGATAGGGTGAAAGAATAAGAAAAGAATGGTAGCAATAGCCCAAATGAGTTCTGCTCTGGAATAGAGTTGTGTAGACGCGGCTTTTTCTTTTTCTTACAACAGCATGTACAGAGCTGTACTTACACAAAATCAGGGCCAGACACTACAGCTCAAACAAGAACTAAAGAGCTGCAGTAAGAAGATAAGGGAGACAGTGACCACCATGCCCCGTCGGCACCCATGGCATTCTGAAGCAAGAGGGTATGGTTGGCATACTGAATGTTTTATACAAATAACCTACTTGGTGTGGTATCTGATGTCACAGACACTTGCTGACCAGGATTGGAGGCAGTCCTCACCCCACTCCCCTCCATTCAACAATATTCTCCTGATCTGTGAGGAAAGAATTATTCTATATGCTCTTTGGTTGATGCTTAAGTCTCAGCAGCACCTCTGGGCCCTGGTTAGTTGGCTCTGTTGGTCTTTTTGTGGAGCTCCTGTTACCTCCAGATCCTTTTCTCTTTCCATCCACTTTTCCACAAGACACCCTACACATCACCCAATGTTTGACTCTGAGTCTTGGCACCTGTTTTGAGGTGCAGCTGGCTAGTGCCTCTCAGAGGACAACCCTGTCACACTCCTGTCCTCAAGTTAGCAGAGTATCATTCATAATGTCAGGGGTTGGCACTCTCTAAATAGGAACTGGACCTAGGTCCCATACAAAGATGTAGCAGATGGTCGTCTTAGGCTTCATGTGGGTCCTCCAGTAAAGGAAGTGGGGACTCCATTGGACATAGACTCACTTGCCAGCTTTTTGATCACTTTCCTGTGGCAGGACTGCCTTGCCAGGCCACAGAGGAAGAGAACATGCTCAGTCAAGATGAAACTTGATGAGCTTGGGTCGCTGGAAAAGGGAGCTCCTCCTTGCCACAGAAAAGGGGAGGGGAGAGAAGGAATGGAGGGAAGGTGGGACTGGGAAGGGATGGAAGGATAGGGCTACAACAAGGAAAATGAATTAAAAAAAATTTGAAGAAAAACCTAACTCAAAAAACTCAAAAAAAAAAAAAAGAATTAAAGTTCTTCAGTATTATAAAAAAAAAAAAAAAGACTTATTCTGGGAGGAACTTGACTCTTTCTACTACCAAAAAAAAAAATCTAGAAAATGTCAGCAACCCACCTGGCTTTAAGGGTGTTAGTAGACAGAGGCTTTTTCAGTCCTTTCTTCGATTTTGTATTTTACACATTTTTTTTTTGTTAGGGATATCAATAAAAGGAAAAGTGTGGGTCATGTAAACTCCCTAGGATATCAGAAATTCTAAAGTGAAAGAGGCAGGAGAAGCTCAGGAAGAAGCTCAGGAGAAGCAGGGCACGGTAGGTGTCGATTAGAGGGTAATGTGGGGTTACATGTTTTCCATGCTGCTTGTTTGGTAATCCCCACATAATTATTCATCGGATGCCCAAGATATGATTCTCATGATATGAAGAAGGCATTCAATTAAAAGATTAATAAGGGTCAAAAAGGAGATTTGAGAAAATTACAAAATTTACTCACATGCAGCTAATTAGCTTCAGTCATAAAATACTAATTTTTCTTTGACCTCATTATTCATTTCTTTTTATTGGTACCCATGTTTCTATGTGTAATTTATGAAATTCAAATCATTGTTTTCCTTGAATTCTTTAAAGGATTATTTTTTCCTTGATCAGGTAAGGGTGGCAAGGTTTTCCTTTGCTATGGGTTGAAAAACTGGAAAGGGCATTACACTCTTACAAAATGTAAATGTCTGTGTTCTCCCCCTCTCTCTGTCTCCCCTCTCCCTCTTCCTCTCCTCTATCCCTCCTTTTCTCTCTCATCCTCTGTATCTCTCTGTCTGTATCTGCCTCTGACTCCATCTCTGTCTCTCTGTGTCTATCTCTGACTCTTTCTGTCTCTATCTCTCTCTGTCACTGTCTCTGACTATCTGTCTGCTTCTCTCTCTTTCTCATTTGGATTCAGGGCCTCCTGAATACAGTTCTCTGTCACTCAACTAATTTCTAGAGCCAAAATTTTTCCTCCTCCTCTTCCTATGTCTTCCTACTCATCTTTCTCCTCTTCCTTATTCCATCTTTCTTCTACTAGAATATTTATATAAGATGATAACAGACATTAGAACCTATACAAATACTAATTTGTTTTCCTTATGAGTAGGAGACCCTGATTTATCAGAAAATTAGCTAAAATTTTTAGGGAGGGTAGACTGTGTTTGAGCTAGCAAAGACTGGGGTTTGATCACCTTCCCAATTTCTTCGTTTAATTTTTCCAGTTTTTCCAATCTAATTTCTAAAAAAATGATTGATTTATTAAAAAAACATGTGTGTGGTACATTTACACAACTGAATACTACTCAACAATTAGAAACAAGAAAATCATGAATGGTGGGAACTAGAGAAGATTATCCTGAGTGTGGTGACCCAGAAGCAGAAAGCACATACGGTACATACTCAAGTATAAGGGGATGTTAGCCACATAATATAGGATAAACATGCTAAAATCTATAGTCCTAAAGAAGCTAAACAGCAAGGAGGACTCTAGGGAAGAGGCTGAAACCTCACCCAAAAGGACAAACAGGACAGACATTGGAAGTAGGAAAATTCAAGGACAGGAGCTTTCCACAAGAGACCTCTGAAAGACTCTACCCAAGAGGGTATCGAAGGAGATACTTATACTCATAGACAAACTTTGGGCATTGTGCAGGAAACCTTATGGAAGGAGAGGGAGATTAAAAAAATCCCCATAGGGGACAGTAACTCAAGAAGAACAACAGAGCCAAAAAAAAAAAAAAAAAAACCTGGGTTTGGGAGCGTGTGCAGAGACTGATACTCTAACCAAGGACAATGCATGGAGAGGACTTAGACCCCCTGCTCAGACGAAGCTCTTAGGCTGCTCAGTTTCCAAATGGGTGTCCTAGTAAGGGGATCAGGTATCGTCTCTGAAATGAACTCAGTGGCCAGCTCTTTGATCAACTCCCCTTCCGGGATGCAGCCTTGTGGAGCCTCAGGGGAAGACAATACAGCCAGCCCTAATGAGACCTGATAGGCTAGGGAGAAATAGAAGGCGAGGAAGACCTCCCCTATCAGGGGACCAGGGAAGCAGCATGGGGGAGAAGAGGGAGAGTGGGAGGGACTAGGAGAAGATGAGGAGGGGGGTACAGCTGGGATACAAAGTGAATAAATTGAAATTAATTAATTAATTAATAACGTATTAGGAATATGCACACAGTAACAGAAATTAAATTTTTTTAAAAAATTCCTTAATTTGAATTAGAACAAGAGAAGTAAATGAGAAGGTTTGCAGAGAGGAGAGGGCAGGGATAAATCATGTAGTTATATTATAATTTCAAAAATAGAAAATCTTTTTATCTATATAATTTCTTTAGCATATTTTAGCATTACTTAAAAGTACAGTGCTTTTGGTGAGTTGTGATTTTCATTTAATAGTTTTCTATAAATATTAATAACTGACTTGATTTCCTAAATTCTATGAACATCACTGCCTGATGGTAAATTGCATTGGCAGATACACTTAAAAGTCTCATGCCATTAATTTAATATTTAAGCCGAGCAAATGTCTGTTTTAAGCCAATGGCCTATGTTATGGCCAATAGAAGAACTGCGGAAGACACTAGGGTGTACCTTAAAATCAGCTCCTAATTTTCCATAGAATCATGATGCAGCCTAATTCTCCAGAGGCTTCCAAACGCCAAGTGATGTCATACTTCATCTGTTTCAACTCATTTTGTTCTGCCTGTTGCTGTAACAATTTGCATTCTTACAGTTCATTTAGAATAGCAGAGTCTTAACCAAATCTGTACGGAATAGGATGGTGATTAAACTGTCTCTATGTTCCTGAGACACCACCTCCTTTGTTAATGAACTGACCTTCAAAACCAGATTGTATCCATCCCAAGCATATTTCCTCCTTAAGAAATTGGTACTGATGCTGCCAGCACGCCATGTTGCCAGCAACGCCCTCTGTGGTGCAGGAAGTGCTCTACTGACAGTGTTCTTGATAGTACTCTTCGTTCTCTGTGGCCATTGAGTATCTTCTGTGGGACTAGTGTGTTAGAGGAACTGAAGTAGAAATAAATTAAGAATATTAAGTTAAATTTGGTCTTCACATATGACTGGTGGCTGTGTCTAGTCCTTTTGTCGCTCTATGTCATAACAGGCACAGCAGATAGCTATCTTAATCTAAAACATGTAATTCTGATTCTTACTGAAATTGTAAAATAACAAACAAAAAAATGAACCCTCGAAACACATCAGTAAGTAATGGCAAAGGTAATGATAGAGGGAAAAGGGAAGCCGAGGAGTCAGCGAAAAATTCTGAATTTCAGAGAGCCTCATTTCTTTATACTGTGTATCAGTTTTCCCCCTTAAAGCATACTATTATGTAATAATGTGTGACTCTCTGCCTCAGAATTTTTAGTAGTTTGGACTTCGGTGACTTTTTAATGAACTTTTTTTTTCTTTTATATTTTCCCACCCCAAATCCAAATGCTCTTTGAAATCAAAAGCAAGTAATTACAGCCTTGAGACCTGTGTGTCTTCTGGAATCAGGGCTGAATTCTGAAAACAGCATTAGGCAAAATTTCACCCACACTATATTAATGTATACCTGTGACTATAAATAATTATGAAATAGATTATCACCTAAATTTACGTTCTCTAAAACTAAACTCTCCAAACAGTATTTAAGTTGTGAAGGTTTAATAATAATGTCCCGGTAGCTGGGGAATCTGATAGCAGCCAAAGACATAGCTTGCCATTTCTGCCTGGTTGTCTTAAACCATATGTTTTAGAATTGGTGTTGTTACACTTTGCATAAGATGGCAACTGAAATTTACCGTGTGGCCAAAACTCCCCTAAAAAGAAAAAGATTTATTTCCCTCTTTATCATGAAGTTTTTGCTTGCCCAGAGGTAACTGATGGTCTCATATGAGATTATGGAGTTCTAGAAATACCTCAAGCATAGTTCAGTTACCAAAACTGGATCACAGCTCCAGCTAAGTGGAAGAAGAAGGAGTGCCTGTTTAATAGTAGAAATTTGCAGAAAATTGATAGAAACCCCAATGGATGGACATGTGGAAATGCAGAAGAGAAAGTGGAATGGTTTCTATCCAAGCACTGGGAGCTGATGTACAACAGACAATTCTTTGAGTAGGTTTCCTCTAGAGAGAAGTCAACAATTCTATCACTGCTTTAAATTCCTGCATGGATACCCTGAGAAAGGTATGTAGCCACTCACTTACGTAAAAGTGGCCTAATTGCTTCTAAAAAAATTTTTTTTCAGTTACTAAGAGAACATTGTCTATGCTGTTGCATTCCTATCCCTAATAAATGGGACTTTATATTACTGCCTATCTTTGCAAAAATCTGCTGTAGTAAATCTTGTTGATTTCGTTAACTTTCATCTGTATATAGTAATATCTACTATTGATATTTTTCAATTCAATTTGTTTGTTTGTTCGTTTATTTACTTATTTTGAGATACAATTTCTCTGTGTAGTCCTGGCTGCTGTGGCACTTGCTCTACAGACTAGGTTGGGTTTGGACTTAGAGATTTGCCTGCCTCTGCCTCCAAAATCCTGGGATTAAAGACATGTACAACCAGTCTCTGACAATATCTAATATTTAAAATTTCATATTTTTCTAATGACATATAATGTTGAACATCTTTTCTTATTCTACATATTTTTTCATGATAGAAAATAAGAAACTCACTAGTTTATATAAACCAATTATGTTTTAACACTATTTCAGATAAAAAGTAGTATCAGTTTGAAAAAGAATTAAATGGCTTTTAAAAAGAAAGTAATATTTGGTTGTGATCTCAGTTGAAAATATTCATAGGTAAAGCAGAATTAACATGCTGAAAGAATTCCTACATGTTTTCTAATAATAATCAAAATATATATGCTTATAGAGTCTAAATACTCACTAATAAATTTGTTATTTATTTTTCGAGAACAGCTGAAACTGTAAAACTAAATTCTCACTCTCCTCTCTTCTTTTTCCATCATTTATCTAGTCCACGTCCTTTGATATAGCATCATAAAAATAAACTAAAATCTGGTACTTAGGAATTCTAGTTATAGGTTGCCGGTAGAAGGAATGTGAGGTCTTCACACTTGGATCTCTATTCTCTGCTTCAAATGTGGACATGAGATGTCCACAAGTGAAGAAAATTGTACAGTGGTATGGGAGACTATGTCCCTGGGAACCTTTGGTATAACATCAGCACTAACTTCCAACAATTTCTGCTTGGTGTAAAAATTATTTGCATATCTTTCTTTATAACCTCTAAATAGTACATTTGCTAAAAGTTGGAACAGATAAAAGCAAATTAATTTTTGTGTATGCTGATGTAGAAACTAAAACTATCAGCTATGTGCAAAGTTACTGGATCTCAGAAAGTACGTAGCTTCTACAGTGGCCAATATGACATGTCATATATCCTGCATTATTTCAAGCACAGTAATGGTCATACCAATGCAAAAAACTCAATTTCTTAGAAGGATTAGATAAACCATTGAGTTTCAATAATTATCATTACAATATGCAACAAACTGAATGTGTGGACCAACAGAAATATACTGAAATGGAGAGTGGTGTCTGGAAGTACAAAATCAATGTGTCAGCATCATGTGTGACTTGAGAAGGCTGTAATGGAAGGATTCACTGTGGTATCTTCTTACGTCTGGTGGCTTATTAAAATGTTAGCTAGTCTGTGGCTTGCTCCATCCCTCCATCCCTAATGACCATTTTCTCCTTAAGGTGTCTTCACTTTTGTTTTCCTCTACATCTGCTTGACACTATATCCCAATTTTCTCTATTCCTAAAGACATCAGTCAAACCTGATTAAGGTCCATTCTATAATTTCATTTCATCTTGATTGTGAAAAGAAACCCCTAAATAAAAACATTTCTGATA
This sequence comes from Meriones unguiculatus, assembly GCF_030254825.1. Lineage (NCBI taxonomy): Eukaryota > Metazoa > Chordata > Mammalia > Rodentia > Muridae > Meriones > Meriones unguiculatus. The sequence continues at coordinate 81,605,918 of NC_083351.1, read as the reverse complement.
TTTGGGGACCCAACACTTCTTTGTGAGAAGATACCAATTGACAATAATAATTTAATTTGTTTTAAATTTTAGTCTGATTTTTTTTTTTTTTGTTTTTATGGTGCCTATTTGCATGTGTAGGTATGGTGTGTACATGAATGAGTGCATTTGTATACATAAATGCAGGCATGTGTGGGGGTCAGAGGAGAGTTTCAGCTGTTGCTCTTCTCTTTGACATACTAGATGCAACACTTTTGTTGTTGTTTTCCACTTCATTTACCAGACTCTCTGGCTCCATGTTCCAAGGATTCTCCTGTTTCCCATGTCGCTACAGGAGAGCTAGGACTACAGATGTCACCATACCACACCTTGCTTTACATGGGTTTTAGAACTTTGAACTTAAGTCTTTGTTCTTGCACAGCAAATGTTTTAGGCACTAAGTTACCTCTTAATCCCCCTAAATTTGTTGTTTTGGGAAAGGGTTTTATATAGCTCATGCTGGCTTTTAATATTTTGTGAAACTGGGTTTGCTTGAGGTAGGTAAATGGATAGATAGATAGATAGATAGATAGAGAATGTTTTTTCATCTCTGTATTTCAGTTTTAGTCCTTCTAGATCATTTGGTAGTAGAATGTTGTATATATTTCTCCTGATTGTGCATACCATGAACTCTCAGTTGAGAATTGATCTGTATAAGTTGCTAAACAAGCCATGATTTCATTAGTCCAGATTCCTGTCTTCAATCTAAAAATAACACTGTAAAATAAGGCAAAAAATAGAAACAGATCTTGTGCTAAAATAATATTAGAGACTTTATGCTATAATCCCACTGAATAACCATTTTAGGGTAACATTTATATAACAAAAATGATAGCAGATACCATTTGAGCATAATTCACATTGAAACAGAATTTTAAAAAACATCTTAGTTAGAAGAAAAATTATACATTTTAATAATTAGGTTTCTTTTCAGCTAGATTTATTGGTTTAGAACTACCTCATAAATTTATTTAAAATACAGTGAAATACATTTGAAAATTCTTTAGAGCTTTGTATTTTTAGTGAATATATATATATATTAATTTTGGTGCTAAAGATAGTTAACTGTTATATCTCTCCAAATGTAGTCAAAGAACACATTTATTGGTGTCTCCAACTGAGCACAAAATATGCTAACATAATCATTAGTGTTTCTCATTTAAATCCATTAGGAATGGGAAGATAATATTGAAGTTGTTACCAGTTTGCAAACTAAGCTGATTTACATGCATTTTCTACTCTATTTCTCAACTATTGCTATGCTGGTAAAACAAGTATTAAAATCAATATTAACAGTTGTCTTAAATTTACTGAAACTATTTAAAGTCAAAAGACAGTTAATAGTTCAACTATTTTATATGTCTAAAAGAGGAAATATTTGTAGTTTTTTTATCGAATAATGAAAAAAGATGCATGTTTATGAAATGTAGCCCTCCCCTATCAGTGGACTTGGAGAGGGGCAGGGAGGAGATGAGGGAGGGAGGGAGGGACTGGGAGGGAATGAGGGAAGATGCTACAGCTGGGATACAGAGTTAATAAACTGTAATTAATATAAAAAATAAAAAAATATTAAAAAAAACCTCACTCAGCCAATTCAATGACTCAGCAACACTCATTTACAGCCTGCTGGAGAAGGGGAGTTGGCTGGCTGCATCTGAAAATGGGTGCAGAAGAAGTCAGCTGTGTCTCAGGCTCCAAACAAACCCACTGTAGAATTATACCTACCATGTCCACATGAATTAAAAGTATGGAATTACTTGTTATATGCTAATTTGTTTTTCTCCAATGTTGACTTACGAAAAATAATACACTTTACCTTCTTTATTTATGACAGTCAATATCTGATGAAAAACAACTGAAAGAAAAACAATAAGTGCTGATTTTTTTCCCCATAAAATAGCCATTGGCATGACTTAAAAAACATATGTATGTTTGTGTGTGTGTGTGTGTGTGTGTGTGTGTGTATTAACTAGACAGTGCAGAAAGCACAGGAAAGTTCAGGGTAAAAAGTTAGTCTCAGGCCCTCAAGGATACTCAGCATATAGAAGTGTTTGCTGCACAGGTCTTATTCTTGCCTCCCACGGTAGAAGGAGAAAACCGAGTCTCTAAACTTTCCTTGATTGTCAGGTGTGCCATGGCATACCTGTTCCTGCACTCTCATGCACATTTCACACACACACTGATAATAGTAAAAACAAATTAAGTACAGCTTTTCTCCCTGTAGCTAGTTCTTGAAAAACAACATTGTGTACCACACACTGTCCATAGATGTGTTCATATTTAGTGTATTTTTCTTCGGTTGGATTATTTATTTATACTATATCTACTTATATAAATATTTCAGGCTAAAAATTATTCTGAGAGTAAATTAGCTAAATTCTACCTTTTGTTTTATGCCACATTTCTAAAAGACAGGGTTTGTCAATTTCCACATTTAATTATTTGGGATGTAATCTTAATTCTAAACATTTCTATGTTTTTTTTTTTTTTCAATTTCTTTGAGCCTGTGCTGGGTCTAATTAATGGTCCCTCTTCTTTTCTTATGAGGTGTTTTCTGTTTGTCATTAGAGTCAGCTGAGATGTACTAATAACTTTATTTCAGTCCTCCACATCATGACTTAAGTCTGTGATCTGAGGACAGCAGCACCCATATCACCATGGCCTGAGAGCATCTCAGATGCATACTGTGAGGTCCCACTTCACCAGCTGAAGCACTGGGACTCAACAATGCATCCTCGGGGATGACGGGTTCTGAAGGATGCACACAGGTTTCAGAACCGCAATTTCACCTTCCCATTTATTAAGCTTATATGTCATATTTAACCATGGAAACTATTGATTCCATGCTACTGCTCATTTTGTTGATTTATTCTTGGAATTTCTAGATCTCAGGCTCTGTTGGTTTTGACTCCTGTTTTCTGGTGTATGTATTGGTTAGGTTTTTGTCAACTTGAGAAAAACTAGTCACCTAGGAAGAGAGGACAAATGAGGAATTGCCTCCATTATATTGGCTGTCGGCATGCCTGTTTGTGAAACATTTTCTTGATAAATGATTGATGTGGGATGGCCCTGGCTACTATAGCTGGTGCCATCTCTGGGCAGGTGATCCTGGATTTTATAAGCCATCAGTAAGAGCAAGTCAGTAAACAATATTCCTCCATGGTTCCTGCTTTTGTTCCTGCCCTGACTTCTCTCAGTGATGGACTGTGATTGAAATAAACTACTTCCTTTCTCAAAAAGAAAATTATAAAAAAAGGAAGAAAAAAAAAGAAATGTAGCATTACTCTCGGATTTTTGTTTTGTTAATACCACTCAAGGACATTTAGCTCAGAAAACTTCCCAGTGTGCTCTACTTATTTTATTTAGACTTACTCCTGTGATTTTGAAGTTTATATTATATATCCTTCATTCTAAAATACATTTGTAACTGTAAAAAATTTTATAAATTAATGACATTTTAATGAATCTTCACTCATGGGTCGCAAGTACATGGACTCTGTACAAAGATTTTTTTAAAAAAGCAATATGTTGTAGGTTTGTAAAAGCAAGGATTCTGGGAAATAATGTAACCCCTGTGACAGACATTGATTTATCCACACTGTTGTTTACACTCCTGTTTAAAATCCCTTAACACAAAGCGATCTCTACAGTTTCTAGCATCAACAAGTTTGAAATCTTGTTGCAAATTGAGGTTTCATTTCTTATTGCACCCTTAAAATATTGTGTTGAATGACCTTGGAAGAAATTGCTATGTTCTGTGTTCTTATTTGTTTTCTGGGAAAATGATATTTGTTATTGAAACTAGATTACTTTTACAAGAGCTTGTGAATAGATGAATGCACTTGATATTCTATTTTGCTATTTATGATCCTGGCTGAATTTATACCATGTACAGCATTCTCTCTGCTTTCCAGGTGAAGATGTATTATTATGATGTACATGTGATATCCTGAACAGACATAGTCAGCTTCATTTTGCATTTTAGTTTACCAGATGATTCAGTTCTCTTTCAAAACATGCACAAATTCAGGAGTACCAAGCACACCACCCTGACATTGACAATTCTGCCACTCTTGTTGTTTATAGAAATTGTTTAAAAAAATCTACTCATTTGGAAAATAAGATCTCTTCTTTACCATTTATTTTTATTGAAAATAGATAATATAATATAATAAATATAACATAATATAATATGATTAGTGTCACCTTACCCAGCTTCTTCAAGATCCCCCACATCTCCTCTCCTATTCAAATCCACACAAATCCATTCAAATATCTCTTCCTTTTATTAGAAAATAAATGGAAATTTAAAAAAATAATAAAAAATAAAGCAGACAAACCAGAATATGACAAAACAAACAAACAAAAAGACTCAAAAAGCATGACACACACATACAGATGCAGAGACATACAGATATTCTATATAAACACAAAACCTGAAACCATAATATATACACAGAGGACTTGTAAGGTAAAAATACAAAACAAACAAACAAAAATTTCTGACAAAACATTATGAGATACATAATATTCAGAAACATCATTGTTGTTTTGTCTTCATCATACACTGCTGGCCATGGAGTCTGCCCTTAGGTGTGATTTTATTCCCACTGATATGCCATTGTAGAAAACCAACTTTTCCTTTGTGAGTGTTTTTCAAATAGAGATTGTGTTTGAGTTAGGAATGAGAACTTCTGTCTACTCCCCTGCTCAGTGCTGGGATTTCATCTTGCCCAGATATGTCTAGGCCTGGTATGTCCTGCCACTGTCTCTGTGAACTCATACATGTATCAGTCCTTCTGTGATTAGAAGGCCTTTTTATTCTTGGTGCCCTGCATCCCTTTTGGCTTTTATCCTCTTTTTGCCTCCTTGCCTTCAGGGTTCCCTGAGTTTTGGGGTGTGTGATTTGATGGGGACATCCCATTTATGACTGAGTTTTCTGAGGTCTTTCATTCAATTCAGATTGTCTGGCTAAGATTCTCTCTGTATTTGTTCTCATCTACTGCGGGAAAAGTTTCTTTGATGATGGATGAGGAAGACACTAATATATGAGCATTGCATAAGGTCATGAGGAGTCATTTTATCCACTAGTATTTGATTTTCCTCTAGGGCCCTGGCCTACCTAGTCTCAGGTTCTTGGCCACCCAAGCAGTATCAAGCATGGATTATGTCTCATTGAGTGGATAATCAGACAGTGAGTGGTTTTCCCCACAAGCTTTATGCCAATATTGCAAGAGCACTTCGAGCCAGCAGGTCACCATCATAGATCAAAGGGTTTGTGGATGGGCTGGAGTTTGCCTTTCTCTTCTGGGAATGTGTATATTACCTTGTATTACCATGAACATGAGCCATTATATGGCTCTAAGTATATACCAGTTCAACTTCTCTGTGTTCAGTGTGTTGTGTGGGTGTTGTCTTCAGCAATAGTGCCTTACCATCACATTTAGAGAACAACAGACAGCCTTGGCTGAAGCCCGAGTTTCTGTGGACCCTTTTGTCCAACAACTTAATTCGATATAACCAGTAATATAATCATGTTCTCATATATTTGAGTATTGTGCAGTTGTCACATAAGCCAAACATAAAGATATATAAAAATATAATGAAGTTTTTAATTTTCAACAATAAATGGAAGGTAAAATGGAAAAAGAAGAAAAAAAATAAAACAATTTTATTTTATGCTTGTCTTGTTCTGGTTAGGCCACATGCCTTAACATTTTGATTCAGGATGCAAATAATTATTTTAGAAACATAGTGTAGAACTGAGAAAGTAGAAGCCAGAGGGACATTGTGAAGATATAGAGAAGGAAAGGTTAGGCATTTTATTTGGTATAACTTGATATGACTCCCTCTCTCTCTCACACACACAAATACCTGGACTTTATTTTTTCTTTTTCATTTATCTAAAATATATCTAATATATCCTTCCAGACAAATCTATTTTTCTTATAACTGTATCCCTGCATGGCATCACATCATCAAAATACAGGTAATCATTGGCAATGTGTCCCAGGAACGTTTATGAGTGCATTCCAAATATAAATTACTGTATGTTGTTTACGCTAAAAAGTGTGCTCCATTTCACAGATGAGGATAAGAAGTTTTCTAGAAGCCACACATTTGCCCTGAGTTTTCTTATTAGAACCGCGGAGGCTGAGATTAGAATTCAGAGCACCCATAATATATGTGCTCATTCCTTATGTTTACAGTCCCTCACTTCTTTAATTTTTAGGGTACCTTGTGCATTATAATATTTATTCATTTTATCTTGTAGTTTTTTCTATCTTTTCATATATATATTATACATTATATATATTATATATATATATATATATCTTGTACACTATTCCCCCAAATTAGAATTACTGTGTCTTGAGTATTCCTGTGTCTTGACTAAAGGGAAGATTCACAGTGATAATGGAGTAGTCTCTGTGTTTCATCTATACAGACGATCTCCATGGATTTTTGAAATTTAGATCAAGATTTTCTGTTCTGTTCGTGAGTACTACCTCCAAGATGCTAATTCTTAGCTCTGGTGTTGTCTTCACATTGTTGGATGTTTAGCCTCATCCCTACAGAATTTGTCAGTCCTCTTCCCTCCTATGCAGATATATTACAAAGGTTTCTGTCTACTATCAGATGTACTGAAGAACACAATATGACTCTCATCTAAAAAGTGCTACCACTGAAATACATTTTTTTTTTTTTAATTAAGAGTCATTTGATACACTTCTTAGGGCACAAGGCATAAAGGATTTATTTAATGAACATGTTCCCAGACCTTTCACTGCCTTGTTATTCTGCTTTTGGCTTTTTGTTTGTTTGCTTCCTTGTTTTGAGACAGGGTCTCTCTACATAACTCTGGATGTCCTGAAACTCACTCTATAAAGCAAGTTGGCCCCAAATTTGCAGAGGTACCTTTGCCTCTGTCTGGGATTATAGGTGTGCTTAGATATTCAAATTAATCATAACAAGTAGAACTGAGTACAAGCATCTGCTGGGTTCGATTACATTGACTACTTTAATCTTACATTTAAAATAAAATAAAGTCCTAATTTATCATTTCATTTAATAGTTAATAAAATTGTCTTATTTCTTTTTTTTTTTCAATGCAGTTTATTCAGGAACCTTGAACAATCCTCAGACCCTGGGGAAAGCCAGCCCACAGTTTAAATAGCCTCTGGGTAGCCAACCAAGGCGTGCCACGGGGGCAATGCAGATAGGTCCACATACATGGAAGCAAGCCAGATCCTCAGCCTTAGCCAAATGTGGAATTGTTCGTGACAGAGAGCACTCACCATCGGGAAGGTAGAAGGCAGAAACCAGCTCCATCTTTAAGGCATAGCATTCTGCAGCTATCTACAGTTCCCCCTTTTTGTTTTAGACGCATCAGGCAAGAATAGAGGTCTGATGTCTGATAGTAGAAATAAATTGGGACTTTGTACCGATGTTCGTTTAGGTGTCATCCACCCAAAGAGCATCAGACCAGTCCCATACCTTTTTCTCAGAGGCGGGACCTGGGGCATCAACCCGCATGCAACCAGACATGGTCTTCTCTGGGTCCAAAGCGGCTGACCCTGAGTGCAGTGCTTAGCCTCGCATCCTGAGCGTAACATTTTAGCTTTTTATGGTATCCAACTATGCTTGGGGAGAATGTCCTGCTTCAATGGCTGTAAAGGCCTGAATGATCAAGGCAGCATCACACTGTTGTGAGACTCTAATCTTGCATATATACCACAGGCAAACCAAGGAGACCAACACCAGAAGGCCTGCTAACGCTCCGATGCCCGCCCATTCCTTCAGATGATTCATGGCTACAGCAATCCATGATGATAATCCTGTGGCTAGTCCTGCGTCCACTCTGGTAGAATTTACTATGACAATGGCCACTCTCAGCTGCTCCATCATAGTATCGAATTCTCCAGTCCAATTACCTAAAATATAGCTAGACAAATGTTTAGACAGATTTGCAGCAAAAGAAAAATTCTCATGTTATATGCTAGTGACTCAAAGTCCAACATATTTTCATTGACAGCCAAGTTGAGCGATTTGCCATAGGGTATCAATTTGTTCCTGCACGAGGTCAATCCTCTGATTGAACACCATCAAGCTTCCTTTTAGTTGAGCATTAATTCCTTTATGTACAACTAAGGCATGAGCTACATTGGCTAAAAGGTTATTCAGGGTCTGAGCAGTCTGCCCAGTATGACTCATGGCTAATGCCCCGGTGGTAGCTCCAACAGCCGCCAATGAGATGGTAGTAACAATGGTGGCTGTAGTTCCAAGATCCCTTTTCTGTCTGAAGAGAGTCATAGCGTGAGGGGCATCAACGGGCACAGGCACCAAGCGAGGCATGCGAGTAACCAGGGCATACCTAAATTTACTAGCATCCCAGCATTGGGCAAAAAAGCAAGTATCATCACCACAATTACTTGGCTCTATCTGGCTAATAATGAATAAAAATGGGGGATATAGACAAACAGGTGTGGGCTTATAGGAAATATTATGAGAAGCCTTAACCCCCTCGTTGGAACATCCTGCGTCAGTTCTAGAACTAGCAGTGTTGGTGTCCGAGGTCTGAGTAGGTTCAGGAGACCATTGCCCCCAGGGGTGAGACGTGCTCCATGCCAATTGACTAACTCCATGTTTTCCTCCACTTTTGAAAGTCATTTAGGGTTCTTAAATTATTTTTTCCCTTTTTTTTAAAATTTTTCATCAATTACACTTTATTCATTCTGCATCCCCCCATAAGCCCCTCCCTCCTCCCCTCCCAATCCCACCCTCCCTCCTCCCTCTGCTTGCATGCCACTCCCCAAGTCCACTAATAGGGGAGGTTCTCCTCTCCTTTCTGATCTTAGTCTGTCAGTTCACATCAAAAGTGGGTGCATTGTCCTCTACTATGGCCTGGTAAGGCTGCTCCCCCCCAGAGGGAGGTGATCAAAGAGCAGGCCAATCAGATTATGTCAGAGGCAGTCCCTCTTCGCGTTACTATGTAACCCAATTGGACTCTGAACTGCCCTGGGCTACATCTGTGCAGGGGTTCTGGGTTATCTCCATGAATAGTCCTTGGTTGGAGTATGAGTCTCTGGGAAGTTCCCTGTGTTCAAATTTTCCTGTTCTGTTGCTCTCCTTGTGGAGACCCTATCCTCTCCAGCTCTTACTATTTCCCAGTTCTTACCTAAAATTCCATTCACTCTGCCCAACAGTTGCCCATCAGGCTCAGCATCTGCTTTGATAGTCTGAAGGGCAGAGGCTTTCAGAGGCCCTCTGTGGTAGGTTCCTAGGTTGTTTCCTGTTTTCTTCTTCTTCTGATGTCCATCCTCTTTGCCTTTCCGGATGGGGATTGGACATTTTAGTTAGGGTCCTGTCTCTTGCTTAGTTTCTTTAGATGCACAGGTTTTAGTGAGTTTGTCCTATGTTGTATGTCTATATGAGTGAGTATATACCATGTGTGTCTTTTTGCTTCTGGAACAACTCACTCAGGATGATCCTTTCCAGATCCCACCATTTACCTGCAAATTTCATGATTTCCTTATTTTTCATTGCTGAGTAATATTCCATTGTGTAGATGTACCACAATTTCTGCATCCATTCTTCAGTTGAGGGGCATCTGGGTTGTTTCCAGGTTCTGGCTATTACAAATAAAGCTGCTACAAACATGGTTGAGCAAATGTCCTTTTTGTGTACTTGAGCCTCTTTTGGCTATATGCCCAGGAGTGGTATGGCTGGATCTTGAGGAAGCGCTATTCCTAGTTGTCTGAGAAAGACCCAGATTGATTTCCAGAGTGGTTGTACAAGTTTACATTCCCACCAGCAGTGGAGAAGGGTTCCCCTTTCTCCACAACCTCTCCAGCATGTGTTGTCACTTGAGTTTTTGATCTTGGCCATTCTCATGGGTGTAAGGTGAAATCTCAGGGTTGTTTTGATTTGCATTTCCCTAATGGCTAGTGAGGTTGAACATTTCTTTAAGTGCTTCTCTGCCATTCGGTATTCCTCTACAGAGAATTCTCTATTTAGCTCTGTTCCCCATTTTTTAAGTGGATTACTTGGTTTGCTGCTTTTCAGCTTCTTTAGTTCTTTATATATACTGGATATGAGTCCTCTGTCAGATAAAGGGTTGGTGAAGATTCTTTCCCAATCAGTAGGTGGTCGCTTTGTTTTGATGACGGTGTCCTTTGCTTTGCAGAAGCTTTTCAGTTTCATGAGGTCCCATTTATTGACTGTTGCTCTTAGAGCCTGTGCTGTTGGTGTTCTGTTCAGGAAGTTTTCCCCTGTACCAATGAGTTCTAGGGTATTTCCCACTTTTTTTCCAAACCGAATTAATGTGTCTGGTTTTATATAGAGATCTTTGATCCACTTGGACTTCAGTTTTGTGCAGGGTGATAAGTATGGATCTATTTGCATTTTTCTACATGTAGACAACCAGTTAGACCAGCACCATTTGTTGAAGATGCTATCTTTTTTCCATTGTATGTTTTTCGCGTCTTTGTCAAAGATCAGCTGTCCATAAGTGTGTGGGTTTATTTCTGGGTCCTCTGTTCAGTTCCATTGATCCACCATTCTGTTTCTGTGCCAGTACCATGCAGTTTTTAAAACTGTTGCTCTATAGTACAACTTAAGATCCGGGATGGAGATACCTCCGGAAGATCTTTTATTGTAGAGGATTGTTTTAGCAATTCTGGGTTTCTTGTTATTCCAGATGAAGTTGAGAATTTTTCTTTCCAGGTCTGTAAAGAATTGTGTTGGTAATTTGATGGGCATTGCATTGAATCTGTAGATTGCTTTTGGTAAGATGGCCATTTTTACTATGTTAATCTTGCCAAGCCATGAGCATGGGAAATCTTTCCATCTTCTCATATCTTCTTCTAATTCTTTCTTCAGAGATTTGAAATTTTTTTCATACGAGTCTTTGACTTCCTTGGTTAGGGTTACTCCGAGGTACCTTATGTCATTTGTGGCTATTGTGAAGGGTGTTGTTTCCCTAATTTCTTTCTCAGCCCTTTTGTCTTTTGTATACAGGAGGGCAACTGATTTTTTTGAGTTAATTTTGTATCCGGCCACTTTGCTGAAGGTGTTTATCAGCTGTAAGAGTTCCCTGGTAGAGTTTTTGGGGTCACTCAGGTATACTATCATATCATCTGCAAATAGTGAAAATTTGACTTCTTCCTTTCCAATTTGTATCCCCTTGATCTCCTTCAACTGTCTTATTGCTCTAGCAAGGACTTCCAGCACTATGTTGAAGAGATATGGAGAGTGGGCAGCCTTGTCTTTTCCCTGATTTCAGTGGGATTGCTTTAAGTTTCTCTCCGTTCAGTTTGATGTTGGCTATAGGCTTGCTGTATATTGCCTTTACTATGTTTAGATATGTGCCTTGTATCCCTGATCTCTCCAATACTTTGAACATGAATGGATGTTGGATTTTGTCAAAGGCTTTTTCAGCATCTAGGGAGATTATCATGTGGTTTTTTTCTTTCAGTTTGTTAATATGGTGGATCACATTGATGGATTTCCGTATATTGAACCACCCCTGCATACCTGGGATGAAGCCTACTTGGTCATAGTGGATAATATCTTTGATGTGTTCTTGGATTCGGTTTGCAAGTATTTTATTAAGTATTTTTGCATCAATGTTCATAAGGGAGATTGGCCGGAAATTCTCTTTCTTTGTTGAGTCTTTGTGAGGTTTAGGTACCAAGGTGACTGTGGCTTCATAGAATGAATTTGGTAATATTCCTTCTGTTTCTATTTTGTGGAATAGTTTGAAGAGAATTGGTGTTAGCTCTTCTTTGAAGGTCTGGTAGAATTCTGCGCTGAACCCATCTGGTCCTGGGCTTTTTTTGGATGGGAGACTTTGATGACCGCTTCTATTTCTTTGGGGGATATAGGACTATTTAGTTGATTTACCTGGTCCTGATTCAGCTTTGGTAAGTCAAATCGATCAAGAAAATTGTCCATTTCATTTAGATTTTCAAATTTTGTGGCATATAGACTTTTGAAGTAAGTCCTAATGATTGTTTGGATTTCCTCAGTGTCTGTAGTTATATCCCCCTTTTCATTTCTGATTTTGTTGATTTGGATGGTGTCTCTCTGCCTTTTAGTTAGCCTGGCTAAGGGTTTGTCGATCTTGTTGATTTTCTCAAAGAACCAGCTCTTGGTTTCATTGATTCTTTGAATTGTTTTATTTGTTTCCAATTGATTGATTTCAGCCCTGAGTTTGATTATTTCCAGCTGTCTACTCCTTCTTGGTGTGTCTGCTTCTTCTTTTTCTAGGGTTTTTAAGTGAGCCATTAGGGTGCTTGAATGAGCTGTCTCGAATTTCTTCTTGAAGGCACTTAGTGCTATGAACTTTCCTCTTAGCACTGCTGTCTTTGTGTCCCACAAGTTCGGGTATGTTGTGTCTTCATTTTCATTGATTTCTAGAAAGACTTTAATTTCTTTCTTTATTTCTTCCCTGACCCAGCTGTCATTTAGTAACAAGTTGTTCAGTTTCCATGTGTGTGTAGGCTTTTTGTTATTTCTGTTATTGTTGAGGTCCAGCTTTATTCCATGGTGATCAGACAAGATACATGGGATTATTTCAATCTTCTTGTATCTGTTGAGGCTTGCTTTGTGACCCACTATATGGTCTATTTTGGAGAAGGTTCCATGAGGTGCTGAGAAGTAGGTAAATTCTTTTGTGTTTGGGTGTAAAGTTCTGTAAATATCTGTTAGGTCCATTTGATTCATGACCTCTGTCAGAGACATTGTTTCTTTGTTTAATTTCTGTTTTGTTGACCTGTCCTTTGTTGAGAGTGGGGTGTTGAAGTCTCCCACTATTAATGTGTGGCAATCTATATGTGCTTTAAATTTTATCAATGTTTCTTTCACAAATGTGGTTGCCCTTGTATGTGGGGCATAGATGTTCAGGATTGTGATGTCTTCCTGGTGGAATTTTCCCTTGATGAGTATGAAGTGTCCTTCCCCATCTCTTTTGATTAATTTTGGTTGAAAGTCTATTTTATCAGATATTAGAATGGCTACTCCTGCTTGCTTCTTGGGTCCATTTGCTTGGAAAGTCGTCTTCCAACCCTTTACCCTCAGGTAATGTCTATCTTTGTGTCTTAGGTGTGTTTCTTGTATGCAACAGATTGCTGGGTTGTGTTTACATATCCATTCTGTTAATCTGTGTCTTTTTATTGGAGAGTTGAGTCCATTGATGTTGAGAGAGATTAATGACCAGTGGCTGTTAGATCTCTTGATTTTGATGTTGGCTGTGGTCATACTGTTGTGTGCTTGGTTGCTTTTTGTTTTACTGAAGTGAGGTTATTTATTTCCTGTGTTTTCTTGAATGTAGCTAGCTTTCTTGCGTTGTATTTTCCCTTCCAGTGTCTTCTGTAATGCTGGATTTGTTTGTAGGTATTGTTCAAATTTGTTTTTGTCATTGAATATCTTGTTTTCTCCATCTATGAGGACTGAGAGTTTTGCGGGGTATAGTAGGCTTGGCTGACATCTGTGTTCTCTTAGGGTCTGTATGATATCCGTTCAGGCCCTTCTGGCTTTCATAGTCTCTGTTGAAAAGTCAGGTGTGATTCTAATGGGTTTGCCATTATATGTTACTTGGCCTTTTTCCCTTGCAGCTTTTAGTATTTTTTCTTTGTTCTGTATACTTACTGTTTTGATTATTATGTGGCGGGAGGATTTTCTTTTCTGGTCAAATTTGTTGGGTGTTCTGTAGGCCTCATGTATTCTAATTGGCCTCTCCTTTAGCTTGGGGAAATTTTCTTCAATGATTTTGTTGAAAATATTTTCTGGGCCTTGGAGAAGGGAGTCTTCTTTTTCCTCTATACCTATTATTCTTAGGTTTTGTCTTTTCATATTGTCTTGCATTTCTTGGACGGTCTGTGTCAGGAATTTTTCGGATTTAACATTTTCTTTGACAGATACATCGATTTCTTCCATTGTATCTTCTACACCTGAGATTCTTTCTTCCATCTCTTGTAGTTTTTTGGTTATCTTACCTCTGTAGTTCCTGTTTTCTTCCCTAGATTCTTCCTCTCCATTATTTCCTCCATTTATGTTTTCTTTAATTTTTTCAGTTCTATCTTCAGGTCTTGAGTTGTTTTGTTTACTTCCTTCACCTGTCTGGTTGTACTTTCCTGTTTTTCTTTTAGTTCCTTCAACTCTGTTTCTATCATTTCATTCAGTGTTTTAAGCATTTCCTTTCTAAAGGCCATAAACTGTTTGGTTGCAGCTTCTTCTTTTTCTTTACGGATGGCAATCTTCTGTTTGAGTTTATCTTCCTCTATGTCTTTACGAATTTTATTTGTTTTCTCTGTTATCATCTTCATGAGCATACTTGTTAGGTCATCTTCTTGGATTTCAGTTATGGTGGGGTGTCCAGGGCTACTTGCCCCTGGGTAACTGGGTTTTGGAGATGCCATATTGCTCTCTGTCTTTTGTTGCTTGAGCTTTTATGCTGGCCTCTACCCATTGTGTTATCTTAGGTGTTTGGGGTTATTTTCTGGTGGTTCCTGGGGATCCTGTGGTGGAGAGAATCCCCTTTGCAGAAAGCTGGTTTTTCCTGAAGGATGTCTTCTCAGCTTTTTGGGTATAGTCCCTGCATGGCTGGTGTTTTTTCAGGAGTTGCTCACCTCAGGGATAGAGACCTGAGTGGTAACTGTGGTCTTTGTTAGTCGAGAGGGTTCTCCTCTCACCCAGGGAAGTCCTGAGGGCATCTGCCCTGTTTCTGGGTTTCTTGTTGTAAATTTAATGATCAGCTGCTGTGACCCAGTTGGACATCAGGCGCGCTTCAACTGTTTGTGCCTGTGTCTGGAGCACAGCTGAGTGCTGGTGCCTCGGCCTCACTAGACTGCTAGACTTTTTCTAGGGAAGGATTGGGTGATTTAGGTCAGTAGTTTCCTTCCTTCCCCGTGGATTCTCTGGAGACACGGACTCCAAGTGTCTTTTTTTGCCCTTGTGCACACTGCTCAGTGTCCGCCAGCTGGCTGGCTGCAGTAACTGCCTGTGCCTGGAGCACAGCTGTGTGATGGAGGCTCAGTCTCTGCCAGCTGTCTGGTGTGCAGAAACTGCCTGTGTCTGCCTTTGCGGCTTTTGGGAGCCTGAGTGCCTCCCTAAGATGGGTAATTTTCCGGGGACCTTTTCAGGTTGGGGGTGAGCTGAGTGCTCTGAGATCAGACCTGCCGTTTCTATGTCCGGTGGCGAATCAGGCGCGCAGGCAGGCAGGGCTCTGTGCCGGAACCTGGGTCCCCGGCTCTGGCTCCGGGCTGGCTCCTGGGTTGCCCTTGGAACCCGCCCGAGTCTTTTCCAGGGGATGTCTGGGTGACCTAAGGCAGGTCCCAATCGTTTCCTGTACCCTGGGGTTATCTCTCGACTGAAAATTCCAGTCTCTGATAGTGTGGTGCACATGGTTCAGTCTGGGACCGTGACCAGAGACACTGGCTTGTGGCTCTTGGCTGGGGCTGGGGCTGGTGGCCAGCAGCCAAGCGTCTGGCGGAACTGGGATCTCTTCTGCGGTTTAGCCTGGTGAGTTAAAAGCTGATTGAATCCCCCACCATGGGGTATCCTCTCACCTGGGAAACACAATGACTGTGTTTTATGGCTGAGAGTTCTGATTGCTGGTCACTGTGCTGATCCTGCTGTGCTGCTGCTCAGAATGAGAGTCCTCCAGGCGCCACCATCTTGCCCCTCCCTTGTCTTATTTCTTGATCATCAGTTTTTGATCCATCTTATTAACATTGTAAGATAGCACTGATGAAGATATAGTAACAAAGTCAAAGTAGCTCAGGGCACACAATGATGTGAAACTTTTCGAAGTGATGAAATTATTTTGTGTCTTAATTATGATTACATGACTACTTAAATCTCTCAAAATTCACTGGTTTAGGGATGCTATGAATGGATTTTATTCATGCAATTATAATGTAATAGAGCTCTTGAGGGTACCAGTACTGTCTGCGGTACCTATATTAAGTAAGTGAGGTGGGCCCGCCAGATCCATGCTCCTCTTTTAGTACCACAGGCCAGGTCCAACTGAGTTAGCCAGCGAAGCAGTGAACAGCAGGTAGTGTCAGACTTGGTTAGCATTTTCAACATCATCTATTTATGGAACTTCATGAAATAAAAGATTTTGGAACAAACTGTTAGATATGGTTCTCAAAGAATTAGAGTTGACTTTTTATAGGAATTTTATTAGTATGACAGAAAGGATAGCATATTCTATAAAGCCAATGAAATATTTGTGGTATTTATAATGACTGACTAAAATA
This sequence comes from Meriones unguiculatus, assembly GCF_030254825.1. Classification (NCBI taxonomy): domain Eukaryota; kingdom Metazoa; phylum Chordata; class Mammalia; order Rodentia; family Muridae; genus Meriones; species Meriones unguiculatus. The sequence goes on along the minus strand of NC_083351.1, from coordinate 81,589,635 downwards.
ACCTACAACAGTTTAAGTTTCATTTTAAAACCATTAGAGATCCTGTGTTCTATGACATTTCCTTCTTAGTTTACAATTTATGACTTAATAATGTTCAAGTTGTATCTCTTTGGGCTGAAAATATCCCACTTATATGGAAAGATAATTTCTAAATAAGAAAAGACAACATGTTTAATAACATCAGATTTTTGAAACAGATTGAATTAGTTAATAAGTGTGTATGTGACCTCATAGGTACACATTTTCACCAATCCCTTGCTTCTGTATATTTTTCTCTATAGATTCTATTGCACTACCTGAAGTCCCAATTTTTTAATTAGAGTATTAGATAAAGAAATGTTGGAATATCAAGATTTGTCATTATTCACTACATAAAATCATATAATTGACATTTTTCATCATTAAACTCTTATTGGATTTTATGAGTTAAATTGAATATGCATTTCTAAGTAAATGATAAAGTATCAGCCATTGGCTTTGAGGGTAAAACAGCTTGACATAGATGAAAAATGACAATAGAAATGGAAAATATGTAAGCCACAGCATGGGGATGTTGGCTGACATTTTAGTTTTTAATGTAAGCATGTATGGAGAATGAATGTAATGTAATGAGAGACTTTATATGAGTAAGCAGGGTTATGAACTCTTCATTTCGTTTTATTTTTGCTTCATGACTGGGTTATGATTATGACCATTTACCAATTTCTACAGATAGATAAAATGCTTGGATAAACTTAGTTACTTATTTATTGGCTGTATTGCATTGAGTTCCTTTTTCATAATACATCTAAATTCACTTTGAAAAAAGTCAAAATATGGTATGTAACTTACTCTTAATATTAAACTAATTAATTTGTATGGCTAGATGTTATTAAATCAGAAGCAGACAAAAGGTTTACTTGATAAGGTGGAGAATATGACAGTACTGGTAATATATTGGATTAGAACAATGCAAAGTACATGTCTCAGAATAAATATGTAATACCTGATAGCATGCTATTTCAAATTTTTGTCTAAACATAGAACAGGTAATTGAGAAGAGTTTGGGGAGGAAATGAAGTACATGCAGAAGTTTAGTATAATTTATGCTAAAAAAAACCTACTAAGCAAAACATATCTAATGAAAAATCACTTGATTTGAGATTTATATAAATCATCTATTATCAATATAATTTGAAAGGAAAGACATTTTGATAGATGGAATACCAGATTGGAAAAACCACCACCCACTAACATAAGATCAAAATTGATATATTTACTAAATAAATTAAGTAGAGAAAGACGCTTGTTGTTTTCTTTTTTTATTTTTTATTTTTTATTAATTACATTTTATTCACTTTGTATCCCTCTCTCCTCCCCTACCAATCCCACCATCCTTCCCCCTTCTTCACGAATGCCCCTTCCCAAGTCCACTGATAGGGGAAGTCCTCTTCTCCTTCCTTCTGATCTTACTCTATCAGATCACGTCAGGAGTGGCTGCATTGTCATCTTCTGTGGCATGGTAAGTCTGCTCCCTCCTCAGGGGGAGGTGATCGAAGAGCAGGCCAATCAGATTATGTCAGAGGCAGTCCCTCTTCCCATTACTATGTAGCCACTTGGAAACTGAACTGTCATGTGCTACATCTGTGCAGGAGCTCTAGGTTATCTCCATGAATAGTCATTGTTTTGAGGACGGTGTCCTTTGCTTTATAGAAGCTTTTCAGTTTCATGAGGTCCCATTTATTGATTGTTGCTGTTAGAGCCTGTGCTGGTTTGTGTTCTGTTCAGGAACTTGTCTCCTGTGCCAATGAGTTCAAGACTCTTCTCCGCTTTTTTTTATAACCGATTTAATGTGTCTGGTTTTACCTTGAGGTCTTTTATCCACCTGGGCTTTAGTTTTGTGCAGGGTGATAAGTATGGGTCTATTTTAATTTTTCTAAATATAGACATCCAGTTGGACCAGCACCATTTGTTGAAGATGCTATCTTTTCTCCATTGTATGGTTTTGGCACCTTTGTCAAAGATCAGGTGTCCATAAGCGTGTGGGTTTATTTCTGGGTCCTCTGTTCAGTTCCATTGATCCACCCTTCTGTTTCTATGCAGGACCATGCAGTTTTTATAACTGTTGCTCTGTAGTACAGCTTATGATCAGGGATGGAGATACCTCTGGAAGATCTTTTATTGTAGAGGATTGTTTTAGCAATTCTGGGTTTCTTGTTATCCCTTATTTAGTTGAGAATTTTCCTTTCCAGGTCTGTAAAGAATTGTGTTGGTAATTTAATGCGAATTGCATTGAATCTGTAGATTGCTTTTGGTAAGATAGCCATTTTTATTATGTTAATCCTACCAAGCCATGAGCATGGTAGATCTTTCCATCTTCTGATGTCTTCTGCTAATTCTTTCTTCAGAGACTCAATTTTTTTTTTTCATACAAGTCTTTGACTTGCTTGGTTAGGGTCACACTAAGGGACTTTATGTCATTGTGGCTATTGTTAAGGGTGTTGTTTCCCTAATTTCTTTCTCGGCCCTTTGGTCTTTTTTATACAGGAGGACTTCTGAATTTTTTGAGTTAATTTTGTATTTGGCCACTTTGCTGAAGGTGTTTATCAGCTGTAGGAGTTCCCTGGTAAAGTTTTTGGGGTCACTCAGGTATACTATCATATCATCTGCAAATAGTGATAATTTGACTTCTTCCTTCTCAATTTGAATCCTCTTGATCTCTTTCAACTGTTTTATTGTTCTAGCAGAGACTTCCAGAACTAGGTTGAAGAGATATGGAGAGAGTGTCAGCCTTGCCTTTTCCCTGATTTCAGTGGGAATGATTTAAGTTTCTCTCCTTTGAGTTTGATATTAGCTATAGGCCTGCTGTATATTGCCTTTATTATGTTCATGTATTTGCCATGTATCCCTGACTTTTCCAAGACTTTAAACATGAACGGATGTTGGATTTTGTCAAATGCCTGTTTAACTTCTAAGGAGATGATCATGTGGTGATGAACTATGTGGTCTATTTTGGAGAAGGTTCCATGAAGTGCTGAGAAGAAGGTAAATTATTTTCTGTTTGGGTGTAAGGTTCTGTAAATCTCTGTTAGGTCCAGTTGATTCATGACCTTTTCAAAGACATTGTTTCTTTGTTTAATTTCTGTTTTATTGACCTGTTTTTTGTTGTTAGTCGAGTGTTGAAGTCTCCCACTGTTAATATGTGGGGATCTATATGTGGTTTAAGTTTTATCAATGTTTCTTTTACAAATGTGGGTGCCCTTGTATTTGGGGCATAGATGTTCAGGATTGTGATGTCTTCCTGGTGGAATTTTTCCTTGATGAGTATGAAGTGTCCTTCCCCATCTCTTTTGATTAGTTTTGGTTGAAAGTCTATTTTATCAGATATTAGAATGGCTACTCCTGCTTGCTTCTTGGGTCCATTTGCTTGGAAAGCCATCTTCCAACCCTTTATCCTCAGGTAATGTCTATCTTTGTGCCTTAGGTGTGTTTCTTGTATGCAACAGATTGCTAGGTTTTACACATCCATTCTGTTAGTCTGTGTCTTTTTATTGGAGAGTTGATTCCATTGATGTTGAGAGAGATTAATGCTGTTAGATCCTTTGATTTTGATGTTGGCTCTGGTCATAAGATGTGTGCTTAGTTGCTTCTTGTTTTACTATAGTGAGGTTAATTATTTCCTATGTTTTCTTGAAAGTAGCTAGTTTTCTTGAGTTGTATTTTCCCTTCTAGTGTCTTCTGTAATGCTGGATTTGTGTGTAGGTATTGTTGAAATTTGTTTTTGTCATTGAATATCTTGTTTTCTCCATCTATGAGGACTGAGAGTTTTGTGGGTATAGTAGCCTAGGATGACATCTGTGCTCTCCTGGGGTCTGCATGATATCTGTCCAGGCCCTTTTGGCTTTCATAGTCTCTGTTGAAAAGTCAGGTGTGATTCTAATGGGTTTGCTGTTATATGTTACTTGGCCTTTTTCCTTTGCAATTTTAGTATTTTTTCTTTGTTCTGTATACTTACTGTTTTGATTATTATGTGGTGGGAGGATTTTCTTTTCTGGTCTAATTAGTTCTGTAGGCCTCTTCTATTCTTATTGGCCTCTTCTTTATGTTGGAGAAATTTTCTTCATTAATTTTGTTGAAAATATTTTCTGGGCCTTGGAGCAGGGAATCTTCTTTTTCCTCTATTCCTATTATTCTTTTGTTTTGTCTTTTTATGTTGTCTTCAATTTCTGGGACAGTCTGTGTCAGGAATTTTTTAGATTTAACCTTTTCTTTGACAGATACATCTATTTCTTCCATTGTATCTTCTACACCTGAGATTCTTTCTTCCATCTCTTATAGTCTATTGGTTATGCTAACCTCTGTAGTTCCTGGTTTCTTCCCTAAGTTCTTTCTCTTCACAATTTCCTCCATTTGTGTTTTCTTTAATTTTTTCAATTCTATCTTCAGACCTTGAGCCGTTTTGTTGATTTCCTTCACCTCTGTGACTGTATTTTCCTGTTTTTTTTAATCAATTCTTTCAGCTGTTTGTTTGAATAATCTTCTGTTTCTTTTATTTCATTCAGTGATTTAAACATTTCCTCTCTAAAGGCCACATACTATTTGGCTGCAACTTCCTGTTTTTCTTTCCGGATGGCCATAATCTGTTTGAGTTTATCTTCTTCTAGGTGTTTACGTATTTTATTTGTTTCCTCTGTTATCCTCTTCATGATCATAGATGTTATGTCATCTTCTTGATTTTCAATTATGCTGCGGTGTCTAGGGCTACTTGCCCTTGGATAACTGGGTTCTGGGGATGCCATATTGCTCTGGCTTTTGTTGGTGAACTTTTATGCTCTCCTCTACCCATTGGGCTATCTTAGGTGTTTAGAGTTAGTTTCTGGTGGTTCCTGGAATCCTGTGGTTGAGAGAATCCCTTTGACAGGAAGATGGTTTTTCCTGAACCTTCTCAGCTTTTTGGGTATAGTCACTGGATGGCCGGTGTTTTTCAGAAGTTGCCACAGCTTACCTCAGGCATAGAGACCTGAATGGTAACTGTGATCTTTGTTAGTCGAGAGGGCTCTCCTCTCACCAGGAGAAGTCCTGAAGACAGCTGCCCTATTTCTTGCTATGAATTTAGTGATCTGCTGCTATAACCTGTGTGTCCTGTGGTTTGGTCAGTTTTGTTAGGGATAACTGGTTGTCCCTTGGATCAGTATCTGGGTGTTGATCTTTGGGATCCTGGGCTTTTGTAGGTCTGAGGTTGGGGCTCTGTTCCCCAGTACCCAAGCAGTAATCTGTGGTTGGTGAGTACTTATCTCCTGACAACAGCAAGCTATCTGGTGCATAGCAGGTCCTTGGGTTGGACCAGTCTGAGGGACCTTTTCTGGGGATATACTGGGTGGCCTACGTCCATCCCCTTTGATTTGTTCCCTGTGAGGTTTTCTCCAGTCAGTGACTCCAAGTTTCTGGTGTCCTGGGGTGCACAGTTCTGTCTGTGAGGAATAGTTGGTATAAAGCAGGTCTCTGGGCTGGCAACACTTGAGCCTGCCCACTAGTCTGCGGGAGCTGGGTGCCCAACAACTCTCTGTGCTTGGGTCCAGATTAGTGATTGTGACTCATACCCGCTGGTCTGCGAGACCTTCTCCAGGCAAAGCCTGGGTGGCCCAAGTCAGCACTATTTCCTTCCTTCCCTGTGGGGCCTCTCCCAACAGGAACTCCCAGGCTCTGTTACACTAGGGTGCACAGCTCTGTCTGTGCCTGAGAGCAGCCCCTCTCCATGTTGGAGCCTGGAGCCCAGTTCAGTGATGGTGGCTCATACCCGCTGGTCTGCGAGAGACTTTCCTCAAGCAAAGTCTGGGTGGCCTAAGTCAGTACTATTTCCTTCCTTTCCTGTGGGGGCTTTTCCTGACAGGAACTCCCAGTGTCTGTTGCACTAGGGTGCACAGCTCCTTCTGTGCTAGAGAGCTTGGTGCACAGTCACTCTCCCTGCTGGTGGCTTGAGTCAGTTCAGTGATGGCGGCTGGGACCTGCCAGTCTGTGAGACTTTTCCAGGGAAAGACTGGGTGACCTGTGGCCAGTCCCACTACTTTCCTTCCCCGTGGGTTTTTCTCACGACTGGGACTCCCAGTCTCTGGTGGTTTTGTGTCCACTGTTCAGCCTGGGAAGGTGATCAGGACACACAGGCGTGTGGCTCTGGTCCGGTGACCTAGTGCCTGCCTGACCCAGGATCTCTTCCGGGTTCTGGCTGGGTGTCCTGAGCATGGACCCAACCTGATTCCCATGCCGTGGGGGTTTCATCTTACCTGGGAAACGTGATCGCTGTTGTTTTAGGGTCCAGAGTTCAGTCTCTTGGTCGCTGTATGGAAAATGTTGTCCTGCTCCTCAGATGCAGTGTTCTCCTGGCGCTACCATCTTGGCCCCCCTAACACTTGTTTTCAATAAGTCACTTAGCTAACCATATGTAAAATACAATTTAAGCACATACCTAGAACAATGTAGAGTAATTTTTAAAAAGGGAAATGGCCTGTTTAAATTGAAAAGAAGTATATTAACAAAATAAAACAAGGAAAGATTATTTAGAGACTATCTAAAGTTAAAATTTTCAATTTTCAAAACATACCATTTCTTCAAAAATATAAATAATGATTAATATAGGGAAGAAATATGTATAATCAATGTATATATATATATATATGTTTGTATAGAGATAATTTATACCAGTTTCATTAGGAGAGTTAAGTGATTCAAACTGATAAATTTTAACCGTAATTTATTGAAGAAAACATGGCTGAAAATAACTGATGAATGTCAGCAGTCATTAAGAAATGCAAACTAAAGCTACATATAGATACCACCACATACTTAATAGAATGAATCAAGTATATCAAAAGTGGCATTAACAATTTCTGGCAAAGATGAAGAATGACTGAAGCCAATATTCTTCTAATTATAACACAAAATTTTGTATCTAACTTCAACACAATTTTATTAGTTCTTCTAAATTTAGACATATATTCACATACTATCTAGCAATCATATTCTTAGGTACTTAATGAAAACCCATGTTAGCATAAACCATGTGTGACACTATTTAGAGTTGCTGTGTTAATAATTTCTCAACCTGAAATACCCCTAAACTATTGAGTTAAAAGCAAACAAGAATAAACAGACAATGTCATCCTATTTAGATGCAGGAAAAAAAATAGACTACAAATGCATGAAAAACATAAGGTTAATCTTAATGATGCTGGTTAAATGAAGTGGGGCATTGAAACATTGCATCTATTATTCAATATATTTGAATTCTTGGAAATTGTAACAATAAGCCAAAAATCAATCAGTTGATGATGGAGACTGAGTTGCTGTAGTCTAATTGACAGTTATGGTCTTTGATAGTATTATTAAGAGTATGTTGTTCCTGTCTGTGGTAGTGGTTATAAAATTGTGGGTCTTACTAAATACACAAAACTGAAAATTTTGTTTTAGAGTACTTAGATTATAATTGTAAATTCTGAGAGATACATTAAAAGCCTTGAATTGGGACAAAAATACTATAATTTCAATACATAGCCATACATATTTCTAGAATATGCATGTGTTATTTATCTTTATAAGAAAGTATATATTTTTCCTTGATGACATTTATTCTAAACTACGAAATACATATCCATTGAATTGCCTCTCTCTTTCTCAGTCAATATGAAGTTCTGTTTCAATTAAACTTTAGGTTGTTGAATCACTTGACATGTCATTTAAAAGTATGTGATTATAATAACTTATATTATGAATTTTTTGCTTACCCAAAATGACAACATCAAATTTGGTTTTCATTAAAATTAATTTTATATTTTGGAAGAATCAGTGTTTTAAATTTCAACCTACAAAACCAATCCAGTAAAGGAGAAGGGTTCTGGCTGTGATGATGATATGACCTTCATCCTAATCTTCTTTCTGTTACTCTAAGACTTGTGTTGCTTTGACTTGTCAAAAATCAAGCAGCCAGAGGTGTGTGGGGTTATTTCTTGGTCTTCTGTTTGATTTCATTGATCCTCCAGTCTGTTTCTCAGCCAGTACCAAGCAGTTTTGTTTTGTTTTGTTTTGTTTTGTTTTGTTTTGTTTTGTTTTTTCAGACCTGAGGACCTAACCCAGGTACTTGCATTTGCTAAGCAAGCACTCTATCACTGAGCTAAATCCCCAACCCCCTACCATGCAGTTTTTATTACTGTTGCTCTGTAACATATCTTGAGATCATGTAGGGAGATACCTTCAGAAGATATAATGGAAAAAGACAGCATCTTCAACAAATGGTGCTGTTCTAACTGGATGTCTACATGTAGAAAAATGCAAATAGATACATATTTGTCACCTTGCACAAAACTAAAGTCCAAGTAGATAAAAGACCTCAACACAAAACCAGACACACTTAATCTGTTAGAAGAAAAAGTGGGGAAGAGCCTAGAACTCGTTCACACAGGAGAAAACTTCCTAAACAGAACAGCAACAGCACAGGCTCTAAGATCAACAATCAATAAATGAGACCTCATGAAACTAAAAAGCTTCTTCAAAGCAAAAGTCACTGTCATCAGAACAGAAAGTTAGCCTACAGATTAGGAACGGATCTTCATCAACCCTATATCTGACATAGGGCTAATATCCAGAATATAATATAATATAATATAGTATATATATTACATAATATATATGTATATATATTATGTAATATATATGTATATATATTATACATATATATATTGAGAGAGAGAGACAGACAGACAGACAGACAAATAGAATTGAAGAAGTTAAACACCAACCATCCAAACAATCTAATTAAAAAATGGGTACAGAGTGAAACAGAGAATTTTCAATAGAAGGATATTGAATGACAAAGAAACATTAAAAGAAAAATTTAACGTCCTTAGTCATCAGGGAGATGCAAATCAAATCAACCCTGAAATTCTATATAACACCCATCAGAATGGCTAAGATAAAAAACTCAAGTGGCAACACATGCTAGAGAGATTGGGGAGAAAAGGGAACCCTCCTCCATTGCTGGTGGGAATGTAAACTTGCACAACCACTTTGGAAATCAGCCTGGTGCTTTCTCAGAAAATTAGGACTAGTCCTACCTCAAGATCCAGCAATACCACTCCTAGGCATATGTCCAAAATATGGTCAAGTGTACAGCAAAGATATTTGATCAACCATGTTCCACGTTCACAGCAGCAATATTCGTAATAGCCAGAAACTGGACACAACTTAGATATCTTCAACAGAGGAATGGATACAGAAATTGTGGTACATTTACACAATTGAATACTACTCCACTATTAAATCAAGGAATAGCATGCAAATGGTGGGAGCTAAAAAAGATCATCTTGAGTGAGTTCACCCAGAAGCAGAAAGACACACAAGGAATGTACTCACTCATAAATGCACATTAGCCATATAATATAGGATAAACAAACTAAAATCTATACTCCTAAACAGCAAGGAAGCTTAGAAAAGTCACTCAGTCCTCATTCAGAAGGGCAAAAGTGAAAGACATAGAAAGCAGAAGACAGGGAACAGCATAGGAGCCTACCACAGTGGGCCTCTGAAAGACTCTGCTGATGGAAGTATCAAAGCAGAAGATGAGACTCATAATTATACTTTGGGTAGAGTGTAGGTAATCTTATGAAAGAAGGGGGAGATAGAAAGACCTGGAGGGGACAGGTGCCCCAAGGAGACCAACAGAGCCAATAACACTGAGCCCTGATTTCCCTGAAGAGATCGATACCCCAAGACCATGCATGGAGAGGACCTAAAACACCTGCTCAGATGTAGTCCATAAACTCATTCTCCAAGTGGGTTTCCTAATAAAGGGAGCAGGGCATTTCTCTAGCATGAACTCAATGACAGGCTCTCTAACCATCACCCCCTGGTTGAGGGGTGAAGGTGTGGGGTGCAGCTTTGTCAGGCCACAAAGAAAGATGATGCGGCCAACTCTGATGAGACCTGATAGGCTAGGGTCAGATAGAAGGAAGGAGGTCCTCCCCTATCAATACTTGGGGAGGGACATATGGGGAGAAGAGGGAGGATGGGTGGGTTTGGGAGGAGATGAGGGAGGGGGCCATGGCCAGGATAGAAAGTGAATACATTGTAAAAGCAATTTAAAATGATTTGTGTTGCTATGAGTAGATTACTTTATCTTTCCACCTCTGTAATTCTGTCTCAAAATGGAGATATCTGATGCTGTGGGCAGTTTTTCATATTGCCTCAGTACCTATCACAGAAAATGAAATAGGTCACTGAACAAAATTCTGATCAAACTATCTGAAATACCTACAGTAAATTTTTAGTTTTCTCTCTTTTTCTGTATCTTATTGCACTTTAAGTATGTTGTAAGTTGGTATATAAATATTTTACCTGAAGTGTATGTCTTATCTTCATTTTTTGATGTAGTTTGACAACTTACTTCACCAGGCTATATACAGTAGTACTATCATGATATAGATCATCTCCATGCTCTTAGAATACCCCAGGTTACTTTTTTCAGATCATGATTAGGTCTATTTTGTGCAGGTTGTCCTTGTTGAAAATTCATTGTTTGAAAAGCTGCATGTGATGGAACATGCCATTAATCCCAGCACTTGTGAGGTAGAGGCAGTTGGATCTCTATGAGTCTGCTGTCAGCCTGGGCTACAAGGTAAGTTCCAGGACAGGCAGGACTGTTACACAGAAAAACCTTGTCTCAAAAAACAAATGAACAAACAAACAAAGAAAGTTTATTGTTGGACTACTGTTTAAATGTTCATCACAATGCTCTTGCTTTTATTTGGTCTTGTATGCCATACTGCTACAACATATACAATACTCTTTTTTTTTTCCTCTTCCCTTGCATGGCAATAATTTTGAGATCCATGATGAGTAGTCTCCCATACAATGGGTATACCTTTTGGCTTGCTTTGCTCCCATTCTGAAGCATTCTGAGTCTTGTTTATAAATCACAAGTTTTATGAATATGATTTTAAGAAAACACCAATTTCTCATGGTTGTTTTTTTTTTAAGTTAGTCTCCCAGTAGTAACTGCAAGACTTGCAGGTGAGTTTTATTTACACAACTTTTTGTGTTGTTGGCATTGTAGAAATGTATGGCAGGACATCATTTGATTGCACACTTCCCTGACAACTGTAATACATAGCACATGTTGTTTCTGAGAGATCTAGTTATCTTGCTCATTTTAATTTGCCATTTTACTGTAAAATATAAGTAAAATTTTTAATCTAGTATGTGAATTGAACATACTCCATTTCCCCAGCCTATGTGTGCCAATGTATTTTCTTTTTAAAAAAATTATTATTAAGATTTATTACAATATATTCAATTTGTATCCTGGCTGTGTCCTCCTCCCTCTTCTCCTCCCAATCCTACCCTTCCTCCCTATTTGCCCTCTATGCCTCTCCCTTAGTTCACTGATAGGGAGGTCTTCTTCCCCTTCTATGACCCTAGCCTATCAGGTCTCATTAGGAATGGCTGCATTGTCTTCCTGTGTGGCCTGGCAAGGCTGTACTCCCCCAGGCAGAGATGATCAAAGATCCAGCCACTGAGTTCAGGTCAGAATCAGTTCCTGTTCCCTTTACTAGGGAACCCACTTGGAGACTGAACTTTTATGGGCTATATCTGAGTAGGGGCTCTAGGTTATCTCCATGAGTGGTCCTTGGTTGACATATTGGTCTTTGCAAACACCACTGGGGCCAAATATTTTAGTTTTATTGGTCTCCTTGTGGAGATCCTTTCCCTTCCAGGTCTTTCTAATTTCCTGCACTCTGCCTAAAGTTGGGCAATGAGTATTGGCATCTCCTATGATACTCTGCTGGGTAGTCTTTCAGAGGCCCTCTTTGGTATTCTCCTGTCTTGTTCCCTGTTTTCTCCTGCTTTCAATGTCTATCCCACTTGCTTTCTGAGTGAGTATTGAGCAACTTCCCTAGGGTCCTCCTTCTTGCTAGACTTCTTTTGGTGTACTGATTTTAGTATGTTTATTTTATATGACTAATACCCACTTATAAGTAAGTATATACCATCAAAACAAAATGTCAGCCTACAGATGGGGAAACAATCTTCATCAACCCTATATCTGACAGGCTGATATCCAGAATATAAAAAGAACTCAAAAGTTAAACACCAACAAATCAAGTATCCAATTAAAAAATGGGGTACAGAGAAAACCAGAAAATTCTCAATAGAGGAATATGGAATGGCAGAGAAACACTTAAAAACATGCTCATGTTCCCTTCATCATCAGGGAAATGCAAATCCAAATGACCCTGAGATTTCACCTTATACCCATCAGAATGGCTAGCATCAAAAACTCGAGTAACAACACAGGCTGGAAAAGATGTGGTGAAAGGGAACCCTTCTCCAATGCTGGTGAGAATGTAACCTTGTACAACCACTTTGGAAATCAATCTTGAGCTTTCTCAGAAAAATAGAAATAGTACTACCTCAAGATCCAGCTATACCACTCTTGGGCACATAGCTGAAAGATACTCTACCATACAACAAGGACATTTGCTCAACCATGTTTGTAGAAGCCTTATTGGTAAAGCCAGAATATGGAAACAACCCACATGTCCCTCAACAGGGAAATGGATACAGAAATTGTGGTACATTTACACAATGAAATACTATTCAGTTATTAAAAACAAGGAAATCATACAATTTGCAGACAAATATATGGAACTAGAAAAGGTCATCTTGAGTGAGGTAACCCAGAAGCAGAAAGACACACACATTTCGTGTTATTTTTATACTTGAAAAGTGTAACTTGTTAGGTTATGTTAAAAGAAGAAAAGATAGAAAAAATGTATAAAGTAGGAGGAGAATGGAACATTGGCAGTCTCTCTCTTTTTTTAGTTTATTACAAAGTCTTTAAATAGTCCTTAAGAACTCTGGCTTTTGAAAAAAATCATTTTATTTTTGAAATTATAATAGAATTACAACATTTCCCTCTTCCCATTCTTTTGTTCAAACCCTCCCTCGCATTCCTTCTTATTCTCTTTCAAAACTAAGGGTTTTTTTGTTTTGTTTTGTTTTGTTTTGTTTTGTTTTGTTTTTCTAAATGTATGAACCTGGAAATTCTTGCTAAACAGTAGCTCATTGTTATTATTAATATTGTCATTATTTTCTAAATCCATTCATAGGAAATAATTTTTCTTTCAAGAACTCACTGGCCCTGGTTAATCTCAGTTATTTTCTTTTATGTTAATAGTATGTACTTGGTAAACATTTGAGGAGGCCAAGCAATTAAAGGGATGTAAAATTGGAAGTGATTTAGGGACAAAGGGAACTTGGAAAATTGCAATGTCCCTGTTTTTTATAATTGCTTCTTGGCTTTCTAGCACTCCCATAGTTTATAAAAATTTATTTCAGAGAAAGTTGATTAAATTACTTCTGAAGTGATATTTTGATTACTTTAAAAAGATATGTAAATTGCACCAAAAAGCCTTCTGCACTTTTCTGAGTAATATTTATCCATTTTAGTCTGTTAGTAGGTTTCACTTATGAAATGAGTTGTGATATATCATCATTAGCTATGTTCATAAAATATTTATGGGAGACATGTAAACATCTATACATCTATTGCACATTCTTTTTTTTTTTTGCTTCATATTACTGTGGAGAAGGTACATGTAGATAATCATCCAAATACCAAGAAGTTGAATAATACACAGAGTCATAAACACTATGGCACTGGGTTTTGTAAAGGTGATTTATTGACGGTTAATCAAAAAAGCAGAGAGAAACTAATTTGTCGCTCAGTCACTGAGAGGGATTATAAGGAGTTTGGGGGATTTAAAGTGTCTGCGATACATTGTTCCTGATTGGATGATCTTCTGCCTTTACTATCTTTTTCACTTTTACTATCTCTTTATGTGTTGTAATTCCATGCTCAGAATTTTTTGCTCTTGATTTTAATAGTCTCTAAGTTTTACTTCTTAAATAGGAAGTTCCATCTGTTTGTCTGAGATGATCTGGATAAATACTAGGCATTTCACAGTATAACACTTTCTCCAAATATTCTTGCACAACATTTACTTTTATTGTAAGGCCTAGGAGTAAGGGAAGATCATTCTGATTTAAGTGTTTTAGTGAGTATGTGGGTGATGGGGGTGAAGTGGCAATATAGGGCTCAGTGGTATCAGGAGTAGGAAGTAAAAAACGATTTATTAATATAAATGGGACTGAGTCAGTTGCCTGCTTGTCTGAAGTCAAAGCTAGGTTCTGTGCTTCCATGAAGTCTAAAGTACTAAAATGTCACCCATTTCATGATGTCATTTCTGGTAATGATCTTCAGATCTCTTAGAGCTGAACATGATTCCTGCTTACAAATGTTAGCACTTTTTAGCAAATTTCTGGTTGAAGCTTCTGACATATAGAACAAGGCATGAGGCTCATTTTTTACTGTCTAAACTAGGGGTAAATGGTTATTGTAAAAACACATCCCTTTGAGACGACAGTAGACAAAAATCAAAAACAAAAACCCTTTTGACTTGGACACAGCAGAGTTTCTGTGTATGTTTCATTCTTGTTCTGTTTTCCTTGGGGAACACTTGCAGAGCCAGGCATTGACTGCCAATCAGGGCTATCTAGCAGAAGGGTTCTGCTCTGGGGAAGATAAGCTGGTGAAGCTTGTGATAACTCTACTGGCTTCTCTGGCAGTTTGGAATAGGGTTAGGAATAAATACAAGGCTTCCAACTCTCTCCTGGACTTAAGCTGAAGGCTGTGGTAGCTAGATATTGGCATAGAAACAAAAAATTAAACTGTACAGTGTAAAGTGTTTAAGAGTCCAAAGCATGGAAGAGAGAAGGGCATTCAATACACTTATGGGTTTCATCCTTAAAGTATTCAAATCAGAGTGAAAATGCAAAGAATGCAAGTTGCCATTTGTCCTTGTACATGCTTGACTTCTTATTGGATTAAGGTAAGCTGTTTATTATTCTAGGTAGCTGCAAAAGAAATATTTGTATTGTTTTCAGCAAGGTAATACAAATTAAGCTCAGCTATGAGAAATTTTGGAAAAATTATTAGCATAAATGATTTTTATATTACTATTATAAACATTTTAAAGAACATGGAGAAAAGGATAAATACAGCCTAAAAAAATGGAAAACACTTGTCAGCATGAGATCAATTAATTTCAAAAGGGAGCCTTTGACACTGATGGTAGTCACTCCAGGAGAATCATGGAAGCTAGAAGACAGTAACCTTATGGCTGGAGTGTAATGAAGTAAATGTTTTGCTGACTAGTGTTACTCAACTTTCCCCAAAAAGACATGAACAAATGTCTATTCATTCCAGAAAAGGCACGAACAGCAAGCAAACCAATGCAATTATTACAACTATGCTTTGTTTGATGAATGAATGAATTTATTGGTGAAGGCCTGGTTACAGGACCATGGAGGAGAGGCTACTCATACGTGCATGCATGCTGCAGGCAGATGCCTCACCCCGCCATGGGAGATGACTCATGAAAACGGTATTACTGGAATTTCCTACAGCTTGGAGAAAGCTCTTTCAAAGAATTTTGTCTCTAGCAATTATTTATTGCTCATATAAACTGTTAGGAGAACCCTGGCGAGTAGCTTACGTTTTTCTAACTTTCTGTAGCTTTTGAGCCTGTATCTTTCATTCAGAAAAAAATATCAATTTAAAGAAAATAATTAATAGTTGGATTCTATTACCAGCAAAACTATACCTAAATAAATCACACAGAATCTAAACTGTTTCAGAAAACAGAAACCTGGAGCACTTTCCATCAATAGAGATGCATTAATAAGCTCACGATAAATGACAAAAGATGGAAGCAAGTAAATTTAGGAAGATACAAAGAATACCAGAAAATGAAATTATGTAGTTGTAGATTCGAGAGCACATAAATGTGTAGCAGGGGTTATCCAGAGGGAATTAAAAGGGAAAATCAAGATTTGATCACGATACTCTCCATGCATGTATAAAATTGCCAAAGAACATATAAAAGATGTTTAAAATATATATATATATATATATATATATAGTATTAATGGTTAATAAAGGAGTAGCAGTTATTTATTTTTTAAATTTAAAATTCATATATAATTACAATGATAATATGCCATGTTTTTGTATCTAACTGTGTGTTTTTAAATATGCATTTTTGTGGCCTTGAATATAAATATTTACAGAGAAATATTTCTTCTCTAAGCTTTATGAAGTTGAGAGTTAATTGTTTTTCAGACTTCAGTCTTTTTCTGGAATGTGATTTACACATTATTAGTAAAAAGCATGAACCAAAGGTTATGGTTAATTCTGTGTGTCAGCTTTTCTGAAATATGGGATGCCTAGAAATTTAATTAAGAACTATTCTGGAGCGTATCTGTAAAGGTGTTTCTGGATAAGATAAGCAATTGAATTAGTAGATTCAATAAAGCAGATTTCCTGTCTCCCTAAGTGAGCACTATTTGATCTGTTGAAGGGCAGAACGAAAGCACAACACAAAGGAAGGGTGACTTACTCACTACTTGGCTGCTTGATCTGGCACATTGTTCTTTTGCCCTGGGGCATGGATTTACACAACTGACATTCTCAGGTCTTAGGGCTTGAACAGGCACTGCTCCCCCTGCTGTCCAGGGCTCCCAGTTTACAGATGGCAGATCACAAATCTAGTCCATGCATAATCATGCAAGATGATTCTTTGATTGTATTTCTCTGGACAACCTGGGTTACAGACCATGATACAGAAATTAAAAATACTAAATAAAACTGAAGGACTCCATATTGTTAAAAGTTTTTTTTTCTCTCAAAATGTGTTAATTGATCCTAAATAATACAAATCAAATATCAACGTCCTTTTCTCTTTTATGAACTGACACGCTAGATTAATCCTTTAAACTTGGAAATGCAAAGGAAAATTGAAGCCAAAACATGATAAATATAAAAATGTCATATATGAAAGTGAAAACATACATAAAAGTAACATGTAGAGTGCAACAAACATACATACTGAGAAGGTCATGTTTAGGAAAATCTGTATATATAAAAATGTATGCATACAATAATAATTAACAAGAGAAAACGGCCATGACTTTGAAGGAGTGTTGAAAGGATTATATGAGAAGATTTGGAGAGAGGAAAGGGAGTGAAGAAAGACTGTAATTATTTTATATTCTCAAAAATAAAATTAGATAAATATAAAAAATATAAATAAGGTAGTAAAAAAAGCTCAACATACCTTCTCCTAAAAAAGAGAAAGGAACTAAATAAAGAGATCTCAAAAGATGAAATACTTCAAATGCTGAGAAACATTTTAAAATTACTCAACATCTTTAGTCTTCAGGGAAATGTTAATTAAAATTTGAGATTTTTATTTAATCCCAGTCAGACACACACGTACAAACACACACACACACAAATATACAGACAAATGCTGATGTGGGTGTAGGGAAATGGAAAAATAAAATGGTTCACTGCTGATGAGAAGGCAAAAATGGTAGAACCGCTTTGGAAATCAGTGAAGCAGTTCCTTGAAAAAATGAAAAATAGATCTACCACATAATTTAGCTATACCACTCTCAAACATACATGAGTATTTATGTCAGATCAAAGATACCTGCTCAACAGGTATCTTTGTGTGTGTTACTGCTTTACTCATAATAGCCAGAATATAGAAGCTGTCTTGGTGCTGGTTACCTGATGAATGGACAATGAAGTGTGGTGTATTTAACAAATGTTGTTATTGTGAAAAATAAAATTATAAATACATGGAGTTGGAAGCAATTATTTTGAGTTATGTGTCCTAAACCCAGAAGGACAAATATTACATTTTTTCTCTCTTTTGTTGATGTTAGCTTTGAACTTTCAGATATGTAATTTATTTGGAATACCCTTAGAGATCAAGAAATTAGAGAATATCATGGAAAATGGTATTTAAAGCAGGGAAGATAGAATAAATTTGTATAAAGGGTTAAAGGAGAATAGCAGAAAAATTAAATTATAGTGGAGGATAGGAGGATTGGGTAAAGGAAGGAATACAATCCTGGGCAAATAACAGAAAAGACATTTTTTAAAATACCACATGGCAACCTATTACTGTAAAAGCTTACACACACACACACACACACACACACACACACACACACACACACAGACTAACAAATAAAAGCCCCAGTACCAAGAATAAGTAACTTCTTTTAAAATTGTTGGTCAAGGAGGACCAATAGCTTCCCAAAATTATGGCAATAACCATCAGCAGGTAAGAGATTAGGCTGTGCTATATATTACACCATTCCATATAACTGAAATATACAGCATAGCCAAATTCATAGAGACAGAACACAGCCCTGAGTGGTTTTCTGAGGCTGAACAGAGAGTTCTTGGGCTTGATTGACTCAGAGTCAGTGTTTCCTCTATCCTTCCTTCCTTCCTTCCTTCCTTCCTTCCTTCCTTCCTTCCTTCCTTCCTTCCTTTCTCTCTCTCTCACTTTCTCTTTCTTTCTTTCTTTCTTTCTTTCTTTCTTTCTTTCTTTCTTTCTTTCTTTCCTTCTTTTTTTCCTTCATTAGATAGTAGCAAATACAATCATACTAAAATCTTTGCTGTTAGGTGGAAACAAGAGGTATCAGATTGGATGGGGTAGGGAGGAAAGAGAGAGTGTGGGGAGAGATAACTAGAATTGGGGAACATTTGTGGGTTGTGGAAACCTAGTACAATAAAAGCTCTTTGGAATCTATGTAAGTAACAATAGAAAAGGACTCTAATAATGGGAGGCTATGGAACCTGAACTGGTCATCTTCTGTAAGAAGGCAATGCTTGCAATGGTGGGAATGGGACACCATCTCAGCCCCAAAACTCTTGACTTACAATTTGTCTAGCGTATATGATATGCTATGATAATGGTGGTATAGAACATGTGGGACTGGCCAATCAATAGTCTAACGTGAGGCCTTCAGAAAGCCCTGTACTACCTGAAGAGTCAGGAACAGAGCCTGAATAGCTCAGAGACCGAGGATAGAACCAAAGATGACTGGGAAAAAAGGCAGTCAATGAAATGATTCCAAAGGATATCCTGCTAGTCTCATAGAAGAGTGCCTAGCCCAGTCATCATTAGGGAGGCGTCACCTATTACCTGTTGGCAGCAGTTGCAGAGGTTCAAGGGTTTCACAGCCAAACATGAGATGGAGCTTGAGAAATCCCTTGGAAAAGGGGGAGGAAGGATTGCAGGAGCTAGATGGATGTAGATCACCAGGGAAGTGTGACCCACAGAATCAACAACAAAATGGATTATAGGGGCTCGTATAGACTGAAGCATGGGTCTATGCTAGAGGCTTTGCATATATGTTATGGTTGTGTGGCTTGATGTTCTTGAGGGACTCCTAACAATGAGAGTGGGGCTGTCACCAAGTGTTCTTGGGACTCTTTTGCTCCTACTTGGTTGTCTTACTCAGTTTTGATGTGAGGATTTGTGCTTATTCTTCTTGTAGTAAGGTGTAGCATGTTCTGTTGATATCTCTGGGAGGCTTTCTCTTTTCTGAAGGGAAACATAGGGTAGATCTGGGGGGAGAGAGGGAAGAATTGAGAAGAGTTAAAGGAGTTGGAAACTACTGTCAGTGATATAATGTATGAGAGAAGAATATTTTTTTAAAAAGAAGGAATTTAGAAGTAATGATTTTCCAATTCTTAATGGGATGTCTCCATCAAATCTCTCCTTTCATGGTTCAGGGAACTCAACAGAAGAGCAGGTAGAGAGAGGGCATGGAAGACACCAAGAAAACAAGGCCCTCCAGACAAAAGAAGCAACAAGCATGAACATAGAGAATGTGGCAGTGCGGACAGTGCTTGCATAGGGCTGGGCCAGTTGGGGTTCCTGCACTGAAAGAAGAAATGGCTGCAAGCTTCCATTTCTACATAGAAAATATCTCCAATCAATCCCAAAGGAAAAAATTAGTTGTCTGCATTTGGGCATACAAAACATTCTTAAGGGAAGGACCCATGAACAGCTGTAGATAGCCAAAACTAAAGGAACTAAATGGCTCTTTTGCAAGTTCTTTTTTTCATAATGAATTTGTCAGTGCTTTCTTTTTTAATTACTTAATTAACTAATTAATTAATTACAATTTATTCACTTTGTGTCCCAGCTGTAGCCCCCTCCCTCATCTCCTCCCAGTTCCACCCTTCCTCCCTCTTCTCCCCCTATGCCTCTCCTCTAGTCCACTGTTAGGGGAGGTCCACATTCTCTTCTTTCTGACCCTAGCCTATCAGGTCTCATCAGAGCAGGCTGCATCATCTTCCTTTGTAGCCTGGCAGGGCTGCACTCCCCCACCCCCAGGGCAAGGTTATCAAAAGACTGTTCATGTCAGAGACAGCTCCTGCTCCTGTTACTAGGGAACCCACTTGAAAACTGAACAGGCTATGGGCTTCCTCTGAAATATGATACACAGAAGACAAAAGAAGACAATTGGAGTCATGAGCTCAAAAAAGAATCATCTTCCTCTGTAGCCCCACAAGACTACACCCTACAGGGGTAGGTGATCAAAGAGTCTGTCACTGAGTTCATGTCATAGACTGCCCCTTATCCTCTTACTAGGAAAGCCAGTTGGAAACTGAGCAGCCTATGAGCTTCCTCTGAGCAGGGGTTCTAAGTCCTCTCCACCCATGGTCCTTGGTTGGAGTATTGGTCTCTGCAGGCTGCCCTGTGCCCTGGTGTTTTGCCTCTGTTGTATCAAAGGAGATGCTGAGACTCATACATTGGGAAGAGTGCAGGGAACCTTATGGAAGAAGCTGGAAATATTTTTTTCTTTTAAACATTACATTTCTTTTTCATATATATTATGGTATGTGGTTTTATGTTTTATGGGATTTTTTTTGTGTGTATGTATGAATATGTATGTCTCTGTGTTTATATATGTGTCTCTGTGTTTATATATATATATATATATTCTTCTATTTGTTTGCCTTATACTGTTATAGTTTGTTTGGTTTTGTTTTATCATATTTTTTAAATTATTTTGGTTGCCTGTTTGATTTTTAATGAGAGAGATGGAGAGCGTTAGGGTTAGAGGAAAGATGGGGATTTAGGTTTGGGTAGAAAAAAAGTGAGAAGGAGCTTGGTGGAATTAAGGGAAGATAATCCATAAAAAGATTATATTCTTTGAAAAAAAATCTATTTTAATAAAAAGGTGAATTTCATGAAATGTGGACTTTATAAATCCATTGAGTAGCAATGTTATAAAACGTATTATTACACAATTAAAGAGAATGAATTGTTGGCTTTACAATAAAATGTACTTCTTAGCAATGTTATACTTATAGGAGGGCTGAGAAAAACATATATTCTTTTATCCCATATTAACTCAAGTGGCCACAAAGCCTAGGAACAATGGAAGAAATAATAATGGAAAGCAACATCAGAAGAATAATGAGCTATTGTAAAAATGCCAAAGGAGAAAAAAATCATTCAGTGGATATGAAAATATGTCCTGCCTTTTAATGGGTGATTGTACACATATGAGAGACCTCTCTGAGGTACAGAATGTGGATTAATATACTTCATATATTTATTGTTTAATATATCAAAATGTATAGGTTGTTATGAAAATTCATAGAAAAATGTGTGAAGAAGGTCATTTCTGTAAATGTTCCACAGGGTACAGAGGGATGGCTTTCTTAACATTATTGTCAGTTTATGACTGTCAACAACGGTTTAAGCACATACACACACACACACACACACACACAAATACCATTGTCATACTTATCTTGTTACAACTCTTATGAAACCATGATAGAGAAAAATTGTTTTGGAAGCAGCATGTGTTCAAACATCACTTGTACAGCAACTTATATTTTTTTTCTAGGACTATGTGTAACCTGTCCAAAAGAGAAAAAAAAAATGACCACATTTGAGGGTTGAATGTATAATAAACTATGCTTCAAATATTATAAATGAAAAATCTTCTACAAGGTACACGTGGATGAAAAGATATGAAAATAGGAGTCTGAACTATCACATTAAAAATATATGTGGTAATCAGTGATGGGTGGAATTTTTCAAAAGTAATTCAAATGTTAATGCCTGTGGTGAAATCTTTCAACTGGGAAATGTAGGGACCTGTTTGTGTTGCTTCCTCTGCCAGATCCAAATTTTTCTCAGCTGAAAAAAAAATCCTTTTATGAATTAATAAAAAGCTTTCCACTCTGAAAATAGTGGAATATACAGCTTAATGGCTGGAATGTGTTGCCAGGATTTTGTAATTTAGACAGTGTGCTGTGGCTAGAACAATACTCCAATTCACTGAACTTTAAAGTCAAATGTCAGCTTCCTGCTGAGCAGTCCTCCAGACAGACCCAGACCAATTTACTGTTAGGATAGCCATCATTTATATTCACCTCTGGCAACTAAAATTTGTAAGTCAGTGTGATGATATTATCAGACACTTCTCATTTTCCAGACATGATAAAGTATTTACAAATAAAATCTGGTAAAACCCTATTCTCCATCTTCAACACCAGAAAAAAGCAGTAGGTAGATTAAAATTTTGAAAAAAACAAAGTAGCTATATAAACACAGTATTTTTATCTTGACTTTAAGCCTTTCAAAATAATATGTTTACTTCTCCTGGAAAATACCACTGCATAAATCATAATTTTTTATGTTTACCCATGAGTAATGGATATATTTCAATTTAGAGTGATAAGTGGTGAACAAATATAGATTGATGCCAAAGTCAAACTAGCAACAGTAAATTCTTCTCCTGACACAGTCGAGGAAATAGACTCTTTAATGTTCTCAGTGGAATCCATAAATCATTAGAAGTGATAATTTGACTAGTGGATGAATCAGTATTCTCCAGGGAAGAATAATTCATAATGGAATTCTGATAGGGTTGTGTTTGTTTATCTTAAACCACTCAGATTTCAATGAAGTTAATTTTTGCTTTTCATGATATCTTATTCCAATAACTTTGAAGGAAAACAAAAATCATCCTAATAAACCAAACATTGAGAGAAATGAAGGTGCATAAGGAAAACTAATCACTGGGTCATAATTTGTAAAACACAGAAGCTCTGTGTGTGTGTGTGTGCATGCCACATAGGCTGCCATGTGGCTTTCACAAGGAGCACTGAGGGCTATATATTCAAACAGGATTTGAAGAGCTACATGTTAAAAAGAAAATATGTTTGTATGGCAGTGTTCCCACATACTCCAGATCTGTATTCCTACCCCGAGTTGCCAGTTTTTAGATATTTTCTAAAAAAGTACTTAGTGAAATATCAGTTCAAACTTTGGAAAGGTTTGAAAACATTAGTTTCAAGCCCACAAATAACAACTATCCTAGCAGAGCTTTAATGGACGTTGAAAATTTAAATCTATTCAGCTTTTTTAGTAAACAATTTGTAAAAGAAGACATTGTCCGAAGAACTAGTAAGAGCATCAGTTCCAGATCAAAAGTTTTGTGTTATTTTCTTGTATGTTTATATCTCATTAAGACTTAAGCAAAGTGACATGTGAAACTTACAGCTGTTACTGTTAGGAAATGAGCATCATGAGATTGCTAACTTTTAGTTCACCATTAAAGAGCAATTTTAAAACAATGTTATCAAAAGTTAGATTATTGATAGCATTAAGGTCTAAACTAAATTTCTAGTTATTGATATATTTTATGACATTCGATCAATTAGTAGTGTGCCTTCAGTGCTCCCTTGTAAACTTGCCTAGGCACTCGAATTGACATAGACAGGATGCTGGGTGCAGACTAGCTCTAGAGAGCTAGATTTGTAATCCATTGTTTTTTAAATGAACCCAAACTTATTTCAGTCAAAAGTATATATTATATATTTTTTATGGGTCCAGAATTTAGTTTGGTTTGCCGTTGTGTCTATTCTGGCTTTACACTGAGCTTAATTGAAACTTGTGGGCAGGACAGCCCTGATCTGAGGGTGGCTGGAAGTGGTGCTTCTATATCCAGGAGATTCAAGTACTTCACTTGGCAGTCTTCCTGGCTTTGGTCAGAGGCTGAAATTGCTTACCACATGGAAGCCCACAATTATCTGATTTAGTGTCATTACTGCTCGGCAGATGACTTCTTCCAAAATATATGATTCTTTCCCAACTACATTCTTGATCAAACAACAACAACCACAACAAAACTTCTCTACCACCACCACTAAAAACAAAACTCCAGAAAACAAATGAGCATGCTGATATTTATGTTGTGGACTCATGGACATTGAGAGGTTAAAAGAATGGACACAGCTTTCCACAAAGATTCACAAAGTTGCATGGCAGAAGATGTGAGGTAAAGATGTCAAGGTCAATACTACAAGGTATGCACCAGGCTATTCATTTCATTTTTATTTGATGTTCTTGGTCTTTGCCACACTACAAAGCCTTCTAACTTATATTCAACATACAAATAGTTTTTCTTTTTTTTTTTTTTTTCAATGCAGTTTATTCAGGAACCTTGAACAATCATCTGACCCTGGGGAAAGCCAGCCCACAGCTTAAATAGCCTCTGGGTAGCCAACCCAGGCGTGCCACGGGGGCAATGCAGATAGGTCCACATACATGGAAGCAAGCCAGATCCTCAGCCTTAGCCAAATGTGGAGTTGTTTGTGACAGAGAGCACTCACCATCGGGAAGGTGGAAGGCAGAAACCAGCTCCATCTTTAGGGCGTGGCATTCCGCAGCTCTCTACAGTTCCCCCTTTTTGTTTTAGACGCATCAGGCAAGAGTAGAGGTCTGATCTCTGATATTAGAAATAAATTGGGACTTTGTACCGATGTTCATTTAGGTGTCATCCACCCAAAGAGCATCAGACCCGTCCGATACCTTTTTCTCAGAGGCGGGACCTGGGGCATCAACCCGCATGCAATCAGACATGCTCTTCTCTGGGTCGAAAGCGGCTGACCCTGAGTGCAGTAGTATTGCTATACAATATCACAGGGATTGCATGCATTGTGTTTAGAGCCAGATAGTGATTAAAATCCTGGCTCTGATATTAACATAGACAACTATCTTACAGAATTTTAGTTTTCTCACTCAACCAATCCTAGCTTCCCAGGAGAGTGATATTAGGCATTCAGTAAGAACTGTGAGGTGTTTGGCACACTCAGAAAATGCCAATCACTCTTAACAGGTCTTTGCGAGACATTAGTGTGGGAAATAGAAATGGAATAGGCTTTGAAATAAGATGGCTTCAGGTCAAGTTTCTGTTCCATTACAGACATACCAATTGATACTGAATATGTTACATAACCCTTGGGCCTTTGGTTTCTCATCTACAAAATGACTGTTGTGAGTATAAAAGAAAACATATTTCAAAAAGGAAACACATTTGTATGTCCTCCATACTAGGTGCTATATTTGTAATGTATTTTCCTCTGAAAAAATAATGGAAAGAGGGGGCTGGGATGTCATGAAGACATTTGTGAGATAGAAATACAATTTGAACTTACAGCATTGTTGCTTGTCAAATAATTTGACTTTGGAAAAATATTCAAAATATTCCCCAAACTGACATGGTTAAATTGAATATTTAGTAGAACAACTTTCTTCAAATCTGTATTTCCCTCATGACTGTTTTCAGATCAGTGATGTCCCCTAAAGTCTCTTTCCAAACAAGAGACACAATTAGAATTCTTCTCACTTTTAAAAGCACGGTGGAGATGAGGGAGGGAGGGAGGGACTGGGAGGGAATGAGGGATCGGGACACGGCTGGGATACAGAGTTAATAAAATGTAACTGATAAAATAAATAAATAAATAAATAAAAATAAAATTAAAAAAATTTCATATTAAAAAAAAAAGATGTCAAAGTCAGATCTCACTTTACCAGTAGTAATGTAAGGTCTGATTTAATCACTACCGGATTAAGAAAATATCTGGAGACAACTAAGGATAAGTCCATGAGAAAAGGGGAAACCGTGTCAAACACTGTTAGCAAGACTGTAAAAAGAGAGAAAAAAAGAAAGAGATGAAGAAATAAATAGGAATCAGAAAAAGCTTCCACTCAGATGGGGAGTTCTCTTCCTCTTCCATCTGCCCCTAGCATATTGAGTCTCATCAGGACTGCCTAGATCCTCTTCCTCTGTGGCCTGAGGTAAAAGGGATAGAGAGGAAGAGGGAGGGAAGATGGGACAGGGAGGAGTTGAAGAAGGGGGCTACAATTGGGATATAAAGTGAATAAATTGTAAAAAAATGAAATAAAATAAAAATAAATAAAGTACTTTCTGATTAAAGAAAGAAAGAAAGAAAAAGCTTCCAAACTGATGTTTTAATTCAAGTTCTAAAATCTCAAGAGACAACTGAAGATACATAATGCTTTGATATTCAAGGGAACCAATTATTAGAAGATATGTTTTGTTCAGGTGAATCTATATTTGTATAGTAGTCTGACAAAAATAACATATTTAAGTTCAACACAGTGCATTTTGTTCCAGTCCAAATTTAAATTGAAGTTATAATATGTACGTTTTTTTAAGTCACAAAAATCAATTGAGGGAGAATTCAACAAACAATAAACAGATTTTACTTTTTTTTTCTTTATTAATTACACTTTACTCACTTTGTATCCCCCCTGTGGTTCCCTCCCTCCTCACGTCTCAATACCTCCCTTCCTCCACCCTCTGCACACATGCCCCTCCCCAAGTCCACTGATAGGGGAGGTCTTCTTTTCCTTCCTTCTGATCCTAGTCAATTAGATCTCATCAGGAGTGGCTGCATTTTCTTCTTCTGTGGCCTGGTAATGCTGCATCCCCGTCAAGAGGAGGTAATTAAAAAGAAGGCCAATCAGTTTATGTTAGAGACAGTCCCTGTTCCTATTACAATGGAACCCACTTGGATACTGAACTGCCATGGGCTACATCTGTGCAGGGGTCTTAGGTTATCTCCATGCATAGTCGTTGGTTGGAGTATCAGTTTTAGGAAAGACCACTGTGATCAGATTTTTTTGGTTCTGTTGCTCTCCTTGTGGAGTTCCTGTCCTCTCTAGATCTTACTGTTTCCCACTTCTTTCCTAAGATTCCCTGCACTCTACCCAAAGGTTGTGCATAAGTCTCAACATCTGCATTGAGAGTCTGCAGGACAGAGCCTTTCAGAGGTCCTCTGTGTCAGGCTCCTGACTGGTTCCCTCTTTTCTCCTTCTTCTGATGTCCATCCTCTTTGCCTTTCTGGATAGGAATTGAGCATTTTAGCAAGAGTCTTCCCTCTTGATTAGTTTCTTTAGGTGTGCAGATTTTAGTACGTTTATTCTATATTATAAGTCTATATGAGTGAGAATATACCGTGTGCATCTTTCTGCTTCTGGGATAGCTCACTCAGGATTATATTTTCCAGGTCCCACCATTTACCTGCAAATTTCATGATTTCCTTGTTTTTTATTGCTGAGTAATATTCCATTGTGTAGATATACCACAATGTGTGCATCCATTCCTCCACTGAGGGGCATCTGGGCTGTTTCCAGCTTCTGGCTATTACAAATAAAGCTGCTACAATCATGGTTGAGCAAATGTCCTTACTGTGTACTTGAGACTCTTTTGTGTATATTCCTAGGAGTCGAATGGCTGGATCTTGAGGAAGTGCTATTTCTAGTTGTCTGAGAATGCACCAGATTGCTTTCCAGAGTGGTTGTACAAGTTAACATTTCCACCAGCAGTGGAGGAGGGTTCCTCTTTCTCCACAACCTCTCCATCATGTGTTGTCTCTTGAGCTTTTTATCTTAGCCATTCTGATGGGTGTAAGGTGAAATCTTAAGGTCGTTTTGATTTGCATTTGCCTGATGGCTAATGAGGTTGAACATTTCTTTAAGTGTTTCTCTGCTATTCGATATTCCTCTACAGAGAATTCTCTGTTTAGCTCTGTACCCCATTTTTTAATTGGATTACTTGATTTTTTTGCTGTTTAACTTCTTTAGTTCTTTATATATACTGGATATTAGTCCCCTGTCAGATATAGGGTTGGTGAAGATCCAACTTTTGCATAACAGATAATTTCATGTTCTTTTTTCAATAGCAAGATGTTTAAGGCTAGGTACTTTATGAAGGAGAGGTTTACCTTCCAATATGCTTTTGAAGGTGGGAGACCAATCTTGTATGCCACTCAGAAGATAGCCTTCTTCTCTGTGACAAAAATAGTGGATCAGAAATGGAAACAGCCATATGCAGATGGAGCCAAGCTCTTAGAATGGCTTTGTCTCAAAGCAATCCACCTTCATAAGAGTCAACTCAACCTAAGATTAATATGAGTACTTCACACTAGGACCACAACTAGTACCATCATTTCAGTAGTGCTACACTAAGGACGCAGGCCCAAGCACAGAAATATGAGGACAAACTGTACCTGAATCATAGCAAATATTACCTGAAGTGTTTTTATTCTGTTCCAGATAAAGCAAAAATATTTAAACAATTATATTATGCAAGTAAGCACTAATTGAAGAATGTGCACAGAGTAACAATCCATGGGTTATTTCAGACCTTGTTGACAATCTCTTCTCTTTTAAATCATACATAACCAGTGTCTCAAGGAAAGGTACTTTGAAGAGATCCTTTGTGCGAATTAGACATCTTGGAACTGGAGTTTCAAGGAGTTATAAGATTTCATGAGAGTGTTATGAAGTAAGCCCAGATCTCCTACAAAAACAGTTATGTTTTCTTAACTTCTGAACCATCACTCCAAAACCATAGTTTCTCCACAATTTAACTAATCCTTATTGTTCTTTGTATTTTCCAAAATAAATATAATAGTTCATGTAAAAAATAATAGGGTTCAAATATCTGCTTGCTGGCACAAATTCTTCTGGTTTTGTTTTATTTTGCTTTGGTTTTTGGTTTTTGGTTTGTTTGTTTTTGTTTTTTCTTAGAATTGTGCCTAATACATTTTATTCCTATTATTTGTTCATAGTCTTCCAAGAAAATTGTTAAAAGAGGATATCAGAAGGTTCATTAACGTAGCAATAATAATTTTGGGTGTTTATATACATTTTTTCATCTAATCTTAAAATATTATCCAAGGACTTTTTTTTCCATATGGCCTTTTTAGTACTGCTACAAAATATCATTCTTGTGGGACAAATCACTTACTTCCCTACAGAAGATGATGAGTTCTTCATCCGTGGCCTTCAAGGTTGTCCTGACTGGATTCTACCCTCTAGGATCAGTTATCCAGACTCACATTAAAATATTCAGTCACTTATTTTTCAGATGTTACAATGATCGTGTGACACAGTTTCTATCTTTGGAACACAGGAGCTGTCTCAGTGTGAAATATTTTTTTTTGATGCTGGAGAACAGTGTGAATTTTCCAAAATTTGAAACATGGCATTTTGAAGATTTCTGAGTGCATGCACATTATATATCTTTCTATCTATCTTTATCTATCTTTCTATTTTTCTATGTATCTATTTATCTATCTGTCATCTACACTTCTGTCTAATATCTATCATGAATCTATAATAAATATAACATCTCTATATATCATCTGTGAGATTTTCTCTTATCTATCACTCATCTGTGAATCATCTATTCATCTATAAACCATCAATTTATTATTCCTGTATTAATCCATCTATAATGATACATATGTATATCCACCTATCTGTATATTACCATAAGTTTTATCCACATAATAATATTTATAATCACATAAAATAAAGCAGTTTTAATAACAAGTGAACCTTGTGAGACCATAATGGCAGAGAGAGGAAAGAGACTATAAAGAGATAAGGTAGATTTGAATCTACCATGCCATAAGTACTTAGGACCTTGGAAGCATACATCATCTTTATTTTCACATAGGTTAGTCATTTTGGTTCAAAGGCTGTGATCAATACACTAATATTTTTAAAAGGGCAGTGACAACCATGGAAGTTCTGCAGAGTGAAAGTGCTCATGAAGTTATAGCAGAGGTTAGCTTGTAGTGTGATACTGAGGCACCGTAGGTAATGTGCTATGCCAACACTATCCTTGTGTACTCCTTGTTTGCTGAATGTTCATACCTTTTTAAACAAATAGAAAACCTGAAATTGGTGAAAAGAGAATAAAAAATACCCAGTATTTTATGTAATTTCTTTTGTTAGTTGGTTCTTAAATGTTCATTGAGAAATACCTAGAATTGTTCAAATAAAAAGATAAAGAAAATTATAGTCTTCAAATCAATGAGGAAACAAAGGAGGAAATGACGTCTTTCAGATACAGACATTGCTTACAAAGGTACTCGTGACCACAGAACATTTCTTTCTTTTCTTTCATTTTCTTTTTTATCTTGTTGTTGTTGTTCTTTTATTCCATACATAAAGTCTACTCCATGACAGTATCAATAGAAGAAAATATTCTTTCACATTCAACATCATTGATAGATATTTTGGTACTCAGTATATTCACGGAGTAGCACTGATGCTTTAAATATTAACTTCAGATATTTGTTTAATTGAGTAAATTATTTTCCATTAAGGAATCTATATCTATGAGGATCAATGACATTTTTCCAGCAGATATCTGTCCTTTCTTCTTTGGCATCTACTCAACATAATTTTTATTTTTGTTAAAATTCATTTCCCTTTAAAGTTGGTTATATGTTTCAATATTCTTCCTCAATATACTAAACTTTGAGTTTATTTTTATAATCCTTATATTTTTTATTATATAGATCAATGGATTATAAAGTCAAATGTCATCAGTAAACAAAATTATGTCTACTGAAATTTGCTATTTTATGATCTTAGTCAATTACAATGTCTGTCAGTCATTTTGATTAAAAATTGTATACATTAAAACTATTTGAGATTAGAAGTCTAAAGCAACTTTTGGTTCTAAGTCAGTTTAATTATCAGTTATAAATCCCTTTGCCTGGTGGAAATTAATTCAGAAGGGAAAAACAAACTTTTAACTTAGAAGTAAAAATTTATTTCCGTAAAAATAGAATGGTATAAGAAAATTTTAAAGTAGTTTATTTTATTTAGTTAATTTTTATTCTTTTCTTTTTTGAAACCTGTTCATTCTGTATGGCCAAGGCTATACCGTAGTCATGATTCTTCAGCTTCCTAAAAGCTGGTACCATACCATGATATGATATTATGATATTAATTTAAACAATAATTTTAATTTAAGTTTTCATGTTCATTAGCCTTTTAATTAATGACTTTTGGAAGTCCTTTTTTGCATTTAGAGGTGCTGTAGGATTACTGAGGAGGCTCAGGTTCTAAGTTTTCCTATAGAAGCACAAACAAGCTGGGCACATTAGCACACTACTTTAATCCTAGCAGTGTAGAAGTAGAGACAGGTAGATTCCTCAGGCTTCCAGGTGACCTTGTCAACCTAAATCTAAAAACACATACCCGCTCAGTATCCAAGTGAGTTACCTAGTTATGGGAACAGGGACTGTCTCTGAAATGAATTCAGTGGCTGGCTCTTTGATCACCTCTCCCTCAGGGGGGATGCAGCCTTACCAAGCCACAGAGGAAGACAATGCAGTCAGTCCTAATGAGACATGATAGGCTAGGTTCAGATGGAAGGGGAGGAGGACCTCCCCTATCAGTGGACTTAGAGAGGGGCATGGGAGGAGATGAGGGAGGAAGTGTGGGATTGGGATGGAGGGGGCTACAGCTGGGATGCAAAGTAAATAAATTGTAAATAATATAAAAAATAAAATTTAAAAAAAGGAAAGAATTCTGAAATGACCTCTTCCATGTAAAACCTTCCTATACAAATGCAGGGCTTAACTGAAGTTGTACCTGAAACTGTCTCTGAGGTTGATCCATCTGAGCCAGCCATTTTGAAGTTGACCTGGATGCAAACTTCTGAAGAAACAAAAACTAAGGCAGTTTGTCAGGTTGGATGATCTAGAATACTTGATTTGTTTTCATTGTCTGAGAAAGCGCCAGATTGATTTCCAAAGTGGTTATACAAGTTTACATTCCCACCAGCAATGGAAGATGGTTCCCTTTTCTCCACAACCTCTCCAGCATGTGTTGTCATTTGAACAACAATGGCTAAGTTTTGATCTTAGCCATTCTGGTGGGTGTAAGATGAAACCTCAGGGTTGTTTTGATTTGTATTTCCCTGATGACTAAGGACCTTGAGGATTTCTTTAAGTGTTTCTCTGCCATTTGTTATTCCTCTATTGAAAATTTTCTGTTTAGATGTGTACCTCATTTTTTAATTGGATTACTTGATCTGTTGCTGTTTAACTTCTTGAATTCTTTAAATATACTGGATATCAGCCCTGTCAGATATAGGGTTGGTGAAGATCATTTCCCAATCTGTAGGCAGTCATTTTGTTTTGATGACAGTGTCCTTTGCTTTACAGAAGCTTTTCAGTTCCATGAGGTCCCATTTATTGATTCATTCTCTTCGAGCCTGTGCTGTTGGTGTTCTGTTCAGAAAGTTGTCTCCTGTGCCAATGACTTCAAGGTTTTTCCCAACTTTTTCTTCTAAAAGATTTAGTGTTTCTCATTTTATATTGAGGTCTTTGATCCATTTGGACTTTAGTTTTGTGCAGGATAATAAATATGGATCTATTTGAATTTTTCTAGATGTAGATATTCAGTTAGACCAGCATCATTTGTTGAATTAGGGAATCTTATGAAAGAGGAGGAGAAAGGCTTAAAGAGCCAGAGAGGTCAACACACACACACACACACACACACACACACACACACAAACAAAACAAAAAACAAAAAACAAAAAACCCTACAAAAATCAATTAACCTTGACCCATAGGGGCTCACAGAGCCTGAACTACCAACCAGAGAGCATCCATGAGATGGAACTAGCCCCCTACACACATATGTAATAGATGAGCTTGGACCTCATGCATGAATCTTAGACTTGGGATCAGGGGCTGCTTCTGACTCTGTTGCCTGCCTTTGGATCCCTTTTCCCTTTTAAAATCTTGTTTAGTATCAATAAAAGGAGATAAGCCCAGTCCTATTTGATATGCCAAGGTGGTTTTGCAATTAAATAAATAAGTATAAATAATTAGTGAATGAAAAGTAGACTTAAAAAGAGTAATATATGACGGATAGTTTTTATTTCTTATTTCCTGTTTCAATTGCATAAATAAAAAGTTAAATCAGAAATAAATTCAGCAGTTTCTATATATAAAACAACTTTTTCTGCACATTGACAGTAAATACTTATATTAAGAGATTCAGGAAAAGAAAAAAAAACATAAGTATCCTATGCAACTCTGACTTTTGAACCAAAGTATATGGGATTCTTATTACTTTGTTTTGTCTGACTTACAGCCTGCCCTTTCCTATTTATTTGGCTCAGTATAGAATGTAGGTGTTTTAGGAACTGGGGAGTTCCCTTTACAATACATGAAAGAATCCATTTTTTTTTTTTATAAACTGCAGATCCTTTCCAAACCATACAATGGAAAAATAATAGCATTTTCAACAAATGGTGCTGGTCTAACTGGATATCTAACTGTTGAAAAATTCATATAGATCCATATTTGTCACCATGCACAAAAGGAAAGTCCAAGCAGACCAAAGACCTTAACATAAAAGCAGATACACTAAATCTGCTAGAGAAGAAAGTGGGTAAGAGTCTTGAACTCATTGGCATAAATGACACTTCCTGAACACCAATAGCTCAGGCTCTAAGACTTACAATTAATAAATGGGACCTCTTAAAACTAAAGAGCTTCTGTAAAGCAAAGGACACTATCAATAGAATGAAACTGCAGTCTACAGATTGGGAAAAGATCCTCATCACTTCTACATCTGAGAAGGGCTAACATCTAGCATATATAAAGAACTCAAGAAATTAAACATCAACAAGACAAATCCCTTTAAAAAGGATTACAGAGTTAAACAGAGGATTCTTAAGAGAGGAATCTTAAGTGGTGAAGAAGACTTAAAGAAATGCTCAACATCTTTAGTTACCATGAAAACACAAATTAAAATGACTATGAGATTCCATTTTATACAAGTCAGAATAGCTAAGATCAATAGCTCAAGTGACAATAGAGAAAGGGAAACCCTCCTTTGTTGCTGGTGGGAGTACAAATTTGGAAACCAATCTGGCACTTTTTCGGAAAACTATGGAAACTTTAGCCATACCTTAAGACCCAACAAGTGCCTGCAGACTATCATTATTAGTGTCACAGGCCAAATCTCTAACATAGGGTAAGTTTTAGGTTGGGCCAATTATTGGTTGGACTTTCCTTCAATATTTGTTCCCTAGTTATCCCTGCACTTCTTGTAGGCAGGGTAATTTTTATATCATAGGTTTTGTTGGTGGGGTGTTATTCCCCTCCTTTCACTAGTCTGGCCTGGCTATGAGGTGGTCACTTTAGTCTTCATGTTCCCCTCTGTCAGGAGTCTCAGATAGAGTCACACCCAAATCCTCCCAGGACCTGCTGCATACTTATTTATTTCCTTTGTTGGCAGAAGCCAACAAAGTTTTCACAAACCACATAATGCACATAGTAGCCATCTTCTCAGTGAGCTTTTTCAGAGGCAGTTTTGGAGATGTTGATGTGCTTCTCTCTGTTTGAGACTACTTGAGTTGTCAAATGTGGCCAGAGAAATCAGACATCTTGCACATACCAAAACTTCTAAGGTTTCAAAGTATATATATATATATATATACATTAAATGAAACAACTGTGTTAGAGCATTTCTTACAAATGTTCTTCACTGTTTGGATTTAGACAGGATTGCTGTTTGAACAGAAGATGAATACATATGCTGTGAGTTGGTGAAGCCCTCATGAAGGCTGAACGTATATTCTGGTAGTGAGATTAAATTTCAACATTAAATTTAGCAGAGTTTGCTACATCTTAGTTTTTGGTTTTGTTTTTATTTTTTTTTTATTTTTTAATTGTCACTTTGGCACAAGAGGGAACATTAACTGAAGGGTTGCCTCCAGCAGTAGGCAAATCAGTAGTATATTTTCTTGATTAATGACATTGGGCCAGTGATCTATGTTTGTAGAAGAAAGCAGGCTAGGCAAACCAGGAAAAAAGGGGACAGGAAACAGAGTTCCTCCGTGTTTTATGCATCATTTTTCTGACTCCAGGTTTCTTTCCTGACTTCCTTCTGTGATAGGTTGTTACCTGGGACTTGTAAAATAATAATTTATCTCACAATGTCTTTGGCTATAGTATTTATCACAGCAATAGAAAATAAATTAGGGCAGCCTGGTCTTAGGAAATCTAACTGCTCAGAGCTTCATTTTTCTCATTTATAAAAAGATACATTTATTATATTAAACTCATTTTGATAATTGTGACAAAATAAATACCCAATTTATTATGATACATGAGTCCACTGATTATGCTCTTGTGTTTATGTTTTTTTCTATCTTTTCAGTTTACTAGAGAGTATTATAAAGAGATGAGTCATAGTTGTCTTTTAAATATTCTGCTTAGATGGATTTAGAAAAAGAAATAGAATATAAAATTCTGTGGTTAGGGATTTGAGGGTAGGTGTGGGGAAAATTGAGGTTAATATGGTTAAAGTATAAGCATGACATTTTCAAGAAACACACACACAGAAAGAGAGAGAGAAAGAGAAAGAGACAGAGATAAAGAAACACATAGTATTCCCATTCTTTGAAATCCTGACACCTAGAACCCCAGCTCAGATGTAGCCCATAGACTCAATCTCCAAATGGGTTCCCTAATAAGGGGAGCAGGGGCTTTCTCTGCCATGAACTCAGGGACAGGCTCTCTGATCACCTTTCCCTGGTTGATACATCCACAGAGGAAGACAATGCAATCAGTCCTGATGAGACTTGATAGGCTAGGGTCAAATAGAAGGGGAGGAAGAGTTCATCTATCATTGGATTAGGGGTGGGACATAGGGTGAGAAGAGGAAGGGAGGAGGGATTGGGAGGAGAAGAGGAAGGGGGAAACAGCAGGGACACAAACTGAATAAATTGTAATAAATGATAATAATAAAATATGTAAAAAGAAGAATCATAAAAAAGAAATCCTGATAAAATTAAAGTTTAAACAAAGGGCCAGTAATTTTCATATCCAAGCCGTTCCTGTCAAGATACAGTCCTGCCCTGACCTGATGTTATTTGAGTTTCAGTCTCAGTCTCATCCTGTAAAGTGATCTGTGAATTTGCTTAAACAGGAGTTAAGTACTTTTTTCTGGCCAGGTCTTTCTTGTTCCAATCATGAGATTACTGGGGAATTTTCTGTTCCTGGGGCTTCATTGTTCCAATAGTCTTAGACTTTATTTCTGACAATTATAGAAAAAAGGCTACATGTTCTCTCTTAAATGCAGAATTTAGAGAATTATATACCCCACATTACACACTGTACACTACAAATGTACAAGCATTATAACATACATAGAAAGTAGAGGAAGAGAGGCTAAATATTGGGGGACTAAATACATATAATGAATACAAGTTTGAAAGAAGATTTAAAGCTAATGTTTTTCATAGTTTGAACTCTCTTAGATATTTATTTTGGGTAGTGGATAAATGCATAAATATATATTCAATTGAAAACATAAAATTAAATGTGACACTTCACAGCTTCAGTTCTGAATGGCTACTCTAACTGTGTAGCAGTTCATTGAGTTGTATAGTTTGAGGTCTGGTTGATCTCAATATGTGCTGTTTTTATTTGCAATACTTTTAGTAATAAAGTTTGAAATAAGTAATTATAGTTTAAAGTGTCATTTTGCCAAACCTGTTATAATTGCTCAGATTCTGTTTTAACATCTCAATTTGAGGTGGACTATTTCTATGTCTTAAGCAAGTATAATAAACATAATTTAATCAGGACCAGAGTTAGAGTATATTAGCAGGCAGTTATACATAATAACCCTTTTTATAAAAGCAGTTATGACAAATGAGACTATTTTAATTTCTAGGTGCAATTCTGTTCAGCTTGTTAATTCAAGTAACATTTTGCCATTGTGAAATTGATATATTTCTGGTAGTATGTTTTAAATACGTTTTTCTTGCTACAATCACTTACAATGTTATATAAAGAGGTTCTACAAAGATGTATTCAGTTGGTTAAGAGTGTCTGTTTCACTTCCAATGGATCTTATTACTTGAGTTTGGTCTGGACACCCACCAGATAGGTCATAACCATCTGTAACTCTAGTTTCAGAGTATTTGATGACTCTGGCCTCTGTTGGCACCTGTACACATGTCCAGACAGATATACACATATATGCATGAACAAAAAATAAATGTTTAAAACCTGTATTACAGGGAGGATCCAAGATGGTGGTGCCAATCACATACTGTGCCTGATCAGCAAAAAAGCAGTGACTGCACAGAAACCCAGAGACCAAACTGTGGGACCCAAAACACCAGTGCCTGTGTTTCCTAAGAAAACAAACAAACAGGTGAAGGAAATCAATAAAATGGTTCAAGATCTGAAGATAGAAATGGAAACCATAAAGAAACCTCAAACTGAGGAAATCCTGGAGAGACCTTAGAAAAGAAAAGAGAAGGTAAAGAGGTAAGCTTCGCCACAGAACATAAGAAATGGGGGAAAGAAACTCAGTATTGGAAGGTAAAATGGAAGAAATTGATGTATAGATCAAAGAAAATACAAAATCTAAAAACTTACTGACAAAAAACATCTAAGAAATCAAGGATAACAAGCGAAGATGAAACCTAAAAATCATACAAATAAAGAAAACATAAGATTTCTGTCTCCAAAGCCCAGAAAATATTTTCAACAAAATCATAGACGAAGGTTTTCCCAATCTAAAAAAAGAGATGCCTATAAGGATAGAAGAGGCTGACAGAACACCAAATAGATTAGACTAGAAAAAATCCTCTTGCACATAATATTCAAAACACTAATGTACAGAATAACAACAACAACAAAAATTAAAAGCTGGAAGGGAAAAAAAGGTCAAACAATATATAATGGCAAACCTATGAGAATCACATCTGACTTTTTAGCAGAGGCCACAAAAGCCAGAAAGGCCTGGCTAGACATCTTGCAAACCTGGAGACTACCACTGACAGTCCATACTACTATACCAAGCAAAACTTTCAATCGCCAGAGATGGAGAAAACAAGATATTTCAAAAAGAATCAAATTTAAACAATATCTATGCATAAACCTAGCCCTACAGAAAATACTAAGAGAAAAACTCCCGATCAAAGAAGTTAACTGCATCCCCACCCAAGAAAACAACACGACATAAACAACTTCTTTACAGCAAAACCAAAGCACACAAACACATTAACACTAATATCAAAATAAAAACAAAGAAGTCACTAATCTATAATCTCTCTCAACATCAATCAACTCAATTTTCCAATAAAAGGCACAGATTAACAGAATGGATACGTAAGCAGGACCCAACATTCTGCTGCATAAAAGGAATACACCTCAGCACAAAGATAGGCATTAGATGAGAATAAAGGGCTAGAAGAAGTTCTTTTCCAGCAAACAGACCCAAGAAGCAAGCAGGAGTAGCCATTCTAGTATCTATTAAAATAGACTTTCAATCAAAATTAATCAAAAGAGATGAGGAAGAACACTTCACACTCATCAAAGGAAAATTCCGTCAATATGACATCTCATTTCTGAAAGTTGGAATACATGGGAACCCATATTTGTAAAAGAAAATACACATCAATCCCCACACATTAATAGTGGGAGACTTCAATACCATACTCTCACCAAAGAACAGGTATATGAAACAGAAACTAAACTGAAAAATAATGACACTAAAGATGTCATGAATTAAATGGACCAAACAGACATGTACAGAACTTTATACCCAAACACAAAAGTATATAATTTCTTCTCAGCACCTCATGGAACCTTCTATAAAATTGACCATATAGTTGGTCCCAAAGCAGGCCTCAACACATGCAAGGAGATTGACATAATCCCTTGTAGCCTATCAGATCAGACCACTGTGGACTAACGCTAGACCTCAATAACAAAAGAAATAGCAAAAAGCCTACATATGCATGGAAACTGAACAACTAGCTCCTCAAGAACAACTGGGTCAGGGGAGATATAAAGAAATGAATTTAAGGTTACTGGGGGGGAGGGGTCAAGATGGCAGCACCAGGAGAACACTGTGTCTGAGGAACAGGACAACCCTTTCCATACAGCAACCAAGAGACTGAACTCTGCACCCTAAAACAACAGCAATCGTGTTTCCCAGGTGAGAGGAAACCCCACGGCATGGGAATCAGTCCGGTCCACTCTCAGGCCATCTGGCCAGAACACGGAAGAGATCACAGGTCCTGCAGGCACTAGGTCCCTGAACCAGAGCCACACACCTGCATGCCCCGATCACCTTCCCAGGGTGAACAGTGGGCACAAAAACACAAGGGACTGGGAGTCCCAGTTGCGAGAAAACCCACAGGGAAAGAAAGTTTCGAGACTGGTCATGGGTCACCCATTCTTTCCCTGGAAAAAGTCTCACAGACCAGCGGGTAACCGCCACCATCACAACAGAGCTCCTGCTGCTAGCACAGAGAGAAGCTGCATGCCCAGCTCACCACTGCAGCGGAGATGTGCACCCCAGGGTGACAGAGCCTGAGAATCCTTGTCCAGAGAGGGCCCCACAGGGAAGGAAGGAAACCGTGCTGTCTTGGGTCACCTAGGATTTGCCAGGGGAAAGTCTCAAAGACCAGCGAGTACATGCCTCCATCACTGATCAGGGCCCAAGGGGGGAGCACAGAGTTGTTGAGAACCCAGGTTCCACCAACTAGTGGGCAGGCATGTGTGCTGCCAGCACAGAGACCTGCTTTGTACCAACTACTTCTTAAAGACAGAACTGTGTGCCCTAAGACACCAGAGTCTTGGAGTCACTGTCTGGAGAAACCCTCACAAGGAACAAGGAACAAAGCAAAGGGGACAGACTTAGGCCACCCTTAGTATATGCCTGGAAAAGGTCACACAGACTGGCCCAACCCAGGGACCTGCTGTGCCCCAGATAGCCTGCTGTTACCAGGAGAGTAGTACTCAACTGCCACAGATTACCCCTTGGGTACGAGGACAAAGAGCACCAACCTCAGACCTACAAAAGACCGGGAACCCCAAGATCAACCTCCAGATACTGTTCCAAGGGAAACCAGTTATCCCTAACAAAACCAACCAAACCACGAACACACAGATTATAGCAGCTGAGCACTAAATTTACAGCAAGAAACCCAGAAGCAGGACAGCTATCTCCAGGACTTCTCCTGGTGAGAGGAGAGCCCTCTTGACTAATAAGGACCACAGTTACCACCGAGGTCTCTATGCCTGAGGAGAGCTGTAGCAACTCCTGAAATACACCGGCCATCCAGTGACTATACACAAAAAGCTGAGAATGCTTCCTTCAGAAAAAACCATCTTCTTGCCAAAGGGATTCTCTCCACCACAGGACTCCAGAAACTAACTTCAAACACTTAAGATAGCCCAATAGATAGAGGACAACATAAAAGTTCAACCAACAAAAGCCAGAGCAATATGGCATCTCCAGAACCCAGTCATCCAGGGGCAAATAGCCCTGGACACCCCATCATAATTGAAATTCAAGAAGATGACCTAACATCTATGCTCATGAAGAAGAGAACAGAGGAAACAAATAAAATATGAAAAGAAATAGAGGAAGCTGCTGCCAAACAGTTTGTGGCCTTTGAGAGGAAATGCTTAAATCACTGAATGAAATAAAAGAAACAGAAGATTGTTCAAACAAACAGCTGAAGGAATTGATGGAAAAAAAGGAAAATACAGCCAGACAGATGAAGGACAACAACAAAATGGCTCAAGATCTGAAGATAGAATTTGAAAAATTAAAAAAAAAAACACAAATGGAAGAAATTGTGAAGAGAAAGAACTTAGGGAAGAAAGCAGGAACTACAGAGGTTAGCATAACCAATAGGCTACAAGAAATAGAAGAAAGAATCTCAGGTGTGGAAGATACAATGGAACAAATAGATATATCTGTCAAAGAAAATGTTAAATCTAAAATATTTCTGACATAGACTGTCCCAGAAATTCAAGACAACATAAAAAGACAAAACCTAAAAATAATAAGAATGGAGGAAAAAGAAGATTCCCTGCACCCAGGCCCAGAAATTATTTTCAACAAAATCATTGAAGAAAGTTTCCCCAACTTAAAGGAGAGGCCAATAAAAATACAAGAGGCCTACAGAACACCAAATAAATTAGACCAGAAAAGAAAATCTTCCCACCACAAAATAATCAAAACAATAAGTATACAGAACAACAACAACAACAACAACAACAACAAAATACTAAAAGCTGCAAGAGAAAAAGGCCAAGTAACATATAATGCCAAACCCATAAGAATAACACCTGACTTTTCAACAGAGACTATGAAAGCCAGAAGGGCCTGGACTGATATCATGCAGACCCTAAGAGAACACAGATGTCAGCCCAGGCTACTATACCCAGCAAAACTCTAAGTCCTCATAGACGGAGAAAACAAGATATTCAATGACAAAAACAAATTTCAACAGTACCTACACACAAATCCAGCATTACAGAAGATACTAGAAGGGAAAATACAACCCAAGAAAACTAGCTAATTTAAAGAAAACATAGGAATTAACTAACCTCATTACAGTAAAACAAAAACCAACCAAGCATACAACAGTATGATCACAGCCAACATAAAATTCAATGGATCTAACAGCCACTGGTCATTAATCTTTCTCAACATCAATGGACTCAATTCTCCAATAAAAAGACACAGACTAACAGAATGGATGCGTAAACAAAACCCATCAATCTGTTGTATACAAGAAACACACCTAAGTCACAAAGATAGACATTACCTGAGGGTAAAGGGATGGAAGATGGCATTCCAAGCAAATGGATGCAAGAAGCAAGCAGGAGTAGCCATTCTAATATCTGATAAAATAGACTTTCAACCAAAATTAATAAAAAGAGATGGAGAAGGACACTTCATACTCATCAAGGAAAAATTCCACCAGGAAGACATCACAATCCTGAACATCTATGCCCCAAATACAAGGGCACCCACATTTCTGAAGGAAACATTGATAAAACTTAAACCACACATAGATCCCCACACATTAATAGTGGGAGACTTTAACATTCCACTCTCAACAAAGGACAGGTCAACAAAAGAGAAATTAAACAAAAAAACAATATCTCTAACAGAGGTCATGAATCAACTGGACAAAGCAGACATTTACAGAACCTCACACCCAAACACAAAAGAACTTACCTTCTTCGCAGCGCCTCATGGAACCTTCTCCAAAATAGGCCATATACATAGTCACAAACTGAACCTCAACAGATACAAGAACATTGAAATAGTCCCTTGTATCCTCTCTGATCACCATGGAATAAAGCTGGAACTCAACAACAACAGAAATAGCAAAAAGCCTACACAAACATGGAAATTGAACAACTTGCTACTAAATGACAGCTGGGTTAGGGAAGAAATAAAGAAAGAAATTAAAGTCTTCCTAGA
Organism: Meriones unguiculatus; assembly: GCF_030254825.1. Taxonomy (NCBI): domain Eukaryota; kingdom Metazoa; phylum Chordata; class Mammalia; order Rodentia; family Muridae; genus Meriones; species Meriones unguiculatus. The sequence continues at coordinate 81,547,255 of NC_083351.1, read as the reverse complement.
ACTCAATAAAAACGAAGACACAACATACCCAAACCTGCGGGACACAATGAAAGCAGTGCTATGAGGAAAGTTCACAGCACTAAGTGCCTTCAAGAAGAAATTTGAGACAGCACATTCAAGCAACTTAATGGCTCACTTAAAAACCCTAGAAAAAGAAGAAGCAGACACACCAAAAAGTAGACGGCTAGAAATAATCAAACTCAGGGCTGAAATCAATCAATTAGAAACAAATAAAATAATTCAAAGAATCAATGAAACCAATTGCTGGTTTTTGAGAAGATCAACAAGATAGACAAACCCTTAGCCAAGCTAACTAAAAGGCAGCGAGACACCATCCAAATCAACAAAATCAGAAATGGAAAGGGGAACATAACTACCGACACTGAGGAAAGACAAACAATCATTAGGACTTACTTAAGTCTCTACGCCACAAAATTTGAAAATCTAAATGAAATGGACAATTTTCTTGATCGATTTGACTTACCAAAGCTGAACCAGGACCAGGTAAATCAATTAAATAGTCCTATATCCCCTAAGGAAATAGAAGCAGTCATTGAAAGTCTCCCATCCAAAAAAGCCCAGGACCAGATGGTTTCGGTGCAGAATTCTACCAGACATTCAAACAAGAGCTAACTCCAATTCTCTTCAAACTATTCCACAAAATAGAAACAGAAGGAACATTAACAAACTCATTCTATGAAGCCACAGTCACCTTGGTACCTAAACCTCACAAAGACGCAACCAAAAGAGAGGATTTCAGGGCAATCCCCCTTATGAACGTTGATGCAAAAGTACTCAAAAAAATATTCGCAAACCAAATACAAGAACACATCAAAGATATCATCCACTATGACTAAGGTATGCAGGTATGCAGGGGTGGTTCAATATATGGAAATCCATCAATGTGATCCACCATATTAACAGACTGAAAGAAAAAAAAAACCACATGATAATCTCCCTAGATGCTGAAAAAGGATTTGACAAAATCCAACATCCTTTCATATTTAAAGTATTGGAGAGATCAGGGATAGAAGCACATATCTAAACATTGTAAAAGCAATATATAGCAAGCCTATAGCCAACATCAAACTGAATGGAGAGAAACTTAAAGCAATACCACTGAAATCAGAAGCAAAACAACGCTGCCCACTGTCTACATATCTCTTCAACATAGTGCTGGAAGTCCTTGCTACAGCAATAAGACAGTTGAAGGAGATCAATGGGTTACAGATTGGAAAGGAAGAAGTCAGATTATCACTATTTGCAGATGATATGATAGTATACATGAGTGAACCCAAGAACTCTACCAGAGAACTCCTACAGCTGATAAAAACCTGCAGCAAAGTGGCAGGATACAAAATTAACTAAAAAAAATATCTATAGCCCTCCTGTATACAAAAGACAAAAGGGCTGAGAAAGAAATCAGGGAAACAACACCCTTCACAATAGCCACAAATGACATAAAGTACCTTGGAGTAACCCTAACTACTCAAGTCAAAGACTTGCATGAAAAAAATTTCAAGTATCTGAAGAAAGAATTAGAAGAAGATATCAGAAGATGGAAAGATCTCCCATGCTCATGGCTTGGCAGGATTAGCATAGTAAAAATGGCCATCTTACCAAAAGCAATCTACAGATTCAATGCAATTCCCATCAAATTACCAACACAATTCTTTTCAGACCTTGAAAGAAAAATTCTCAACTTCATATGGAATAGCAAGAATCCGAGAATAGCTAAAACAATCCTCTACAATAAAAGATCTTCTGGAGGTATCTTTATCCCTGATCTTAAGTTGTACTATAGAGCAACAGTTTTAAAAACTGCATGGTACTGGCATAGAAACAGAATGGTGGATAAATGGAACTGAACAGAGGACCCAGAAATAAACCCACACACTTATGGACACCTGATCTTTGACAAAGGCGCCAAAACCATACAATGGAAAAAAGATAGCATCTTCAACAAATGGTGCTGGTCCAACTGGATGTCTACATGTAGAAAAATGAAAATAGATCCATACTTATCACCCTGCACAAAACTGAAGTCCAAGTGGTTCAAAGACCTCAACATATAACCACGCACATTAAATCAGCTAGGAAAAAAAAAGTGGGGAATACCCTAGAACTCATTGGTACAGGAGAAAACTTCCTGAACAGAACACCAACAGCACCCGCTCTAAGAGCAACAATCAAAAAATGATTTTATATATATATATTGTATATATATATATAAAATCATTTATATATATATATATATATACATACATACAACTGAAAGAAAAAAAGCCCTGCATGATCATCTTCTTAGATGACAAAAAGCATTTGTCAAAATCCAACACCCATTCATGTTTAAAGTCTTAGAGGGATAAGGAAACCAAGGCATGTACATACACATAATAAAGGCAATATACAACAAGCCTATAAGACAAAGAAGTCAAACTAAATTAAGAGAAACTTAATCACTTCCTCTGAAACCAGGGACAAGAAAGGCTTGCTACTCTTTCCCTATCTCTTCAACCTAGCACATAGTCCTAGCTATAGCAAAAAGACATTTAAAAGATATCAAGGGGATACAAATTTGAAAGGGAAAAAGTTGAAGTATCACTATTTGCAGATGATATGGTGGGATACCTAAGTAGCCTCCCGAAAAAAAAAATTTAACTAGGGAACCCTATAGCTGATAAACACCTTCAGCAAAGTAGCTGTACACAAATTAACTAAAAATAAATAAATAAATAAATAAATGAATAAATAAATAAATAAATAAATCAGTAGCCCTCCTGTACTCAAAAGACAAATGGGATGAGAAAGAAATTAGGGAAACAACACCCTGCACAATAACCAAACACACACACACAAACACACAAATCATAAAGTATCTTGATATAACTCTAATCAAGCCAATAGATGACTTGTATGAAAATAAAACAAAACAAAAACAAACTTCAAGTTTGTGAAGAAAAACATTGTAGAAGATAATAGAAGATGGAACGATCTCTTATGATCATGGATTGGTTAGTATTATCATAAGAACAATGGCTATCCTACCAAAAGCAATCTACAGATTCAACGCAATTCCCATCAAAATACCAATACAACTCTTTAGAGATGTTGAAAGAACAGTTCTCAACTTAATGTGGAAAAACAAAAAACTCAGAATATCTAGAACAATCCTGTACAATAAAAGATCCTCTGGATGTTTCACCTCAAGCTGTACTAAGGCAGCAATAATGAAAATTGTATTGAACTGGAATAGAAACAGACTGAGAGATGAATGGAATAGAATCAAAAACCCAGAAATAAATCCACACACCTTCTGACACTTGATTTTTGACAAAGAAGCCAAAACCATACTATGCATAAAGGTAACATCTTCAACAAATGGTCCCTATCTAACTGGATGTCTACATTGAAAAAATGCAAATAGATTCATATTTATCACACTGCACTAAACTAAAAATCAAGTGTATCAAAGACCTCAACATAAAAAAAAAAGAAACTAAATCTCTTAGAAAAAAAAAATTGGGGAAGAACCTTGAACTCACTGGTAAAGAAGACAGCTTCCTGAACAGAACACCAACAGCTCAGTTTCTAAAATCAACAATAAATAAATAGGTCCTCATGAAAGTGAAAAGCTTCTGTAAAGCAAAGGAAACTGTTTTCAGAACAACACGACAGCCTGCAGACTGGAAAAGGATCTTCTCCAACACTATAATCCCACAGAGGGTTAATATTCAGAGTATGTAAATGACTCAAGAAATTAAATATCAACAAACAAAATAATCCAATACAGATTTGGGGTACAGAGTTAAACAGAAAATTTGTAACAGAGGAATATTGAATGGCTGAGAAACACTTAAGAAATGTTCAACATCCTTAGTCATCAGGGATATTAAAATCAAAACTACTCTGAGATTCCATCTTACATCTATCAGAATGGCTTAGATTAAAAACTCAATTGACAGTCTATGCTAGCAAGGTTGTGAGAAAGAAAAATGCTCCTTTGTTGCTGGTGGGAGCACAAACTTGGGCAACCACTTTGGAAATCAATTTGGCACTTTCTCAGAAAATTGGGAAGTGCTACCTCAAGACCCAGCTATACCACTCCTGAGCATTTACCCAAAAGATGTAGACCATACAAGGACATTTGATCAACTCTGTTCATAATAGCTTTATTTATAATGGCCAGAATCTGGAAACAACCCATAATGTCCCTTAATCCAAGAATGGATAAAGAGACTGTGATACATCTATAGAATGAAATACTGCTGAGCTATTAAAAACAAGAAATCATTAAATTTGCAGGCGAATAGATGAATCTGGAAAAGATCATCCTGAGGAAGGTAACCAAGATCCAGAATGGCACACATGCTATATACTCACTTATAAGCAGATATTAGCCATGCATTACAGGATAATCATACTAGAATATAAGAAGTTTAGTAATAAGGAGGAACGTAGGGAGGATGCTTACTTTTCATTCAGAAGGACAAACAGGATAGCCACCAGAAGCAGTGGAAGAGAGGGCATGGGATGGGAGCCTACCATAGAGGGTCTCTGAAAATCTCCACTCAGCAGATACTGAGACTCACAGCCAAACTTGGAAGAGCATACAGAGTCTCATGGAAGACTGGGGGAACAGAGAATTTGAAGAGGACATAAGCTCCACAAGAAAATCAACAGAGCCAACCATTATGGGCCCAGGGTGGCCTGCAAAGACTGAGACACCAAGCATGCATATGCATTGAGAGGATCGGGATCCAGACAGATGTAGCCAATAGGAAACTCAGTCTCAATGCAGGGCACTAGTAAGGGAACTAGGTGCTGCCTCTGGCATGAACTCTGTTCCTTGCTCTTTGATAACTTTCCCCAGGTGAGGTGGCCTTACCAGTTCTCAGAGGAAGAGGATGCTGGCAGTCCTGAAGAAACTGAATAGTCTGGGGTCAGATGGTAAGGGAGGAGGGATACCCCTTTCTGAGAAGTAGGGGAGGGGATAGGAGAGAAGGAGGGAGAGGGTTGGGCAGGGATGAGAAGATGCAAAATGATTAAATTAATAAAATTGTAAAACAAACCCAGTGAAATACATCTATTTTAATATCCATTCAATAGATTGACTAATTTTCAATAATCCTTTATTATACTTTAATTTTTGATAATCAGTTTTCATATTTTCCACTCATCATTTCCTTTCTGAACACATGTCAATGAAAGTTCTGTCTTAGAAAAGGAAGGGATGTGGAATAGCTTTGACTTATACTTGTTTCATACATTCTCTATGTCTTTACTAAATAACTAGTTTCTAATAGAGATTCACTAAAGAAACATATCAGAAACTAGATTCTACTTAAGGAGTGAAAGATGAATCTTAAAATTTGCTCACCAGGGTGTCACAGTAGATCTGCACCTGTTAGCATTTTTGTGGAAGAGCTGGTCCTGCCCGTCAGCAGCTGTAGCACTTGGGAGATCAGAATGCACCTAGCCTGGGAATTCTGGGAGAATTAGCCAAGTTGCTTTTGGAGCAGGAGAAGTGGTCCTATCCCTTGTTGATTGTCACAGGCAGGGAAGCTGACCCTACCTCTTGCCTGGCAAAGTGGGAGACCTAGGCCTGGTGGCAAGGGCTCACATGAGGTGGCAGGATGATCAAATTAGCATCCACTGAGACCCAGATAAGGAGTTTGAGTTGGCTCATTCCAACATCTACCCCATACATGAACTGTTGGAGCCCTGCAAGAGATGCTCTGCAGATTCAAAGATGCTGGATCTCCATGACACAGGAAAACAGAGTATATCTGACAGGAGTCCCAGTGAGGATCCATTAGTGATAGTGTAGAAGGAGGCAGAGGTCTCAAATAAGAGCAATGACTCACTTCAATGAGTAAAGCCTTTTGGTAAAAGGGTATACTGTGTGACACATAATGACACAACACAGCTTCCATGATGAAACCTTTAATTTTTATTTTTTGTTTTGTTTGGTTGGGGTGAGGTTTCAAGGGCAGATAATAGATATGAAAGGATGGGGAGATGAGTGGGATTGGGATGCCTAATGTGAAATTCACAAAGGAATATTGAAAGTTTTATATATATATATGTAAAAAGTTATTTATATATATATAACTTTATATTTATATTTATATTAAAGTTAGTTATATATATAACTTTTTACATATATATAAATTTTACACATATATAATTTTTACATATATATATAACTTTTACAAATATATAAAACTTTTACATATATATAACTTTTACATATATATATATATAAAAGATTTTCTGAGCAAATTTGCTCAACTACAGTGTTACTTCTCCGACTATTGCGAATTAGAGTTATTTATCAAGAAACCTCAAGCATATTTTCTGCCCTTCTTAGTTAGTTTAAACATTTGACTTAGTTGTTCACTGAACAGTGATGCCTGTCTGTTCTGTGGTTGATCTTTGAAAGAGATCTTAGTCTTAGGTTTTAGTTTTATGTCTCCATTTCATCACAGGCTTCTCTCTGTTTCCCTGGCTGCTCATTTTCTAAGATCATTTAATTTCTTCAGTGATTTAAATATTTGCTCTTCCTGACTGTGTTATTTTGCAGTCTTTTCTATGTCCTTGAATTTAATTACAGTATAAAAGCTGATGGTTCAAAAGTATCTATATATATATATATATATGTTATCAGTCTGTCTTTGAGAATCATAAACATGTACACACATGGAAATATGCACACACACATATTGCTGACTACTAGTATTGTCAGTAAACATTCATGTTGACTTACAAATTCAACACATGAACCAATCTCTGCATTTTTTGGTTCCAGCAGCCTTTCCATTTAATTTATTAGCAATTTGATACAACGTGAGTACTTAGATATGTTCTCAGACTAAAACTGTTTTTTTTCCTGCAATTTACTTAATAAATAACTCATAATTTTATTCCTGGAACTAGATAAAATTTTAAATTCTCCATTTACAGCAAAATACATTTAAATGTGATATTTTCTATTCTTATTGTACTGAACATTCCTACTAATCTATGAGGTACACTCACCTGCTCTGATGATACTTGTGGTTGTTGTTTTCATGTTGTGTTGGGAATTCTTAACTCTTCTGGTTTGCAGTCATCTGTGTTTTAATGTGTTGAGAAATTTTGGTTTGGTTAAATGAAGGCCAAGGTTCTGTCAATGACTAAATGATTGTCTGTTTCCCACTTACTAATAGATTTTTTTTTCAAATTTTTATTATTATCATTTAATACAATTTATTAAATTTGTATCCCAGCTGTGCCCCATCACTCATCTCTTCCCAATACCACCCTTCCTCCCTCTTCTCCCCCCAGGTGCCCATTCTAGTCCTCTGACATGGGGTGTCCTCCTCCACTTCTATTTGACCCTAGACTATCAGGTCTCTGATTTCTCTTCAGATCCATATAAATATTTTGCCTTTTCCTAATAGTTTTAATATGTCATTAGCTGCTACCTTAAGCTCAATTAATCCACAAAATTAAGAAAAAAAAGTATAAAGTATATTGATAGAGTAAAGAGAATATAGCTTATAAAGTATCAGGATAAATATGCCTTTGAGATTTTGTGCACACCAAGACTTGATTTAGAAATGATTCATGACTATTTCTGCACAGCTAGTTCCTATGTTTCTTTGAGGCACAGCTGAATATTTGATACTAAAGATACTAAACTCTTCACTCCAACCCAACTATTTTTTCAAAATGGAGACAATAAAGTTTTTATCTGCAGAAAAGTAAGATAATTTGGGCTGAAATGATTGTTCACCTGGTGCAAGCATATGGCCCTTAGCTGGTTTCCCAGAACTCACCTAAAATAGAGCTTATATTGTTGTTTTGAAACAATATCCAAAACATTCAGATTTTACCAATAAAGTCTCAGGAGCTAGATGCTTGGGTGAAAGCTTACTGTCTGTGAGAGGCAGAAAAAGCACACAGCTGAACTTCCTATTCAGCTGATGTTCCAGATGGGAAAAGGTTCTTCTTCTCCTCCAGTACATTTACATAATGGAATACTACTCAGCAATTAAAAACGAGGAAATCATGAAATTTGCAGGCAAATGGTAGGATCTAGAAAAGATCATCCTGAGTGAGGTATCCCAGAAGCAGAAAGGTATACATCGTATATACTCACTTATAAGTGTATATTAGACATATAATATAAGATAAACCTACAAAAATCTGTACACCTAAAGAAGCTGCACTAGAATAATGACTCTGGGTAAGATGATCAATCTTCACTCAGAAAGGCGAATGGGATGGACATTGGAAGAAGGAGAAAACAGGACAGGAGTATACCATAGAGGACCTCTGAAAGACTCTACCCAGCATTGTATAAAAGCAGGTAATGAGACTCATAAACAAACTTTGGGCATAGTGCAGGGAATCTTAGGAAAAGGGGGAAAAGGGGGGGGTAGTTAGTAAGACCTGGAGAGGACAGGAGCTCCACAAGGAGAGCAACAGAACCAAAATATCTGGGCACAATGTTTTTTTTTCTGAGACTGATACTCCAACCAAGAACCATTCATGGATATAACCTAGAATCCCTGCTCAGATGTAGCCCATGGCAGCTCAGTATCCAAGTGGGTACCCTAGTAAGGAGTACAGGGACTGTCTCTGACCTGAACTCAGTGGCTATCTCTTTGACCACTTCCCCTGGATTGAGGAGCAGCTTTGTCCCCCTCAGCCAAGCAGTGGGGGACAATGCAGCCACTTCGGATAAGACTGGATAAGCTAGGGTCAGGTGGAAGGGGAGGAGGACCTCCCCTATCAGTAGATTTAGAGAGGGGCATAGGAGGAGATGAGGGAGGGTGGGTGGGATTAGGAGAGGAGGAGAAAGGGGGCTACAGCTGTGATACAAAGTGAATAAACTGTTATTGAAAGGGTTAGACTAACTTTGTAACCTATATGTCTTCTAAAGCCTATAGTTTTGAGTTTTAGGTCCAGGTTAAGCCAAAGCCTCTTAGTACCTTTCCAGAGAACGGAGGAATGTGACCCTATCCGTGAGGACAGTTATTAAAAAAGGCAAGCAAGCAATGACCTTCACTCAGCAAAAAGAACGACCAGATCCTCGTCTTCAAGATAGTGTTTCTTAGCAACGAACCCAGATGGCCTCAATCCTTCTTCTGAGTAGCTGCTGACCTCCAGCCAAAAGTCTGCAGCCCCAATCTTCAAGGACGAGCTAACCACCACACCTTCAATTTAAGCTGCATCCACACTTGGCAGGACTGGCCAAGCTTGAGCACCTAAGACTAACCAATTATCTTACTTTATAGCCTCCTCATCCAATCCAAATTGCCAAAACTGCAACTTAAAATTTCCCGCAATTTTTCTCTTAAAAACCTAAAGGCCTTTGTCTCCCGGTGCCACTCTTTGCTGACCGGCAGGGGTGACCCTGTTGCGTAATGGTTAATAAACCTCTTTTTTTTTCAAGGAGTCTTGCTCTGGGGGAGTTTCTGGGAAGGGTGCGATCTTGAACTCCTGAGCTGTGAGACCCCAGGTCTTACATTATTAATACATGAACTCAATGGGAGTTCTTTGACCTCTTCCCCACCCCAAGGGAAGAGCAGCCCTGCTTGGCCACAGAGGAGGACTTTGCAGCCAGTCCTGAAGATTCCTGATAAACCAGTATCAGATGAAAGGGGAGGAGGTTCTCCCCTATCAGTGGACTTGGAAAGGGGCAAGGAGGAGATGAGGGAGGGATGGTAGGATTGGGAGGGACTGAGGGAGAAGGATACAGCAGGGATACAAAGTTAACAAACTGTAACTAATATTAAAAAAAGAAGAAAAATAGTTTAAAAAAAAAGAGTTTGAAGTACCATGCAGAGGGGTATATTGGAGAGTTTTGAGGAAGAAAAGGTGAGAGCTAATTGATGTGATTATATTACAATTCCCAAAAGGAAACAACAGAAAGAACTGGAAAAAATAAGTAGGTTTTCAGGTGACTTTTTTATACACCTTTCATTTAGCTAACTCTCTGTCTCTGTTCATCATTCCTTATCCCTGATTTAACCTTAATGATTATTTGTACATTCAAGTTGTTATAAATGATAGATATAAATGATGGATAATTATTATATATTATATAAAAAATTAAAAATTAATAATTAAAAAATTATTAAAATTGAATATCCCTCTTGTCTACTTCCTGTGCATCTTTCTATCACTCCTCTAGACTTTCTCTCACTCTCTGTGTGTTCTTTGTTTCCTCATGTTCACTCCCTGTCTACTGGTTGCTTTCTCTGCCTCTTGACCAATGGCTGACTTTATTTAATCTTATTTACAGAAAGCTCTTGGATTAAAGGTTTATGCTAGGCTAAGCCACACCACAACTAGAAACAGAATTTTCAAGTTCACAATCATGTGTTTCACAGTGTGATCAATTATCCTGCCATACTGTGTGGCAGAGCTACTTTAAAAACACCATCACTTGGGAAGCAGAGGCAGGCGGAGTCCTGAGACTAAGTGCACAGCTAGCCTAGTCAAATTGGTGTTCTCTAGACCTGTGAGAGACTTCATCTCAAAACAAGATGACACCTTTGTCTAACTTCACTGCAGGGAGTGACACCTGCATCTAACTTCTGGCCTCAATAGTCTTAAACACACGCACATATACATGTACACACATACACACACATACACATACATACACATAACACACACAAGGGGGTTATCCATGAGAGACAGAGAGACACAAAGGGACAGAGATAAAGACACAAGAAAAGATCAGAAAGAAAAACAAACAGGTAAATAGACAAAGACAATGCATTTTTGTTTATTCATTTATGTGCTTTCAGATTACTTTATAATTATATCATTTATCATATTTTAGATTTTATTTGTTTACTGTTTTGATTCCCTTTTAAATTTTCTGTTTCTTTTTTTTTTCCTGTTAGGAGAAACTCATATTTATTAACTATTTAAAAACTTGACAAGTTGTTTACATTTAAGCATGTTGAATTAAAAGATACATAAGTATTAAAATGAAAAAATAAAAGTCACTTTAAAACTAGTGATCTGTAGGAAATGGAGAATTTTATTTTTTTTTCTATAAATCTTTGCTTGGATAAAGCAACAGTGGCCTGGATCAACCTGAATGTGCTTGGGGATGTAAAGAACAATGATAAAGGATTGATTGCTTCAAAGTTGCAGGAGTACAAATGCCCTTCTGAGATATCAGTAGGGCTCTGAGAGTACTAAGCCAGCCCTCTTTCCACAAAGAAAATAGAAAATCTTTGGTGAGATACAAAATCCAAGTAAATTTGTAAGAAACTGGCTTAAGTGCTGAATATAAGAGATAAACCTGAATTCTGAGCTTTTAGTTTGACCTATAATCTAACTGGAAAATTACTAAAGAAAACAGCATGTAATACATTGTGGAGACACTCACAAATGTATTGCAATAGGCTTGAATTTTAAGGTTTCTCCATTCTATAAACAAGAATTTTCTGGACATCTTTCCTTTTTGCCTATTTATTGCCACTTAGCCAATCTTTACACAAGTTTGTAGCAAAATAAACCAGTCTATTTTTGCTGCTGCAATTTCTGTGTGTTGACTAGACTTTAAGATGGAATGCCTCAGGAAATCACAGACACAGGCTTGAGGTACAGACAATTAAATGTTTAGTTGATTGATTCCTCCACATGACTGGCCATTGATGCTTTTGTGACATCTGGAAATTGAGCTTGGGTTGCTGACAGCAGAGCCTGGACTGGCCTGCCACATGTATACTCTGGCTGATGGGATCTTAGATGGTATATTATAGCAGTAAGTATTGTTAGGAGGCCTGGTGGAAGGTAGAAAGCTTAGGATCCAGATTTAGAAGCTACATGGTGTCTTTCTTACCAAAGTATTTTGGTTAAAACAACTTATATGTTCATCTTAAACTCAAGGTAAAGTGATGTAGACTTCATCAACTGATTAATATATGGTAAATCAATTTTTGTCATATACAATCAATCATAGATATCGAATACTGCTTTTACATCTGACATGCAACAGACATCCATCTATGCAAGGCTACTAGAAATCACATGCACTCCAGCCTTGATGCCCAGGAACACCTCACTTTAAATCCAGATATGGATTTCTTTCTAATAGAGTTACCTTGGTACATAGCCATGACTCATGTTTACAATGTGTCATTGGCACTATGTTTAAGAAATTGCCTGATATTGTAAAGGTGAGGTCCCAGAAAGAAACTCATCTTTATTGTGACCTTTTCAGCCTGAATGCCACCAGTGAAACACTGCAAAAGATGAAAGCTGCTGTCTTTAATTCCTGAGATGAATTCTTATTCAGTTCTTGAATGTGCTGGGGAAGAATATGTTTTGTTTGTTTGTTTGCTTGTTTGTTTTGATGAAGGGTTTCTCCGTGTAGCCTTGGCTGTCCTAGACTTAATTTGTAGACCAGGCTGGCCTCAAACTCACAGAGATCTCCCTACCTCTGTCTCGCCAAGTCCTGGGAATACAGGTGCGTGCCCCTGTGCCTGGCAATAGAATATCTTCAATACTCTTTTGAATAAACTTGTGTCTGGTTAAAAGTTCAAGCGGAAATACACTTAAATCCAGAAGGGAAACAATTAATCTTCTTAGAAATGTTCTGTTCTGAATGTCATTGTTCAAAATGACTTAGAGTTGGTATCAGCCTGATGTCTTTCATAGCAATGGGAGATACTATGTACAATAATTGAAGAAAAAAGTAGCCATTCATCTCTCCTACTTTGGTAAGATATGCCCATTAGTGAAATTGTGGCACAAATGCTATAGGATTAAGCAACTAGTTTCTGCTTTGATTTGAAAGTCACACTACAACATTGTCATTCACCCTAGGGCAGCACCTACTGCAGTTAATCTGTTAAATGGCCACAGTATTGAACTGATTCCTAAGGACTTATCATCATACCCATAGACTAATGCCTTTCTCAGCCCTCATCAGAGAAGATTCTTCTTGTAGTAGATGGCAATAAATATATACTCACAATTGGTCACTGTAGTGACAATAGAGATTGTGGAATGCTCAGCCCATATTGGCCATCTCTATTACATTTCCCTCCTCCTAAGACTGTAAGAGACAGAAGTTTTAGAAGACTGTAAGAACAGTGTTTTTCAGACAAAATGGGTTACTTTTCTTTAAGGATTCTGTGCCTGAGAATTTGCCAATGTGTAGGCTTAGATTTTTCAACAACCCCACTTCATTTAGGGTTCTTAAATGCTTCCACCTCCCTTCCAACACACTCACCAGAGGTACAGAAAAAAGGTTATTAGGAAAGGAGGCTTATAGACATTTTTAGAATTAATTCTTGGGAGTGAGTCCACTCTTCATTGTTCAGATACTAGCAGTCAAGTCCAAATGCCAATAACAAACAGCAACATGAATCACCACCATTCAGCAGATTGGGACAGTTGGTAAAAGCAGCAAGACTCAGTTTGATTACCCCAAGAAGTTCTCTAGAATGTTTCTCACTGTGAAGTAAAGTATCAAAGAATGAAGACCAGCACATTGGTGTTGATCCAAAAAAGGGTTGCCTCATTTTCCATGAGCTTCTATATATCTCTTCTCGTCAAAGTCCACCTATGGGTGTTTTCAGTTCGCCAAAGTCACTACCCTAGCAAGAGACAGCTCACAGCAAAACATCACATGATGTAACTGAGTCTTCAAAGAAATAAGAAACTTCATCCTTCCTCTGCTAGATTGCCATACACCTATGCATACTGGCAGTACCAAGTAAACTCAGAGGGTTTAAAACAACAATAATGTTGGGTTCTGGTGGAACCTGAGAAAACTCACTTCAGATACCAAAGCTTTACTTTATTTTCTGAGCTGAGGGAGTCAGCCCTTTTGGGACCTGAACTGAGTTCCAGAAGGGAAGATATATTGCATACATAAAGGGTGAAAACTGCAACCCGGGGGTGGCATTGGTATGTGTCAGGATCATACAACAAAACTTTCTTTTTCTTTCTTTCTTTCTTTCTTTCTTTCTTTCTTTCTTTCTTTCTTTCTTTCTTTCTTTCTTTCTTTCTCTCTTTCTCTCTCTCTCTCTTTCTTTCTCTCTCTCTTTTTCTTTCTTTTCTGATGTCAAGATTATTTGTTTTAATAGTAACCCAACTCTACAGAAGTTACTAGAAAGGAAACTACAAACCAAAAAAAAAAACCAACTGCATCTAAGGAAATAGAGGAAATAGATAACTACACAACAACAACAACAACAACAAAAACCAAAAGAATTCAAGCAATGAAACTCAGTGACACCACCAACCCCACATCTAAAGTAAATAACAATTGTTGGTCACTAGTTTCTATCAACATCCACAGAATCAACTCCCCAATAAAAAGACACAGACTAACAGAATGGTTGCGGAAACAGGATCCAACATTTTGTTGCATCCAAGAAACACACCTATGCAACAAAGATAAACAATACCTCAGAGTAAAGGGCTGGAAAAAAGTTTTTCAAGCAAATGTTCCAGAAAAAAAGCTGGAGTAGTCATCCTAATATCTAATAAAATAGACTTTCAACCCAAGTTAATCAAAAAAAGATAAGGAGGGCCATTATATTCTCATCAAAGGAAAAATCCACCAAGAGCACATCAAAAGTTTGAATATCTATGCCCCAAATACAAGAGCACGTACATTCCTAAATGAAACAATATTAAAGCTTAAATCACACATTGATCCTAATACCATAATAGTGGGAGACTTCAACACTCCACTCTCACCAAGGGACAGATCAACTAGACAGAAAACAAATAGGGAAATAAAAACACAGAGACCCTAAATCAAATGGACCTAATAGACATCTACAGATCTTTTCATCCAAACTCAAAAGACTATACCTTTTTTTCAGCACCACATGGAACCTTCTCCAAAATAGACCATATAATTGGTCATAAAGCAAGCCTCAACAGATAAAAAAAGACTGAAATAATCCCTTGTATTCTATCTGACCACCATAGACTAAAGCTGGACCTCAACAACAACAGAAATAAGAAAAAGCTGACACGCACATGGAAACTGAACAACTTGTTACTCAACGACAGCTGGGTTAAGGAAGAAATAAAGAAAGAAATTAAAGACTTCCTAGAATTAAATGAAAATGAAGGGACAACATACCCAAATTTATGGGACACATTGAAAGCAGTACTCAGGGGAAAATTTATAGCACTAAGTGCCTGCAAGAAGAAATTCATAACATCATATACAAACAACTTAATGGCCCAACTGAAAACCCTAGAAAAAAAAAAGAAGCAGATACACCCAAGAGGAGCAGACTTCTGGAAATAATCAAACTCAGGGCTGAAATCAATCAATTAGAAACAAATAAAACTATTCAAAGAATCAATGAAACAAAAAGCTGGTTTTTTGAGAAAATCAACAAGATAGACAAACCCTTAGCCAAACTAACTAAAAAGCAGAGAGAATCTATCCAAATCAACAAAATCAGAGATGAAAAGGGTGACATACTATAGACACTGAGGAAATCCAAACAATTATTAGGTCATACTACAAAAGCCTATATGCCACAAAATTTGAAAACCTAAATGAAATGGACAATTTTCTTGATAGATTCCATCTTCCAACATTAAGTCAAGATCAGGTAGAAAGACTAAATAGCCCTATTTCCCCAAGGAAATTGAGGCAGTCATTCACAGTCTCCCCGCCAAAAAAAGCCCTGAGCCAGATGGTTTCAGTGCGGAATTCTACCAGACCTTCAAAGACATGCTAACTCCAATTCTCCTCAAAATATTCCACAAAATAGAAACAGAAGGAACACTACCAAACTCATTCTATGAAGCCACAGTGACCCTGATACCTAAACCACACAAAGACCCAACCAAAAAAGAGAACTTCAGACCTATCTCTCTTATGAACATTGATGCAAAAATACTCAATAAAATACTTCCAAACCGAATCCAAGAACACATCAAAGATGTCATCCACCATGACCAAGTAGGCTTCATCCCAGGCATGCAAGCGTGGTTCAACATACGGAAATCCATCAATGTAATCCACCACATAAACAAACTGAAGGAGAAAAACCACATGATCATCTCCTTAGATGCTGAAAAAGCATTTGACAAAGTCCAACGCACATTCATGTTTAAAGTCTTGGAGAGATCAGGGATACAAGGCACATATCTAAACATAGTAAAGGTGATACACAGCAAGCCTATAGCCAACATCAAACTCAATGGAGAGAAACTTAAATCAATCCCACTGAAATCAGGGACAAGACAAGGCTGCCCACTCTCTCCATACCTCTTCAACATAGTACTTGAAGGCCTAGCCAGAGCAATAAGACAACTAAAGGAGATCAAGGGGATACAAATCGGAAAGGAAGAGGTCAAAGTGTCACTATTCGCAGATGATATGATAGTATATATGAGCGACCCCAAAAATTCAACCAGAGAACTCCTCCAGCTGATAAATACCTTCAGCAAAGTGGCAGGATACAAAATCAACTCAAAAAACCAGAAGCCCTCCTGTATACCAAAGACAAAAGGGCCGAGAAAGAAATTAGGGAAACAACACCCTTCATAATAGCCACTAATAACGTAAAGTACCTTGGGGTGACACTAACCAAGCAAGTGAAAGACCTGTTTGAGAAAAACTTCAAGTCTCTGAAGAAAGAAATTGAAGAAGATATCAGAAGATGGAAAGATCTCCGGTGCTCATGGATTGGTATGATTAATATAGTGAAAATGGCCATCTGACAAAAGCAATCTACAGATTCAATGCAATTCCCATCAAAATACCAACTCAATTCTTTACAGACCTTGAAAAAAAAGATTCTCAGCTTCATATGGAGAAACAAAAATTCCCAAAACTCCAAAACAATCCTGTACGACAACAGATCATCTGGAGGTATCTCCATCCCTGATCTCAAGCTGTACTACAGAGCAAAAGTAATAAAAACTGCATGGTATTGGCATAAAAACAGAAAGGAGGATCAATGGAACCAGGTAGAAGACCCAGAAATAAACCCACAAACCTATGAATACTCGATTTTTGACAAAAATAACAAAGCCATTCAATGGAAAAAAGACAGCATCTTCAACAAATGGTGCTGGTCCAACTGGATGTCCACATGCAGAAAAATGAAAATAGATCTATATTTATCACTCTGCACAAAACTAAAGTCCAAGTGGATCCAAGACCTCAGCATAAAACAAGTTACTCTAAATCTGTTAGAAGAAAAAGTGCGGAACAGCCTAGAACTCATTGGCACAGGAGACAACTTCCTGAACAAAACACCAAGAGCACAGGCTCTAAGAGCAACAATCAATAAATGGGACCTCATGAAACTGAAAAGCTTCTGTAAAGCAAAGGACAACGTCATGAAAACAAAACGACCACCTACTGATTAGGAAAGAATCTTCACTAACCCTTTATCTGACAGAGGACTAATATCCAGTATATACAAAGAAATAAAGAAGGTGAAAAGCAGCAAACCAAGGAATCCAATAAAAAATGGGGAACAGAGCTAAACAGAGAATTCTCGACAGAGGAATATCGAATGGCAGAGAAACACTTAAAGAAATGCTTAACCTCATTAACCATCAGGGAAATGCAAATCAAAACAACCCTGAGATATCACCTTACACCCATCAAAATGGCCAAGATGAAAAACTCAAGTCACAACACATGCTGGAGAGGTTGTGGAGAAACGGGAACCCTCCTCCACTGCTGCTGGGAATGTAAACTGGTACAGCCACTCTGGAAATCTTTCTGGCGCTTTTTAAAACTCCAAAACAATCCTGTATGACAACAGATCATCTGGAGGTATCTCCATCCCTGCTCTCAAGCTGTACTACAGAGCAAAAGTAATAAAAACTGCATGGTATTGGCATAAAAACAGAAAGGAGGATCAATGGAACCAGGTAGAAGACCCAGAAATAAACCCACAAACCTATGAATACTAAAAAAACCTTTCTAAAACAAGTAGGAATAGTGCTTCCTCAAGACCCATGTATACCACTGTTAGGTATGTACCCAAAGTTTGCTCAAGTACACAAAAGGGATACTTGCTCAACCATGTTTATAGCAGCTTTATTTGTAATAGCCAGAACCTGGAAACAACCCAGATGTCCATCAACGGAGGAATGGGTAC
The DNA here is from genome assembly GCF_030254825.1 of Meriones unguiculatus. Classification (NCBI taxonomy): domain Eukaryota; kingdom Metazoa; phylum Chordata; class Mammalia; order Rodentia; family Muridae; genus Meriones; species Meriones unguiculatus. The sequence goes on along the minus strand of NC_083351.1, from coordinate 81,529,133 downwards.
AGAAATTGTGGTATTTTTACACAGTGGAATACTACTCATCAATCAAAATGAGGAAATCATGAAATTTGCAGGCAAATAGTGGGATCTAGAAAAGATCACTCTGAGTGAAATATCCCAGAAGGAGAAAGACAAACATGGTATATACTCACTTATATAGACCTATAAGAGTTGATAAACATAATGAAATCTATACACCTAAAAATGATAATCAAGAGAGCAGACATGGGGTAAGATGATCAATCCTCGTTTAGAAAGACAGATGGGATGTGCATTGAATGTATGACAGGAGTCTACTGTGCACATCTGAAAGACTCTAACTAGCAGTGTTTTCAAAGCAAAGACTCATGACCAAACCTTTGGCAGCGTGCAGGGAATCATAAGAAAGAAGGGGAGTTAGTCTGATGGGGAAAGGATAGGAGCTCCACAAGGACCAAATATATCTGGGCACAGGGTCTTTTCTGAGACTGGCATTCAACCAAGGACCATGCATGGATATAACCTAGAACCTCTGCTCAGATGTAGCCTGTGGTAGCTCAGTAACCAATTGGTTTCTGAAAATGAGGGGAACAAGGACTATTTCTAACAGGAACTCAATGACTGGCTCTTTGGCCTCCTCATCCCCTAAGAGAGGAGCAGTCCTGTTAGGCCACAGAGGAGGGCTTTGCAGCCAGTCCTGAAGATACCTGATAAAACAGGATCAGATGAATGGGGAGGAGGTCCCCCCCATCAGTGGACTTGGAAAGGGGCATGTGGAGATGCGGGAGGGAGGGTGGGATTGGGAGGGAATGAGGGAGCGGGGCATGGAAAAAAAAAGATTATTTGTTTTAGATATGCATAGATTTTCTACTGTTCCTGGTTAATAGTGTCCCAGGCATGCTTTGGTGTATATATTGAAAGCCACTTCTTAAAATAGAGTCCCTTTCACTTTTTTTGTAAAATATATTAATTACAGTTTACTTTGTATCCCAGTTGTAGCCCCTCCATCATCTTCTTACATCCCCACCCACCCTCCCTCATGCCCCTCCCCAAGTCCACTGATAGGGGAGGTCCTCCACCCCTTCCCTCTGATCCTAGCTTATCAGGACTCATCAGGACTGGCTACATTGTCTTCTTCTGTGGCCTGCTAAGGCTGCTCCACCCTCAGGGGGAGGTGATTAAAGTGCCAGCCACTGAGTTCATGTCAGAGATAGTCTAACCAAACTTTAACATTATGAGTTAGGCAAGGGTGTTTCTGTTGGAGGCTGGGCCTGATCCAGGACACCTGGCCTCAGGACCTTTAACTTATCCTCCCAGACATTTGGTACTGAGCTCAGAGAGTGATAAGGGAACAAACTGTGCTTAGTTAATTAGGGCATAACAGTCAATTGTTTCTCTTACCCTGTCTGAAAGATGGAGAAGTAGTCCTAGAGACTCAGACAACTGTCTCCTTACAACAGGAGCTGTTCAGCTTTTAGGAAGGTCCCAACTCCCCTAGAGCCTGGGACCTTGAATTTAGTTTTTTTCCTGTGATTAAATGGAATCTGAAAACGAAATTGTATTACTTAGAATAAGTGTCTTTTGCTTGTTTCCAAAAATATATCACAGCGAATTGGAAGAGAACAATACTGGAGGAATAGAGGAGGGATTGAAAATGGGGAATGAGACTGAGTTGATCAAAACATATTACCTTTATGGATAAAATTCTCAGAGAGCAAAAATAAAAATAAAAAGTCCTAATATTTAATTACTGTAACAAACAAACAAATAAATAAGCAAAACCCTTTCTACAGTCTTAACAGAAGGTATTAAAACCATACCCTGGATTTATTGTAAACCACAATGTTTTAATAACTTTCTGGCTTTGGTTTTTGCTCCTCAGAGCTTATCAGTTCTGTGTTTGTAAGATAAGTATCATTCATGGCAAGTCAGTTAGTTTCAAAGAGGTGACACAATAAAGAACACAGTATATACAGTACAGGAGTTTTAGGAGCCTTTGAAGAGCATTTTGACCCATTCTTACATTTTCAGCAGCAACTATGCCAATGACATATTGTCATAAAAAGTCACAGTAAGTGTGAATCTACATATGTTTTTGTGCAGGCCGTCTCAAAGGAAACTAGCAATTAAGTGATACAAAGCATGGTTTCAAGGATAGATAAATTCTAAATAAAAGGATTCAGTAGTGAGGCAAAAAAATCTTAAGTATTCTAAAAGTTTTTGAGCATTCCTAACATTTACAAGTATAAGTCAGAAAATGTAATGCACCTGCTCCATGATCTTGTGGTTACATACTAAGATGACTTTGTATATATGAGATGATATTATATTTGTTGTAAAAGAAAATGTAACCTATGACTACTGACATAATCGCATCATAAGACTCATTTACAACCTCACAAATGAGCTAATTTGTCTGCTTGTCTATTATCAGTTATAAATACATACTTTTAAAAAGTGACTTTTTACATTGTTTCTAAAATCTGTCATGCACCAGAATTATAGATTAATTTATAAAGTGCTAGACAATTTTCCTAGAAAATTAATTTTAATTGGCTGATATATGATGCTGGCTTTCTTTTGACCAAAACATAAGAAAAAATGGTGACATAGACTTTGTTAATATTAAAACTGTGCTTGTTAAACACATTGTTGATTGATAGAAAAAGAGCAAAACCATTTGCAAGGTACATGACTAATAAGATTTTGTTTTTTTTTAGTGGCCTCATAAAAATCATTTATTTTGTAATCAGTAAAGTTCAAATTCCATTTTTTTTTTCTCAATGCAGTTTATTCAGGAACCTTGAACAATCTTATGACCCTGGGGAAAGCCAGCCCTCAGCTTAAATAGCCTCTGGGTAGCTAACCCCAGCGTGCCACGTGGGCAATGCAGATAGGTCCACATACATGGAAGCAAGCCAGATCCCAGGCCTTAGCCAAATGTGGAGTTGTTTGTGACAGAGAGCACTCACCATCGGGAAGGTGGAAGGTGGAAAACCAGCACCATCTTTAAGGCACGGCATTACACAGCTCTCTACAGTTCCCCCTTTTTGTTTTAGATGCATCAGGCAAGAGTAGAGGTCTGATCTCTGATATTAGAAATAAATTGGGACTTTGTACTGATGTTCATTTAGGTGTCATCCACCCAAAGAGCATAAGACCTGTCCGATACCTTTTTCTCAGAGGCGGGATCTGGGGCATCAACCAGCATGCAATCAGACATGCTCTTCTCTGGGTCGAAAATGGCTGACCCTGAGTGCAGTGCTTAGCCTCTCATCCTGAGCATAACATTTTAGCTTTTTATGGTAGCCAACCATGCTTGGGGAGACTGTCCTGCTTCAATGGCTGTAAAGGCCTGAATGATCATGGCTGCATTACGTTGTTGTGAGACTCTAATCTTTCATATACACCAGAGGCAAACCAAGGAGACCAACACCAGAAGGCCTGCTAATGCTCCCATGCCTGCCCATTCCTTCAGATGATTCATGGCTGCAGCAATCCATGGTGATAATCCTGTGGGTAGTACTGCGTCCACTCTGGTATAATTTGCCGTGACAATGGCCACTCTCAGCTGCTCCATCGTAGTATCGAATTCTCCAGTCCAATTACCTAAAATATAGCTCGACAATTGTTTAGACAGATTTGCAGCACAGGAAAAATTCTCATGTTGTATGCTAGTGACACAAAGTCCAGCATACTTTCATTGACAGCCCGGTTGAGCCATTTGCCATAGGGTATCAATTTGCTCCTGCACGAGGTCAATCCTCTGATTGAACACCATCAAGCCTCCTTTTAGTTGAGCATTAATTCCTTTTTGTACATCTAAAGCATGAGCTACATTGGCTAAAAGATTATTCAGGGTCTGAGTAGTCTGCACAGTATGACTCATGGCTAATGCCGCGGTGGTAGCTCCAACATCCACCAATGAGATGGTAGTAACAATGGTGGCTGTAATTCCAAGATCCCCATTTTTTAAGTGGATTACTTGGTTTGCTGCTTTTCAGCTTCTTTAGTTCTTTATATATACTGGATATGAGTCCTCTGTCAGATAAAGGGTTTGTGAAGATTCTTTCCCAATCTGTAGGCAGTCGCTTTGTTTTGGTGATGGTCTCCTTTGCTTTGCAGAAGCTTTTCAGTTTCATGAGGTCCCGTTTATTGATTGTTGCTCTTAGAGCCTGTGCTGTTGGTGTTCTGTTCAGGAAGTTTTCTCCTGTACCAATGAGTTCCAGGGTATTCTCCACTTTTTTTTTTTCTAACTGATTTAATGTGTCAGGTTTTATGTTGAGGTCTTTGATCCACTTGGACTTCAGTTTTGTGCAGGGTGATAAGTATGAATCTATTTTTATTTTTCTACATGTAGACATCCAGTTGGACCAGCACCATTTGTTGAAGATGCTATCTTATTTCCATTGTATGGTTTTGGCGCCTTTGTCAAAGATCAGGTGTCCATAAGTGTGTGGGTTCATTTCTGGGTCCTCTATTCGGTTCCATTGATCCACTATTCTGTTATTATGCCAGTACCATGCAGTTTTTAAAACTGTTGCTCTATAGTACAACTTAAGATCAGGGATGGAGATACCTCTAGAAGATCTTTTATTGTAGAGGATTGTTTAGCAATTCTGGGTTTCTTGTTGTACCATATGAAGTTGAGAATTTTTCTTTCCAAGTCTGTAAAGAATTGTGTTGGTAATTTGATGGGAATTGCATTGAATCTGTAGATTGCTTTTGGTAAAATGGCCATTTTTACTATGTTAATCCTGCCAAGCCATGAACATAGGAGATCTTTCCATCTTCTCATATCTTCTTCTAATTCTTTCTTCAGGGACTTGTAATTGTTTTCATACAAGTCTTTGACTTCCTTGGTTAGGGTTACTCCGAGGTACTTTATGTCATTTGTGGCTATTGTGAAGGGTGTTGTTTCCCTAATTTCTTTCTCAGCCCTTTTGTCTTTTGTATACAGGAGGGCCACTGATTTTTTTGAGTTAATTTTGTATCCGGCCATTTTGCTGAAGGTGTTTATCAGCTGTAGGAGTTCCCTGGTAGAGTTTTTGGGGTCACTCATGTATACTATCATATCATCTGCAAATAGTGATAATTTGACTTCTTCCTTTCCAATTTGTATGCACTTGATCTCCTTCAACTGTCTTATTGCTCTAGCAAGGACTTCCAGAACTATGTTGAAGAGATATGGAGAGAGTGGGCAGCCTTGTCTTGTCCCTGATTTCAGTGGGATTGCTTTAAGTTTCTCTCCGTTCAGTTTGATGTTGGCTATAGGTTTCCTGTACATTGCCTTTACTATGTTTAGATATGTGCCTTGTATCCCTGATCTCTCTAATACTTTAAACATGAATGGATGTTGGATTTTGTCAAATGCTTTTGCAGCATCTAGGGAGATTATTATGTGGTTTTTTTCTTTCAGTTTGTTAATATGGTGGATCACATTGATGGATTTCCGTATATTGAACCACCCCTGCATACCTGGGATGAAGCCTACTTGGTCATGGTGGATGATATCTTTGATGTGTTCTTGTATTCGGTTTGCAAGTATTTTGTTGAGTATTTTTGCATCAATGTTCATAAGGGATATTGGTCTGAAGTTCTCTGTTTTTGTTGGGTCTTTGTGAGGTTTAGGTACCAAGGTGACTGTGGCTTCATAGAATGAATTTGGTAATATTCCTTCTGTTTCTATTTTGTGGAATAGTTTGAGGAGAATTGGTGTTAGCTCTTCTTTGAAGGTCTGGTAGACTTCTGCGCTGAAGCCATCTGGTCCTGGGCTTTTTTTGGATGGGAGACTTTCGATGACTGCTTCTATTTCCTTGGGGGATATAGGACTATTTAATTGATTTACCTGGTCCTGATTTAGCTTTGGTAAGTGGAATCGATCAAGAAAATTGTCCATTTCATTTAAATTTTCAAATTTTGTGGCATATAGACTTTGAAGTAAGTCCTAATGATTGTTTGGATTTCCTCAGTGTCTGTAGTTATGTCCCCCTTTTCATTTCTGATTTTGTTTATTTGGATGGTGTCTCTCTGCCTTTTAGTTAGCTTGGCTAAGGGTTTGTCTATCTGGTTGATTTTCTCAAAGAACCAGCTCTTGGTTTCATTGATTCTTTGAATTGTTTTATTTGTTTCTAATTGATTGATTTCAGCCCTGAGTTTGATTATTTCCAGCCGTCTGCTCCTTCTTGGTGTGTCTGCTTCTTCTTTTTCTAGGGTTTTTAAGTGAGCCATTAAGTTGCTTGAATGCGCTGTCTCAAATTTCTTCTTGAAGGCACTTAGTGCTATGAACTTTCCTCTTAGCACTGCTTTCATTGTGTCCCACAAATTTGGGTATGTTGTGTCTTCATTTTCATTGAGTTCTAGGAAGACTTTAATTTCTTTCTTTATTTCTTCCGTGACCCAGCTGTCTTTTAGTAGCAAGTTGTTCAGTTTCCATGTATGTGTAGGCTTTTTGCTATTTTTGTTGTTACTGAGGTCCAGCTTTATTCCATTGTGATCAGACAGGATACAAGGGATTATTTCAATCTTCTTGTATCTGTTGAGGCTTGCTTTGTCACCAACTATGTGGTCTATTTTTGAGAAGGTTTCATGAGGTGCTGAGAAGAAGGTAAATTCTTTTGTGTTTGGGTGTAAGGTTCTGTAAATGTCTGTTAGGTCCATTTGATTCATGACCTGTGTTAGAGATATTGTTTCTTTGTTTAATTTCTGTTTTGTTGACCTGTCCTTTTTTGAGAGTGGGGCGTTGAAGTCTCCCACTATTAGTGTGTGGGGATCTATGTGTGGTTTAAGTTTTATCAATGTTTCTTTCACAAATGTGGGTGCCCTTGTATTTGGGGCATAGATGTTCAGGATTGTGATGTCTTCCTGGTGGAATTTTCCCTTGATGAGTATGAAGTGTCCTTCCCCATCTCTTTTGATTAATTTTGGTTGAAAGACTATTTTATCAGATATTAGAATGGCTACTCCTGCTTGCTTCTTGCATCCATTTGCTTGAAAAGCCATCTTCCATCCATTTACCCTCAGGTAATGTCTATCTTTGTGACTTAGGTATGTTTCTTGTATACAACAGATTGCTGGCTTTTGTTTACGTATCCATTCTGTTAGTCTGTGTCTTTTTATTGGAGAATTAAGTCCATTGATATTGAGAGAGATTAATGACCAGTGGCTGTTAGATCCTTTGAATTTGATGTTGGCTGTGGTCATACGGTTGTGTGCTTTGTTGCTTTTTGTTTTACTGTATTGGGGTTACTTATTTCCTGTGTTTTCTTGAATGTAGCTAGCTTTCTTGGGTTGTATTTTCCCTTCCAGTGTCTTCTGTAATGCTGGATTTGTTTGTAGGTATTGTTGAAATTTTTTTTGTCAGTGAATATCTTGTTTTCTCCGTCTATGAGGACTGAGAGTTTTGCAGGGTATAGTAGCCTGGGCTGACATCTGTGTTCTCTTAGGGTCTGCATGATATCAGTCCAGGCCCTTCTGGCTTTCATAGTCTCTGTTGAAAAGTCAGGTGTGATTCTAATGGGTTTGCCATTATATGTTACTTGGCCTTTTTGTCTTGCAGCTTTTAGTATTTTTTCTTTGTTCTGTATACTTATGGTTTTGATGATTATGTGGTAGGAGGATTTTCTTTTCTGGTCTAATTTATTGGGTGTTCTATAGGCCTCTTGTATTCTTATTGGTCTCTCCTTTAAGTTGGGGAAATTTTCTTCAATGATTTTGTTGAAAATATTTTCTGGGCCTTGGTGCAGGGAATCTTCTTTTTCCTCTATTCCTATTATTCTTAGGTTTTGTCTTTTTATGTTGTCTTGAATTTCTTGGACGGTCTGTGTCAGGAATTTTTTAGATTTAACATTTTCTTTGACAAATACATCTATTTCTTCCATTGTATCTTCTACACCTGAGATTCTTTCTTCCATTTCTTGTAGCCTATTGGTTATGCTAACCTCTGTAGTTCCTGCTTTCTTCCCTAAGCTCTTTCTCTCCACAATTACTTCCATTTGTGTGTTTTTTTTTTAAATTTTTCCAATTCCATCTTCAGGTCTTGAGCTATTTTGTTGGTTTCCTTTTCCTGTCTGACTGTATTTTCATGTTTTTCCATCAATTCCTTCAGCTGTTTGTTTGAACAATCCACTGTTTCTTTTATTTCATCCAATGATTTAAGCATTTCCTCTCTAAAGGCCACAGACTGTTTGGCTGCAGCTTCCCGTATTTCTTCACGGATGGCCATAATCTCCTTGTCTTTAATTTCCTCCATTTCTTTATGGATAGCCATGATCTGTTTGTTTTTATCTTCCTCTAATTCTTTTCGTATTTTATTAGTTTCCTCTGTTATCTTCCTCATGATCATAGATGTTAGGTCATCTCCTTGAATTTCACTTATGCTGGGGTGTCTAGGGCTATTTGCCCCTGGATAACTGGGTTCTGGAGATGCCATATTGCTCTGGCTTTTGTTGGTTGAACTTTTATGCTGTCTTCTACCCATTGGCCTATCTTAGTTGTTTGAATTTAGTTTCTGGTTGTTCCTGGACTCTTGTAGTGAAGAGAATCCCTTTGGCAGGAAGGTGGTTTTTCCTGAAGGAAGCCTTCCCAGCTTTTTGGGTATAGCCCCAGAACCCAAGAGGTAATCTGTGGCGGATGAGTACTGCTCTGATGTCTTTGGGCGCACAGTTCTGCCTGTAAGGTGTATTTGGTACAAAGCTGGCCTCTGGGCTGGTGGAGCATGCACCTGCCTGCTAGTCTGCGGGAGCTGAGTTTCCAATCACTCTGTGCTCCCTGTTTGGGCCCAGATCTGTGATGGCTGGGCGTATTCACCTGTGTGCAATCTGCAGGCTGCTAGACTTTCCCTAGGTGACCCCAGCAGCACGGTTTCTTCCTTCCCTGTGGGGTCCTCTCTGGACAGGAGTTCCCAGTCCCTGTTGTACTGGGGCGCACAGCTTGTCTGTACTGCTGAGCTGAGTGCGCAGCAATCTGCGCGGCAGGAGCTCAGTTGTGTTGGGGGTTGGTACCCGCCGTCCTAGAGACCTTCCGGGGAAAAACTGGGTGAGCCGTGATCAGTCTGGCAACTTTGCTTCCCCGTGGGGTCCCCCCGCGTCTGGGACTCCCAGTCTCAGGTACCCTTGTGCACATGGATCAGCCTGGGAAAGTGACTGGGACAAGCTGGCTTATGGCTCCAGCCCGGAGACACAAAGCCTGCGTTACCCGGGATTTCTTCCGGGTTCTGGCTGGGTAGCCGTGAGTGGACCCGACTGATTCTCACGCTGTGGGAGCCTCCCCTCACCTGGGAAACACAATTGATGAAGTTTCGGGGCCCAGAGTTCAGTCTCCTGGTCTCTGCACGGCCAGTGCTGTCCTGCTTCTCAAACGCGGTGCTCTCCAGGTGCTGTCATCTTGGCTCCTCCAAGATTTTTTATTTAAAATGTAAATTCAACAATAAATGTGACACCAAGAACAACTGAGAATGTACAAAATATTTTCAGATAATTATATAAAAGATGGGAATAATATAAGAATTGCAACTTAAAACAACGAGATACTTGTCATTATAAAAATGTTAGCACAGAAAATTAAGAAATAAAATGACCAGCATCAGTTTATAGCAAGAATATGGGGTATCAGATACTTATTCATTGGTGGGAGAGTGCAAACTTACATAACTATTGTAGAAATCAATCTGGCAGTTTCTCGGGAATTTGGGAATGGATCTCCCTCATGACCCAGCTATACTACCCTTGGGCATATACTGAAAAGATATTCCACCATACCACAAGGACAACTGCTCAACTACATTCACAGAAGATTTTTTGTAATAGCCAGAAACAGGAAAAAACTTAGATGTCCCTCAACTAAAGAATGGATAAAGAAAATGTGGAACAGAATACTGCTCAGCTACTTAAAACAAAGACTTCATGTAATTTGCAGACAAGTGGATGGAACTGGAAAATATCATTCTGAGTGAAATAACACAGACACAGAAAGATGTGCATGGCATATACTCACATAGAACCCAAGGGGTGCCCAAGGGAGGATGTTTGAATCTCACTCAGAAGAGGAACTAATATAGATACCTGAAGTAGATGGATGAAGGCAACTGGGTAGGAGAGAGGATAGGGAGGGTAACAGGGATCAGGTGTGGGAGGGTAGGTATGGGGAGAACTGGGAATGAGAATGCAAATTGATGGGGTAGCTTCTCTGAGAAAAGGGAGGTTCCAGGGAGTCAATGGTGGTGACCCCAGTGGAGACTCCTAGCAGTGGGGAAAGGGAGTTTGAAGTAGACACATTCTGTAGCCAGGTTGGAATTCTCATACACCAACCTGTCCATAAAAGTTTAGTTCCTCTATCGGGAATTCTGTTTAGCTGTTTCCCATTTTTTAATTGGATTACTTGATTTGTTGCTTTTCAACTTCTTTAGTTCTTTATGTATACTGGATATTAGCCCTCGGTCAGATAGAGGGTTGGTGAAGATTCTTTCCTAATCTGTAATTTTGTTTTGAGGAATGTGTCCTTTGCTTTACAGAAGCTTTTCAGTTTCATGAGGTCCCATTTATTGATTGTTGCTCTTAGAGCCTGTGCTGTTGGTGTTCTGTTCAGGAAGTTGTCTCCTGTGCCAATGAGTTCAAGGGTATTCCCCACTTTTTCTTCTAACCGATTTAATGTGTCTGGTTTTATGTTGAGGTCTTTGATCGACTTGGACTTTCATTTTGTGCAGGATGATAAGTATGGATCTATTTTCATTTTTCTACATGTAGACATCTAGTTAGACCAGCACCATTTGTTGAAGATGCTATCTTTTTTCCATTGTATGGTTATGGCATCTTTGTTAAAGATCAGGTGTCCATAAGTGTGTGGGTTTATTTCTGGGTCCTCTATTCGGTTCCATTGATCCACCAGTCTGTTTCTATGCCAGTACTATTACTGTTGCTCTATAGTACAGCTTAAGATCAGGGATGGAGATACCTCCAGAAGATCTTTTATTGTAGAGGATTGTTTTAGCAATTCTGAGTTTCTTGTTATTCCATATTTAGTTGAGAATTTTTCTTTCAAGGTCTATAAAGAATTTTCTTGGTAATTTGATGGGAATTACATTGAATCTGTAGATTGCTTTTGGAAAGATGGCCATTTTTACTACGTTAATCCTGCCAAGCCATGAGCATGGGAGATATTTCCATCTTCTGATATCTTCTTCTAATTCTTTCTTCAGAGACCAGAAATTTTTTTCATACAAGTCTTTGACTTGCTTGGTTAGGTTCATACCAAGGTACTTTGTGTCTTTTCTGGCTATTGTAAAGGGTGTTTCCCTAATTTCTTTCTCAGCCCTTTTGTCTTTTGTATACAGGAGGGCTACTGATTTTTTTTTTTTTGAGTTAATTTTGTATCCTGCCACTTTGCTTCAGGTGTTTATCAGCTGTAGGATTTCCCTGTTAGAATTTTTGGGGTCAGTCAGGTATACTATCATATCATATCAAATAGAGATAATTTGACTTCTTCCTTTCCAATTTGTATCCCCTTAATCTCCTTCAATTGTCTTATTGCTCTAACAAGGACTTCCAGAACTATGTTGAAGAGATATGGAGAGAGTGGGCAGCCTTGCCTTGTCCCTGATTTCAGTGGGATTGCTTTAATTTTTCTCTCCGTTTAGTTTGATGTTGGCTATAGGCTAAGCAGAGAATTCTTGATAGAGGAATGTCAAATGGCAGAGAAACACTTAAAGAATGTTCAATGTCCTTAGCCATCAGGGAAATGCAAATCAAAACGATCCTGAGATTTCAATTTATACCCATCAGAATGGCCAAGATCAAAACCTCAAGTGACAACACATACTGGAGAGGTTGTGAAGAAAGGGGAACCCTCCTCCACTGCTGGTGGGAATGTAAACTGGTACAACCACTCTGGAAATCAGTCTGGCACTTCCTCAGACAACTAGGAATAGCGCTTCCTCAAGATCCAGCCATACCACTCCTAAGTATATATCCAAAAGAAGCTCAAGTACCCAATAAGGACATTTGTTCAACCATGTTTGTTGCAGTTTTATTTGTAATAGAAGCTGGAAACAGCCCAGATACCCCTCAACTGAGGAATGGATGCAGATCCCCTCCACTACACAATGGAATATTACTTAGCAATGAAAAACAAGGAAATCATGAAATTTGCAGGTAAATGTTTGGATCTGGAAAGGAATATCCTGAATGAGCTGTCCCAGAAGCAGAAGGACACACACGGTATACACTCACTCATATAGATATATAATATAGGATAAATCTACTAAAATCTGTACACCTAAAGAAACCAATCAAGAGGGATGACTCTGGCTAAAATGTTCAATCCCCACCCCAAAAAGCAAAGAGGATGGACACCAGAAGAAGAAGAAAACAGGAATCAAGTTAGGAGCCTCCCACAGAGTGCCTCTGAAAGGCTCTGCCCTGCAGACTATCAAAGCAGATGTTGAGACTTATGGCCAAACACTGAGCAGAATGCAGGGAATCTTGTGAAAGAAGTGGGAATAATAGTAAGATCTGGAGAGGACAGGAGGTCCACAAGGAGAGCAACAGAACCAAAAAAAAAAAAAAAAATGAGCACAGGGGTCTTTCCTGAGACTCATACTCCAACCAAGTACCACGCATGGAGATAACCTATAACCCCTGCACAGATGTAGCCCATGGCAGTCCAAGTGGGTTCCATAGCAATGAGAACAGGGACTACTTCTGACATGAACTAATTGACCTGCTTTTTTGATCACTTCCCCCTGAGTGGGGAGCAGCCTTACCAGGTCACAGAGGAAGACAATGCAGCCACTCCTGATAAGACCTTAAGACTAGGATCAGAAGGAAGAAAAAGACCCCCCCCCAACATTAGACTTGGGGAGAGGAGTGTGTGGAGAAGGGGGGGAGGGAGGGATTGGGAGGGGAGGAGGGAGGGAACTAGAGGAGGGATACAAAGTAAATAAAGTATAATTAAAAAATATATAGGAGAAGTCTAAGTGAATTTAAAATGTTGTTTTTAATAAAATCACTCAAGTAAATATGAAAGATTAAAAAATGCTCTAAATGAGTTGGGAATGAAACCAGAAGAGTATACTTGCTTGACTTTTGCTTACAGCTTACACAATGAATTTGAATTGATAATACATGTAAAATTTGAGGGCAAAACTCGGAGATCAACTTCAGAGTACGAAATTGAATTGGAGAACCTTCATAATTCAAGAAAAGAGACCTGATTTTAAACAAACTGAAACAATTGCACTCACTTTTTTTGTGTGCACATTTTGGACAGAATTTAAAGGGCAGTATGTGACTACTACAAAGAACCTCCGTTTCTTTTTTACATGTGTGTTAATGCCCTGTTTACTTTTATTTCAGAAATAAATATTTAAAATAAATTGTTTAAAAATTTTGGAGACCCCACCCATGATTTAAAAAAAAAAGTAACCAATAAATAAAGCCACTGCCTTACAAATTTAAAACAAAACTAAACTAAAAAAATTTAGTGTCAAAATTTGAATTGCCTACAGAAAATGTAGAAATAAAGATGGAGCAGAGATTGAGGGTGCTGTGCCCAGATTGAGGAGACCTCAAAAATCCACCAGGAAGCTGATTCTGATGCAGACATGGGAGGGTTATTTTACTCAAGCTCCAGCAGTGACACACAACCATCACCATCACAGATGCAGCTGCAGCAGATTAGGATTAATAGCAACCGAGCTCCAAATCAGCAGGGTTTTTATTGGGATTACAGCAAGGTTCAGGGAATTCCAGCTTGTCAGTTCTATGATTGATATTTACTAAATATCAGGTGATAAAATTCGATTGATTGTGTCCTGCAGGTCAAACTGTAATTGTTTTACTCAACCTTTTGGAAAGAACACTTGGGTAAACTCCAGGTGTTCACCGATTACCCTTGGTGAGGGTTGATGTTAAAATATTACCAGAGTTGAGTGGTTAAAGCACATTTTGTGGATTTTTCTCCATTTTTGAAACTGGAGTTCATGCCCAGGGCATTTATCCCTAAGACCGAGTTTCTTTTTCAGAAATGGGTTTACACAGACATCACAAGGGAATGGAAAACCAATGACTAGCCCAATTTGGGAACCATCCTATGGGAGAAAGCCAAACACTGACACTATGAATGATACTCTCTTATGCTTACAGACAGGACCCTAGCACAACTGTCTTATGGGAGGCTTCATCCAGCAGCTGAAGGAAACAGATTTGCAGAGATCCACAGCCAAATAATAGGCCAAGCTCAAGGAGTTTTGTGGAAGACTGGCAAGAAGGATAGAGGGGAGCCTGAAGCATCAAAAAGACACTACAAAAAGACTAACAGAGGAAAATAACGTGGGTCTATGGGAACTCACAGAGGCTGAATCACCAACAAAAAGAGCATGCACTGGCTGGACCTAGATCCCCTACACGTATGTAGCAAATGTGCAGCTTGGTGAACATGTGGGTCCCCTACCAATGGGAGAAGGGGCTGTCTCTGACTCTTGTGCCTGCCTCTAGATCCCTCCCCAGTGGGAGAGAATTAATTAGCCCTGCTGTGACTTGAGGTGCAGTCATGGGTTTGGTACCCCTTAGGTGACTCCCTTCCCTGAGAAGAAGGGGAACTGGGAATGGGAGGAGAGGAGAAAGAAGAGGCAGGGGTGGTTCATGAGTTCATGTCAAATTTAGTATAACTTGATTTTATAGTCCTTAAGCAAGATAACAAATCAAAAAAAAAAAAAAGAAAAAGAAAGAAAGAAAGAAAGAAAAAAGAAAATGTAAAATGTTTCAGAGACTTCAAAAACTACATAGGAAACTTCCTGTAGGCTAAAAACAGTTCTACCAAATGATCTAGAAATTGAACTAAGTTTTTGCTCAGCTGATTTGGAAACTGAAATCAACACAAAATCCTTCATTTTAGCTGTCTTCTCCATAATCTACAAAAGCAAGAATCCATAAGTTTTTCTTCATGAGCTAACTGGATTTCCTAGTCGTCATTGGCATACAGCAGAAGATATTCCATGATAAGTATAACATGTAAAGTCAGTGAAGAACGGAGGCACCTACAGTTTCTTGTTTTTATCTGAAGTGGCTACATGCTGGATGCCATCAGCTATGCAAAGTTCACAGAAGACAAAATTACCAAAAACTCTCAGTTGCAATTTTGAGAGCTTTGGTTTAGGGAAGGGCAAGTCAAAATCAAGCTTATTTTAGGAAAAGAAATGATTCTGGAAGGTATTACAATAGTGTGTAACTGCTGGTCAGCCTTTGCCCATCTGCCAAAACCTATCATACTTTAGCAGCACAAGTGTTAATGTTAGTGTTCAAAACATTTTAAAAATATGATTTACTAGGACAGAGGGTACCAGTAAGGACTTCAGATTGTTACAAGGAACTATAACTGCATTCTGAATAAACGAAACAAGCACCGAGAGGGTGATGACATGGCCATGACCTGAGCAATGTTTGAAATGAACAATCTGTAAGATAAAAAGAAAAAGAAATTGCACAAAACTCTATTCAAGACAATAAAGATTTCCTTTTTTCTTGGGCTTTTGGGTTAATAGTGTGGATATTGCTGCATTTGTGTTCTGGAACTGACCAGCATTTTTTCTTTCAAGAGAAAAATTTTACACACTGGTAATGGAGCATTCTACAAAATATATGGCAGGTGTCACTTGAAAGTGTTGAGGTCATCAAAATAAGGAAAGTATGACAAATTGCCATAGCCAAAAAGAGGCTGAAGAATCAAAATGAACAAATAAAACTATGGCCTGGATGGAATCGTCAAAGCCAGAATAAGATTTAATGGTAAAAACTATGGAAATCTGAGCAAATTATAGCTATGCAATGTGGCTTCATTAGTCATTAAGAAATGTAACAAGCAGATGCAAAAACAGGAGGAAATTGAGTGTGGCATGCTATGAAACTCTCTTTACTGTTTCTTAATTTTTCTAAACTATTATAAAAATGAATATTTTAATATAAAAATAAAAGGCTTAAAAAGTTTAGTGACTGTAGAAGGAATGCCTCGTGGGAGGTATGTTAGTAGCAAAGACAGAAGCCAAAGGCAGTCCTGCTGCCACTTGGACACTTTTTGTTTTTTTTATGCTCTTTTCTTTCCACTGTATGATCTTAACTTCTTTTTCAAAAACCAGGTGTCCATAGGCACTTGGGTTTAATAGAGGAAAAAGGACTGGAGGCTACCACAGATGTCCTCTAAAGACTCCATTGAACAGGGGATTGAAGCAGATTCAGAGACTTTGGCCAAACTTTGGACAGCACACAGGGAGTCTTATAGAAGAAGGGGGATATAGAAGGACCCAGAGAGGACAGAAGCCATAAAGAGACCAATAAAGCCAATAAAAGCTGGGCCCAAGGTCGACTTCAGAGACTGATGCATCAGTCAAAGATCATTCATAGAGAAGACCTAGACCCCCTGCTCATATGTAGCCCAGAGAGAGCCCAGTTTCCATGTGGATACCCTAGTAAGGGGATGAGAGATAGTCTCTGACATGAACTTGGTTTCCTGCTTCTTGACCACTTCTTCCTGATGGGGGGATCTAGACTGCCCACAGAAGAAGAGGATCCAAGCAATCCTGATGGGAACTTACAAGCTAGGGTCAGACAGTAAAGCAGGAGGACTTACCCTATCAGTGGACTAGGGAAAAGGGATAGGGGAGGAAAAGGGAGGAAGGTTGGAACCAGGAAGATGTGGAAGGGGGCTTGGTAGGGTCTTTCAGATGCCTTCTGCGGTAAACTCCTGTCATACGTCCAATGCACATCTCATTTGTCTTTCTAAGTGAGGATTGATCATCTTACCTCGTGTCTGCTTTCCTGTTTATCTTCTTTAGATGTATAGACTTCATTATGTTTATCATATCTTGTAGGTCTATATAAGCGAGTATTTACCATGTTTGTTAAACAGAGAATTCTCGATAGAGGAATATCGAATGGCAGAGAAACACTTAAAGAAATGCTCATCCTCATTAGCCATTAGGGAAATGCAAATCAAAACGACCCTGAGATTTCACCTTACACCCATCAGAATGGCCAAAATGAAAAACTCAAGTGACAACACATGCTGGAGAGGTTGTGGAGAAAGGGGAACCCTCCTCCACTGCTGGTGGGAATGCAAACTGGTACAAGCATTTTGGAAGTCAATCTGGCGCTTACTCAGACAATTAGGAATAACGCTTCTTCAAGACCCAGCTATACCCAAAATTTGCTCAAATACGCGACAAGGACATTTGCTCAACTATGTTTGTAGCAGCTTTATTTGTAATAGCTAGAACCTGGAAACAACCCAGATGTCAATCAACGGAGGAATGGATACAGCAATTGTGGTATTTTTACACAATGGAATACTACTCAGCAATCAAAAATGAGGAAATCATGAAATTTGCAGGCAAATGGTGGGATCTAGAAAAGATCATTCTGAGTGAAGTATCCCAGAAGGAGAAATACAGATATCTTCTAAGTAGACTTTTTGATATTGGCATTTAAAAATTTAGTTCAGAATAATAAAACCCTCATCTTCAGATACTTGCAGAATTTTTAAAAGTTAATGACTGAAAACACTGTGTATTCTTTCACATTACATTAGAAGAATACAGATTTATGTGAGCTTTCAATATCTTTAATTAGTGTAAACTGTGCGGAGAACTATACCAGTAGTAAAGCAAATCACCATGCGAAATATTGATCAACAGTTTGAGAAATGAAAAGGAGAAGCTTAAACAGGTTTCCCGAGTTAAACAGACTCTAGTGAGATATTGAAAATACTTCAGCAGTTGTGTCCCTTTCAGAGTGGAGGAAAGCACAATCACACTCATGCTTAAGGAATGTCAATAACTGTCATCAGATTGATTGATACAAACACTTCTTAATCGCTTCTCAATTTGGGACAAGTACAACAAACAGTTTCCATGATGAATTAGAAATTTCTGGAGATTATTCAATACTTCATTGCTTACAATCCATCAGGATTAGCATTGATTTAATCCTTTAAAAATTATCATTATCTCAGTAGAACTCATTCTGTTTCTTTCTGAAATTTTATGTGAGTTGCAGTAAATTAATTAGAATCTTTTCAGCTCACGACAGAAAAGTTATTTCTTTATGTTATTATACTTATTTGCAAGCATCTCAAAGAGAAAAATCCAATACTTTCAATACAGAAATTGAACAGGCTACTCGATTTTTATGGTTTCAAGGAGAAGAGTCTAGGCAGGCTTTCCAATTTTAAGCATACAAAATCATCATAAAGATATACACTCATTCTGTGGAACCTATCAATGTATATGAAGGGCTTTCAGTTGGTAACTAGAAAAGCAGTTAATCCTAATTCTAAACTATATAAACATAATAAAAAGAGAAAAGATCACCCTGAGTGAGGTATCCCAGAAGCAGAAAGATACATATGAGATATACTCACTTATAATTGGATATTAAAAGACACTACCCAGCAGTTTATTGAAGCAGATGCTGAGACTCATAGCCAAACTTTGGGTAGAGTTCAGGGAATCTTATGAAAGAAGGGGAAGATAGAAAGACTAGAAGGGGGCAGGCACTCTACAAGGACAGCAACAGAATCCAACACTCTGGACATAGGGGTCTTTCTGAGACTGATACTCCAACCAATTACCAATCATGGTGATAACCTAGAATCCCTGCACAGATATAGCCCATGGCATCTCAGTCTCCAAGTGGGTTTCCTAGTAAGGGGAAAAGGGACTGTCTCTGACATGAACTCAGTGGCTGGCTCTTTAATCACCTCCACCTAAGGAGGGCTCAGCCTTACCAGGCCACAGAGGAAGACAATGCAGCCAGTCCTGATGAGGCTAGAGTCAGATGGAAGGGGAGGAGGACCTATACTATCATTGCACTAGGCATAGAAGAAGAGGTATGGAAGGTGGGATTGGGAGGGGAGGAGGGAGGGGGCTACAGCTGAGATACAAAGTGAATAAAATGTAATAAAAAAATAAATTGAAAAAAGAAAAAAGAAAAAGAATGAATTTCTATTGGAAAATACAATTAATTTACTGTTAACAAAGCCTATTTTCTAAGAACATAGAGAAATATATTATCTCCTATTATTTTTTTTTAGCCCAAACTGACAATTTTTTTTTTCTTGAAAACAGTGAATTTTATTGTATGTGTATTTTTTTTTTCTAACACAATTCTTTTTTTTTTTTTCAATGCAGTTTATTCAGGAACCTTGAACAATCCTCGGACCCTGGGGAAAGCCAGCCCACAGCTTAAATAGCCTCTGGGTAGCCAACCCAGGCGTGCCACGGGGGCAATGCAGATAGGTCCACATACATGGAAGCAAGCCAGATCCTCAGCCTTAGCCAAATGTGGAATTGTTCGTGACAGAGAGCACTCACCATCGGGAAGGTGGAAGGCGGAAACCAGCTCCATCTTTAAGGCATAGCATTCCGCAGCTCTCTACAGTTCCCCCTTTTTGTTTTAGACGCATCAGGCAAGAGTAGAGGTCTGATCTCTGATATTAGAAATAAATTGGGACTTTGTACTGATGTTCATTTAGGTGTCATCCACCCAAAGAGCATCAGTCCTGTCCGATACCTTTTTCTCAGAGGCGGGACCTGGGGCATCAACCGGCATGCAATCAGACATGCTCTTCTCTGGGTCGAAAGCTGCTGACCCTGAGTGCAGTGCTTAGCCTCGCATCCTGAGCGTATCATTTTAGCTTTTTATGGTATCCAACCATGCTTGGGGAGAATGTCCTGCTTCAATGGCTGTAAAGGCCTGAATGATCATGGCTGCATCACACTGTTGTGAGACTCTAATCTTGCATATATACCACAGGCAAACCAAGGAGACCAACACCAGAAGGCCTCCTAACGCTCCCATGCCTGCCCATTCCTTCAGATGATTCATGGCTGCAGCAATCCATGGTGATAATCCTGTGGCTAGTCCTGCGTCCACTCTGGTAGAATTTACTGTGACAATGGCCACTCTCAGCTGCTCCATCGTAGTATCGAATTCTCCAGTCCAATTACCTAAAATATAGCTCGACAATTGTTTAGACAGATTTGCAGCACAGGAAAAATTCTCATGTTGTATGCTAGTGACACAAAGTCCAGCATACTTTCATTGACAGCCAGGTTGAGCAATTTACCATAGGGTATCAATTTGCTCCTGCAAGAGGTCATTCCTCTGATTGACCACCATCAAGCTTCCTTTTAGTTGAGCATTAATTCCTTTATGTACAACTAAGGCATGAGCTACATTGGCTAAATGATTATTCAGGGTCTGAGCAGTCTGCCCAGTATGACTCATGGTTAATGCTTTGGTGGTAGCTCCAACAGCCGCCAATGAGATGGTAGTAACAATGGTGGCTGTAGTTCCAAGATCCCTTTTCTGTCTGAAGAGAGTCATAGCGTGAGGGGCATCAATGGGCACAGGCACCCAGTGAGGCATGCGAGTAACCAGGGCATACCTAAATTTACTAGCATTCCAGCATTGGGCAAAAAAGCAAGTATCATTACCACAATTACTTGGCTCTATCTGGCTAATAATGAATAAAAATGGGGGATATAGACAAACAGGTGTGGGCTTATAGGAAATATTATGAGAAGCCTTAACCCCTCGTTGGAACATCCTGCGTCAGTTCTAGAACTAGCAGTGGTGGTGTCCGAGGTCTGAGTAGGTTCGGGAGACCATTACCCCGAGGGGCGAGACTTGCTCCATGCCAATTGACTAACTCCATGTTTTCCTCCACTTTTGAAAGTCATTTAAGGTTCTTAAATTATTTTTTCCCTTTTTTTTAAAAAATTTTTCATCAATTACACTTTATTCATTCTGCATCCCCCCATAAGCCCCTCCCTTCTCCCCTCCCAATCCCACCCTCCCTCCTCCCTCTGCTTGCATGCCACTCCCCAAGTCCACTAATAGGGGAGGTTCTCCTCTCCTTTCTGATCTTAGTCTGTCAGTTCACATCAAAAGTGGCTGTATTGTCCTCTACTATGGCCTGGTAAGGCTGCTCCCCCCCAGAGGGAGGTGATCAAAGAGCAGGCCAATCAGATTATGTCAGAGGCAGTCCCTCCTTACATTACTATGTAACCCAATTGGACTCTGAACTGCCCTGGCCTACATCTGTGCAGGGGTTCTGGGTTATCTCCATGAATAGTCCTTGGTTGGAGTATGAGTCTCTTGGAAGTTCCCTGTGTTCAAATTTTCTTGTTCTGTTGCTCTCCTTGTGGAGACCCTGTCCTCTCCAGCTCTTACTATTTCCCAGTTCTTACCTAAAATTCCGTTCACCTGCCCAACAGTTGCCCATCCGGCTCAGCATCTGCTTTGATAGTCTGAAGGGCAGAGGCTTTCAGAGGCCTTCTGTGGTAGATTCCTAGGTTGTTTCCTGTTTTCTTCTTCTTCTGATGTCCATCCTCTTTGCCTTTCCGGATGGGGATTGGACATTTTAGTTAGGGTCCTCTCTCTTGCATAGTTTCTTTAGATGCACAGGTTTTAGTGGGTTTGTCCTATGTTGTATGTCTATATGAGTGAGTATATACCATGTGTGTCTTTTTGCTTCTGGGACAACTCACTCAGGATGATCCTTTCCAGATCCCACCATTTACCTGCAAATTTCATGATTTCCTTATTTTTCATTGCTGAGTAATATTCCATTGTGTAGATGTACCACAATTTCTGCATCCATTCTTCAGTTGAGGGGCATCTGGGTTGTTTCCAGCTTCTGGCTATTACAAATAAAGCTGCTACAAACATGGTTGAGCAAATGTCCTTTTTGTGTACTTGAGCCTCTTTTGGATATATGCCCAGTAGTGGTATGGCTGGATCTTGAGGAAGCGCTATTCCTAGTTGTCTGAGAAAGCGCCAGATTGATTTCCAGAGTGGTTGTATAAGTTTACATTCCCACCAGCAGTGGAGAAGGGTTCCCCTTTCTCCACAACCTCTCCAGCATGTGTTGTCACATGAGTTTTTGATCTTGGCCATTCTCATGGGTGTAAGGTGAAATCTCAGCGTTGTTTTGATTTGCATTTCCCTAATGGCTAGTGAGGTTGAGTATTTCTTTAAGTGCTTCTCTGCCTTTCGGTATTCCTCTACAGAGAATTCTCTGTTTAGCTCTGTTCCCCATTTTTTAAGTGGATTACTTGGTTTGCTGCTTTTCAGCTTCTTTAGTTCTTTATATATACTGGATATGAGTCCTCTGTCAGATAAAGGGTTGGTGAAGATTCTTTCCCAATCTGTAGGCGGTCGCTTTGTTTTGATGACGGTGTCCTTTGCTTTACAGAAGCTTTTCAGTTTCATGAGGTCCCATTTATTGGTTGTTGCTCTTAGAGCCTGTGCTGTTGGTGTTCTGTTCAGGAAGTTTTCCCCTGTACCAATGAGTTCTAGGGTATTTCCCACTTTTTTTTTCAAGCCGATTTAATGTGTCTGGTTTTATGTTGAGGTCTTTGATCCACTTGGACTTCAGTTTTGTGCAGGGTGACAAGTATGGATCTATTTTCATTTTTCTACATGTAGACATCCAGTTAGACCAGCACCATTTGTTGAAGATGCTATCTTTTTTCCATTGTATGGTTTTGGCGTCTTTGTCAAAGATCAGGTGTCCATAAGTGTGTGGGTTTATTTCTGGGTCCTCTGTTCGGTTCCATTGATCCACCATTCTGTTTCTATGCCAGTACCATGCAGTTTTTAAAACTGTTGCTCTATAGTACAACTTAAGATCAGGGATGGGGATACCTCCGGAAGATCTTTTATTGTAGAGGATTGTTTTAGCAATTCTGGGTTTCTTGTTATTCCATATGAAGTTGAGAATTTTTCTTTCCAGGTCTGTAAAGAATTGTGTTGGTAATTTGATGGGCATTGCATTGAATCTGTAGATTGCTTTTGGTAAGATGGCCATTTTTACTATGTTAATCCTACCAAGCCATGATCATGGGAGATCTTTACATCTTCTCATATCTTCTTATAATTCTTTCTTCAGAGATTTGAATTTTTTTTCATACAAGTCTTTGACTTCCTTGGTTAGGGTTACTCCAAGGTACCTTATGTCATTTGTGGCTATTGTGAAGGGTGTTGTTTCCTTAATTTCTTTCTCAGCCCTTTTGTCTTTTGTATACAGGAGGGCTACTGATTTTTTTGAGTTAATTTTGTATCCTGCCACTTTGCTGAAGGTGTTTATCAGCTGTAGGAGTTCCCTGGTAGAGTTTTTGGGGTCACTCACGTATACTATCATATCATCTGCAAATAGTGATAATTTGACTTCTTCCTTTCCAATTTGTATCCCCTTGATCTCCTTCAACTGTCTTATTGCTCTAGCAAGGACTTCCAGCACTATGTTGAAGAGATATGGAGAGAGTGGGCAGCCTTGTCTTGTCCCTGATTTCAGTGGGATTGCTTTAAGTTTCTCTCCGTTCAGTTTGATGTTGGCTATAGGCTTGCTGTATATCGCCTTTATTATGTTTAGATATGTGCCTTGTATCCCTGATCTCTACAATACTTTGAACATGAATGGATGTTGGATTTTGTCAAAGGCTTTTTCAGCATCTAGGGAGATTATCATGTGGTTTTTTTTCTTTCAGTTTGTTAATATGGTGGATCACATTGATGGATTTCCGTATATTGAACCACCCCTGCATACCTGGGATGAAGCCTACTTGGTCATAGTGGATAATGTCTTTGATGTGTTCTTGGATTCGGTTTGCAAGTATTTTATTAAGTATTTTTGCATCAATGTTCATAAGGGAGATTGGCCGGAAATTCTCTTTCTTTGTTGAGTCTTTGTGAGGTTTAGGTACCAAGGTGACTGTGGCTTCATAGAATGAATTTGGTAATATTCCTTCTGTTTCTATTTTGTGGAATAGTTTGAGGAGAATTGGTGTTAGCTCTTCTTTGAAGTTCTGGTAGACTTCTGCGCTGAAGCCATCTGGTCCTGGGCTTTTTTTGGATGGGAGACTTTTGATGACCGCTTCTATTTCTTTGGGGGATATAGGTCTATTTAGTTGATTTACCTGGTCCTGGTTCAGCTTTGGTAAGTCAAATCGATCAAGAAAATTGTCCATTTCATTTAGATTTTCAAATTTTGTGGCATATAGACTTTTGAAGTAAGTCCTAATGATTGTTTGGATTTCCTCAGTGTCTGTAGTTATATCCCCCTTTTCATTTCTGATTTTGTTGATTTGGGTGGTGTGGTGTCTCTCTGCCTTTTAGTTAGCCTGGCTAAGGGTTTGTCGATCTTGTTGATTTTCTCAAAGAACCAGCTCTTGGTTTCATCGATTCTTTGAATTGTTTTATTTGTTTCCAATTGATTGATTTCAGCCCTGAGTTTGATTATTTCCAGCTGTCTACTCCTTCTTGGTGTGTCTGCTTCTTCTTTTTCTAGGGTTTTTAAGTGAGCCATTAGGGTGCTTGAATGAGCTGTCTTGAATTTCTTCTTAAAGGCACTTAGTGCTATGAACTTTCCTCTTAGCACTGCTTTCATTGTGTCCCACAAGTTCAGGTATGTTGTGTCTTCATTTTCATTGATTTCTAGGAAGACTTTAATTTCTTTCTTTATTTCTTCCCTGACCCAGCTGTCATTTAGTAACAAGTTGTTCAGTTTCCATGTGTGTGTAGGCTTTTTGTTATTTCTGTTATTGTTGAGGTCCAGCTTTATTCCATGGTGATCAGAGAAGATACATGGGATTATTTCAATCTTCTTGTATCTGTTGAGGCTTGCTTTGTGACCCACTATGTGGTCTATTTTGGAGAAGGTTCCATGAGGTGCTGAGAAGAAGGTAAATTCTTTTGTGTTTGGATGTAAAGTTCTGTAAATGTCTGTTAGGTCTGTTAGCTGAGAAGACATCCTTCAGGAAAAACCAGCTTTCTGCAAAGGGGTTTTTCTCCACCACAGGATCCCCAGGAACAACCAGAAAATAACCCCAAACACCTAAGATAACACAATGGGTAGAGGCCAGCGTAAAAACTCAAGCAACAAAAGACAGAGCAATATGGCATCTCCAGAACCCAGTTACCCAGGGGCAAGTAGCCCTGGACACCCCACCATAACTGAAATCCAAGAAGATGACCTAACAAGTATGTTCATGAAGATGATAACAGAGGAAACAAATAAGATTCATAAAGACATAGAGGAAGATGAACTCAAACAGAATATTGTCATCCGTAAAGAAATAGAGGAAGCTGCAGCCAAACAGTTTATGGCCTTTAGAAAGGAAATGCTTAAAACACTGAATGAAATGATAGAAACAGAGTTGAAGGAACTAAAAGAAAAACAGGAAAGTACAATCAGACAGGTGAAGGAAGTAAACAAAACAACTCAAGACCTGAAGATAGAATTGGAAAAATTAAAGAAAACACAAATGGAAGAAATAATGGAAAGGAAGAATCTAGGGAAGAAAACAGGAACTACAGAGGTAAGCATAACCAACAGACTACAAGAGATGGAAGAAAGAATCTCAGGTTTAGAAGATACAATGGAAGAAATTGATGTATCTGTCAAAGAAAATGTTAAATTCGAAAAATTCCTGACACAGACCGTCCAAGAAATGCAAGACAATATGAAAAGACAAAACCTAAGAATAATAGGTATAGAGGAAAAAGAAGACTCCCTTCTCCAAGGCCCAGAAAATATTTTCAACAAAATCATTGAAGAAAATTTTCCCAAGCTAAAGGAGAGGCCAATTAGAATACATGAGGCCTACAGAACACCCAACAAATTTGACCAGAAAAGAAAATCCTCCCACCACATAATAATCAAACTGACAAATTTCATGGGTGGTAATTACATAAACTTTAGAAAAACATTGTCTATGCAGTTTCTGTTTAAAATTGATAGAGTATATATTTTATCGTGTTATATTTTATATACTATTTTATTATTATACAATAAATATTATACATTATATATGTATATATAATATATTATATATTATTACATACAGCATATTAGATATTATGTAATATAATTATATATATTACATATTATATGATATATTACACATAACATGTAATATAATATATTATAATGTAATTATATTATAATATAGATTATAATATATAACATGTACTATATTATATAATTATAAAATTATATGTAATTTATCTTATAATAATATATATTATACAATATTATATTACATATATAATATAATTATATTGTTACATAATTCTAATGTATAATATAATATAATATAATATAATATAAATCATATACTTGTTTATATATTACATGTTTATACATCATTTGCTATAATATAAAAATACTATAATATATGAATATATTTATATTATATATAAGTATTTATATTATATAATATATTCATTTTAATATATTATAATATAATAAATACAATATATCTTATAGGACAAATATTGATATAAAACCTAAAGCAATTCATCTACCTGAAGAAGAAATATAGACAAATAATTTGATTTATAGATTTGAGCTTCAAAGAAATAAGGGGAAATCACTCTGATAAAGTTCTGGAACCATTTGTCAAAATGTAGAGGATTTGTGAAGTTGGTAAGAGTCCATGCTGTAGATGAGAATTGAAATTTATTTATATATTAGATGTTTAAATATTCTCACAGAATAACAGCTTTGTATGTGTTTATAAACAATAGTAATCCTTCCTTACAGGTCTGAATGAATGTTTCTACCTCATACGTCAAATGTATTAAAATATATTGACTTAGGAAGATAAAGAAAAAATAGTTGTAGATTAATCCAGCCTACTGGTACACCCAGGGGAGAAAGCCATTCATGCTTTTATCTAACCCAGAATCATTTATATTGGATATATCTGTGAACGAATTGTGAATCAAGATGCTTTAGAATATACAGCAGATGTCAAGTCATAAGCCTGCATGTCAGTGGGCTCATAGTTGTGTTTACCATGTCAGATTTTAGGTATTAATCAATATGTCTTATGATACTCAATAAAAAGTAAAAATAAGAAGCAGCATAAAACTAATAATATAAACTGAAAATTATTAAATTCAATTTGATGACTAAATGCCTGAAAAATAAAAGTAAACTTTAAGATAGAAATAAAGTAGCAAATAGACAGTATTGATACCAGAAGTTTTGGGGAGTTCTCCCAGACTCACCTGAATTACTGGAGGGATCAGGGTCCTTTTTGGAGTTCTTAGTCTTGATAATAAAATAATTTAAGAATGGACTCTAAAGGAATTTCATGAACAATTTTATTAGAGTTTAAAATTCTTCACTGCAACAAATTATAAATTTCTACATCTTTCAGAAGATAAAGAAAGAGAAGAAAGAAAATAAGCTGTGTCATTTTAATTAAGCGAGCATGAAGTGCAAGGCCATGTCAAGGCAGAGAAGTAGCCTTAAAGTAGGACAGAATAAATCAAAATACCAAAGAAGTCACACTTAGGCTCTATCTAGTATCTAAAACACAAAGACAAGAAAAAATCATGTATTTTGAATTATGACTCAGAAGGGCCAACAGAACTTACACAATTTCATCTCCTCTGAAGATGGAGATTCTAAGAAAGAGAAGTTTATTGGCTTGTGAAAGGATAATTATCCCTCCTGTCTCTTTAGCTTGGCCTCCAGTAAACAGTACATTCATGAGAAGAGGCAATTAGGCACATGAGTGATAAGCCCAACTGAATTAACTCTTCAGTGATTTTGGTAAATTAGTATGCTAGGTCTCTTTGAGGTCAGAAAAATTGTTTGTTTGTTTGTTTTGTTTTGTTTTGTTTTAAATGAGCCCCTCTAGAACCCTGATCAAGGTTACTATATCAATATTGGATACCATTGTTGGTAGCGTGGTCATAACACTCCCTTATGAAAACTAAAAGCAATTAAAGAATACAGTTAACATTCCTTAATAATGAAATCAGGAGCTAAATAAACAAAAATATTTTTGCCATACATGGCAAGAAAGCTATACCCATTTCTGTCAAACATAATAGTCTTTAAAATTAATGTATTAGATTTTTAACTTTTTTTGTACCACTTTATAAGACTCTTTCTATTCTCATTTTATCATTTCAGATTTCTCCACACTGAGAGCATCATTATGGAACTCACCCTGTTTGTATAACATAATTAACAGGATGAGCAATTTGGTTAAACTTTTCAACTCTTCAGTTTTCCTCATTAGATTATAAACATTTTAAAGATTATTATACTTGACGGGTGACTCTAGAGAACATCAAAACACAAAACCACAAGCTCCCAACAAGTATTTGTTGAATCACATTAACTATTACTATTTATTTTCTTCAGTTTATGTCTCTTTTTTTTTAGCTTACTTTACTTTTATTTATATCAGCCATAAGATATTTCACTGACACTTTGGAGATGACCTACCCATAATTTTTAGATGCACCTTTCTGATACCATCTTAACTAAACACCGAGAATGGTTTGAAATAAAAGTATGCATAAACTATCCTGTGGTAATAAACTTGCTGTTTACTTGAAATGATAATTTCATGATGAAACCTAATTGTTTTCTAAGCAAGATTGCAAATTTCTATGCAAACTTGTTCATTTTTATTAAATAAGAGAAACTCTGGAGGTTTGTGTAATTTAATTTTATTAAGATTGAATACTTTTAATCATGCATGTAATGTTAATTGCTATCTGAAAGTTAGAGGATGTATATTAGAGTCATCCCACAGGTTAATACAGAAGCTAGCTCTAAAGTCTCTGGAAACTTTTATGCACAGATTCCAGCAAGCACACTTAAACAACACCCAAACACACAAAGCTTTGACTTCTGAAAAAAAAAAATTCTGTTCTACTACTTATATTCCAGAAAAATAATACAAAATTGTAGCTGAATAGTTTCCCCAGCATTATACTGGAATGTTTTTGTTTGTTATAAAATTCTTAGAATAAAGAATTTTTATTTTCTAAGATTCTAGGTTTCTAAGATTCAAATTAACACATACTGAGTTTCATATAGACATTTGCTTTCTTAATAAATCATCTACTCCTTGGCTTTTTTAGTGGAGTATAGATATTGGTTATTTTATGTGTATACTAAGAGGAAGAGAAAATGTAAGTTTGATGCTCAGTATTCTGAGGATGTGTTTCACTGAACAATGTAGGTTCTCTGCATTTTGTTTTATATACCATTTCCTCTATCTGAACTGACAACTCATCCCATCTTTTTTGCTCATCACTTTTTTTGTTCCAAATCCCTACTTACACCTAAAATGTGGGCTCATACATTTGTTATTCATTTGCTAAGCCAATGATCTACATTGAGTTAATTATACATTTTATGGTGTGTTGGTCTCAGTGTTCTTCTCCATAGGGATATTGCCCTGCCTGGCAGCCTCTGATTATTTTTGTACATCGACAATGGCTGCTGTTGATTGCACATAGAATATAACTTATTTTCGTCAGTTTTTACACACTCAAACATTTCTGTTGACTGATACATTTCCTTTACTTTAGACTCCTTTTCACACAGGTGCCACAACTTTAGGATACTGACATAATGTAAACTCATTCCTTCTATTTTCTAACAACTGCAGACGTTTTACACTCCTGTGTTTTCAGTAGCCAGCAGAAAAGATTGGTCTCTTTGTATATTCATTCATTATTTAGAGAGCCTAACATAAAATTGGTCAGAAAAATAAAAGCAGCCAGTTAAATAGTATATAAATAATCTTATTAAAACATTGGTTTTCATAAAAGGAATTTGTGAAAATTACAATTTTAGTGTGGTGGTAGGGTGGGGTTAAGCTGGGTGCCCTGAAGTTTCATAAACCCACACACCTACAGATACTTGATCTTCACAAAGATGCCAAAACCATACAATGGGAAAAAGATAGCATCTTCAACAAATAGGGCTGGTACAACTGGATGTCTACATGAAGAAAAATGCAAATAGATCCATACTTATTACCCTGCACAAAATGAAAGTCTAAGTGGATCAAAGACCTCAACATAAAGCCAAACACACTAAAACTGTTAGTAGAAAAAGTGGGGAAGAGCCTTGACCTTATTTGCACAGGAGACAACTTCCTGAACAGAACACCAACAGCACAGGCTCTATGATCAACAATCAATAAATGGGACCCCATGAAAATGAAAACTTCTGTAAAGCAATGGACAAGAAATTAAACAGCAACAGATAAAGTAATCCAATTAAAAAATAGAATACAGAGCTAAACAGAATTCTCAGTAGAAGAATTTGAAATGGCAGAGAAACACTTAAAGAAATGTTCAACATCCTTGGTCATCAGGGAAATGTAAATCAAAACGACCCTGAGATTTCACCTTACACCCATCAGAATGGCTAAGATTAAAAAGTCAAGTGACAACACATGCTAGAGAGGTTGTGGAGAAAGTGGATTATTTTTGTACATCGACAATGGCTGCTGTTGATTGCACATAGAATATAACTTATTTTCGTCAGTTTTTACACACTCAAACATTTCTGTATTGCTGGTACAAATGTAAACTTGTACAATCATTTTGGAAATCAATCTGGCCCTTTCTCAGAAAATTAGGAATAGTGCTACCTCAAGATCCAGCTATACCACTCCTAGGCATATATCCAAAAGATGCTCAAGTATACAACAAAGACATTTGCTTAGCCATGTTTATAGCAGCTTTATTCACAATAGCCAGAATCTGGAAACAACCCAGATGTCACTCAATGGAGGAATGGATACAGAAATTGTGGTACATTTACACAATAGAATACTATTCAGCAATTAGAAACAAGGACATCATGAATTTTGCAGGCAAATGAATAGAACTAGATAAGATCATCTTGAGAGAGATATCCCAGAAAGACATACATGGTATATACTCACTTATAAGTGGATATTAGACAAATAAAATAGGATAAACATACTAAAATCCATACACCTAAAGAAGCTAAGTAAGAAGGAGGATCCTGGTTAAGATGATCAACCCTCATTCAGATAGTCAAATGGGATAGACATCGGAAGCAGTAGAAGAACAAGAATAGGACAGGAGCCTACCACAGAGGGCCTCTGAAAGACTACCGATCAGGGTATTGAAACAGATGCTGAGACTCATAGCCAAACTTTGGGTATAGTTCAGGGAATCTTATGAAAGAAGGGGGAGATAGAAAGACTAGAAGGGGGTAAGAGGTCCACAAGGAGAGCAACAGAATCAAAACATCTGGGCACAAGGGTCTTTTCTGAGACTGATATTCGAACCAAGGACCATGCATGGAGATAACCTAGAACCCCTACACAGATATAGCCCATGATATCTCAGTCTCCAGTGGGTACCCTAGTAATGGGAACACAGCCTGTCTCTGACATGAACTCAGTTGCTGGCTCTTTTATCACCTCCCTCTGAGGGAGGTGCATCCTTACCAGGCCACAGAGGATAACAATGTAGCCAGTCCTGATGAGATCCGATAGACTAGGGTCAAGATAGAAGATGATGAGGACCTCCAGTATCAGTAGACTGGGTTAGGGCCTTGGAGAAGAGGAAGGGAGGGACGGATTGGGAGGTCATGAGGAAGGGACTTATATTGAGGATACGAAGTGAATAAATTGTAATAAATAATAATATATTAAAAATTTAGTGTGATTCTTCTTAAGATGTGTTTTATTTTTAATAGTCTGTACATTGCTGTTCTTCTTGTATGTCTGTCTTGTGAGGGTGTCAGATTCCCTAGAACTGGAATTACAGACAGCTATGAGATACCATGTATTTATTGGGAATTGAATTGAACCTGGGTCCTTTGAAAGAATAACAAGTGCTCTTAACTGTTGAGTCATCTCTCTAACACTAGTATATTTTATTTTTTATTACAATCACAGACACACAGAGAGACACACACACACAGACATACACACACATGTGTGTCTATGTGAATGTATGTGAACATAAGTACAAGCTCCCACTAAGGCCAGTAGAGGGCCTCAGGTTCCCTGTTACTGCATTTGTCTTTAGTTGTGAGATGTCTGATGTGAGTTCTAGGAACCAAAGCAGGCTCTCTCTAAGAGTAGTAAGGCCTCTTAACCACTTAGCTATCTCCTCCTAATTATTATAAGTTTTTACAGTATTTTAAACATATATAAATAAATTTACATTTAGTTTATTCCTCCCAATTAAATTATATTCTATATGCTATTATACCATTAGACATCAAATACCCCTCTACACACACTTTTGTATGACTTTACACATTATTGCAGTGATCTAGTATACAGTAACAAAACTGAAATTTGACAAAACAAATAAATGCCATTTTTTGTACATTTAATGAGCATCTACTCAGATTATAATTTATATGTTAATGCTTGAAAGTTTGTTGAGACTCCAGCGATTACAGTCTTAAAAATTAATATTCATCTGGGAAAAATCCCAAGTATTCAATGAAGCAATATATTCTGCATATTGAAAATTTAAAATGTTTAGAGGCAAATGTTTAAGTAGTCATAATTCCCAACATAACTAATGAAATAGTTTTACTGAAACTAATAGCTCCTTGGGATTTTAATGGCTTCTATCAGAATAGGCTCACTATTCCAAGAAAAGAATCTCATCATGTAACAAAAATACTGAAACAAAGTACTTATTCTATCTCCCTGTATCATCAGTCCCATCTGCAGCTGTCACATTTTACCAGGATGTCAACTTGTTTCCAAGCTTTCACCTCCACAGATTTGTAGGAGTGAATCATATTTATATAAAGGAAAAGTATTATAATATCAAAAAAGTAAAAAAGTATAGAAAATCTCATTTCAATAAAAACATTTAATTAGACCACATCTTTTTCAAGTACTTTTATACTTTTCATACTGACTGTTGCAAATTAATTGGACTTATATGCCTTCAAAGTGAAGAAATGCCCAATCTATGTTTTTTTTTTCTTTTTCTTTTTTTTTTTTTTTTTTTTTTTTTTTTTTTACGGCAGATTAGATTCAAACTGTATGAAAAAAACATAAAAGTTAACAAAGCTAGTGATTGGCTGGTAGACCTCCTCCTTTTGTTCCTCTCTATCAACCCCTATTTATGTGAAGAGAAGTTGACCGGCCTTTTGTTCTTTATTTCTTTGATGAGTTTTTATAGACAGGAACATTCAATAATGTTCAAATGATGGTTCTCAAATTAATAAGTTCTATGTCATGTGGTGAAACCTCAGCAAATTATTGTGTGGATATTGACAAACTCATTCTGAAATGTATATAAATGAAGAAAAAATCTCTGAAAAAAACAGCATAAACTATTAGTATTCTAGTTTTATTGATGATTTTACATCTGATTGGATGAAAGCTGTTGATTTTCAGTTCTCTTGTAAGATACCTTTCTAGTTGTGCTATATGTATATTCATGGCCTCACAGATTCATTTAGGCAGCATTCCTGGTAGCTCTGTCTTTTGGAAGAGAAAGTAAAAAGCAAACAAAGAAACAAACAAAAAAACAATGAGTGATAAAAAAGTGAATACAAAAGTAGGGTGAAGGAGCAGGGAAAAACAACAAAGATATTCGTTAATGACTCAAGATATTCTATTATTTTGTGTTTACCTAATTTAAATTATACACAGTACATATGACATGTGAAACTTTTGTTTCAATTGTTGTTCAGGATAGTCTAAGGTACCCTTAAAGCAATGTAAGCTATTGCTGTTGCCCTTGGTTGTCTCTCAGAGTTCGAGGAAAATTGTTATTGTTCAAAACACCACACACAGGGCTTTGAAGATTTAAGTTAGGTGGACTCTAAAAGTTTCCTTTCTGTGGTCTAGCTGTCATAGTACCAGAAAATACACTGTAAGCTGCTACAGGAAGAAAGCAAGACTATTCCTATCCAGCTGTGATGACTGGATAGCAATGACAAACCCTGCAAGAGTTCTTTAAACCCCACACTCAAATCTTGGTTGTAACTAACAGATGTCAAATTGGACTTGAGGCCCACACTGTAGGAGAAAAATCTAGAAACCTAGCCTCTCTGAGACTAGTAAGGTCATAGATCTTAGAAGAGAACATACTACCACCATGTAACTAGACCTGTACATTCCTATTTTCTAAAACCTATCCTTATACACGAAGATAATTGCAGCTATCATCCCATCACCAAGGACACCTTTCTTTACAGCAAATGAAAACTACTACTGAAAACCACAACTGACATGGTACCCAGATCAAGGGACTGTGAGGGGCTTAGCCCCAATGAATTCTTTGCAATACAATTAGTGCACCTAAGAATCAAAGAGCATCTTGGAACAGGGAGAGGAAATACCTACTATAATAACTGGAGGACTAGAGAATCTGCTGTGAAATTGTGTGTCCTAGAAATGATATAGAAGCTACACCTACGGTACCTAAACTGTAGGGCTGCACAAGTGATACCTGAATAATCATAGTATCAGTAGATGGGCTGAATAGGAAGGGAGAAAGCTCAAAGCCTAGACAATGAACAATCAATGACTACTGAAAAAGAAAGAATTATCTACTCCCAAGGATAAGCATTTATTGGTTATTCAACACAAAATACTCATTCCTGAATTCATATATATATATATATGAATATTTACATAAATGCAAACATACACACACACACACACACACACACACACACACACACATATATATATATATATATATAACACAGGGAAAGAACTCAGCAGGTTGTATGTATATATGTATGCATATATATATATACACACACATTTTTATGTATAAAATATATAGGCTAGA
The DNA here is from genome assembly GCF_030254825.1 of Meriones unguiculatus. Lineage (NCBI taxonomy): Eukaryota > Metazoa > Chordata > Mammalia > Rodentia > Muridae > Meriones > Meriones unguiculatus. The sequence continues at coordinate 81,494,523 of NC_083351.1, read as the reverse complement.
TATTTATATATTATATATTATAAAATACATAATATATTGCATGTAATATATTATATAATATATATATAATAGGACATAGGAAGAGCGGAAATGAGGAAAAGGAGAAGAAATGAAATTAATTCATTTATTTATTATTTATTGCAATTTATTCACTTTGTATCTCAGCTATAGCCCCCTCTCTGATCTTGTCCCAGTCCCACCCTCCCTTCCTCTTCTCCCCCTATTCCCCTCCCTTAGTCCACTGATATGGGAGGTCCTCCTCCCCTTCTATCTGACCTATCCTATCAGGTCTCAGCAGAACTGGCTGCATTGTCTTCCTCTGTAGCTTGGCAAAGCTGCACCCCCTAGGGGGAGATGATCAAACATCCAGCCACTGAGTTCATGTCAGAGACAGCTCCTGTTACTCTTACTAGCGAACCCACTTTGGAAATCAATCCTGCACTTTCTTAGACAATTAGGAATAATGCTACTTCAAGATCCAGCTATACCACTCCTAGGCATATATCCAAAATATGCTCAAGTATACAACAAGGGCATTTGCTCAACCATGTTCATAGCAGATTTATTTGTAATAGCCAAAATTTGGAAACAACCCAGATGTCCCTCAACTGAGGAATGGATACTGAAATTGTAGTACGTGTACACAATGGAATTCTACTCAGCTATTATAAACAAAGAAGTCATGAAAATTACAGGTAAATAGATGGAAATAGAAAAGATTATCCTGAGTGAGGTGTCCCAGAAGCAGAAAGACATACATGGTATATACTCACTTATAAGTGGATATTAGAAATATAATATAGGATAAACATACTAAAATCTTTACTCCTAAAGAAGATAAATAAGAAGGAGGTTTCTAGGGAAGATGTTCAAGCCTCATTCATAAGGACAAATGGGATAGACTTCAGAAGCAGGAGAAGACAGAGAACAGGAAAGGAGCCTCCTGCAGAGGGCCTCTGAAAGACTCTACTGATTGCAGTAACAAAACATATGTTGAGACTCAGCCAAACTTTGGGCAGAGTGCAGGGAATCTTATATAAGAAGGAGAAGATAGAAAGATCTGGAAGGGATAGGAGCTCCATAAAGAGACCAACAGAGCCCCCCCCCAAAAAAAAAACTGCACCCAGGGGTCCCTGAAAAGACTGATACCCCAACCAAGACCGGGACTGAGAGGACCTAAAACCCCTGCTCAGATGTAGCCCATAGACTCAGTCTCCAAGTGGGTTCCCCAGTAAGGAATTATACTTTTTTTAGAATTAAAAACACTTTTAATTAAAAAAGAAATGAGTAGTGGATACCTATGGGCCAGATGCTGCTTTGAAAAAAATTTCATTTTATGTCATAGACATAGGCTTAATAAGATTGCTTATTTCCCTGTGTAAGTATTGGTATTTTGTTTCTTGAATTAGACTAGTCTATTTTTATCAAGACTGAAGTATTTTGAAGCATCAATTTGTAGAATATAATATTTTATAAAATTTCTTTATAATGTATGTAGCATCTGTATCAGTGCCTCTCATTTGTGAGGATATTAATTTGTGTTCTTTCTTACCTTTAATGCTCTACTGGCCAGTCTTATGTCAACTTGACACAATCTAGAATTGTCTGATAAGAGGGAGCTTCAAATGAGACAATACCTCCATAAGATCCAGCAGTAAGAGCAGTAAGGGATTTTCTTAATTAGTGATTTATGAGGGGGACCCAGCCCATTGTTGTGGTTCCATTCCTATGCTCCTGGGTTATATATGAAAACAGTTTACCCAAGCTGTGGGAAGCAAGCCCACAAGCAGCACTCCTCTATTGCCTCTGCATCAGTCTCTGCCTCTAGGTTCCTGCCCTGTTTGAGTCCCCGTCCTGACTTCCTTCAATGATGAACAGCAATATGGAAGTGTAAGGTAAATAATCCATTTCCTACTCAACTTAATTTTTGGTCATGGTGTTTCATTGCAACAATACAAATCTTGACCTCAGTGGCAAAGTGCTTATTGAATTTATAAATTTTAAAAAGTATTATTTAAAAAATTACTATGATCAATTATTTAATTTTATTTTTTAATTTTACTTTTTCTTCACAATTTATTCATTGTATATCCCTACTGAAGTCCCCTCCCTCATCTCCTCCAGTCCCACCCTTCCTCCTTGTTCTTCTCATCCCCTTCCCCTAGTCCACTGAAAGGGGGAGTTCTCCATTATTGCCATGTACCCATAGCTTGTTAAGTCTCATCAGGACTGCCTGGATCCTTTTCCTCAATGGCTTGGCAAGGCTGCATCATCAGTGGCGAGTGATCTGAGAGCAGTCAGCTGAGTTCATGATAGAGGCAGCCCCTCCTCCACTCCCTAGGAGATCCACATGGAGACTGGGTTGCCAATAGGCCACATCTGAGCAATGTCCTCTCCATGCATGGTCTTCTGTTGGTGCATTAGTCTCTGCAGGAGCCCCTGGACTCAGATCATTTAGGTTTGTTGGTCTCCTTGTGGGGTTCCTGTCTCCTCCATGTCCCTCTAATCCCACCTCTCTCTTCCTCCATACTACTCCCTCTGCTCTGCGCAAAGTTATTGGTGCATCTACAAAATGTAATACTACACAGCTATTAAAAAAATTAAGCCAGGCACAGTGGTGTATGCTTATAATCCTTGCACACAGGGAGGCAGAAGCACAGGCAGAGGCAGATGGATCTCATCTCAGTGAGATTGAGGCCTATCCAGTCTACAAAGCTAGTCCAGGACAGCCAAAGTTACACAGAAAAAAAAAAAAAAAAAAAAAAAAAACTCTGTTTCAAAAATCAAAAGGAATCAAAAATCAAAAGGAAAAAAGGTTTAAAATGTATTTATTATTTGGTGAGAGATAGAAAGACTTGGAGGGGATAGGAGAGCAACAGAACCAAATAATCTGGGCACAGGGTTCTTTTGTGAGACTGATACTTCAACCAAGAACCATGCATAAACATAACATAGGACCCCTGCACAGATGTAGCCCATGACAGCTCAGTGTCCAAGAGGATTCCCCAGTAATAGGAACAGGGATCATCTTTGACATGAACTCATGGGCTGGCTCTTTGATTGTCTCCACCTGAGGGGGGAACAGCCTTACCAGTCCACAGAAGAAGACAGTGTAGCCAGTCCTGATGGGACCTGATAGACTAGGCTCAGATGGAAGCAGAGGAGGACCTCCCCTATTATTGGACTGGGGCAGGGGCATTGGAGAAGAAGAGGGAGGGATGATGGGGTTTGGAGGGGATGGGGAAGGGAGCTGCAACTTGGATACAAAGTAAATGAACTGTAATTAATAAAAATAAAATTAAAATTACAAAATAATTAATTTTTTAAAAAAATTCACTTTATAGCCTGGTTACAGCCCCCTCCCTCATTTCTTCCAGTGCCACCCTCACAGTCCCTGCCCCCATTCCCACCTCCCATTCTTCTTAGAGAAGTGGATGTCCCTAAGGTGTACCAACCCACCCTGGCACCTCAGTCACAGCAGAACTAAGTGACTCCTCTCCTACTGAGGCCTGACAAGACAGCCCAGCTAGTGGAAAAGGATCCCCAGGCAGATTACTGAGCCAGAGACATTGCCCAGAACAATTGTTTGGGAACCCACATGAAAAGCAAGCTGCACAACTGCTGTGTAGGGGGCCTATGCCCAGCCCATGCATGCTCTTATCTCAGTGGCCCAGTCTCTGAGCTCTCATTGGCCCAGAGCAGTTTATAGGTGTTCTTGTGTTGTCCTTGACCCTCTGGCTCCCTCAATCCTTCCTTCCACTCTTCCAGAAGACTCTCTGAGCTCTGCCTAGTGTTAGGCTGTGGATCTCTACACATTTCTATCATGTTTCTACCTTCAGCTGCTGGATGAAACCTCTCAGAAGACAGTTTTGCTAGGCTCCTGTCTGCAAGCATAGCAGAGTATCATTAATAGTGTCAGGGGTTGCTCTCTCCCATGGGGTGATTCTCACTTTGGGCCAGTTATTAGCTGGCCATTTCCTTAAGCTCTGCTCCATCTTTATCACTACACTTTTGTAGGCAGACAAAATTGGGATCAAAAGTTTTATGAGTGGATTGATATCCCCTTTCCTCTCCTGGAAAACCCACCTGGCCACAGGAGATGGTGACGTCAGGCTCCATATGACCTGCTGCTAAGCTTCTCATCTAGGGTCGGATCCAGAGACTTGCAGTCACCTCCCTGTCCCAGAGATGACCCCTGCCAATTTCTGTTCTTTTTCCCAGCCCATCCAACTCCCATTTTCCCCATACCTGAAATCCACCTCTGTCCCTCTCCTCAGTCTCTCTCCCATCCAGTTGTGTTCTCTTTCTGTTTTAGATGTTTATTTTATTTCCCCCTCTGAGTGAGATTAAAGTCTGTAAAGAAAGAAATGAAGAAGATATCAGAAAATGGAAAGCTATCCTATACTCATGGATCAGTAAGATTAACATAATAAAAATGGCTATTTTACCAAAAGCAGTCTACAAATTCATTGCAATTCCCATCAAAATTCTAACACAATTTTTATAAACCTTGAAAGATCAATTCTCATTTTCATATGAAAAAAAACAGGATTGCTAAAATAATCTTATACAATAAAAGAGCCTCTGGAGGTATCACCATCCCTGCTTTCAAGCTGTATTTCAGAGCAATTAGTAATAGTAATAATAATAATAATAATAATAATAATAATAATAATAATGTGTGGTACTAGCATAAAAAGAGAAAGATTGATGAACGGCATCTAGTCGAAGACCCAGAAATAAACCCACACACCTATGGACACTTTAATTTTGACAATGAAGTCAAAATAATAAAATAAAAAAGCAACTTCAACAAATGGTATTGGTTGTCTAAATGAATTCTAACTGGATATCTGCATGTGGAAAAATGTAAATAATTCCACATTTATTACCCTGCCTCAAATCAAGTCCATATGGATCAAAGACATCAACGTAAAATTGGATGCACTAAATCTAATAGACGAGAACTTTAGGAATATCCTTGAACACATTAGTACAGGAGACAACTCCCTGAACAGAACACCAACAGCTTTGACAGTAAGATCAACAATTAATAGATAAGACTGCATAAAATTAAAAACTTCTGTAAGGTAATAGGTAAAAATAGCAGCTTACAGAATGGGAAAATTTCTTCACCAACCCTACATCCAACAGAGGGCTAAAAACCAAAACACATACAAATTCAAGAAATTAAACATAACAAACCAAGTAATCCAACATAAATGGGGTACAGAGCTAAGTAGAGAATTCTAAATTGAGGATTTGCTAATGCTAGAGAAACAGTTAAAGAAATATTCAATGTCCTTAGTTGTAAGAGAAATGCAAATCAAAATGACTTTGAGATTCTGTCTTTTAAAACATTATTACTATTCATTACAGTTTATTCACTTTGTATCCCAGCTCTGGCCCCCTCCCTCATCTCCTCTGAATTCCATCCTCCCTCTTTGAGAGTCTGTCTTACACCCATCAGAATAGCTTAGTTCAAAAACTCAAGTGAGAGCGCATTCTGGCCAGGATGTGGATCAAGAGGAACACTCCTCCATTGCTGATGGGAGTGCAAACTTCTATAACCACTTTGGACATCAATCTGGTGGTTTTTTTTAGAAAATTGGGAATAGTTCTCACTCAAGACTCAGCTATAACACTTGGGCATATACCCAAAAGATGCTTCACCTTACCACAAGGACACTTGCTCATAGCAGCTTTATTTGTCATAATCAGAAACAGAAAACAAACAAACAAACAAACAAAAAACCTAGATGTCCCTTAACTGAGGAGTGGATAAAGAAATTGTGGTACATTTACATAATAAATTACTACTGAGATACTAAAAACAAGGATATTAAGAAATTTGCAGGCAAATGAATGGAACTAGAAAATGTCATCCTGAGTGAAGTAACCCAGACTCAGAATGACATGCGTGGTGTACATGGCATGTATTCACTTAGAAGGGGATTTTAGCCAAAACTAACCATGCTACAATCCAGAGACCTCCCCCGCCAAATGCCAAGTAACAAGGAGAGTCCAAGTAAGAATGCTTGAATTTTATTTCTCTTTTTAATTGCATCATTGTTTTTGCACTAATCACAATTGGGTTACACGGCACATTACATTGCTTTGGCCAACACTATTTTGCATAAATGAAACCCTATCATAATAAATCATAATACTAATCTTAATGTAAGTTTTTGCTAGGATCACACAAGAAAAATAAAATAAAATTTTAACTTCTCAGAAATGTGTCCTCATTATTTTTAAAGTCTTATCTGTTATATCTTATCTTTTTTTCTTTTTCCTTTCTCTTTGTCTTTTGTTCTTTCTAATTTTCACTTTTTTGTTTCATAAACATGTGGAATACTGAGATAAACACAAATATTGAAACAATAGAGAGAACTTCAATTCCAAGAAAAGAAAAGTTGAGAATTTTGAAATATTTGTGTAAGTAAATGGAAATATCTTGGAGTGTAAGTTATGAGCACATTAATAATACAGGCAGACCAGATGTTTGTTTATTATAAACAATTGAACCAACATTCCAAGTCTCTCATGAATCCTTTCCAACACAGACAATTTCTAAATATTTTTCAAGACAATATTTCAAATAGATGGTTTTATTTTAAATGTATTATTGGAAATTTACAGAGAACTAGACTCATCAATTTATTAGAAGACAGAGAAAATTTACATATTAAATGAGACAAACATATATAAGTTTAAGTTTCTGAAATAGTTGTTTTAATAAAAAAATAAATCAGCGTTATATAGTCAAAAACAAATCTGCCTAAAATCCACGGGGTATGAGAAAAACAGGTATGATCATCTTGGTCAGATTGTTTATATTGGTTTTAAATTAAACTATTAGTAATTTTTTCTTGGAGTTTGTCAAGTATATTTGCTGACATTTTGTGTTGCTCTCATTTACAGAGACACCCTTCTCTCCTTTTTCTAGAGAGTGCATGCTTGTTTAAATTTATTAAGGAGAAAATATTTTGGAATATAGAAGCTCATGCATTTACAGCTGGTTTTCTGAACAATTTTTTCAAGAAATAAGAAAAAAAATTATCTGATTCAAAAAAATACACTGCCATGTGCTGAGCAGCATCTGAGTGGCATTCTTCTGCTCCTAATTACTTAGGCCTGTACCCATCCCTAACTCAGCATCTAACTACATTTGGGGTAAAGTCTTTAAGGGTGTCTGACAGTAACCCAAGGCCATCAAGACAGGCTTTAATCTTTTTTTTTTCTTCTTTTTTCTTTTTCTTTTCTTTATTAATTACACTTTATTCAGTTTGTATCACCCCAGTGGTTCTCTCCCTCCTCCTGTCCCAATCCCTCCCTTCTTCCACCCTCTGCATGCATGCCCCTCCCCAAGTCCACTGATAGGGGAGGACTTCCTTTCCTTCCTTCTGATCCTAGTCAATCAGGTCTCATCAGGAGTGGCTGCGTTGTCTTCTTCTGTGGCCTGGTAATGCTGCTTCCCCCCTCAGGGGGAGGTAATTAAAGAGCAGACCAACCAGTTCATGTCAGAGACAGTCCCTGTTCCTATTACAATGGAACCCACTTGGGATACTGAACTGACATGGTCACAGACAGGCTTTAATCTTATGGGTTGAGGAATAGCCAAACACTGACCACTTTAAGAGCAGACTCAAACTGATGGAAGTTTTTTGAATGCTGAACAAAAACTGATCACCTCTCTCTGGGGGATGCAGTCTAGCCAGGCCACAGAGGAACACAATGTAACCAGTCCTGATGAGACCTGATAGTCTAGGGTCAAATAGAAGGGGAGGAGGACCTCTGCTATCAGTGGGCTAGGTGAGGGACATAGTGGCAGAAGAGGGAGTCAGGGAGGGATTGGAAGGGGATGAGGGAGGGAGCCACAGCTGGGATACAATATAATAAATTGTTATAAATGATAAAATAATAATAATAAAACTGATCAGGGTCACAGCATGGATTTGGGACCCAGACTGTGGTACTGGATTCTAAGGAAGGTGTTTTTTTTGTTTTGTTTTGTTTTGTTTTTTTATACAAAACAAAACAAAGCACCCCCTCCAAACCCATAACCAGTTAACAACCAGATAACCAGGTGTAGGAATATAAGTGTGATGGGGAAGCATTACATCATTTTGACTAGCTAAACATAATTTTGTTCCAAATGTATTATGTTGAACCTAAGTAGCTAGACAAAGCACTTTAAACTGATTGGCTGGGATTTAGGGTAGGGGAGCTCTTGAGGGCTTTCCAGCTTTCTGGGAGTAAGAAACATAGCAGGATGTTGCAGTCTTAACTGTAACAGAACATGTATCTTTAATTCAAACAGAACTTGCATTTATCATCCATTGTTTTATTCTAAGCACCAAGTACTGAACTATTAAATTGTATCCTGGTCTCATGCATGTAGGCCTGAGAACTTGAATTTAATTTTGCCTTATAATCAAAATGGAGACATGGAGGCAAGACAGTTTCTTACTGAAAGGCAACAGAAGAATTAAAGCAGGTCTCATCAAAGGGGATATAGAGTTTAAACAGGTTACAAAAATCCATGTGATTATTTTTCTGAAAAGAACAAAAAATGCTGACACAGACATGAACACAGAGAAAAATCTTGTAAGACAAGGTGGCTAAAATGGAAATAAACAACAACAAAACTGCAAATCAAGAGCAGATATTTCAGAAGTGATCAATAATCAAGGACAAATGATTCAGAAGAGAGCAATGCTCTTGGTCTTTCTTTTTGGTTTTTTTGTTTGCTTGTTTGTTTGTTTTGGGGTTTTTTGTTTGTTTGTTTTTACAGTCCATATGATTTTATTTAGAAGATGTAAAAACTTTAATGTCCCAGGGGTCTTTTCTGAGACTGTTTCTCCAACCAAGGACCATGAATGGATATAACCTAGAACCTCTGCCCAGATGTAGCCCATCGCAGCTCAGTATCCAAGTGGGGTCCCTAGTTAGGGGAACAGGGACTGTCTCTGACATGAACTCAATGGCTGGCTCTTTTACTTTCTCCCCCGTCCTCCCTGAGGGAGGAGCAGCCTTGCTAGGCCACAGAGGAGGACATTGCAGCCTGTCCTGATGAGACCTGATAAACTAAGGTCAGATGGAAGGGGAGGAAGACCTCCCCTATCAGTGGACTTAGAGAGGGGCAGGGAAGAGGTGAGGGAGGGGGCTATAGCTGGGAAACAACGTAAACTGTAATTAATAAAAAAGAAACAAAAATAAAAGAAACCAGTCCATTCAGAAAGACTAAATTCAGAACCTAGATAAAGAGAACTTTAAAAAAAAAAAAAACATGTTTAATATTTTAAAATGACTTCTCCATCCATGTAAATTAACCTCATGATTCATAATAATCTCCCCCTATGATTGATGGGCCTTAAAGGGGTCTTTTCTGAGACCATGTATAGAGATAACCTAGAACCCCTGCTGGGATGGAGCCCATGGCAGATCAGCAGCCAAGTGGGTTCCCTAGCAAGGGGAACAGGGACTGTCTCTGACATGAACTCAGTTGCTGGACTGGTTTCTGAATCTAGCCTAAATACAGGCCTGAAACTTAGGCAACCATAAAGAACCATGGATCTAAACCCAAAAAAGTGCTTCCAGTAGCATTGTTTATAGGCCCCAAGAAGATGTTAGAGAGTTGAAGGAAGGAACACAAGCAAAGAAGGAAGTATGGAATCTAGCTTCTCTTTCAGTGCCATTGAACCCTGTGTGATTTGCCAAGGGAGGCCAGAAAATGTCTGTATTGTTCATGGCAAAACTGTACATCTCATGTCATTTTTCACATGCAAAGAAGCTAGAACTGTGAAATAAGCCCTGCCCAGTATGCAGACAGCCAGTTAAGATGATTGGGCTAACTTATTTCAGCTAGCTGACCTTCCCATAAAAACAGAATTTTATAACTGTGTAACTTCCAAAGTTAAACAACATGTAGGTTTTATTTTATTTTATTATTTTAGCCAATAAAGCCAGAATAGTGTCCTGGTCTATGTCATATTCACTGTATAAATTTATCTTTGAGAGTAAGAATAGTGAATATTTCGTTTTGTTTTAGGAAATTTTCTCTTGGTTATATATTTTGCATTTGGGTTTTAATGTAATTTGCATTGACTAAGTAGCTCCTTTTTCATCCTTAATTAATATTCTCCACTTGGAAGGATGTTTGGAAGTGAACTCAATGTTCTTGGTCTTAACATTTGATGTTTTACCTTTAGAATTTTGAGAAAATAGATTTAAGATTTTTCTAAAAAGTATTAATTAATGTTATTAATTAGGTTTTTTCTTTTTTATTTATTTTTATTTTATATATTTTTTATTTATTACAGTTTATTCACTTTGTATCCCAGCTGTAACCCACTCCTTAGTCCCTCCCCATTCCACCATCCCACCCCACCCTCCCTCCCTTTTTTCCTCCCATGTCCCTTCCCAAGTCCACTGATAGGAGATGTCCTCCTCTCCTTCCATCTGCTCCAAGCCTACCAGGTCTCATCAAGACTGGCTGAATTGTCTTCCTCTGTCACCTGGTAAGGTTGCTCTCCCCTCAGGGGGAGGTGATCAATGAGCCAGCCACTGAGTTCATGTCAGAGACAGTCCCTGTTCCCCTTACTAGGGAAGCCACTTGGAGACTGAGTTGCCATGGGCTACATCTGTGCAGGGGTTCTAGGTTATCTCCATGAATGGTCCTTGGTTTCATTATCAGTCTCAGAAAAGACTCCTGGTACTTTCTTAGATAAAAATGAAATATCTGTTACCAATGACAAGATTGAAACTGAAAACAAAATACATTTAAAATCAACTTTATTAAAATAAAATTATAGAATTAAAAAAATAATTATGAAAACTCTTTAGGCCATAATTTATGGAAAACAAACTAAAATTATGCAACTTATGAAATCAAAACATCACTCAAGAAAGCACAAGACACACAATTAAAGTCAGGAAGTAGAAAAATGAATGAGTTAATACAGGAGAATATACATATCCAAGTAATTTACAAAATGAAGAGAAGTATAATCTTATGCCTAACAAACCAAAGGGATAATGGTAGAAAAATAATACTCTGAATAAGTATCAGGATGAAAATTAACTCTCAAAATAGAAAGGATGACAATAACCACAAATAACTACTATTCTCTCAGCACAAATATAAAGTCTATAGGAAGTGAGTAATTTTCTAAGAGAAACATAATTTACATGTTTTGCTCCAGTAAAGAATTTTAAATAACTTAATTTTTATGCAAGAAATAGATAATTCTAAAGGGCTATCCAGAATAAGTGCGTGGCCCAGATGATGATTAAAAAAACAAAAACAAAAAACAAACAGACAATTCCAGTGACACCAATGTGCTGCAACCAACATGTGGAGGTTGTGGGGAAGGGGGCACTTACAAATTCATTTATGAGAATATGGATCTCCACCTATGTCCATGTCTTCCCTGCTGTGATGCATTCTCCAATGCAGGGCGTGGGATACCCACTCAAGATGAGAGATCTCACAGTAGTCCTACAACTTTAGTACACTCATGAAAAATTTCACAGAGTGAAGCAGGAAGGACGGAACCTGACTTCCGTACTTTCTCTTGCTCTCTCCGTGAATGCAGGCATTGCAGCAGGGACGTTAGTTTTGAAAGTGATGGCGATGCTGCAAAGAGCAAAGAAAGACTTCTAACACAGGTCTGCATCTGCCTATGTACCCAGTGTGGTTCCCATCACAGGAAACTCTCTGTGATGTGCTGTGATAGACTTCACAGTAGGTGTTTTCACTCCAACAAGAGTACCTCACAAATTCAAAGTTTGTAGGAACATTCCTTGTTGCTTTGCAGCAATTTAATTTACTTTTTGAATATATTATACTATGGTCTCATGACTTCCTTGATTTGTTCCAAATGATTTAACCAATGGATATAGACCACACACACACACACACACACACACACACATACAGACACTTCTTCAGTTTGTAATAAAACCTACTTTTTAATTTCCAGATATACAACATATATCTGGGTGATGTACCATCACAACATTAATATTTAAACACAATAACTATTCCAAATAAAAGACTATTATAGATCAACCTCAATTATGTAAATACTATCGCAGTTATTTGAAAATAATTTTAACTAAAAAATATATAGGCTAAGGTCAGATGGAAGAAGAGAAGGACTTCCCTATCAGTGCACATGGAGAGGGACATGAGAGGAGATGAGGGAAGAAGGGTGGGATTTTGAGGTAATGAGGGAGGGGGCTAGAGCTGGGATACAAAGTGAATAAACTGTAATTAATATAAAGAATAAAAATTAAAAAAGGTAACAGCATGCTAAAATGTATAATGATTAAGTCAAAATTGTTTCAATATCACAGGGATAGAATAATATTGCAAAATCTATTAATATAATCAATGTTATAAATAGATATAATGAGGAAAATTGCCTTTCCTTGCCTTGAAAACTTTAGGTTGAGTTATTATTAGTTTAATTTCCACAAAGGAATATCAGACTTATCAGAGTAAAACAATTCCTCAACAGCATAGTTTTAATTGGATACTTAAATATAAATAACACAAGTCTAAAAGAATCTGAAACACTGACAAATTAGCATTAAATTAAAAGATAAGGCAAATGAGGCTTATAGTTACATATTTGAATTTTATATTGATATACTAAAAATAAAATCTGAATAAAGAAACAGAAGTCTAAGACATAGAAAGAAAAAAAATGAGTCTTATTTTTCACATAGGTGATACTTTACATACGAAAAAATTAGAATCAATGTGCAAGAGAGGGCAGCATGGAGAGTAAAAAAGAGAGAGGAAGAGAGGGAGAGTTGCAATTAATCTCCCCCAGCTAAGAGCCCTCTAATGCAACACAAATATGTTAACATTGTAATCATTATGCACAAGCAAAGCATTTATATATTTATGAATTTATGTTATTGCGCATGCTCACCATGTGCGCGCAAGGGCACTCACGAGTGTGTGTGTGTGTGTGTGTGTGTGTGTGTGTGTGTCCACCACATAAAAAAACCGACGGAGAAAAACCACATGATCATCTCCTCAGATGCTGAAAAGGCATTTGACAAAATCCAACATCCATTCATGTTTAAAGTATTGGGAAGATCAGGGATACATGGCACATACATGAACATAATAAAGGCAATATACAGCAAGCCTATAGCCAATATCAAACTCAATGGACAGAAACTTAAAACATTTCCACAGAAATCAGGTACAAGGCAAGGTTGCCTACTCTCTGCATATCTCAGCAATAAGACAATTGAAGGAGAACAAAGAGATACAAATTGGAAAGGAAGAAGTCAAAGTATCACTACTTGCAGCTGATATGATAGTATAATTGAGTGACCCCAAAAATTCTACCAGGGAACTCCTACAGCTGATTAACACCTTCAGCAAAGTGGCTGGATACAAAATTGACTCAAGGAAAAAATCAGTAGCCCTCCGGTATACAATGACATAAAGACTGAGAAAGAAATTAGGGAAACAACATCCTTCACAATAGCCACAAAGGACATAAAGTACCTTGGTGTGAACCTAACCAAGGAAGTCAAAGATTTGTATGAAAAAAATTTCCAGTCTCTGAAGAAAGAATTAGAGGAAAATAACAGAAGATGGAAAGACCTCCCATGCTCATGGCTTGGCAGGATTAATATAGTAAAAATGGCCATCTTACCAAAAGCAATCTACAGATTCAATGCAATTCCCATCAAATTACCAGCACAATTCTTACAGACCTTGAAAGAAAAATTCTCACCTTCATATGGAACAAGAAACCCAGAATTGCTAAAACAATTTTCTACAGTAAAAGATCTTAACCATCCCTGATCTCAAGCTGTACTATAGAGCAACAATACAAAAAACTGCATGGGGAGACTCTTCTGCTTCAATGGCTGTAAAGGCCTGAATGGTCATGGCTGCATTACGCTGTTGTGAGACTCTAATCTTGCATATATACCACAGGCAAACCAAGGAGACCAACACCAGAGGGCCTGCTAACTCTCCCATGCCCGCCCATTCCTTCAGATGATTCATGGCTACAGCAATCCATGATGATAATCCTGTGGCTAGTCCTGCATCCACTCTGGTAGAATTTACCATGACAATGGCCACTCTCAGCTGCTCCATTGTAGTATCGAATTCTCCAGTCCAATTAACTAAAATATAGCTAGACAATTGTTTAGACAGATTTGCAGCACAGGAAAAATTCTCATGTTGTATGCTTGTGACTCAAAGTCCAGCATACTTTCATTGACAGCCAAGTTGAGCCATTTGCCATAGGGTATCAATTTGATCCTGCACGAGGTCAATCCTGATTGAACGCCATCAAGCCTCCTTCTAGTTAAGCATTAATTTCTTTTTGTACATCTAAGGCATGAGCTACATGGGCTAAAGGATTATTCGGGGTCTGAGCAGTCTGCACAGTATGACTCATGGCTAATGCCGCGGTGGTAGCTCCAACAGCCGCCAATGAGATGGCAGTAACAATGGTGGCTGTAATTCCAAGATCCCTTTTCTGTCTGAAGAGAGTCATAGCATGAGGGGCATCAACGGGCACAGGCACCCAGCGAGGCATGCGAGTAACCAGGGCATACCTAAATTTACTAGCATTCTCCCCAAGCAGGGTTGGCTACCATAAAAAGCTAAAATGTTATGCTCAGGATGCAAAGCTAAGCACTGCACTCAGGGTCAGCTACTTTCAACCCAGAGAAGAGCATGTCTGATTGATGCGGGTTGATGCCCCAGGTCCCACCTCTGAGAAAAAGGTATCAGACGGGTCTGATGCTCTTTGGGTGGAAGACACCTAAATGAACATCAGTACAAAGTCCCAATTTATTTCTAATATCAGAGATCAGACCTCTACTCTTGCCTGTTGCGTCTAAAACAAAAAAGGGGGAACTGTAGAGATCTGCGTAATGCCGTGCCTTAAAGAAGGAGCTGGTTTCCACCTTCCACCTTCCTGATGGTGAGTGCTCTCTGTCACAAACAACTCCACATTTGGCTAAGACTGAGGATCTGGCTTGCTTCCATGTATGTGGACCTATCTGCATTGCCCACATGGCATGCTGGGGTTGGCTACCAAGAGGCTATTTAAGCTGTGGGCTGGCTTTCCCCAGGGTCAGATGATTGTTCAAGGTTCCTGAATAAACTGCATTGAAAAAAAAAAAAAAAAACAAAAACAAAACAAAACAAAATGCATGGTACTGGCATAGAAACAGACTGGTGTATCAATGGAATTGAATAGAAGACCCTGACATAAATCCACACACTTGTGAACAACTGATTTTTGACAAAGATGCCAAAGCCATTCAATGAAAAAATTACAGCATCTTCAACTAATAGTGCTGGTCTAACTGGTTGTCTACATGTAGAAAAATGAAAATAGATCCATACTTATCACCCTGCACAAAACTGAAGTCCAAGTGGATCAAAGACCCCAACATAAAACCAGACACATTAAACTGCTTAGAAAAAAAGTGGGGAAGAGCCTTGAACTCATTGGCACAGGAGACAACTTCCTGAACAGAACACCAACAGCACAGGCTCTAAGAGCAACAATCAATAAATGGGACCTCATGAAACTGAAAAGCTTAGGTGTAGCAAAGGACACTGGTGTCAGACCAAATGACAGCCTACAAATTGGGAAAGGATCTTCACCAAGCCTATATCTGACAGAGGACTAATATTCATTATTTATAAAGAACTAAAGAAGTTAAACAACAACAACATAAAATCAAGTAATCCAATTTAAAAAAAATAAAAAAAATGGAATACAGAGCTAAACAAAGAATTATCAACATAGGAATACAGAATGGCAGAGAAAGAAATGCTTAAGAAATGCTCAAAGTCGAGGGGAGGGGCAAGATGGCGGCGCCGGGAGGACTCTCATTCTGAGCAGCAGCACAGCAGGATCAGCACAGTGAACAGCAATCAGAACTCTCGGCCATAAAACACAGTCATTGTGTTTCCCAGGTGAGAGGATACCCCACGGTGGGGGATTCAATCAGCTTTTAACTCACCCGGCTAAACCACGGAAGAGATCCCGGTTCCGCCAGATGCTTGGCTGCCAGCCGCCAGCCTCAGCCCCAGCCCAGAGCCACAAGCCAGTGTCTCTGGTCACGGTCCCAGACTGAACCTTGGGCACCACACTATCAGAGACTGGAATTTTCAGTCGAGAGATAACCCCAGGGTACAGGAAACGATTGGGACCGGCCTTAGGTCACCCAGACATCCCCTGGAAAAGACTCGGGTGGGTTCCACGGGCACCCCAGGAGCCAGCCCGGAGCCAGAGCCGGGGACCCAGGTTCCAGCACAGAGCCCTGCCTGCCTGCGCGCCTGATTCGCCGCCAGAGATAGAAACGGCAGGTCTGATCTCAGAGCACTCAGCTCACCCCCAACCTGAAAAGGTCCCCGGAAAATTACCCAGCTTAGGGAGCCACTCAGACTCCCAAAAGCCGCAAAGGCAGACACAGGCAGTTTCTGCGCACCAGACAGCTGCCAGAGACTGAGCCGCCATCACACAGCTGTGCTCCAGGCACAGGCAAATTTCTGTGGCCAGCCAGCTGGCGGACACTGAGCAGTGTGCACAAGGGCAAAAAAAGACACTAGGAGTCCGTGTCTCCAGAGAATCCACGGGGAAGGAAGGAAACTACTGATCTAAATCACCCAATCCTTCCCTAGAAAAAGTCTAGCAGTCTAGTGGGGCTGAGGCGCCAGCACTCAGCTGTGCTCCAGACACAAGCACAAACAGTTGAGGCGCGCCTGATGTCCAACTGGGTCACAGCAGCTGATCATTAAATTTGCAACAAGAAACCCAGAAACAGGGCAGCTGCCCTCAGGACTTCCCTGGGTGAGAGGAGAACCCTCTCGACTAACAAAGACCACAGTTACCACTCAGGTCTATATCCCTGAGGTGAGCAACTCCTGAAAAAACACCAGCCATCCAGGGACTATACCCAAAAAGCTGAGAAGACATCCTTCAGGAAAATCCAGCTTTCTGCAAAGGGGATTCTCTCCACCACAGGATCCCCAGGAACCACCAGAAAATAACCCCAAACTCCTAAGATAACACAATGGGTAGAGGCCAGCATAAAAGCTCAAGTAACAAAACACAGAGCAATATGGCATCTCCAGAACCCAGTTGCCCAGGGGCAAGTAGCCCTGGACACCCCACCATAACTGAAATCCAAGAAGATGACCTAACAAGTATGTTCATGAAGATGATAACAGAGGAAACAAATAAGATTCGTAAAGACATAGAGGAAGATGAACTCAAACAGAATATTGTCATCCGTAAAGAAATAGAGGAAGCTGCAGCCAAACAGTTTATGGCCTTTAGAAAGGAAATGCTTAAAACACTGAATGAAATGATAGAAACAGAGTTGAAGGAACTAAAAGAAAAACAGGAAAGTACAATCAGACAGGTGAAGGAAGTAAACAAAACAACTCAAGACCTGAAGATAGAATTGGAAAAATTAAAGAAAACACAAATGGAAGAAATAATGGAAAGGAAGAATCTAGGGAAGAAAACAGGAACTACAGAGGTAAGCATAAGCAACAGACTACAAGAGATGGAAGAAAGAATCTCAGGTGTAGAAGATACAATGGAAGAAATCAATGTATCTGTCAAAGAAAATGTTAAATCCGAAAAATTCCTGACACAGACCGTCCAAGAAATGCAAGACAATATGAAAAGACAAAACCTAGGAATAATAGGTATAGAGGAAAAAGAAGACTCCCTTCTCCAAGGCCCAGAAAATATTTTCAACAAAATCATTGAAGAAAATTTCCCCAAGCTAAAGGAGAGGCCAATTAGAATACATGAGGCCTACAGAACACACAACAAATTTGACCAGAAAAGAAAATCCTCCCGCCACATAATAATCAAAACAGTAAGTATACAGAACAAAGAAAAAATACTAAAAGCTGCAAGGGAAAAAGGCCAAGTAACATATAATGGCAAACCCATTAGAATCACACCTGACTTTTCAACAGAGACTATGAAAGCCAGAAGGGCCTGGACGGATATCATGCAGACCCTAAGAGAACACAGATGTCAGCCCAGGCTACTATACCCAGCAAAACTCTCAGTCCTCATAGATGGAGAAAACAAGATATTCACTGACAAAAACAAATTTCAACAATACCTACAAACAAATCCAGCATTACAGAAGACACTGGAAGGGAAAATACAACCCAAGAAAGCTAGCTACATTCAAGAAAACACAGGAAATAAATAACCTCACTTCAGTAAAACAAAAAGCAACCAAGCACACAACCTGAGGACCACAGCCAACATCAAAATCAAGAGATCTAACAGCCACTGGTCATTAATCTGTCTCAACATCAATGGACTCAACTCTCCAATAAAAAGACACAGATTAACAGAATGGATACGTAAACTAAACCCAGCAATCTGTTGCATACAAGAAACACACCTAAGAAACAAAGATAGACATTACCTGAGGGTAAAGGGTTGGAAGACGACTTTCCAAGCAAACGGACCCAAGAAGCAAGCAGGAGTAGCCATTCTAATATCTGATAAAATAGACTTTCAACCAAAATTAATCAAAAGAGATGGGGAAGGACACTTCATACTCATCAAGGGAAAATTCCACCAGGAAGACATCACAATCCTGAACATATATGCCCCAAATACAAGGGCACCCACATTTGTGAAAGAAACATTGATAAAATTTAAAGCACATATAGATCCACACACATTAATAGTGGGAGACTTCAACACCCCACTCTCAACAAAGGACAGGTCAACCAAACAGAAATTAAACAAAGAAACAATGTCTCTGACAGAGGTCATGAATCAAATGGACCTAACAGACATTTACAGAACTTTACACCCAAACACAAAAGAATTTACCTTCTTCTCAGCACCTCATGGAACCTTCTCCAAAATAGACCACATAGTGGGTCACAAAGCGAGCCTCAACAGATACAAGAAGATTGAAATAATCCCATGTATCTTGTCTGATCACCATAGAATAAAGCTGGACCTCAACAATAACAGAAATAACAAAAAGCCTACACACACATGGAAACTGAACAACTTGTTACTAAATGACAGCTGGGTCAGGGAAGAAATAAAGAAAGAAATTAAAGTCTTTCTAGAAATCAATGAAAATGAAGATACAACATACCCGAACTTGTGGGACACAATGAAAGCAGTGCTAAGAGGAAAGTTCATAGCACTAAGTGCCTTCAAGAAGAAATTCGAGACAGCTCATTCAAGCACCCTAATGGCTCACTTAAAAACCCTAGAAAAAGAAGAAGCAGACACACCAAGAAGGAGTAGACAGCTGGAAATAATCAAACTCAGGGCTGAAATCAATAAATTGGAAACAAATAAAACAATTCAAAGAATCAATGAAACCAAGAGCTGGTTCTTTGAGAAAATCAACAACATCGACAAACCCTTAGCCAGGCTAACTAAAAGGCAGAGAGACACCACCCAAATCAACAAAATCAGAAATGAAAAGGGGGATATAACTACAGACACTGAGGAAATCCAAACAATCATTAGGACTTACTTCAAAAGTCTATATGCCACAAAATTTGAAAATCTAAATGAAATGGACAATTTTCTTGATCGATTTGACTTACCAAAGCTGAACCAGGACCAGGTAAATCAACTAAATAGACCTATATCCCCCAAAGAAATAGAAGCGGTCATCAAAAGTCTCCCATCCAAAAAAAGCCCAGGACCAGATGGCTTCAGCGCAGAAGTCTACCAGAACTTCAAAGAAGAGCTAACACCAATTCTCCTCAAACTATTCCACAAAATAGAAACAGAAGGAATATTACCAAATTCATTCTATGAAGCCACAGTCACCTTGGTACCTAAACCTCACAAAGACTCAACAAAGAAAGAGAATTTCTGGCCAATCTCCCTTATGAACATTGATGCAAAAATACTTAATAAAATACTTGCAAACCGAATCCAGGAACACATCAAAGATATTATCCACTATGACCAAGTAGGCTTCATCCCAGGTATGCAGCGGTGGTTCAATATACGGAAATCCATCAATGTGATCCACCATATTAACAAACTGAAAGAAAAAAACCACATGATAATCTCCCTAGATGCTGAAAAAGCCTTTGACAAAATCCAACATCCATTCATGTTCAAAGTATTGGAGAGATCAGGGATACAAGGCACATATCTAAACATAGTAAAGGCGATATACAGCAAGCCTATAGCCAACATCAAACTGAATGGAGAGAAACTTAAAGCAATCCCACTGAAATCAGGGACAAGACAAGGCTGCCCACTCTCTCCATATGTCTTCAACATAGTGTTGGAAGTCCTTGCTAGAGCAATAAGACAGTTGAAGGAGATCAAGGGGATACAAATTGGAAAGGAAGAAGTCAAATTATCACTATTTGCAGATGATATGATAGTATACGTGAGTGACCCCAAAAACTCTACCAGGGAACTCCTACAGCTGATAAACACCTTCAGCAAAGTGGCAGGATACAAAATTAACTCAAAAAAATTAGTAGCCCTCCTGTATACAAAAGACAAAAGGGCTGAGAAAGAAATTAAGGAAACAACACCCTTCACAATAGCCACAAATGACATAAGGTACCTTGGAGTAACCCTAACCAAGGAAGTCAAAGACTTGTATGAAAAAAATTTCAAATCTCTGAAGAAAGAATTAGAAGAAGAAGATATGAGAAGATGGAAAGATCTCCCATGCTCATGGCTTGGTAGGATTAACATAGTAAAAATGGCCATCTTACCAAAAGCAATCTACAGATTCAATGCAATGCCCATCAAATTACCAACACAATTCTTTACAGACCTGGAAAGGAAAATTCTCAACTTCATATGGAATAACAAGAAACCCAGAATTGCTAAAACAAGCCTCTACAATAAAAGATCTTCTGGAGGTATCTCCATCCCTGATCTTAAGTTGTACTATAGAGCAACAGTTTTAAAAACTGCATGGTACTGGCATAGAAACAGAATGGTGGATCAATGGAACCGAACAGAGGACCCAGAAATAAACCCACACACTTATGGACACCTGATCTTTGACAAAGACGCCAAAACCATACAATGGAAATAAGATAGCATCTTCAACAAATGGTGCTGGTCTAACTGGATGTCTACATGTAGAAAAATGAAAATAGATCCATAGTTGTCACCCTGCACAAAACTGAAGTCCAAGTGGATCAAAGACCTCAACATAAAACCAGACACATTAAATCGGCTTGAAAAAAAAGTGGGAAATACCCTAGAACTCATTGGTACAGGGGGAAACTTCCTGAACAGAACACCAACAGCACAGGCTCTAAGAGCAACAACCAATAAATGGGACCTCATGAAACTGAAAAGCTTAGGTGTAGCAAAGGACACCATTATCAAAACAAAGTGACCACCTACAGATTGGGAAAGAATCTTCACCAACCCTTTATCTGACAGAGGACTCATATCCAGTATATATAAAGAACTAAAGAAGCTGAAAAGCAGCAAACCAAGTAATCCACTTAAAAAATGGGGAACAGAGCTAAACAGAGAATTCTCTGTAGAGGAATACCGAATGGCAGAGAAGCACTTAAAGAAATGCTCAACCTCGTTAGCCATTAGGGAAATGCAAATCAAAACAACCCTGAGATTTCACCTTACACCCATGAGAATGGCCAAGATCAAAAACTCAAGTGACAACACATGCTGGAGAGGTTGTGGAGAAAGGGGAACCCTTCTCCACTGCTGGTGGGAATGTAAACTTGTACAACCACTCTGGAAATCAATCTGGCGCTTTCTCAGACAACTAGGAATAGCGCTTCCTCAAGATCCAGCCATACCACTACTGGGCATATATCCAAAAGAGGCTCAAGTACACAAAAAGGACATTTGCTCAACCATGTTTGTAGCAGCTTTATTTGTAATAGCCAGAAGCTGGAAACAACCCAGATGCCCCTCAACTGAAGAATGGATGCAGAAATTGTGGTACATCTACACAATGGAATATTACTCAGCAATGAAAAATAAGGAAATCATGAAATTTGCAGGCAAATGGTGGGATCTGGAAAGGATCATCCTGAGTGAGTTTTCCCAGAAGCAAAAAGACACACATGGTATATACTCACTCATATAGACATAAAACATAGGACAAACCCACTAAAACCTGTGCATCTAAAGAAACTAAGCAAGAGAGAGGACCCTAACTAAAACGTCCAATCCCCATTCGGAAAGGCAAAGAGGATGGACATCAGAAGAAGAAGAAAACAGGAAACAACCTAGGAACCTACCACAGAAGGCCTCTGAAAGCCCCTGCCCTTCAGACTATCAAAGCAGATGCTGAGCCGGAGGGGCAACTGTTGGGCAGGTGAACGGAATTTTAGGTAAGAACTGGGAAATAGTAAGAGCTGGAGAGGACAGGGTCTCCACAAGGAGAGCAACAGAACAAGAAAATTTGAACACAGGGAACTTCCCAGAGACTCATACTCCAACGAAGGACTATTCATGGAGATAACCTAGAACCCCTGCACAGATATAGCCCAGGACAGTTCAGAGTCCAATTGGGTTACATAGTAATGTGAGGAGGGACTGCCTCTGATATAATCTGATTGGCCTTCTCTTTGTTCACCTCCCTCTGGGGGGGGAGCAGCCTTGCCAGGCCACAGTAGAGGACAATACAGCCACTTTTGATGTGAACTGACAGACTAAGATCAGAAAGGAGAGGAGAACCTCCCCTATTAGTGGACTTGGGGAGTGGCATGCAAGCAGAGGGAGGAGGGAGGGTGGGATTGGGATGGGAGGAGGGAGGGGCTTATGGGGGGATGCAGAATGAATAAAGTGTAATTGATGAAAAATTTAAGAAAAAAGGGAAAAAATAATTTAAGAACCTTAAATGACTTTCAAAATTGGAAGAAAACATGGAGTTAGTCAATTGGCATGGAGCACGTCTCGCCCCTGGGGGCAATGGTCTCCTGAACCTACTCAGACCTTGGACACCACCACTGCTAGTTCTAGAACTGACGCAGGATGTTCCAACGAGGGGTTAAGGCTTCTCATAATATTTCCTATAAGCCCACACCTGTTTGTCTATATCCCCCATTTTTATTCATTATTAGCCAGATAGAGCCAAGTAATTGTGGTAATGATACTTGCTTTTTTGCCCAATGCTGGAATGCTAGTAAAGTTAGGTATGCCCTGGTTACTCGCATGCCTCACTGGGTGCCTGTGCCCATTGATGCCCCTCACGCTATGACTCTCTTCAGACAGAAAAGGGATCTTGGAACTACAGCCACCATTGTTACTACCATCTCATCGATGGCTGTTGGAGATACCACCAGGGCATTAGCCATGAGTCATACTGGGCAGACTGCTCAGACCCTGAATAATCATTTAGCCAATGTAGCTCATGCCTTAGTTGTACATAAAGGAATTAATGCTCAACTAAAAGGAAGCTTGATGGTGTTCAATCAGAGGATTGACCTCTTACAGGAGCAAATTGATACCCTATGGCAAATTGCTCAACCTGGCTGTCAATGAAAGTATGCTGGACTTTGTGTCACTAGCATACAACATGAGAATTTTTCCTGCGCTGCAAATCTGTCTAAACAATTGTCGAGCTATATTTTAGGTAATTGGACTGGAGAATTCGATACTACGATGGAGCAGCTGAGAGTGGCCATTGTCACAGTAAATTCTACTGGAGTGGACGCAGGACTAGCCACAGGATTATCAACATGGATTGCTGCAGCCATGAATCATCTGAAGGAATGGGCGGGCATGGGAGTTTTAGCAGGCCTTCTGGTGTTGGTCTCCTTGATTTGCCTGTGGTATATATGCAAGATTAGAGTCTCACAACAGTGTGATGCAGCCATGATCATTCAGGCCTTTACAGCCATTGAAGCAGGACATTCTCCCCAAGCATGGTTGGATACCATAAAAAGCTAAAATGATACGCTCAGGATGCGAGGCTAAGCACTGCACTCAGGGTCAGCCGCTTTGGACCCAGAGAAGAGCATGTCTGATTGCATGCGGGTTGATGCCCCAGGTCCCGCCTCTGAGAAAAAGGTATCAGACGGGTCTGATGCTCTTTGGGTGGATGACACCTAAATGAACATCGGTACAAAGTCCCAATTTATTTCTAATATCAGAGATCAGACCTCTACTCTTGCCTGATGCATCTAAAACAAAAAGGGGGAACTGTAGAGAGCTGCGGAATGCTATGCCTTAAAGATGGAGCTGGTTTCCGCCTTCCACCTTCCCGATGGTGAGTGCTCTCTGTCACGAACAACTCCACATTTGGCTAAGGCCGAGGATCTGGCTTGCTTCCATGTATGTGGACCTATCTGCATTGCCCCCGTGGCACGCCTGGGTTGGCTACCCAGAGGCTATTTAAGCTGTGGGCTGGCTTTCCCCAGGGTCCCAGGATTGTTCAATGTTCCTGAATAAACTGCATTGAAAAAAAAAAAAAGAAATGCTCAAAGTCATTAGCCATCAGGGAGATGCAAATTAAAATGACCCTGAGATGTCACCTTACACCCATCAGAATGGCTAAGATAAAAACTCAAGAGACAACACATACTGGAGAGATTGTGGAGAAAGGGGAACCCTTCTCCACTGCTGGTGGGAATGTAAACTTGTACAACCACTCTGGAAAGCAAATGTGGTGCTTTCTCAGACAACTAGGAATAGTGCTTCCTCAAGATCCAGCTATGCCACTCCTAGGCATATATACAAAAGAGGTTCAAGTACACAATAGGGACATTTGGTCAACCATGTTTGTAGCAGCCTTATTTGCAATAGCCAGAAGCTGGAAACAGCCCAGATGCCCCTCAGTGGAGGAATGGATGCATAAATTGTGGTATATCTACACAATGGAATATTACTCAGCAATAAAAAACAAGGAAATCATGAAATTTGCAGGTAAATAGTGGGATCTGGAAAAGATCATCCTGAGTGAGCTATCCCAGAAGCAGAAAGATGCACATGATATATACTCACTCATATAGACATATAATATAGGATAAACCTACTGAAATATGTACAACTAAAGAAACTAATTAAGAGGGAAGACTCTTGCTAAAATGCTCAATTCCTATCCAGAAAGGCAAAGAGGATGGACATCAGAAGAAGGAGAAAAGAGGAAACAAGTCAGGAGCCTGACACAGAGGACCTCTGAAAAGCTCTGCCCTGCAGACTATCAATACAGATGTTAAGACTTAAGGCCAACCTTTGGGCAGAGTGCAGGGAATCTTAGGAAAGAAGTGGGAAACAGTAAGACTTGGAGAGGACAGGAACTTCACAAGGAGAACAACAGAAATAAAAAATCTAAGCACAGGGGTCTTTCCCGAGACTGATACTCCAAACAAGGATTATGCATGGAGATAACCTAAGACCCCTGCACAGATGTAGCCCATGGCAGTTCAGTATCCAAGTGGGTTCCATTGTAATAGGAACAGGGACTGTCTCTGACATGAGCTGATTTGCATGCTCTTTAATTACCTCCCCCTGAGGGGGAAGCAGCATTACCAGGCCACAGAATAAGACAATGCAGCCACTCCTGATGAGACCTAATTGACTAGGATCCAAAGGAAGGAAAAGAAGACCTCCCCTATCAGTGGACTTGGGGAGAGGCATGCATGCAGAGGGTGGAGAAAGGGAGGGATTGGAATGGGATGAGGGAGGGAACCACAGGGGGGATACAAAGTGAATAAAGTGTAATTAATAAAGAATTAAAAAATAAAGTAAAATGAAACAAAAAAAAGAATCGATGTAAAAGAAACAAACAAACAACAAAACAAAACAAAACAAAAGATTGGAGGCCATTGATTTGGGAGGGCATGAGGGAGTGGGTACTTTGGAGAAGTTGGAGAAAGAAGAGGTTGGAGGATAGAACAGAAAGGGGAAAAGTGATGTATTTATATTTTAGTTAAGTTTTCTAATAAAAAAGAAATTATTAAGAAAAAGAAAAATACCCAATTTGTCAACTAAAAAAATCCAATAAAACAAACAAAACAAAATACCTCACCTATATAATGCCAATATTTTGAAGATATTATATCAAACCACTGTGGAAATGATTGCCTTTTAGCTGGGAATATTCTCTTTCTTCTATTCCTATTATTGTTATGCTTAATTTTATCATAGTGTCGTTGATATCTTGGATGTTTTCTGTCAGTAATTTTTTAGATTTAACTTTCAACCATGTTGAAAATTCTGAAAAGGACCTTTAAAATCAGTATTGAAGCTATAATTATAACTGTCAAATGCATCTTATTACTAACTCTAAAGTATAAGCATTAGAACTCTCGTGCGAATTTCTCTGTCACCTAGAAATATATTCTTATTTCTTTACTATGTCTCAAAATTCAGAAGCACAAATATATACAGTATTATAGTTTAAAAACTAAGTAACGATATAGGAATAATAACCCAAATCTAATGAAACTGTGTCCATTTCATTTGACTTTTCAAGTTTTGTGTCATATAGGTTTTTGAAGTAAGACCTAATATTCCTTGGATTTCCTCAGTGTTTGCTGTTATGCATCCTCCCTGCCCCCCTTTCTGTTTTATTGATCTGGATAGTGACATTTCAGTTAGTTTTGCTAAGTGTTTGGCTATCTTTTTAATTTTCTCAAAGAACCAGCTCTTGCTTTTGGTGATCCTTTGACTTTTTTTTTTGTTTGTTTCTTTGTTTCTAGTCCTTTCATGTGTGCAATTAAGTTGCTGGTGGGAGATGTCTCCAATTTCTTTCTGAAGGTTCTTAGTGCTATGAACTCTCCTCTCAGCTCTGCTTTCCTTGTGTCCCATAAATTTGGGTATCTTGTGCCTTCATTTTCATTGACTTTTAGGAAGTCTTTAACTTCTTCTTTCTTTCTTTCTTTCTTTCTTTCTTTCTTTCTTTCTTTCTTTCTTTCTTTCTTTCTTTCTTTCTTTCTCTCTCTCTCTTTCTTTCTTTCTCTCTCTCTCTTCCCTCCTTCCCTCCTTTCTTTTCCTTTCTTTTTTTCCCCATCTATGGAATTTAAAAGTTTTGCTGGTATAGTAGTTTAGAGTGGCCTCTGTGGTCTCTTCAGGTTTTCTCTTGCATATTTAAACATTTATTTGTTCTATACATTTAGTGTTTTGATTATTATGTGGCAGGAGGATTTTTTTCTGGTCTAATCTATTTGATCTTATGTAGGTCTCTTGTATGCTTATAGGTATCTCTTTAGATTGGGGAAATATTCTATGATTCTGCTGAAAATATTTTCTGGGCCTTGTAGCTGGGAATATTCTCTTTCTTCTATTCCTATTATTGTTATGCTTAATTTTATCATAGTGTCGTTCATATCTTGGATGTTTTCTGTCAGTAATTTTTTAGATTTAACTTTTTCTTTGACTGATGCATTGATTTTTTTCATTATATCTTCTATACATGAGACTTTTTCCCTCCATCTATTGTATTCTGTTCTAGATGCCTACCTCTGTAGTTCCTGTTTTCTTCCCCAAGTTCTCTCTCTTCAGGATTTCCTCAGAGTGTGCTTTCTTCATTGTTTCTATTTCCATCTTCAGATCTTGAACCACTTTATTGATTTCCTGTTTGTTAGTATTTTCTTGCCTTTCTTTAAGTTATTTGTTCAATTCATTTACCTGATAGTTTTCATTTTCCCGTATTTCTTTGAGTGATTTATTACTTTCCTCTCTAAAGCCCTCATATTTTTTAATTGAATCTTCCTGTATTTCTTTAAGAATTTCATTCATTTTCCTCCATTATAATTTTCATAAGCATAGATTTAAGGTCATTTTCTTGTATTTATTTCAGTTGTGTTAGGGTATCCAGGGCTGCTTACAGTGGGATAACTGGGTTCTGGAGATGTCATATTGCTCTGGGTTTTGTTGATTGTGTTTTTATGCTTGCTGTTAGCCATATGGTTGTCTATAGTGCTGGCTGGTATGTCCTTGTGATTGCTGTCCATGGCATTGGCTATCCTCCCCCCGCTCCAAAAAAAAAAAAAAAAAAGAAAAGAAAAAATCTGATGGCTTTCTCAGGCCTTTGTATTCCAATGAGGTCCTGCTGGTCTCCTCAACACAGCCAGCATAGCTGTAGTGAAGCCTGGATCTTCATGTCTCTGGAGTCCAGAGTTGTCTTCAGGGTAGTAGAAGTCTAGAGGAACCCAAAGGTGCTGGTTGAAGTCAGCCTAGAAGGTGCGAATGCCTCACAGTCTGCTGCGCTTAGGCTGGCCGGCCAAGCAGACACCACTCTCTAGGCACTCAGATTCTGCTGGACTCTGCCCTCTTGGAGCCAGGATCCTGTGTGCTCATACCATCCAGTGAGTCTCCACAGGGGACAAGTTGAATTGCGGATTAGAGGATGGTATGTAGCCTCATGTATCTAGGTGCTGTCCTCTGGGAAGTAGGGGGAATCTGAGGTCTGATTAGTAGAGTGGAGAGCCCCCATCACTGGAGACCTGTGTTTTCCTGGACCCTGGAGATTGCGGTAGGGAACCTGGGATTGTGCATCTTTAGCTCCCAGGATATCTTCTCCCATCTAGGAAACACCTACATCTGTGTATAGTTTCAGATGCACTGACTTGTTGGCCAAGCATACATTGTGATCCAAGTGCTCAGATTTGGCTCCAGTCTTCCATCTTGAAACTGAGATCCTGTATGCTTGTAGTGTCTAGTCAGTTTCCACTGGAGGACCAGTAGAATCAGGCATTGGATGGAGGTCAGTATGCTATACCAGATATGCACTGCCTATTCAGTGCTAGTATTTTATCGTTGCTGTTAACTATCACAAATACAGTGAAATTTAACAATTCAAAATTATATTGTAGATCTTGAGATCATAGTTGAAAATTATTAAATAGTATGTGGAAATATGTGTGCTGAATCATATAAATATTTCATTAGTTTCCTGAAGAGATGTGAAAAGGGTTTAATTCTGTTGATATAAAAGAACAGCCCTCTCTCTGCTCCAGTGTTGATGAGAATTACCAGCAGGACAATGCCTTGCTTCCTCAGGATCTACCCTTGGCCAGGGAAAACACCAGCCAAGATAAAAAAAAAATGACATTGTATGTTGCTGTGAAAGTGCAGAAAGGGCAGAAAGGGAATGTTTATTCACTCCTGGAGGGAGGGAAAAAGGTGGAATGACTATAAAAATCTTTGTGGAGGATCCCCAAAATAAAATTATCACATTTATACCATATCATCAGTTATACTACTTTTTTAATTTTTAAAGAACTCCATATTTCTTAATATAGACATAATTGCTCTTCTATTGTCATTGTGTTCTATTCACAAGAGTCAGAAAATGGACATAGCATAAATGTCAATCAACTGATGAACTGAAAGTGAAAATGTACTGTATTTACACAATGTAATGGCATTGACCTTTTCCCTTTTAAGAAAACCACAATTTATTTTAGTTTTTGAGAGAGACTGAGTATCCCTATGCAACCATGAGTACCCCATGTTTGTCCCAAATGCTTGATTCTCCTGCCGTAGCATCTTGAGTACCTTCATCAAA
Organism: Meriones unguiculatus; assembly: GCF_030254825.1. NCBI lineage: Eukaryota > Metazoa > Chordata > Mammalia > Rodentia > Muridae > Meriones > Meriones unguiculatus. The sequence goes on along the minus strand of NC_083351.1, from coordinate 81,465,018 downwards.
AGTGTGTGATACAATGTGTTACTTGATTGCAGTCTTAATCAAATATTTGAGGAAAAAAACAAAATAATAAGCAATCATACTCTGCTAGAAAGCATAATCACTGTGGCTGCTGGAGTGATGCTTTCATGTGAATATTTTAGTTACATAAGAATAAAAACATGGAAGGGATGTATCTAGCCTTCCGATTGCCAGTTCTTATTGTTTACACTGAGCCATAGGTCTCTAGTTCAAAAGTACATGCTAAAGTCACATCTCTGAGGATTACAATGTGTTCAAACACTGATAACAAGTTACCAGGGAAGCTGGTGGTCCTATGAAGATAATCCTGGTGCCTTCTTCTGGTGAGGTTAACAGGTCCTTTGCTACAGCTAACATAAGGATTGAACGACTAAGTTCATACTTTATAAGTTAGACAAAGCTAAATAAGAGATACAATAATAGTCTTGAGATTTTACACACATATATGTGTGTGTAAATGTCTGCTATTATTTTAATTGTGGAATAATTTTTTTCTTTTTTAATTTTTTTATTTTTTACAATTTACTCACTTTATGTCCTAGCTGTAACCCCCTCCTTCATCCCCTCCCAAAACCTCTCTCTTCTCTTCTCATGCTCCTTCCCCAGTGCACTAATAGGGTAGGTCCCCCTCTCCTTCCATCTGACCCTAGCCTATCAGGTCCCATCAGGACTGGCTACATTGTCCTACTCTGTGGCCTGGTAATGCTGCTCCTTACTCAAGGGGAGGTGATCAAATAGCCAACCACTGAGTTCATGTCAGAGACAGTCCCTGTTCCCCTTACTAGGAACCCATTGGAGACTGAGCTGCCATGGACAGGGGTTCTAGGTCATCTCTATGCATGGTCCTTGTTTAGAGTATCAGTCTCAGAAGAGACCCCTGTGCCCAGATTCTTTCATTCTGTTGCTCTCCTTGTGGAGCTCCAGCCAGCTCCAGATCTTTCTATCTCCTTCTTTCATAAGATTCCCTTTCATAAGATGCCCAAAGTTTGGTTATAAGTCTCAGCATCTGCTTTAATACCCTGCTGTGTAGAATCTTTCAGAGGCCCTCTGTGGGTAGGCTCCTGTCTTGTTCCTTGTTTTCAGCCTCTTCTGATGTTTATCTTAGTTGCCTTTCTGAAAGAGGACTGAGTATTTCATCCAGGGTCCTCCTTGCTTAGCTTCTTTAAGTGTACTTTTTAAATCAAATTTTATTTATTATTTATGACTTAAGAAAACCTGTATTTATTTATATTTCATTTTATTCATATGGATGTTTTGCCTCAGTATGTATGTGCATGCCTGAAGAGGCCAGAAAAGACCTCTGAATCCACTGGAGTTACAGAACATTGTGCTGCACAATGTAGGTGTTAGAAATTTAATTAAGGAACTCTGGAAGAGCGGCCTGTGTTGTAAAGTGCCACAGCGTATCCCTAGCCCCACATCTGTATTTTTTTTTCAGTTTCTAGTATCCAGGAGTTTGAAAGTCTTATATTCTATTATAAATCTATACTGATTATGTATATATGTTGTTGCAGTTTCCCACAATAGCCAGCATCTCATATTAATAAAATCTCAGATCATCACTGGAGCAGATTTTGGCCTCTCTGAAAAGCTTTGCTAAATTTAACACCACTTTATTTACCCTAAGTTTTACCAAGCTTAAGGATTTCCAGACAGGGACTTTTGTTAAATGATCAACATTATCCGTGATAACTTTCTAATGAGAATGAAATCTCTCTGGACTCTCAGCTGTGTGATCATCATACTTCCAGCTTTCCATTTCTCATTGTCCCAAGGCTCATTCTCTTTCTTTTCTATACTTGTTAACCAGCAAAGCCCTGGGGTCCCATTACTCGACTTCATTTCCAAAGCAGTCTTGGCTTCCCTTTTCACTGTCACTTCTTTTCAAATAACTGTTTATTCTTAGATCTTCAGGGAATTCTCTTACTTTTTCTGAGTTCAATAATGCATGACAAAAAAATTTAACGTAAGTAGGTATTTTCAGAAAAAGTATTTTAAAATATTTATTTCAGTTTAATACTTTCACTAACTTTTTTATAATAATAGCAATGCATTTTAAAAGTCATTATTTATAAAATTCTTGGTTTAATTTTAATGTGATTTAAAATTTAATTAAAATTTAATTAATATAAACTAATATATATTAACAGTATTATTTTGAATATGACAAATATTGGAATTAAAAGGTGTCCTGAAAAAGTGTTATATGGATGAATGTTACATTATAAGTTATTGAAGTAGCTAAGATATTGGGGTGGTATTGAAATTTTCATAATTTATTTTTTCATAATTTTATTTTTTCAAAAGTTTTTTAAATTTTAACAAAAACATTTAATAATATGTTCAGCAAAATACCATAAAAGGTCCGATGAACTAGAATAACAGAAAATATCTCCCAGGAAATAATTAACACTTGAAAACACATGATTGTCTATAGTGTTAAATAAGAAAGAACAACCAAAAAAACGTACCCTTTTATAACTGTATCTCCCATTATAAAAACAGCATACCTTAACCCAAAAACAGTGCAAGAAAATATTGATTCCAGCTTTTCTTTAATTTAATTTATTTAATTTATTACAATTTATTCATGTTGTATCCCTGCTGTAGCCCCTCCCCCATCTCCTCCCAATCCCACACTCCCTCTCTTTTCTCCTCCCATGCCCCTTCCCAAGTCCGCTGATAGGGGAGGTTCTCCTCCCCTTCCTTTTGCTCCAAGCCTATCAGGTCTTATCAGGATTGGCTGCATTGTCTTCCTCTGTGGCCTCATAAGGCTGCTTCCTTCTCAGGTGGAGGTAATCAAAGAGCCAGCCACTGAGTTCACGTCAGAGACAGCCCCTGTTCTTATTACTGGGAAACCCTCTTGGACACTGATAATATAAAACTATTATACTAAGAGGATTTATGGTCAAATCCATCCCTTCTATACTTCTCTCTAATTTTCTGTGTTTACATTAGCAGCTCTTTGTTTAAACTCCAAACTTTCTGGAATATTATATCTATCTGAAAATCAGAATGCATGACAGATTGCTTCCAAGTTTTCCTTCTTTTCATCTCACTTTGTTACTTAGAATATTCATACCCAGGCCCCTCACTTCTCTCTGCATTCTTCAGTGAAACCTACCTACAAAGACTGACTGTTTTTAAGCATAAAGAAATAATGATATAATAAAGTACTGATAGACTTAGAATTTTATTTAACCAATTGGTTTTTATAGTAAATTGCAGGTTATAAATAAGTGATGTTTTCTGAATATGAGAGGGCCATTGTACTCTGGAGGTGTGCTTACTTGTACAAGACCTGCACAAGATCAATATATTAAAAATTCTAGCATGGATGGAGAGGAGCTCATGAGATCCCATTCCTAGCAGATAAGTTATTGACAATTGATGGTTTCTGGGAGAGAATTTTTCCTTTGGGGTTGTGTGTACCAGCAAAATGTGAATAGTCCTAAGAGGTGTTCCCTCATGGGTTGCACATAGAGACAGTACTAATTGGACTCAGTGGATTCTTCAAAAAGATATAGAAATGTGTGATATTGGGATGGGGACATCTGGAGAGTCGGGAGAGAGACTGTGTGCGTAGTGTATATGACTAAAATTTATTGAATGTGGGTAAAAAAAGACATACATGAAATATTTTTTTCTTAAATTTACCTTATATGTTACGTTTTCCTTTTATAATTTAATATTAATGAATGTATAATCCACAACCATTGAACATATTTATGGGGTAGCGTTTTCTTTTTCTTTTTTTTTTCTTATTTCACTGTTAGCAACACAGAGTCTTCCAGAAAAGCACTCACCAAAAAGTGCTATTGCTTTTGTTATGAATCTCAGCAGAATAGAAGAAAGCACTGTCTAACTCTGACTAGCTGTGTCATGAAAAAAAAAATCAACATTACATTTTCTGTTGTTTGATTATTTCACTATAATGCTGTTACCTCTACCAGTAATAACAGAAGTCTGAATGAAAGCACAAGCCCAGGGAATTAATGCACAAGTTACTTGGCTTGACTCTAAAATTAACCTAAAATGATAGCAGTAAAACACTGTACAAAGAATAACATATAGCCAACCCCACTTGCAACGTGAGAGGCTTCAGAGAAATATGATCAGAAAAATAATAGTTGTTGCTAGTTCATTTTTTTTGCAAAACTCATATATGATGAGGGTGATTTATATTACTGTCTCGCAAATTTTCAAAACTGAGCAGATGGGACAAACATCACTACTATACTTGTAAAACTGTCATTACATATATCTGTCTCAGATTAATGGAAGAACGTTATCATTTACTTCTACCTAATTCAAACTGTATGGTTGCTACTCCTCAGTAATTACCATATCAAGGCATTTCTAAGAAAATAAGAAGTTTTAGAAAAGTTTAATACATGCAAAATTAAATTTATGTATTTTTATCTTATAACATGCATGTGAGAAGTTCTGTTTTCATATTTAAATTTTAATTTCATGAGCAAATTGTGACTTTAAAAACTTGCCCATGTGAAGTTCAAGACACTATTTGTAGCAGTAGGTAGTAATTAATAGAAAGATGCAACAAAGATAGTATTTGTTATCTAGTTGTAGCACACTCTCTGTATAGGTGTCAACAATTTAGTATTTTCTCCCTTCATAAGCTCACCTATTTTGTTTTTATATGTGATCAAATTTATTTTTCCAGGCTGAAAAATAAAGCCATTCACAGAGAGTGCTAAATATGTCTTTCACTTAGTCTTGACAAGTTATTAATCTTTTCCCATGAGGCAATCCCCGGGGAGTAGAAATCACATCTAAAAATCACTTTCTGGCTCATCTTAGAAACTAAAATGTGGTCTCTAAATATCTCAAGAGATGAACTGAAGGTGCATTATTATTTTACAATAGGCAGTGATACTTTAAATTTCATTTTCTGCATTCTGAATTTGTTTATCATTTGACACATGTTATAAAAATGCTGTCAGCACCCTGCTTTCTAAATGTGAATCTTCAAGATTTAGCACACTAAAAATGTTTGAGGCAGACCTTAATTCTGTTGTCTAAGGATGTCTAATAATTTTTGAAATAAATTCATAAAATAAGTAAATTTTATAAAATATTTATGAAAAATATTTTTGCCAGAGAGATGTGTCTATTGAGCAAAGGGCTTGATCAAGGAGCTTGTTCTTCATTCATTTTTTTTTCAGGGAATGTTATTGTTTTGTGCTGAATAGACAAAGAAAAAGAAGTGCAACTCTGCCAGGTGAGTTGGATTTTAATACTTTTATCTGCTTTCCAATAACTGCTGAAAATAGAAACACAAATTTTTTCGTCTTCCACCTCAAAAGATGTGTGCCATTAAAATGATTTATAGAAATGGGCTTTTAGCATTGTTCACTATGCTGCTTCTTAAAAGTAAAACAGTCACAAATCACCCCACGATTTAACCGTGTGTGGAATTCTCAAGTGAACCCATCTTCTCCTTTCTCCCTTTCCTTTCCTTTCTTTTCTAGATCCTATAACATGATTTTCATTTTTCTTTCAGATTATATTTTTATCACCTTCATCAGTGTCATCATCATCTCCTCTTCACTATACATTTCAGAGTCAGTGTTAAGACCCCAATCCATATAGTAGAATAAGGAGTAGTTGTTAGTAATTAACTTTTAGAAAAGACAAAATTAAATAGAAATTTGAATAGAGGTTTATACTTTAGTTTTCCACACATAAAAATATTTTCAGGAACTACTGCATTCATGACAGAAAAATTTGGTTAGAAGTTGTACTTTGGCTGTTCTAAGCAGGGTTTCCCTCTGGGCATCCTCTTGTCTTCACCTCATTAGTTTGTTTCTCCCTTTCTGGAAGTTCTCAATTCAAGTTCCCTCACAAGCCAGTGGCTTTCCCTCCTTCCATTCCTCTTTATTCTAGTCTATATTTGCAGAAATAGATTTTTCTTTAACATAGCATCTAATTCATATTCTATTTAATAACACAATTTATGCATATTGGATATGTGATTTCCTGCCTATTTTATAAAGTGATATTTTTAATACTGTTTTGTGAACCAGGAAGTCATAGGAACAGTAAAGGGACTTTCCAATAATGCAGAGATAAGAAAAGATTGAACTGCAGTTTGAAAGAAGAAAATTTGTAACCAAATTGTGCAAAATCTATACAATGTGCTTTTGTTTGTTTACAAAATTTGTTTATCTTCTTTTACTGAGGAAATATTTAAGTGCTTCTCCATTTATGTATCTAAATTGCCAATGTACTTATAATTATTATTCACTAACTAAATGCTTAATATTATTATGTCAGGTAAAGCACTATGTTACAAAATAATTGCAAGATTCCTCCTGTCAGTAAGGGAGAAAGAATTCACACCACTTCATCTCAAAATTAAGGACATAGATAACTGTCAACAACTCTGCAGGAAAGCGCAGAGGGTTCTGAAATGGTTTAGAGGAGAGATGCAGTTTATATAAGAAATCTAAAAAAAAAAAAAAAAAGAAACTTGATGAAAAGCAAAGTTGGTATTTTAAAGACAGATAATACAACAAAATTAGGAGGATAGTGTTTATTCAAACTAGAGCAACAAATTGTTAACGTCTAGGTGATAATATTATGTCAGAATTAAGGATCTAAAATATACCAGCCTCTGCCTTTCTGGATAGGAATTGAGCATTTTAGCAAGAATCCTCCCTCTGGATTAGTTTCTTTAGGTGTACAGATTTTAGTAGGTTTATCCTATATTATATGTCTATATGAGTGAGTATATACCATGTGCATCTTTCTGCTTCTTTGATAGATCACTCAGGATGATCTTTTCCAGATCCCACCATTTACCTGCAAATTTCATGATTTCCTTGTTTTTTATTGCTGAGTAATATTCTATTGTGTAGATATACCACAATTTGTGCATCCATTTCTCCACTGAGGGGCATCTGGGTTGTTTTCAGCTTCTGGCTATTACAAATAAGGCTGCTACAAACATGGTTGAGCAAATGTCTTTATTGTGTACTTGGACATCAGAAGGAGAAAAGAGGAAACAAGTCAGGAGCCTGACACAGAGGACCTCTGAAAAGCTCTGCCCTGCAGACTATCAATGTAGATGCTGATACTTATGGGCAACCTTTGGGCAGAGTGCAGGGAATCTTAGGAAAGAAGTGGGAAATAGTAAGATCTGGAGAGGACAGGAACTCAACAAGGAGAGCAACAGAACCAAAAAATCTGAGCACAGGGGTCTTTCCTGATACTGATATTCCAACCAAGGACCATGCATGGAGATAACCTAAGACCTCTGCACAGATGTAGCCCATGGCAATGCAGTATCCAAGTGGGTTCCATTGTAATAGGAACAGGGACTGTCTGACATGAACTGATTGGCCTACTCTTTAATTACCTCCCCCTGAGGGGGAAGCAGCATTACCAGGTCACAGAAGAAGACAATGCACCCACTCCTGATGAGACCTAATTGACTAGGATCAGAAGGAAGGAAAAGAAGTCCTCCTTCAGCAGTGGACTTGGGAAGGGGCATGCATGCAGAGGGTGGAGGAAGGGAGGTATTAGGACCCGAGGAGGGAGGGTACCACAGGGGAAATACAAAGTGAATAAATTTAGCAGACCACAAAGTTTGTGTTAATATATTTAGGATTCCTTTCTCTTTCTTTCTTTCTTTCTTTCTTTCTTTCTTTCTTTCTTTCTTTCTTTCTTTCTTTCTTTCTTTCTTTCTTTCTCTCTCTCTCTTTCTTTCTTTCTTTCTCTCAGTCTCTACCAGTTTGATTTGATTTTTTCTTTCTCTTTTTCCTTCTCTTTTTTGCTTGCTCTCTTTCATTCTTTCTTTTATTTTTTTCTTTCTTTTTCCTTCCTTCCTTCCTTCCTTCCTTCCTTCCTTCCTTCCTTCCTTCCTTCCTTCCTTCCTTCCTTCCTTCCTTTCCTTTCTACTTTTTCATCATGAACACAGCTTTTCCTCCTTCTTCACCACATTGTCCTGTCCCCTCTACCCACCTATCCCATCCTCTCCTCCTCCCTTTCTCTTCAGAAAATGGAAGGCCTCCTGCATATATAAACCACCCATGCCATATCAACTTTCAGTAAAACTAGGCATTGCCTCTTCTAGTAAGGCTAGACAAGGTGATCCAATAGGAAGGGAAGGGTCCAAAAGGCAGGAAACAGAGTCAGACCCAGCCCGTTTCCACTGTTAGAAGTCCCCTCCCCACAAAAAAAAAAAAAAAAAAAAAAAAAAAAAAAAAAACCTATAATAAACAACTGTAACAGATTCCTGGTTGGCAGTTCAGTCACAGCGAGCCCTTATGAAACCAGGTTAGTTAACTGTATGGATTTTCTTATCCCCTCTGGCTCCTAAAAATCCTTCCTCCCCTATTTCAGCAGTATTTCCTGGAATATATTTAGTTTTAACTCTAGATCTCTGCATGCTTCTATCAGGATTAGTGTATCTGGTTTTATTTAGAGGTCTTTGATTTACCTGGACTTGAATTTAATGCAGGGTGATAGACATGTATTGATTTGCGTTCTTCTACATGGGGACATCCACTTAGACCTGCACCATTTGTTGAAGATGCTTTCTTTTTTCCCATTGTAAAATTTTAACTTATTTGTCAAAAACCAAGAATCCAGAGGTGTGTGGATTTACTGCTAGGTCTTCAAATTGATTACATTGATCAATCTCTTTGTTTTTGTGCCAGGATCATCCAGTTTTTATTACTATTCCTCTGTAGGACAGGAAATCAGGAGTAGTGTTATTTCCAGAAGTTCTTTTATTATCAGGATCGTGTTAGATATCCTGAAGTTATGGTTTTACATATGAAGTTGAATACTGGTCTTTCAAGGTCTGTTACAAATTGTGTTAAAATTTTGATGTGAGTTGTGTTGAATATATAGACTGCTTCTGATAAGATGACCATTTTTACTATGTTAATCTTACTGATTCATGAACATAGATCTTTCCATCTTCTGATATTTTCCTGCTTTCTTTCTTCAAAGACTTGAAGTTCTTGACATAAAGATTTTTCATTTGCTTTGTTAGAGTTACTCCAAGATATTTTATGTTATTGGTGGCTATTGTGAAGGGTTTTGTTTCCATGTTTTCTTTCTCAGCCATTTTACACTTGTATATAAAAGACTACCGATTTATTTATTTATTTATTTATTTATTCTTTCTTTCTTCCTTTCTTTCTTCTTGAGTTAATTTTGTATCTATCTATTTTGCTGAAGGTGTTTATGAGCTGCAAGAGTTTCCTAGAAATATTTTTGGGGTCACATATGTATGCTATCACATCATTTGCAAATAGTAATACATTGGTTTCATCCTTTCCAATTACTATCAACTTGAATTCCTTTAGTTGTCTTATCACTCTAGATAAAACTTCGATTACTATATTGGTTAGATATAAAGAGAGTGGACAGCCTTGTCTTGTCCCTAATTTTAGTTTAATTGATGTAAGTTTCTCTCCATTTAATTTGATATTGGTTAATGGTTTATTTATATGATATCATTATTATGTTTAGGTATGTCATTTTATCTCTGATTTTGTTTTAAAGATTTATTTTATTTTGAATTATGTGTATATGTGAGTAGGTTATGTGCTCATGAGTGCAAAAACACAGAATCCAGATCTTCTTGAGATCTTCTTGTGATCTTCTTGAGCAGTAATTTTAAACAGTAGTGAGCTGTTTAACATGGGTGCTAGGAACTGAACATTATTCCCCTGGGAAACTGGTACGTGTTCTTTTCTGTTGAACCATCTCTTCAGCACCAAGAAGTTTTTATTTTATTTTAATAAATTGAGAAGCAATTAGAATCCCAAATAGTGACTTAATATAACTGGGTTTATATTTTTGATTTCTGAATGCAGATCAAAGAACAGGTTAAAGTAAGCAAGAGAGATGATAAAGAGCCAGATGGAATTAATATATGACTCTGTGGATAGTTTCAAACAAAAGAATACTATATTTTACCTATTCATTAATGCATATGATAAAATTCTATATTAGGAACTGGGAGAAATTAACAATAAATAATAAAGAATAGAGTATTATGTAATATAAGTGCTATTTGAACACAGACAATGAAAATCTGCAATTTTTAGAGTGTTGTTTAGAGACTGGCAGGTAGGTAACATATACAGAATAGACACTATGGAGAAAGAGGTGCTTCATATTCTCAGAGGATTGTAGAATTGTGAAAGATTCCATCTTGACAACCAGGGGCAACATTCATATATATATATATATATATATATATATATATATATATATATATATGTTGACATATACATGTATATATATGTATATATATGTATACACACACACACACACACACATATATATATATGCCAACTCACTCTTCCTAGGAGCTGTCAGTTGCAAATGTCTCCTCTTCTAGGAATAAAACATCATGGCTTTCTTCCCTCTCTCTGCTGGTATTGGGTGTGGTGTGACCTTACATGGGGCTGTGCTTGCCATCATGTATACTGTGTGTTAGTATGAACAGGTTCCCTATTGTCTTCAGAAGATACTGTTTTCTTCATATTTATCTGTGCCCTCTAGTTCTTACAGTCTTCTGCCTTCACTTTCACAATGAACTCTAAACCTGGGAGTAGGAGTTATAGTACAGATGTTCGCTTTAGTGCATATAATTTTGTAATCTCTTATTTTTCGAGTCTTGGTCCGATGTGTATGTCTGTGTTAATAACCATCTCCTGCAGATGCTATACATTCTTTTCAAAATAAATTTTGTTTCTGTGTTCAAGATTGAATTCAGGACCTTATGCATAATAGATCAGTGATTTACATCTGAGTTGCAGTCTGAGCCTCAGCACTATCAAATTATATATATACAACACAATGAAATTCTAATTATGACCAGATACTTTTAAGAACATGGAAATCATCAAGTTACAAAAGAACAATTACATTTGACCTATGACATCAATGTTTGTAATATATATTATTTATATATATTTATATGTGTTTATATATTTTGGTAAAAATGCTGAGCTTTATTCTTTTGTACTTTAATTAAAAGTATATAAGAAAAACTATAGGTGATTGAACAGTATTAGTTGTTATGTTATGATGTCTTAATGTCAAAGGATCAATGGGTAAAAGTATCAATTTGCTTTAGTAAAACAATACTAGGTCATCATAGGTTGGAAACATTTACAATTATTAAAATGTAACCTCTGCAGAAAAACAGCCAAGGTATTTGACATTTCTCTAGGATAGATACTAGAGCATCTAGCAAAAATATGAAAATTCAATATTTTGTGATAAAGGATGTTTGAGTCACAAATCAAAATACTGTGACAATTTTATATAGAAATTAGATTTAGAAAATCATAATAAAGCTTTTTTTTACTTGTTGGAAAGCAACACTTTGCAAAGAAGCAAAAATAAACATATCAAGAACTTTTTTTTTTTTCAATTTAGGAAATATAAGAATCTCAGTGCTAAAAATATCCCACTAAAGATGGATCTGACAATAAACTAGGAGACGGGGCAAGATGGCGGTGCCGGGAGGAATCTCATTCTGAGCAGCAGCACAGCAATATACATATACTCTGTGTATATGTATATTGCTGGGCACAGAGACCAGCAATCAGAACAAGTGATTGTGTTTCTCAGGTGAGAGGATACTCCACGGTGGGTGATTAAATCAGCTTCAATTCACCTGGCTAAACCGAGGAAGAGATACTGGTTCCACCAGGCGCTTGGTCACCAGCCCAGAGCTACACACCAGCATGATCTGGTCACTGTCCCAGACGGAAATGTGGGCCCACAACATCACAGACTGGATTTTCCAGTCCAGAGATAACCCCATGGAGCAGGAAATGATTGGGACCGACCTTAGGTCACCCAGACATTCCCTAGAAAAGACTCTGGCTCCGCGTGTGCCCCAGGAGCCAGCCCAGAGCCAGAGCCGGGGACCCAGGCGCCTGCACAGAGCCCTGCCTGCCTGTGCGCCTGATTCACCACCTCAGATAGAACTGTGGGCCCCAGGGCACCAGGGCACCAGGGCATCAGAGACTCAGTTTCACTGTCAGGTGCAAACCTTCAGAGAGGGAAACGGCTTGTCTGATCTCAGAGCACTCAGCTGATACCACCACCCCAAAAAGGTCTCTGGAAAATTACCCACTTTAGGCAGATGCCCAAGCTCCCAATGGCCAGAAAGGCAGAGCCACGGGCAGGCTGTGGGTTCTACTTGCCGCCACTCCAGACAGAAAAGCGGTCCCCAAAACAAAGACTGGGTGTCCCTGGCAGGAGAAAACCCAACAGTGGGGAGGGGGGGATCATCAGGTCTAATGCTCAGGACACCCAACACCAAAAGACTTTCTGGATTCATGCAGACTCTAGGCTCTAGCTTTCTACTGCAGGCAGGAGCGCTGTGCTCATCCGCCATTATTGAGTACCCCTAGGGCACTGGGGCACACAACTGCATCTTCAGACCTACAAAAGCCAGAGAGCCATTACAGCAGCCCTCAGATACTGTGCCAAGGATCAACCAGTTATCCCTAGCTAGAATGACAAAACTGTGCGAATCCCTGGTCCTTGAAGAGGGCTGCACCCACAGCATCTGGACCAGAGCAATGCCTGCAGCCGACATCCCAAACATGGACACACAGCTTTTGGTCCAGACTGAGGCACCCAGCCTCCAGACCAGAGTGGCGCCCCTAGGCGCCAACTCAACCTAGGTGCACATTCTCCAGGCCAAGAGCAGAGCACTCAGCCTCTGGCCCAGAGACTTGCTGAGTGCTCCTCTCCCTTTCCCGGACAGAACTGTGTGCTCCACGATAACAGACTGAGTTTCCCTGTTGGGAAAAAAACCCCACAGCTAGGGAATCAGCAGGTTCTTTAAGAGGACTGTACCTAGAAAACTGTAACAACAGCAGCAGCTCACTAAACTTATAATGAGAAACCCAGCAGTGGGGCATCTGTCTTGAGAACTTCTATGGGTAAGAGGAGAGCCCCCCGCTGCCTAACAAAGACCACAGCTACTACTCAGGGCTATACACCTGAGGTGAGCAGTGGCAATTCCTGAGAAACACTGGCCATACAGTGACCATAACCAAAAAGCAGAGGAGGACTCCTTCAGGAAAAATCATCTTCCAGCCAAGGGGATTCTCCGTACCTCAGGACTCCAGGAAGCACAGAAAATAACAGCCAACACCTAAAACAGCCTGATGGGTAGAGGTCTGTGTAAAAGCTCAACCAACAAAAGACAGAGCAATATGGCATCTCCAGAACCCAGCCATCCAGGGGCGAACAGCCCTGGACAACACAGCATAATAGAAAATCAAGAAGATGACCTTACATCTATGCTGATGAAGAGGATAATAAAGGAAACAAATAAAATACATAAAGAATTAGAGGAAGATAAAACCAAATGGATCATGGCTATCCGTAAAGAAATGGAGGAAGTTAAAGACAAGCAGATTATGGCCATCCGTGAAGAAATACCGGAAGATGCAGCCAAACAGTTTGCGGCCTTCAGAGAAGAAATAATTAAATCACTGAAAGAAAAGAAACTAGGAAAGAAAATTTGACTAGGAAAGAAAATCTTCCCACCACATAATAATCAAAACTGTAAGTATACAGAACAAAGAAAAAATACTAAAACCTGGAAGGGAAAAAAGCCAAGTAACATATAATGGCAAACGCATTAGAATCACACCTGACTTTTCAACAGAGACTATGAAAGCTAGAAGGGCCTGGATGGATATCATGCAGACCCTAAGAGAACACAGATGTCAGCCCAGCCTACTATACCCTGCAAAACTCTCAGTCCTCATAGATGGAGAAAACAAGATATTCAATGACAAAAACAAATTTCAACAATACCTACACACAAATCCAGCATTACAGAAGACACTGGAAGGGAAAATACAACCCAAGAAAATTAACTTCTGTCAAGAAAACACAGGAAATAATTAACCTTACTACAGTAAAACAGAAAGCAACCAAGCACACAACTTTATGACCACAGCCAACATCAAAATCAAAGGATCTAACAGCCACTGGTCATTAAACTCTCTCAACATCAAAGGACTCAACTCTCCAGTAAAAAGACACAGAATGGATGTGTAAACAAAACCCAGCAATCTGTTGCATACAAGAAACACACCTAAGTCACAAAGATAGACATTACCTGAGGGTAAAAGGTTGGAAGACGACTTTCCAAGCAAATGGACCCAAGAAGCAAGTAGGAGAAGCCATTCTAATATCTGATAAAATAGACTTTCAACCAAAATTAATAAAAAGAGATGAGGAAGGACACTTCATACTCATCAAGGGAAAATTCCACCAGGAAGACATCACAATCCTGAACAACTATGCCCCAAATACAAGGGCACTCACATTTGTAAAAGAAACATTGATAAAATTTGAACCACATATAGATCCCCACACATTAATAATGGGAGATTTCAACACCCCACTCTCAACAAAAGACAGGTAAACAAAACAGAAATTAAACAAAGAAACAATATCTCTGACAGAGGTCATGAATCAAATGGACTTAACAGACATTTACAGAACTTTACACCCAAACACAAAAGAATTTACCTTCTTCTCAGCACCTTATGGAACCTTCTCCAAAATAGACCATATAGTTTGTCACAAAGCAAGCCTCAACAGATACAAGAAGATTGAAATAATCCCTTGTATCTTGTCTGATCACCATGGAATAAAGTTAGACTTCAACAACAACAGAAATAGCAAAAAGCCTACACACACATGGAAACTAAACAACTTGTTACTAAATGACAGCTGGGTCAGGGAAGAAATAAGAAAGAACTTAAAGTCTTCCTAGAACTCAATGAAAATAAAGACACAATATACCCAAACTTGTGGGACACAATGAAATCAGTGCTAAGAGGAAAGTTCATAGCACTAAGTGCCTTCAAGAAGAAATTCAAGACAGCTCATTCAAGCAACTTAATGGCCCATTTAAAAACCCTAGAAAAAGAAGAAGCAGACACACCAAAAAGGAGTAGAGGGCTGGAAATAATCAAACACAGGGCTGAAATCAATCAATTAGAAATAAATAAAACAATTCAAAGAATCAATGAAACCAAGAGTTGGGTCTTTGAGAAAATCAACAAGATCGACAAACCCTTAGCCAAGCTAACTAAAAGGCAAAGAGACACCACCCAAATCAACAAAATCAGAAATGAAAAGGGGGACATAACTACAGACACTGAGGAAATCCAAACAATCATTAGGACTTACTTCAAAAGTCTATATGACACAAAATTTGAAAATTTAAATGTAATGGACAATTTTCTTGATCGATTTGACTGACCAAAGCTGAATCAGGACGAGGTAAATCAATTAAATAGTCCTATATCCCCCAAAGAAATAGAAGCAGTCATCAAAAGTCTCCCATCCAAAAAAAGCCCAGGACTAGATGGCTTCTGTGCAGAATTCTAACAGAACTTCAAAGAAGAGCTAACTCCAATTCTCTTCAAACTCTTCCACAAAATCGAAACAGAAGCAACATTACCAAACTCATTCTATGAAGCCACAGTCACCTTGGTACCTAAACCTCACAAAGACTCAACAAAGAAAGAGAATTTCAGGCCAATCTCCCTTATGAACATTGATGCAAAAATACTTAACAAAATACTCACAAATCGAATACAAGAACACATCAAAGATATTATCCACTATGACCAAGTAGGCTTCATCCCAGCTATGCAGGAGTGGTTCAATATATGGAACCCATCAATGTTTTCCACCATATTAACAAACTGAAAGAAAAAAACCACATGATAATCTTCCTAGTTGCTGAAAAGCATTTGACAAAATCCAACATCCATTCATGTTTAAAGTATTGGAGAGATCAGGGATTCAGGGTCATATCTAAACATAGTAAAGGTGATGTACAGCAAGCCTATAGCCAACATCAAACTGAATGGAGAGAAACTTAAGGCAATCCCACTGAAATCAGGGACAAGACAAAGCTGCCCACTCTCCCCATATCTCATCAACATAGTTCTGGAAGTCCTTGCTAGAGCAATAAGACAGTTGAAGGAGATCAAGGGGATACAGATGGGAAAGGAAGAAGTCAAATTATCACTATTTGCAGATGATATGATAGTATACATGAGTGACCCCAAAAACTCTACCAGGGAACTCCTACATCTGATAAACACCTTCAGCAAAGTGGCAGGATACAAAATTAACTCAAAAAAAATCAGTAGCCCTCCTGTATACAAAAGACAAAAGGGCTGAGAAAGAAATTAGGGAAACAGCACCCTTCACAGTAGCCACAAATGACATAAGGTACCTCAAATAACCCTAACCAAGGAAGTCAAAGACTTGTATGAAAAAAATTTCAAGTCTCTGAAGAAAGAATTAGAAGAAGATATGAGAAGGTGGAAAGATCTCCCATGCTCATGGCTTGGCAGGATTAACATAGTAAAAATGGCCATCTTACCAAAAACAATCTACAGATTCAATGCAATTCCCATCAAATTACCAACACAATTCTTTAAAGACCTAGAAAGAAAAATTTTCAACTTCATATTGAATAACCAGATACCTAGAATTGCTAAAACAATCCTCTACAATAAAAGATCTTCTGGAGGTATCTCCATCTCTGACTTCACAGGTGAATAACCAGGTTCTAGAAGAAAAGGTCCTGAATTCTGCAATTGGCTTAGTATGTCAGGATTAAAATTCAAATTTAACAGCACAAATATTAAAAAAAAAAGAAGAAACTATGAAAACCTTTGATCCAAAGATTACCCTGCCTACAAGGAGTATAGAGATAAAGAGGGAACAAACATTGAGGGAATGGCCAACCAATAATTTGTCCATACTGAGACCTACCCCACAGTAGAGACCCAGCCCCTGACACTAATAATGATACTCTGTTATGCTTGCACACAAGAGCCTAACTTGACTGTTGTCTGGGAGGCTCTAGCCAGTAACGGATTAGGACAGATGCTGACACTTGCAGCCAAACATGGGGCAAAGCTCCATGGAAGTGTTGGGAGAAAGATGTCCTGGAGGGGACAGGAACCTCACAAGACCAACAGAGACAACTAGCCCAGTCTCATAGGGACTTACAGAGACTGAGACATCAACTAAGGAGCATTCATGATCTGGACTTATGCCCCCTGCATATAGTGTCCTATGGGCAGCTTGGTCTTCATATGAGCAGCTGGTGAGTGTAGGTAGAGGGGCTTTTTCTAACATGTACTCTATTGCCTGCTTTTGGATCACTTCCCCCTGGCAATGTCACCATGCCTGGCTTCAGATGATGAAGATATTGTTAGTTTTGCTGTCACTTGATATGATTTGGGGGGTTGATACAGGGAGAGGATGTTCCCCTTTTGGGGGGAAGGAAAAAGGAAAGGGGAGACTGGGAGGAAAGGAGGGGGACAGTAGTGATGTAAATAAACTGAAAATTAAAAAGAAAAGAAAGTCAAGCAAAATATCTAGAATGAAAAAAAAATAGTGCTGAAAAGTTTCCTGGTAGGAAAATATGCATTGAAATATACTTATTTTCAAGTTCCTATGGGATAGAAAGGTAGAACATGCCCAGGAGAGAAAGGAAGAATGACTCATTTCTAATAACAAACAGCAAAAAATGAGCAGTGCAGATGGGCCAAAAGAAAATAGTAAAACTGCCTGAGAATTTTCAGAATTTAACTGATGAGTCTGTAGATTGAAGAAGGATGTGGAGGCTGGGATAGAATAAGAAAGAAGTAAAGAGCCTTGCAAAGCTATTTTCAGACAATAAGACAAAGAAGAAATCTGAAAAGGAGGAATGAAATCAACAAGAAACAAAACATGTATCAGCAGCTGGTTTCTCATTTACAAATAAAATTCAGGAAAACTGTGAGTGGAAATCTACAAAACACTGAGAAAAGAACCTAGTTGAATTAATGATTTTTTTTTAAATTTAAGATTGAGGCAGTTCAATGATGTTTTAAAGAATAAAATGTTTAAGAATGCTTATTGTTTATTACCTTTATGGTGGAAAGTTTAAATTTGGAGGACCATTAAAATGAAAATTGGAATAGAAGCTGTTTTACAATAGAAACAGGGGTGAGAGATAAAATTGCCATAAGGGGACATTAAGGTCATTTAAATGCACGTAATTAAGTAAAGAAGCCACCATCAAAAGTCTATACACTGTATATTTGACTTCAGGTTGATGGCATCCTAGAAAAAAATTAAACTATGGAGGCAAGGCTCAGTGTTACCATGAATTCAGAGAGAAAGGGAAGAGAGCTTCAAAAGATGAAACACAGGGGATCTTTAATGAAACATCTATACCTTCTACTTTGTTGATTATGGACATCAATGCTACAAATATGACATTGTAAGTTTTTCTCTATCTATGAATATAAACTGTCAAAAGAAATACTGATGTTAACTTTAAAATTTAGTTAATCATGTTCCCATATTTGCTCTGTAGCTGTAACAACTCTACCAAACTATTACAAGATGTTAAAATGAAGGAAACAACATAAGGATAATGTCTTAGTTAGGGTTTCTATTTCAGTGACAAAACTCCATGAACAAAAAAAAGTTGAGGAAGAAAGGGTTTATTCAGTTTATTTACATTTCTAAAGCACTGTTCATCACTGAAGGAAGTCAGGACAGGATCTCAAACAGGAAAGGATCCTGGAAGCAGGAGGTGGTGCAGAGGCCATAGAGGGGTACTGCTTATTGACCTGCAACGCATGGCTTGCTCACCCTGCTATCTTATGGAGCCCAGAACTACACAAGCCAAGGATGGAACCATCCATAATGAGCTGCACCCTCACTCATCAATACATAATTAAGAAAATGTCTTGGCATATCAAGTTGCAATATGAGTAGGCACAACTTCTATTAATGCCAGACAAGACAGCCCAGTCAGGGGAAAGGAATCCAAAGGCATGTAATGTAGTCTAATGTGGGACCATATCAGCCCAGGATTAAGGAGGAAAGGTTGAGGAGAACTTTAACTCTGGATACTTCAAATGAGGACAGCTCCCTCCTCCCTCATAAATTGGAACCATTCCCACTATAAACCCTAGTAAAATTTTATTATCTTGACAGTTAATCAGGCTTCACTCCTTATCTGACCTTATAAGATTTTTCCCACCAGAATATAAACATGTACAACCACTTTGAAAATCAATCTGGCACTTTCTCAGACAATTGCTACCTCAAGATCCAGCTATAACACTCTTAAGCATATATCTAAAATATGCTCAAGTATACACAAAGGACATTTGCTCAACCATGTTCATAGCAGCTTTATTCATAATAGCCAGAACCTGGAAACAACCCAGATGTCCCTCGAATGAGGAATGGATACAGAAATTGAGGTACATTTACACAGTGGAATTCTACTCAGCAATTAAAAACAAGGAAATCAATGAAATTTGCAGGCAAATGGTGGGAAGATGAAAAAAATTATCCTGAGTGAGGTACCCAGAAGCAGAAAGACACACATGGTATATACTCACTTATAAGTAGATATTAGATTTATAATATAGGATAATCATACTTAAATCTGTTCACCTAAAGAAGCAAAGCAAGAAGGATCCTGAGTAAGATGACCAATCCTTGGAAGAGGGTGAAAATAAGGAAGAACAGAGGAGCCTAGTACCAAAGGCCTCTGAAAGACTCTACATATAGGGGTATTGAAACAGATGCTGAGACTTGTAGCCAAACTTTGAGCAGACTGCAGGGAATTTTATGAAAGAATTTTATGAAAGATAAAAAGACCTGGAGGAGACAGGGGCTCCACAAGGAGAGCAACAGAACCAAAAAATCTGGGCAAAGGGGTCTTTTCTGAGACTGATACTCCAACCAAAGATCATGCATGGAGATAACCTAGAACCCCTGAACAGATGTAGTCCATGGCAGCTCATTGTCCATGTGGATTTCCTAGTAAGGGGAACAGGGACTGTCTCTGACATGAACTCAGTTGCTGGCTCTTTGATCTCCTCCCCCTGAGGGTTGAGCAGCCTTATCAGGCCACAGAGGAAGACAATGCAGCCAGTCCTGATGAGAACTGATAGGCTAGGGTCAGATGGAAGAGAAGGAAGATCTCCCCTATCAGTGGACTGGGGGAAGGGCATGGGAGGAGAAAAGAGAGGGAAAGTGGGATTTGGAGGGGGTGGGGAAGGGGGATACAGCTGTGATACAAAGTAAATTAACTGTAATTCATAAAAATAAAATTAAAATTAAAAAAGATTTTTTTTCCCAGGAACCTACAGCCCTTGAATATGCAAGTGAAGTATCTTTCAACACCTCTCCTACCCAATTGTACATAGCTACACAAACTGTCTGCAGAGATGCTGGACACCCGCACCCAATAAAAGAACCAGTTTCCTGAAGCTGTTTTCCCAGCATCTTTTTTTTTTTTTTTTGCCTATGCCATTATTGCACTGACCTAGAGCCTGCCTCCTCCGACCCAACCCAGCTAAGCTTTCTGTCATCCAGTCTAGACCAGTGTACAAGAAGCCTAATAATAACAATAACAATAATAATAATAAAATAATAATAATAAATAATACAGCAGTCAGAGACAACCCCTACTCCTGCTTTAGGAGTCGCACACTGGTGTTCAGATGCACAACTGTTACTTATGTGCAGAGTGTCTATGTTTGTGCTGTTCATGCTCGGTTCAGAGTCTATGAGCCCTTGTGGGAACCGGTTAGTTGATTTTGTATGTTTTCTTGTGGTGGTCTTGACCCCTTTGGCTCCTTCCAATCCGTCCTTTCCCTAAAGGATTCCTAGGCAGGCTATGAGTCTTGGCTTCAGTTTCCATCAGTTGCAGTATTAAGCGTCTCTGATGACATTTATGCTAGACTCCTGTCTGCAAGCATAGCAGAATATCATTAATAGTGTCAGAGTGGGCTACCTTCATGACATAGGTCTCAAGATGGGCTAGTCTTTGGTTAGCTCCTCCCTCAATTTCTGTTCCATCTTTATCCCTGCACATCTAGTAGACACAGACATTTATCTGTCTAAGGTTTTGTGTCTGGTTTGATGTTCCAAGCCCTCCATTGGAAGTCTTGCTTGTTTACAGGAGATGGCTTGTTCAGGCTCCATATCGCCCATTGCTAAGAGTGTTCTCTAGGGTCACCCTTGCAGATTCCTGGGATTTCCATTGTTTCTAGCTTGTCCCACAAGCTCCCTCAATCCAGTTGTCCTCCCCAGTACTCTCCCCGTCCATCATCCTTTGTCCTCACCCCTCCTGTTTCCATCCCCAGGCCCTCCCTCAGCCAGTCTCTTTCTTCACCCACATCTGATGTCTGTTTCCCTTTCTCAGTGAGATACAAGCATGTCCCCCAGGGGGTATGGAGGTATAACCCATTTAGGCCCTCCTTGTTACTTAGCTTTGGGTCTGTGGTTTGTATCATGTTTATTGTATAGTTTATGATGAATATCCTCTAATAAGTGAGTACATGCCATGTTTGTCTTTCTGGGTCTGGGTTATTTCACTCAGAATGACTATTTCTAGGAATTCTGGTTGATATCCATGAGAGGCCTTCCTTTCTCTTAGGAGAAGGGGAGGAAGGGTTGATTGGACTGTGAGGAGAGAGGGAGTGATTGAGAAGAGAGAGGAGAAGCTGTGATTAGGTCTTAAATGAAGTAACTTAATAAATAAAATATTTAATAAAATAAAAGAAAACAGAAAATACCTTCCAGCTGGATTTTATGAAAGCAATTTCTCAATTAAGGTTTGCTCCTTTCAGATAATATTAATGTCTTAAGCTGACATAGGGCCAGCCAGTATAGATAATCAGCATGGGGATGGCTTGAAGCAATATATGGCAGTGGTACCTTCTGTTTACTTTCTTTTTAATTTAGAACAAAAAAGTATGCCTTTAAAACACTATCAAACATTTTTAAAGGTTGAAGTGTCTAATTACATTAAAAGCAAAACTAGACTTTATGACAGCTTTATATGATTTTGGAACACAGAGGTGTTTTGCTGTTTTGTTTTAACCTAGTCTTACTATAAAGCCCAGACTGACTTTGAGTTGAACTCTTGATCCTCCTGTCTCAAAACACCTGAGTTCTGGATTTAATATGGCACAGACCACACCACTTAAGTTTCTATGATGCTTCTAAGGTAGGAAACTAACATTATATAGTATATTTGAATGCAAGAGCAAAAAATAAATATGTATTTACAATAAATATAAATGAACAAAGATATTAAAAAGCAATAGGTGATTATCCACATTTCTTTTTCTGTTGCTGTGATTAAAAAGCAAATTTAAAGACATCAGTATATAAATCACACATCAAAAACTGCAAAACAAAAAATGTTAAATCAATAGATATATTTGATATATCACACATATGTATAAATTTATTATATTAAGTTTTAAATTTTTGTTGACTGAAGACATTAATGTTTTTCCTAGGCTGGACTAGAACTTTCTATGTAGACCAGCATGGCCTGAAACTTTTAACTCATCATGCCTCTGATTTTCAAGTATTGAGATTCTAAATGTGAGTCAGTGTATCCAGTTCAAAATGTTTTAAATATATGTATTTTTATTTATTTTAATAAAATTATATTTCACTAAATTACCTAAATCAACTGATAAGCAAATGATAAAGCACATAGTATGCCTGAAGAATTCTCAAAAAAGTTTTAAAAGCTTTTACCATTTTGGATATATGCCTAAGAGTTATATAGCTGGATCTTGAGGAAGCACTATTCTTAATTGTCTGAGAAAGTACCAGATTGATTTCCAAAATAGTTGTACAAGTTTACATTCCCACCAGCAATTGAGGAGGGTTCCCCTCTCTCTAAAACCTCTCCAGTATGTTTTGTCACTTGAGTTTTTTATCTTAGCCATTCTGATGGATGTAAGATGAAATCTCAAGGTTGTTTTGATTTGCATTTCCCTGATGGCTAAAACCATTGAGCATCTCTTTAAGTGTTTCTCTGCCATTCTGTATTCTTCTACAGAGAATTCTCTGTTTAGCTCTGTACCCCATTTTTTAATTGGATTGCCTTATTTATTGCTTTTTAACTTCTTTTGTTCTTTATATATTCTGGATATCAGCCCTCTGTCAGATATATGGTTGTTGAAGATCCTTTCCTAGTCTGTCATTTTGTTCTGATGACAGTGTCCTTGGCTTTACAGAAGCTTTTCACTTTTATGAGGTCCAAAAGATGCCCAAACACACAACAAGGACAATTGCTCAACCATGTTTGTACCAGCTTTATTCATAATAGCCAGAACCTGGAAACAACCCAGGTGTCCATGAACAGAAGAATGGCTACAGAAATTGTGGTACTTTTACAGAATGGAATACTACTCAGCAATTAAAAACAAGAAAATCATGAAATTTGCAGGTAAATGGCGGGAACTGGAAAAGATCATTCTGAGTGAGTTATCCCAGAAGCAGAAAGACACACATGGTATATTCTCATTTATAAGTGGATACTAGACCTATAAGATAGGATAAACATACTGAAATCTGTACACCTAAAGAAGATAAACAAGAAAGAGGACCTGGGGTAAGATAATCAATCCTCACTTAGGAAGACAAATGGGATGGACATTGGAAGTAAGAGGAAACAAGTAACAGGACAGGAGCCTACCACAGAGGCTTCTGAAAGACTCTACCTAGCAGTGTATCAGAGCAGATGCTGAGACTCATAACCAAACCTTGGGCAGAGTTCAGGGAATTAAATGAAAGAAGGGGGAGTTAGTATGACCTGGAGAGGACAGGAGCTCCACAAGGCCCCAATGTATCAGGGCACAGGGGTCTTATATGAGACTGTTTCTCCAATCAAGGATTATGTATGCATATAAACTAGAACCCTTGCTCAGATGTAGCCCATGGTAGCTCAGTATCCAAGTGGGTTTCTTAGTAAGAGGAACAGAGACTATTTCTGACATGAACTCAATTGCTGGCTCTTTGCCTCCCCCCCCCCTTCCAGGGAGTAGCAGCCTTGCTAGGCCACAGAGAAGGACATTGCAGCCAGTCCTGAAGGTAACTGATAAGCTCAGGTCAGATGGAAGGAGAGGAGGTCCTCCCCTATCAGTGGACTTGGAAAGGGGCAAGGAGGAGATGAGGGAGGGAGGGTGGGATGAGGAGGGAATGAGGGAGGGGGCTCCAGCTGGGAAACAAAGTAAATAACCCATGATTAATATAAAAATTATTTATAAAAACAATTAATAACCTATAAACAAACAAACAAACAAATAAATAAGCAAAAGCTTTTTACCTGCCCACTCCGAAGGGGGAGCAGCCATTCAAGGCAAAAGAGTAGGACAATGCAGCCAGTCCTGATGAGACCTGTTAAGCTAGGGTCAGATGGAAGGGGAGGAGAACCTCTGCTATCAGTGGACATGGGGAGGGGCTTGGGAAGAGTAGAGGAAGGGAGGGTAGGACTGGAAGAGGTTGAGAGAGAGGGCTATACCTGGGATACAATTGAATAAAATGTAATACATTAAAAAATAAATTATTAAAAGTATATATTATCGGAGAATATTGTATTTGAAAATGTGTACACAAGTATGTTAAGGTAATTTAATATTTAAAAATTCTATATTCAATATGCTAAGAAAGTATACTTTGTTCTCTTCTTTAAAATCTTACAAAATGAAAAAATAGATGACAAACATTAATTATAAGTTATCTGTTGGGAGCCATGACTCCAGCGGCCTGCTTTGATATTTAAATCTCAGTGGAGAGACTGCTTTTAGTGGACCTTCTCTAAAGGCAGGGAAGAACTTGCAAGTCCATCTCCTTTTGTTTGTGACAGCAGGTGGCATAGCTTGTGAGGGTCACACCTCTTCCTCAGGCTCCTTGAGCAAATTAACCTATTGTTCTGAGATTTTTTATTGGCTGAAATAACTCCTCACAAAATAAAGTGGTCAGAAGGCTGGAGGCAGAGGAGGAGGCAGAGACTTGAGACTTGCTGCTTGCTGCAGCAGCCTGTCTTTTGCTGTGGCTGTCGAGTCTGGACCTTTAAAAAAGTTTCCTATGTGCTGTGTGTTTATTTTATTAATATTAATCCTCACTCCCGACTCAAGAACTGTTCGACTCTGCCCGGCTGGCTCCAGCAGTTATCAAGTGATAAAACAATTAATGTAAATATTTATATGTGATTAGTTGATATTGTGATATTGCTTTCACCAAGGTAAAATATAAACATGTATTGATAAGGCAAATAAACCCACACTTTAAAAATATATTTCCTATAGAACAAATGAATATTTTCAATAAAGTATCATCACCAAAGGCAAGAATGTCTATTTCACATATATTTTTTTTAACAAGGGAGATTTTTACTGATGAATTTGTAACTATGTACTTATTCATCTACTCAACTGATCCATTTGTTGAATAAGTATTTGTTCAGAGCATATAATGTGTGTGGGATACTATAGCCACATAAAAGAATCAGAAAGCTGAAAAGATAAAATTAGTCAGGGTTCATTTACTTTTTATTGTTTTTTTTTTTTTTACAATTTAGTCACTTTGGCTCTAGGTTGAAGGCTCCAGCCCCCATCTCCTCCTGGTCCCACCCTGCTTCCCACCTTCTCCCTTATCCATCTCCCCTATTCCACTGATATGGAGGTCTCTCTCTCCTACTGTCTGACACTAGCCTATCAGGTCCAATAAGGATCCTCTTCCTCTGTGCGCTGTCTATGTTGCCTCAGCAGGGAGAAGCGATCAATGAACAGTCAACTGCATTCATGTCAGAGACTGCCTGTTCTCCCCTTACTAGAGATCCCATATAGAGACTGCACTATCTATGGATTACATCTGAACAGGTGGTCTAGGTCTTCTCTATGCATGGTCTTTGGTTGATGCATATGTCTTTGTTGTCACCTGTGGGCCCAGCTTTTATTGACTTTGTTGGTCTTCTTGTGGGGCTGCTGTCACCTCTGGGTCCTTCTTTATCCTCCTTTTTCCATAAGACTCCCTGAAATGTTTACAAAGTATGGCTGTGAATCTCTACATCTGCTTCTATCCTCTGCTGGGTGGAGTCCTTCAGAGGACATTTGTGGTAGCTTCCCATCCTGTTCCCTCTCTTTTTCTACCTCCAGTGTCTATTCTGTGCTCCCCTCTTCCCTAGGGTCTTCCTTGTTGTGTAGCTTCTTCAGGTGTGTAGATTTTAGCCTGTTTATTATATGGCTAATATTCACTTACAAATGAGTATATAACTTGTGTATTTTCTGCTTCTGGGTTACCTCACTCAGGATGATCTTTTCTAGTTCCATCCATTTGCCTGCAAATTTTATGATTTCTTTACTTTTAATAGCTGAGTAGTGTTCCATGGTATAAATGTACCACAATTTCTGTATCCATTCCTCAGTTGAGGGACATCTAGGTTGTTTCCAGATTCTGGCTATTATGAACAAAGCTGCTATGAAAATAGCTGAAAAAATGTCCTTGTTATATGGTTGAACATCCTTCAGATATATGCCCAGGTGTGGTGTAGCTGGGTCTTGAGGTTTTCTGAGAAAGCAACAGAAACCCACACACTATGGATACCTTTTTTCTTTTTTTTTTTTTTTTTTTTTTTTTTTTTGACAAAGAAGCCAAAGCAATATAATGGTAAAAAGACAGCATCTTCAAAAAATAGTGCAGGTCTAACTGTATGTCTACATGTAGAAAAATGTAAATACATCCATATTTATAACCATATACAAATGAAGTCCAAGTGGATCAAAGACCTTAACATACAACCAGACAAACTAAAAATCTGTTAGAAGGAAAAGTATGGAAGAACCTTAACACACTGGCACAGGAAACAACTTCATGAACTGAACATGAACAGCTCAGGCTCTATGACCAACAATTAATAAATGGGACCTCCAGATCACATCAGGAGTGGCTGCATTGTCATCCTCTGTGGCCCGGTAAGGCTGCCCTCCTCTCAGGGGGAGGTGATCAAAGAGCAGGCCAACCAGACTATGCCAGAAGCAGTCCTTCCTCCCATTACTATGTAACCCACTTGGACACTACACTGCCATGGACCACATCTGGGCAGGGGCCCTAGGCCATCTCCATGCCTGGTACTTGGTTGGGGTATGAGTCTCTGGGAAGATCCCTGTGTTCAAATTTTCTGGTTGTGTTGCTCTCCTTGTGGGGTTCCCGTCCTTTCCAAATCCTACTATTTCCCACTTCTTACATAAGATTGCATGCACTCCGCCTGACCATTGGCCATAAGTCTCAGCGTCTGCCCCGACAGTCCATAGGACAGAACCCCCCAGAGGTCCTCCCAGGCAGGCCTCTAGGCTGTTTCCTGCCTTCTTCTTCTTCTGATGTCCATCCTCTTTGCCCTTCAGTATGCGGATTGAGCATTCTAGTCAGAGTCCTCCCTCTAGATCCGTTTTTCTATATGTACAGATTTTAGGAGGTTTATCCTATATTATATGTCTATATGAGAGAGTATATACTGTGTGTTTCCTTATGCTTTTGGGAAAGCTCACTCAGGATGATCCTTTCCAGGTCCCACCATTTACCTGCAAATTTCATGATTTCCTTATTTTTCATTGTAGAGTAATACTCCATTGTGTAGACGTACCACAATTTCTGCATCCATTCTTCAGTTGAGGGGCATCTGGGCTGTTTCCAGCTTCTCAATATTACAAATAATATTGAAACATGGTTAGAAACATGGTTGAGCAAATATCCTTATTGTGTATTTGAGCCTCTTTTGGATATATGCCTAGGAGTGGTATGGTTGGATCTTGAGGAAGCGCTATTCCTAGTTGTCTGAGAAAGCACCAGATTGATTTCCAGAGTGGTTGTACAAGTTTACATTCCCACCAGCAGTGGAGGAGGGTTCTGCTTTCTCCACAACCTCTCCAGCATATGTTGTCACTTGAGTTTTTCATCTTTGCCATTCTGATGGGTGTGAGGTGAAATCTCAAGGTCGTTTTGATTTTCATTTCCCTGATGACTAATGAGGTTGAGCATTTCTTTAAGTGTTTCTCTGCCAATCGATATTCCTCTACAGAGAATTCTCTGTTTAGCTCTGTTCCCCACTTTTTAATTGGATTACATGCTTTGCTGCCTTTCAGCTTCTTTAGTTTTTTATATATACTGGATATTAGCCCTCTGTCAGATACCGGGATCGGAGGGAAGGGGATGAGGGCCTTCCCTATTGATGGACTTGGGGAGGGGCATTCGTGAGGGGCGTAGGGAGGGTGGGACTGAGAGAGGAGGAGAGAGGGGTTTATGGGGGGATGCAGAGTGGATAAAGTGTAATTAATAAAAAAAAAGAAGTTGGATGAATAACGGAACATTTATAGTCTCACGCTGTCTGCAACAAACCCCAACTTGTTATAACGACAAAAGACTAGCACTATAGTATACTAGATTAAACAAGCTATTAAGTGGAATATGATGAGCAAGGCCAAGCTAGAGCCCACACTACTTTGGCATGCTGTTGTTGTATGGTTGTCTCTTGATGCATAACAAGTTACCCCAAATATATGATAGAAAACATAGCTGTGACAGGGTCAGAGTTTACATGGACTCTGCAAAGGAAATTGCCTCTTTCTATAACATCTGGGGCCTCAGCTAGGAAGGTCATAATTTCTGGGTGATTGAAACAACTCAAGGGCATAATAGCCTGAATGCTTTGTTACTCTGTTGTCCAGCAGGAAAATTCAAAAATGCTGGGCTTGGTTTGGGCCATGAAGGACAGTATCTACATATGGCCTGCTAGTTAGTTTATGTCAGTTTGACACAAATTAAGGTTATCTGAGAAAAGGAAACCACAATTGAGAAAATGCCTCCGTGAGACTGAGCTAAAGGCAAGTCTATTGGGTATTGTCTTGATAAATGATGTGGAAGGCAGATGGTCCTGAGCTACATAAGAAAGCAGGCTAAGCAAGCTAAGTAAGCAGCATTCCTCCATGACTTCTGCTTCAGTCATGCCTTTGGGTTTCTTCTTTGCTTCAATGCCTGCCCTGATTTTCTTCAATTATGAACTGTAATATGAAACTGTAAAATGAAATAAAACCTGTCCTCCCCCCCCACGCAAAAAATAAATAAATAAATGAGACCTCAGGAAACTGAATAGCTTCTGTAAAGCAAAGGACATGGTCAACATAACAAAACGACAGTCTTGGAAAAGATCATCACCAACCCTATATCTAACAGAGGACTAATATTCAGAATATAAAAAGAACTCAAGAAGTTAAACACCAACAAACCAAATAATCCAATTTAAAAATGGGGTACACGTATGAGTGGGTACATACCCTGTGTGTCTTTCTGCTTCTGGGATAGCTCACTCAGGATGATCTTTTCTAGTTCCCACCATTTACCTGCAAATTTCATTATTTCCTTGTTTTTTTTTTATTGCTGAATAATATTCCATTGTGTAGATGTACCACAATTTCTGTATCCATTCCTCAGTTGAGGGGCATCTGAGTTGTTTCAAGCT
Organism: Meriones unguiculatus; assembly: GCF_030254825.1. Taxonomy (NCBI): domain Eukaryota; kingdom Metazoa; phylum Chordata; class Mammalia; order Rodentia; family Muridae; genus Meriones; species Meriones unguiculatus. The sequence continues at coordinate 81,435,599 of NC_083351.1, read as the reverse complement.
TCTGGCTATTACAAATAAAGCTGCTACAAATGTAGTTGAACAAATGTCCTTATTGTATACTTGAGCATCTTTTGGATGTATGCCTAAGAGTGGTATAGCTGGATCTTGAGGAAGCACTATTCCTAATTGTCTGAGAAAGCACCAGATTGATTTCCAGAGTGGTTGTACAAGTTTACATTCCCACCAGCAGTGGAGGAGGGTTCTGCTTTCTCCACAACCTCTCCAGCATGTGTTGTCACTTGAATTTTTGACTTTAGCCATTCTGATGGATGTAAGATGAAATCTCAAGGTTGTTTTGATTTGCATTTCCCTGATTACTAAGGACGTTGAGCAATGGAGAATCTAGAAGTGGTTAGGGAGTAAGAAAAGATATGACAGAAAAATATTTTATGCAAAAATTTACTTAAAAAAAACTAAATCTCTCTGTGAATGCTCTTTTTATTTATGCACATTTATATAATGATATATTAATATGTATTTAATATATTTTATCAATATAATTATACAAATATAGATTATGCAATGTATAACTATATATTTAAATTATAAAAACTTATGTTTGTATTTATATTGATATTACACTTGTTTAAACTTATATAAATTATATTTTAACTATAAACAATATAGTTTTTAAAGCAAATAAATTATATAAATTACATGTATTTAACACATATCTTATATATTACATAAAATATATTATGTATGAAAGTTTGTTTTTTATTGCTGTGGACAAAAGCAACTTGGAGAGAAAAGGATTTATTTGTCTTAGCACTTCAATGTTACAGTTGTCACTGAGATTTTGAAGTCAGGGCAGGACCCTGGAGGCAGGCACTAATTTAAAGTCCATGGATGAATATTGCTTTCTATATTACTTTTTGGCTCACATTCAACCATTCTACTATCTTGTATATTAGGATATCTGCTGCCCATACACAGTGCTTCCCAGAGTTGCCTGAGCCCTTATAAATCAAAGGAGGACAAATTTTGGAAAGATTAAATAAGAAAATAAAGAGATCCTCATGTAATTCTAAGTTGTTGCTGCTGGTAAAAATTGTCAGATAAATAACTTTCCAATTTCTATTCTTTGATTTACTGCGAGAGAGTGGTTGATGTATCTTCTTTTCCTGATGTAGACTGGACAAAAAGGCCTCAAAGTGGAAATCCACTCCAGTTTTCAATTATGCTGTGGTCTATGGGCCTCATAGGTGGTGTAACTCATGATCAATTCTTTAGAATCTTCAATAAATTTTTATTCATTTAATTTCTTTATGTGAAATATTTACTCTGGTGTCGCTTACCTAAGATATACCCATACACTTTATTTTTCTGGTACAGATGATACAACAAGGATATCGGCTAAACCATGTTTGTAGCAGCTTTATTTGTAATAGCCAGAACCCGGAAACAACCCAGATGCCCCTCATTTGAGGAATGGGTACAGAAATTTTAGAAAATCTACACTATGGAATATTACTCAGCAATAAAAAAAAAAAAAGGAAATCGGAAATTTGTAGGTAAATAGTGGGAACTGGAAAAGTTCATTCTGAGTGAGGTATCCCAGAAGCAGAAAGACACACACAGTATGTACTCACTCATATAGACATATAATATAGGATAAATGTACTAAAATCTGTACACCTAAGGAAGCTAATCAGGAAGGAGGACTCTGGCTAAGATGCACAATCCCCATTCAGAAAGGCAAAGAGAACGGACATCAGAAGGAGAAAACAGGGAACAGTACAGGAGCTTACTACAGAAGGCCTCTGAAAGGCTGTACCCTGCAGGATAGCAAAGCAGATGATGAGACTTATGGCCAACCTGTGGGCAGAGTGCAGGGAATCTTAGGAAAGAAGTAGGAGATAGTAAGACCTGGAGAGGACAGGAGCTCCACACGGACAGCAACAGATCCAAAAAGTCTGGGCACAGGGGTCTTTTCTGAGACTGATACTCTAGCCAAGGACCACTGGTGGGGATGGCCTATAACCCCAGCACAGAGGTAGTCTGTGGCAGCTCAGTGTCCAAGTGGACTCCATAGTAATGGGGACAGGGACTGTCTCTGACATTAACTGATTTGGCTTCTATTTGATCACCTCCCTGTGAGGGGGAAAGCAGCCTTACCAGGCCACATCATAGGAAAGGGGAGGAGGACCTCCCTTATTAGTGGACTAGGAGAGGAACACAGGTGGGGAAGAGGGAGGATGAGATTGGGAGGGGAGGGGGGAGGGAGCTACAGGGGGGATACAAAGTAAATAAATTGTAATTCATGAAAATAAAAATAATTGAATAAAAAATTTAAAAAAATAATTCTTTATTAATTACACTTTATTCACTTTGTTTCCCCCATGTGGTTTTCTTACTCCTCCTGTCCCAAAACCTCCCTTCCTCCCCCCTCTGCACACATGCCCCTCTCCAAGTCCACTGATAGAGGAGGACTTCTTTTCCTTCCTTCTGATCCTAGTCAATGAGGTCTCATCAGGAGTGGCTGCATTGTCTTCTTCTGAGGCCTGATAATGCTGCTCACCCCTCAGAGGGAGTGATTAAAGAGCAGGCCAATCAGTTCATGTCAGAGACAGACCCTGTTCCTATTACTATGAAACCCACTTGGACACTGAACTGCCATGGGCTACATCTGTGTAGGGGTCCTAGGTTATCTCCATGCATGGTCCTTGGTTGGAGTATCAGTCTCAGAAAAGACACCTGTGCTCAGAATTATTGGTTCTGTTGCTCTCCTATACTCTCCAGATCTTACTGTTTCCCACTTCTTTCATAAGATTCCCTACACTCTGCCCAAAGGTTGGCCATATGTTTCAGGATCTGCTTTGATAGTCTGCAGGGCAGAGCCTTCCAGAGGTCTGCTGTGTCAGGCTCCTGACTTGTTCCCTCTTTTCTCCTTCTTCTGATGTCCATCCTCTTTGCCATTCTGGATAGGGATTGAGCATTTTAGCAAGAGTCCTCCCTCTTGATTAGTTTCTTTAGGTGTACAGATTTTAGTAGGAAAATCCCATATTAAATATGAATGAGTATATACCATGTTTGTCTTTCTGCTTCTGGGATAGCTCACTCAGGATGATCTTTTCCAGTTTCCACCATTTACCTGCAAATTTCATTATTTCCTTATTTTTTTATTGCTGAGTAATATTCCATTGTGTTGATGTACCACAATTTCTGTATTCATTCCTCAATTGTGGGATATCTGGGTTGTTTCCACGTTCTGGCTATTACAAACAAAGCTGCTACAAACATGGTTGAACAAATGTCCTTCGTGTGTACTTAAGCAACTTTTGGATATATGCCTAGGAGTGGTATAGCTGGGTCTTGAGGAAGCACTATTCCTAATTGTCTGAGAAAGCACCAGATCGATTTCCAAAGTGGTCGTAACAGTTTACATTCCCATCAGCAATGGAGGAGGGTTCCCCTTTCTCCACAACTTCTCCAGCATGTTTTGTCCCTTGCGTTTTTGATCTTAGCCATTCTGATGGGTGTAAGGTGAAATCTCAGGATCGTTTTGATTTTCATTTCTCTGATGACTAAGGACTTTGAGCATCTCTTTAAGTGTTTCCCTGCCATTCCATATTCCTCTATTGAGAATTCTCTGTTTAGGTCTGTACCCCATTTTTTAATTGGATTACTTGATTTGTTGCTGTTTAACTTCTTGAGTTCTTTATACATACTGGATATTAGCTCTTTGTCAGATAAAGGGTTGGTGAAGACTTTTTCCCAATCTGTAGGCAGTAGTTTTGTTCTGATGACAGTGTCTTTTGCTTTACAGAAGCTTTTCAGTTTCAAGAGGTACCATTTATTGATTGTTGCTCTTAGAGCCTGTTTTTGTTCTGTTCAGGAAGTTGTCTCCTGTGCCAATGAGTTCAAGACTCTTCTCCACTTTTTCTTCTTTGCGGTTTAATGTGTCTGGTTTTATGTTGGGGTCTTTGATCCACTTGGACTTTAGTTTTGTGAAGGGTGATAATTATGGATCTATTTGCATTTTTCTGCATGTAGACATCCAGTTAGACCATCACCATTTGTTAAAGATGCTGTAATTTTTCCATTGAATGGTTTTGGCATCTTTGTAAAAAATCAGATGACCATAGGTGTGTGGATTTATTTCAGGGTCTTCTATTTGATTCCATTGATCCACCAGTCTTTTTCTATGCCAGTACCATGCAGTTTTTTGTATTGTTGCTTTATAGTACAGCTTGAGATCAGGGATGTTTAAGATCTTTTACTGTAGAAAATTGTTTTAGCAATTCTGGGTTTCTTGTTGTTCCATATGAAGGTGAGAATTTTTCTTTCAAGGTCTGTAAGAATTGTGCTGGTAATTTGATAGGAATTGCATTGAACCTATAGATTGCTTTTGGTAAGATGGCCATTTTTACTATATTAATCCTGCCAAGCCATGAGCATGGGAGATCTTTCCATCTTCTGATATTTTCTTCTAATTCTTTCTTCAGAGACTGGAAATTTTTTTCATACAACTCCTTGGCTTGCTTGGTTAAGTTCACACCAAAGTACTTTATGTCCTTTGTGTCTATTGTAAAAAAAATTATTAGAGAATGAAAGTACTTTATACACAGTTGTGACTTTACTATGCAATGACTATGGCATTGAAAATATTCAACTTAGAATGCTAAAATAGAAAGTCACAATGTTTTATTTTTCACATATTTGTCCAAATGATAAGGTTACATGCAGTAGTGGATTGCATTTATATTTTTGAAAGTAGCTGTTTCTTTTTTTATTTTGAAATCCAGTAAAATAAGGAAAATATTAATTTCCTATACTGAATAACATTGTTATATATATTTGTTTGTAGCTTTGTAAAGTTTTGATTATGCTTCCATTCACATTTGTTTTATGAATAGTACAATTCTAAATTTCATTATCAGGATTTCAGTTTATTCTAGAACACTGATTATATGAAAATAATTCCTTTGAATACTCTCAATTTGAAAAGCTTTGCAGATTTAATAACTGAGGGAAATTAGTGCATTTTATACTTTACTCATGACTAGTAGATAGTCTAGATAACAGCTTAATGTAATTGTAAGTATTTGTAAGTAATGTAAATAAATGTAAATAATCTTGATGTAACTTACTAACTAATCCATCAGATTCTTCAAATTATACTGAAAATATCAAATGAAACAATTGAATTTACTCTGTGATGTATATATACAAATAGCTGAAGATTAGATGAACATTAAGAGTTCAGTGCCCCCCTAACTGTACACAAGCTAATGATGCTTTCAGTATTTTTCAGGTAATTGTCAGTAAAGCTAATTAAAGTAAGAAGTATTCTAAAGATCAATTTCTAAACATTTTCCACAATTATGGGTTTCTATTCCTCCTTTAGGATATATGAATGAAGATCAAGATGCACATGAGAAGAGTAATAACTTCTGAAGTAAAAATTGGAAGAATTTGCATTTTTAAATAAAAATGTCGAAACCAATGCTCAACATTTTGAAAAACACTTTATTTAAACTCACTTTACTTAAAATATGGGAAAATAATTTTTCATCTTTTTAACCATAAATGGAAGAGTTGTATCTTTAACACAACTCATGGTTATATTTTTCTGTGCTCTCATATTTGTAAAAATTATGGGACCTTGAAATCCATGACGAATAGCCCTGATAGCCTATTTTTAAAAGTTATTGTTTCTTTACTTTAAGTTTCACAATGTGAATATGTATCTTGAGAGGTTATTGAGATATAATTTATACACTATACAATTTATTATTATGGTGTACAACTTAGTAATTTTTAACTTAAGAGGCTGTCCATCAGTCACTAGTATTCCATTTCATGATACTTCATCATCTGTCGTCAAAATCTTATTGACTAGCATCACCCTGTTCTTCCCCACTACAAACCAGGACAATCATTAATCTACATTCTGTCCCTTCAGGTTTGACTATACAGCCGTTTTATAGGAATGGGATCATACACTATTTTTAGTCCCATGTGAATTATTTCAGCACAGTGTTTTTAAAAATCACTCATGCTGTACTTTGAATCAATACTTCATTTCTTTTTATGGCTTTATAAGAATTCCATGAGATGGATTTGTTGAACCTTGTTCATGTTCTGGTTAGTTATTTCATACTGTTTTCTTTTTCAGGGTTTTGTCCTTTGTGTTTTATTTCCACACCAATATTTCACATATTTGGATTAATCAGCAACAGACTGAATGAAAGTATTCTCTGCTTAAGATTTGGTTATTTCATCTTTCTACACCAATACCACGCTGACAAATATCATTAATGTGTAAATTATTAATGTGCAAAATAAAACAGAATTATTTTGTTTGTGATTTTCTTTCCTGAAATGCTTCAACATATTTTATGTCTTCTTTCCCCTCTCTTCTTCCTTCCTTCCTCCCTTCCTTTTTTCCTTCCTCATCTCTTTTTTATTTCTTTTATCTTTCCTCGCTTCCTTTATTTCTTTGATTTTTAAATTTCTTATGAATAGAGAAAGCTTTTTAATTAATTTATATATTTTAACTTTTATTTTTATGATTTTTTCACTTTGCATTACAATTGTATCCTTCTCTAGGCTCCTCTTGAACCCACCGTCATCCCTCACTCTTTTCCCCTATCCTTCTTCTGTCCTACTTAGAAAGCAGGAGCCCTCCTCCCCTACCATCTGACCCCAGCCTATCAAGCCTCATCAGGACTGCCTGCATCTTCTTCCTCTGTGGTCTGGCAAGGTTGCCTCACCAAGGAGAAGTGATTAAATAGCAGGTGATAGAGTACATGTTGGAGACAACCACTGCTCCCCTTACTAGAGAACCCACATGGAGACTGAGATGCCTATGGGCTACATCTGAGCAAATGGGTTCTCTCCATGCATGCATGGTCCTTGGTTGGTCCATCAATTTCTGTAGCCCCCCCACCCTCTCCAGCCCAGATTTGTTGCTTCTTTTGGATACCTTGTGGAACTCCCATCTCCTTCAGGTATTCCTACCCACTACTCTTCCATAAGACTTCCTGTGTTCTGCCCAAAGTTTGGCTGTGAGTCTCAGTATCTGCTTCAATCCTCTGTTGGGTAGAGTCTTTCGGAGGACATCTGTGGTAGGCTCTTGTACCATATCATCTTTTTAACTGCTTCTGGTCTCTATTCTATTTGCCCTTCTGAATAAGAATTAAGTATCCTTACTAGGATTTAGCTTCTTTAGGTCTGTAAATTGTAGTATGGTTATCCTGTATTGTGTGGCTAATACCTGCTTATAAGTGAGTATATACCATGAGTGTATTTCTGGCTCTGGGTTACCTCACTCAGTATGATCTTTTCTAATTCCATCCATTTGTCAGAAAATTTCATGATTTCCTTGTTTTTAACTGCTGAATAATATTCTGTTGTATATAATTTTTTTTATTTTAATATTTTATTTATTTATTCACTTTACATCCTTATTGTAGCCTCCTCCTCTAATTCAAGTTTTTCATCCTTGCACAACCCTCTCTGCATTCTTCTCTCTTCTCTTCAGAGAAGGGGGAGGTCCAGCTTAAGGGCATCAGGCCCTTCTGGCTCATTAAGTTGCTACAAAAACTAGGCACATTCTCTCCCACTACAGCCAGACAAGGCAGCCCAGTTAGGGGAATGGGATCTAACGGGAGGCATAAGAGTTGGAGAGGATCCCGCTCCAGTTGTTGGGGTATCCATATGAAGAACAAGATGCACAACTGCTACATATTTGCAGGGGAGTGGGACCAATCCATGAATGCTCTTTGGTTAGTGGTTAAATCTCTGTGAAACTCCATGGACCCCATGGGTTGCAGGTTTTTTTGTGGAGTCCTTGAACCCTCCAGCTCCCTCAGTCATGCTCCCAATTCTTCCATAGGACTCCACAAGCTCTGTCTAAAGTTTGGTTGTGAGCATCTGGGCCTATTTCCATCAGCTGCTGGGTGAAACCTCTCAGAGAATTCATGCTAAGCTCCTGTCAACACGCATAGCAAAGCAGCATTAAGTGTCAGTGACTGGTTCTCTCCTATGGAATGGGTCTTAATTAAGGCCAGTCATTGGTTAGCCTTTCTGTCAAACTTTGCTCCTTATTGTCCGTGAACACCCTGTGGGCAGGACAAATTTTCGGTGAAGGTGTTGTGGGTGGGTTAGTATTCTTATCCTTCCCCTGGAAGGCCTGCCGGGGTACTAGAGGCTCCTCAAGGCTCAATATCACACTTAAAGAAATACTTAATGTCTTTAGCCATCAGAGAAATACAAATGAAAACAACTCTGATATTCTACTTTTGTACTCATCATGATGGCATATGATCAAAACTCAAGTGACAGCACATTCTGGCAAGGCTGTGTAGAAAGAGGAACCTCTTTCATTGCTACTTGGAGTGCAAACTTATACAACCTCTTTGGAATTCAATCAAGCAGTTTTTCAGAAATTTGGGAATAGACCTACCTCAAGATCCAGCTATGCCGCTTCTGAGTATATGCCCAACAGATGTTCCAACATACACAAGAACACTTGCTCAACTATCTTTTGAACAGCTTTATTAATGATAACCAGAAACTGGAAATATCTTGGATGTTCCTTATCTGAAGAATGGATAAGGAAATTGTGCTCTGCTACATCTACACAATAGAATACTACTCAGCTATTAAAAACAAGAACATCATTAAATTTTGGGAAAAATACATCATCTTGAGTTAGGTAACCCAAACCTAAAAAGCAATGGGTGGTATGTACCCACTTATAAGTGAATATTAACCATAAAGTAAGGCTAATCATGTTACATTCTATAGACCCAAAGAGGCTAAGTTTCAAGGGTCCACAGGAGGATGCTTGAATCTTTCTCAGGAAGGGAAATAACATAGACATTGGAGATAAAGGAAGGGAGGTAGCTGGAAAGGAAAGAATGCCTTGAGAGGGCAGGGATAGGGACTAGGAGTAGGGAGAACAGGGGTGAAAAGGCCATGTGAGAGAATGAAAATCAGAGGCATGGGGCATCTCTGGAACTTTCCAGAGACCTGGGAGAGTAGAGAACCCAGAAAGTCTATGGTGGTCACCTCAGCTAAGACTTCTAATTTAGTATCAATTGTTTGGAATTTTTCTGAATTAACATCAGTTTACAGAGAGCAATGATGGCAGCTGTGTAGTTCAGTATTTGTCATCTACTCATATTACTTCAATTTTTTTTAATTTGGATTATGTTTCTAGAAAGGATTTTATACTTCTGCTAGCTTAATTGGTTCAGAATATTATAATATAATTATAAAAAATGAGGTAGTTATAAAGCAAAAATAATTTTTTTTCCTGACTCTTTCCTGGTGCTCAAGGTGTCAAAGTGAGAATGTCAGGACTTATCTAGAGTAAAATTACAATTTAACTTAGGTCTTCCACTGGGTGCTGTGATTAATGGTGCTGAAAATAAAGGAGCCAAAATTTTGCATGTCATCTCTGCGAAGGAAGTGAAGAGAGGCCTGTACAGACTTTCTGCTACTGATGTGAGCAACATGGTCATGGCCACTGTTTAGAAAAGCAAATCAAACCTAAGAAAAAAGCAGTGGCAATTGAACAACAAACATCATAGTAATGAAAAGGAGTGTTTCTCTGTTTTGAAGGTGATGCATACATCATAGTAAACAATAAAGGTGAGATAAAGGGTTTTTTTTTGTTTTGTTTTGTTTTATCACAAGTCCAGTTGCAAAGACTCATGAAGACTTATAGCCCTGAACTGCATCTAATATAGGTAGTATTGCATGATTCTCCATTGTATTCATTAGAATGTCTTTGTTCCTAAAATAGCAAATATATACTTCTTCCATTTCTGGAGGCTTGTGGTCCAAGGTCAGGATGGCTAACTTATTGGTGAGCTTAGAGTCTCTGCTTTTAAAGTTATTGCCTTATCTACACTGCTCACAGGACATGGTGAGAGGGAGAGAGAATAAATTAAAAGAGAATGAAGGAGGAGGAGGTGGAGTAAGAGGAGAGAGAAAAACATATATTATTTATGAGTATTGTTTTTCTGAAGGATCCACCCTAATGACATAAATACATCACAGGTCCTATACAGATATATTAGGTATTTGAACACATGCCTTTTTGGTGAAACAATTTTATGTTTGGCATCTACTTAGGACTTACCGTACTGTATTATTAGAATCTCTTAACTTCTGGAAAGGAGATATAGTTGAGTGTTTAAGGACATTGTCTTCACTTTCAGGGGACCCGTGCTGCTTTCCCAGCACCCTCATAGCTATTTATATGCACTTGTAACTCCAGTTCCAGGTGCCATCTTCTGACCTCCATGGATATTGTGTTCATGTGGCAGACAACCATATAACTTTCTATACACATGAAACCAAAATTTCTACACACATGAAAATTATATATGTGTTTATGTACACATATATTTATATGTATGTTATTTCTGATTTAAATATTCTAATTATGTACACCCTTTGTGGAGTGAGCAGGTCTATTAGCCCAGCTGTTAAATTGCTTCCTCAGCCATAGACTTAAATGATTTAATTGCTGTGCACTCTCCTGAGGAAGCTATCCTTCTTCTTCTGAATCATGTAAGCCAACAGGATTCACTTCTTGCTCTTCTTGATTAAGGAGATCACAGCCAATAAGAGCTACGGTGTTCAAGGCTCTTCCCCACTTTTTTTTTTTCTAACAGGTTTAGTGTGTCTGGTTTTATATTGAGGTCTTTGATCCACTCAGACTTTAGTTTTGTGCAGGGTGATAAGTATAGATCTATTTGCATTTTTCTACATGTAAACATCCAGTTAGACCAGCACCATTTGTTGAAAACGCTGTCTTTTTTCCATTGTATGGTTTTGGGATCTTTGTTAAAGATCAGGTATCCATAGATGTGTGGATTTATTTCAGCATCTTCTATTCTAATCCATTGATCCACCAGTCAGTTTCTGTGGCAGTACCAACTCATTGACACAGGAGACAACTTCCTGAGCAGAACACCAACAGCACATGCTCTAAGAGCAACAATCAATAATAGGACCTCGTGAAACTAAAAAGCTTATGTAAAGCAAAAAACACTGTCATCAGAACAAAACTACTGCCTACAGATTGGAAAGGATCTTCACCAACCCTATATCTGACAGAGGACTAATATTCAGAATATATAAAGAACTCAAGAAGTTAAACAGCAACAAGTAAAGAAATGCAATTAAAAAATGAGGAACGGAGCTAAGCAGAGGATTCTCAATAGAGGAATATGGAATGGCAGAAAAACACTTAAACAGATACTCAAGGTCCTTAGTCATCAGTGAGATGCAAATCAAAACGACCCTGAGATTTCACCTTACACCCATCAGAATGGCTAAGATAAAAAACTCAAGTGACAACAGCGTAATGTAGCCATGATCATTCAGGCCTTTACAGCCATTGAAGCAGGACAGTCTCCCCAAGCATGGCTGGTTACCATAAAAAGCTAAAATGTTATGCTCAGGATGCGAGGCTAAGCACTGCACTCAGGGTCAGCTGCTTTTGACCCAGAGAAGAGCAAGTCTGATTGCATGCGGGTTGATGCTCCAGGTCCCGCCTCTGAGAAAAAGGTATCAGACGGGTCTGATGCTCTTTGGGTGGATGATACCTAAATGAACATCGGTACAAAGTCCCAATTTATTTCTAATATCAGAGATCAGACCTCTACTCTTGCCTGATGCGTCTAAAACAAAAAGGGGGAACTGTAGAGAGCTGCGTAATGTCGTGCCTTAAAGAAGGAGCTGGTTTCCGCCTTCCACCTTCCCAATGGTGAGTGCTCTCTGTCACAAACAACTCCACATTTGGCTAAGGCCGAGGATCTGGCTTGCTTCCATGTATGTGGACCTATCTGCATTGCCCACGTGGCACGCTGGGGTTGGCTACTCAGTGGGTATTTAAGCTGTGGGCTGGCTTTCCCCAGGGTCTGATGATTGTTCAAGGTTCCTGAATAAACTGCATTGAAAAAAAAAAAAAAACTCAAGTGACAACATTTTCTGGAGAGGTTGTGGAGAAAGAGGAACCCTCCTACATTGCTGGTGGGAATGTAAATTGGTACAACCACTTTGAAATCAATCTGGTGCTTTCTCAGACAATTAGGAATAGTGCTTCCTCAAGACCCAGCTATACCACTCCTAGGCATATATCCAAAAGTTGCTCAAGTACACACGAAGGACATTTGTTCAACCATGTTTGTAGCAGGTTTGTTTGTAATAGCCAGAACCTGGAAACAACCCAGATGTTCTTCAATGGAGGAATGGATACAGAAATTATGGTACATCTACATATTGGAATATTACTCAGCAATGAAAAACAAGGAAATCATGAAATTTGCAGGTAAATGGTGGGATCTGGAAAAGATCATCCTGAGTGAGGTATCCAGAAGCAGGAAGACACACAGGGTATATACTCCCTCATAAGTGGATATTAGACATATTATATAGGATAAACCTACTAAAATGTGTACACCTAAAAAAAAAAAAAAACTAATCAAGAAGGAGAACTCTGGCTAAGTTGCTCAATCCCCACTCAGAAAGGCAAAAATAATGGACATCAGAAGAGGGAGAAAACAGGGAACAGGGCAGGAGCCTGCCACAGAGGGCCTCTGAAAGGCTCTACCCTGCAGGATATCAAAGTAGATCCTGAGACTTATGGCCAACCTTTGGGCAGAGTGCAGGGAATCTTATGAAAGAAGTGGGAAATAGTAAGACCTGAAGAGGACAGGAGGTCCACAAGAGAGCAACAGAACCAAAAAATTTGGGCACAGGGGTCTTTTCTGAGACTCATACTCCAACCAAGGACCATTGATGGAGATAACCTAGAACCCCTGCACATATGTAGCCCAAGGCAGTTTAGTGTCCAAGTGGGTTCCATAGCAATGAAAACAGAGACTGTCTCTGACATGAACTGACCTTCTCTTTGATCACCTCCCCCTGAGAGGGGAACAGCCTTACTAGACCAGAGAGGAAGTCATGCAGCCACTCCTGATGAGACCTGATCAACTAGGATCAGAGGGAAGGGAAGGTGTACTCGGGGAGGGGCATGAGTAAAGAAGTGGGAGGGAGAGTGGGATTGGGAGAGGAGGAGGAAAGGGTCTACTGGGGGGGATGCAAAGTGAATACATTATAATTAATAAAAATATAAATTAAAAAGAGCTAGTGTGAAGAAGATTCATAAGCAACACATGAGTATAATGTTTTTCTATGATTAAATATGTTTTTATTTGCGGCCATTTATGCCATGATTTTATGGAATCTACTTGAGTTGAAATCATAAGCACATTCTATATCTTGTTTTTATTTTAATTTTTTTGATATATTACTAGCATAAATTTTGTCTAGGTGATTGATTTTATTTAAAGGTTTTCCAAATTATGCATAGGGATTATTGTAGTATTTTTAATGACCGTTTTTTATGGCTTTGATGATACCACATCAATGAATGAGTATTTTGTGTTTTAAGATCATCATACTCAATGGGAAAAGAAATATAAGTGAATTCTAAAGCCAGCCAATAAAATATGACCCATGTAATATTTGAAATAAACTTATGTAACATCATGTGCTGTTTATCCTCACTGAAACTTAGTAGGTTAAAATTGGATATATATTCAAAAAAGTTATTTATGGCTTATTGGCATGGAGCTACTTATTGTTGTCAGTCAAGAGTGCAATTAAGGGTGTATCTCATAACTGTAGGCAGAGAATGGGGGGAATGTATCTTCTCTTTCACACTGAAAGTAAACCATACTTGATTCTTGGAACGCTGCTTAGAAGCTTGAATGAAACAACCAGGAGGAAATGATATTATGTACTCACCCATTAAGCATAAAGCAAAAAGTCAGGCTAATCTCATTTGGGAATAGTCCATAAAATTTCTGAATTTTTATTTAGGGTAGGAAGCAACATTTTGATTTCTTCCACAATTATTTTTACTGCTATCAGTATTTTATGTTTATCTGCATGCTATTTTATTCTCTTTTGTTAGGTCATACCTCATTTGGGCAGTTTGTTTTCTTTCATCCACACTTAAGTCTTGATGATTTAATTTTTCTTTCTATGGTAGAACTTTTATAAACAACATTAGTGTGTTTGGAAGGAGAAGGCTTAGAGAATCCTGCATTTTTCTGGGTAGATACTATGTGACACTACCAAATACTCCATTACCAGTTATGATATATAGTCAAAGGATACCACAGTGACATAGGCTCATATAGAAATCCAAATATGGTTGAGCAAATGTCCTTGTGTACTTGAGGCTCTTTTGGATATATGCCTAGGAGTGGTATAGTGGATCTTGAGATAGCACTACTCCTAATTTTCTGAGAGAGCACCAGATTGATTTCCAAAGTGGTTTTACCAGTTTACATTTTCACCAGCAATGGAGGAAGATCCCGCTTTCTCCACATCCTCTCCAGCATGTGTTGTCACTTGATATTTTGATCTTAGCCATTCTGAAGTGTATAAGGTGGAATCTCAGGGTTGTTTTGATTTACATCTCCCTGATGACTAAAGATGTTAAGCATTTCTTTAAATGTTTCTCTGCTATTTGATATTCCTCTATTGAGAATTCTGTTTAGCTCTGTACCCTATCTTTAAATTGGAGTGCTTGATTTGTTGGTGTTTAATTTCTTTTTTAAATTTAATTCACTTATAATTTTTATATAATGATACATTTTGTAGGGTATGATGCATGAAGATTAGGTTCCAATTTCCTGCAAGATTTATACAGCTATTCCAAGAGATGTCTTGTTATTATGGTGAGAAAGAAGGTAGTTATCTTGAAAAGTTAAGATGAAGCTGCATCAAAGTATTCATGATCTATTCAGATATAAATATTCTTCACTATATTTTATCTTTTATTAGTTATTTATATGTTCTGGATATTAATCTTCTGTCATATATAAGGTTGATGAAGATCCTTTCCCAGTCTGTAGGCTGCTGTTGTTGTTGTTTTCCTGATGACAGTGTCCTTTGTTTACAGAAGCTTTTCAGTTTCATGAGGTCCCATTTATTGATTGTTGATCTTAGAGCCAGTGCTATTGATGTTCTATTCAGGAAGTAGCAGCTCTATTCGTATTAGCCAGAAGCTGAGAACAACCTAGATGCCCCTCAGCAGAGGAAAGGATATAGAAATTGTGGTGCATTTACACAATGGAATATTACTCAGCAATGAAAAAAATAAGGAAATCATTAAATTTGCAAGTAAATGGTGGGACCTGGAAAAGGTCATCCTGAGTGAGGTATCCCAGAAGCAGAAAGACACACATGGTATATATTCACTCATAAGTGGATATTAGCCATATAATATAAGACAAACATACTAAAATCTATAGTCCTTAAGAAGCTAAACAACAAGGAAGACCTTAGAAAAGTTGCTCAATCCTCATTAAGAAGGACAAAATGATAGATATCAAAAGCAGGAGAAGACATGGAACAGGACTGGAACCTACCACATATGGCCTCTGAAAGAATCTACTGATTGAGGTTTTGAAGGACAGAATGAGACTCGTAGCCAAACTGTGGACAGAATACAGGGAATCTTATGAAAGAAGGGGGAGATAGAAAGACCTGGAGGGGACAGGACCTCCAAAAGGAGACCAAGAGAGCCAAAACAACTGAGCCCTGAGGGCCCTGTGGAGACTGATACCCAACCAAGGACCATGCATGGAGAGGACCTAAAACCACTGTTCAGATGCAACCCATAGACTCAGTCTCCAAGCAGTTCCCCTAGTAAGGTAAACAGGGGTTGCCTGGTATTTATGCAGTGACAGGCTCTCTGTTCTCTTCCCCCTAGGCAGTGCAGCCTTGCCAGGTGATAGAGTAAGATAATGCAGACAGTCCTGATGAGACCTGATAGGCTAGGGTCAGATAGATGGAGAGGAGGACCTCCCCTATTAGTGGACTAGAGAAGGGGCATAGGGGAAGAAGAGGGAAAGAGGGTGGGATTGGGGGGATAGATGAGTGAGGGGGCCACAGCCAGGATTCAAATAGAATAAACTGTAATAAATGATAATAATAAAAATTAAAAAGAAAGAAAACCCAAGATGGAAAAACTGTGGGTGATGGAGAACCAAATGAATAGAAAACACATACATTATTTACATCATACAAAATTTTAGAATGTATCAATGGCAAAAGTATGATGAGACAAAAGAGGAGATAGATACTATAAAACCAAAAACTTATGCTAGAACTACAATCTGATTGTGGACATTTATTTACTCTAGAGAATGTTGGGGGAGAAATATTTAATGCAACAAGAACATAAATTAAGAGTATTGCGCACATACCAGAAATTTTTAAAGTGTATGTCAGAAAGGCTGAATAATTACTCTGATTCTGGGAAGAGTGGACTAGGATAAACATGCTTTTCAGTGTTGGAGAAAGTAAAGCATTCACCCAAATTTAGTAAGGCTATCAGTGAAGAGTAGGTTTTCACTGATTATGTCCTCTAAGTAAGCAAGTGCACATGATAAATAAGACTGGAACAGCAGCAGAAACAAACTCTCAAAAGTCCTTGTTGATAACCTGGTCCCACGTTTCAGCCGTCTTCCTAAACAATGATTCTCCTTGTTTGGTACAGCTATATCAGCTTTCCTCCACTATCTGTTCAGGTTTCCCTAGGACCCTTGATGAACAACGACTTTTAGTAAAGCTCTAAAACAGGCCTTCAGCTTACTCACAGTGAAGAGTTTAAGTTAGCCAGAATATAACTCCATTTTAAAATAAAGATTTTGACTGGGAACTGAATTCAGGTACCAAGAAATATCACAGAATGTACACCTGGCAGAAAACAAAGTTAACTCTCCTAGCAACAGCCTCTAGGAAATATAACAGAATAAATGCTTCATAGAAAATAGAGACAAACTCCCTGACAATAATCAATGGGAATCCGTTGAGAATTGGGTGGGAAAATTCTCCCCAATGTTTCAGATGTGGTTTAGAAAAATAGCCATTGTGATTATATGCCTCAGAAAAGGTATATAATCGCCCTGCTAAACTTCACCCAATTCTGTAACTCCAAGGCTTGTGCCCCACCCCCCTGCTTGCTGCCATGGAAACCCCCTGCTCACAGACTTTCCCTTTAAAAATCCCGTTCACTCAGAGCTCAGGGTCCCACTTCTCTACTGCTGCATCAGTGAGACTTGGGTCGCGAGTGCAATCGCTCTCGTAATGAAGCTCTCTTGCAATTGCATTGAGTTGTCTCCTGGTGGTCTCTGAGGGTACCGTGAACCTGGCATAACAACAGAACTTGGTGGCAGCCCTGGATCAATGCTACACATTCTGATTGTGCCAGCTGTATGTCTGCAAAGCACAAACAGTTGCCTCACATGATTGTGCCCATGATTCTAATCTAGAGTGTCTGTTTGTTCAGTCTAAAGTAGTCCTCGAAGATATGGTTGCTTTTCCATTACCTCTTCAAGCTTTCAGATTCCATTTCTAAAGAACAGACAATCTTTTTATATATCCTTTACTTTAAATTTAATTTTGTCCTGTTTCAACTATGCTTTGGTATTATCCTCTCGATGACAGAATTCATCAGCTTTTAACGGGCTGCCACAATAAAAAAAAAACGTGTGATTCCCAAGTGCACTGTCTTTCCTAGTTTTCCATGATCGCCAAGAAGGAAAGCGGCTGAGGAAGGGTTAGGGCCTGTGGTGATTTACATTTAATTTTAGCTTCAGATTCTTAAAGGCAGTGGTAATGTCTGCTTGTGAATAGCGATATTTAATCAGTCTCGGCTGTCAGGTTGATAGTAGTGCTTATCAAGAAATTAGAGAAAAATGTGCTTCTTAGTCCATCCTCCTGCCATCCAGGCAGCAACAAATCAGTTATGGAAACTCAAACACTATGATTAAAAACCTCATCATCCCTAGGGAGTCTTTCATGTACATATATTTAATATTCAACTTGGGTGTACTACTGAGAAGACTGCTTTTGCTGTCTTAGTGCTTTTAATTGTAATATTCTTGCAACGAGAAGGCAGACATTGTGGGTTTTTTCTTCTAATTCTACACTGCAAATTATTAGTATTCAAAATCTCCTATGTGACACAGTCACATTGGACAATAATATTAGCAATTTTTCAAGCAATCATCTTTCACTAGATACATTGTAAAATACTACCAAATGTATTTTAAATATTGATATTTCACTGTGATGTGATAAATTTGCTTCTTTTGAGATGCTTTTTTTAATTAAAGGTTTGGTTATGGACAATATAGTTTATTGTGTGTCATATAACACAGACTTCCCTGGTTAAAGTCAGTGTGTCACAAAACAGAAAGATTTGAACACTGAAAAGGGATTCCTGAGAAATATGAGGCAGAGGGCCACACAGTGCTAGGAAGAACACAGGGAAGAAAGTAACTAGAATTTATATGAACATGTATGGAACTGTCAAGAAAAAAATTTAATTAATAAAACAATTTAAATTATTTTATAGGACTATGCATTTTATCATAGGCTTTACTGATCTGAACTCATCAGTTAATCTGAGTATCAGAAAAGTATGTTTCCTGACTTTATCATCCAGATCTTCCATCTCAGCCTTGCTGATGTCCAGAAAATCTGGAGAAACAGAAATCAGAGTCTGTTTTTGGCAATGTCCCAATGTGAATGGTCACTTGAATCTTGTAATGAATCCATTTGTATTTGAATACTTAAATGAATAGTCCTGTGAAGGCTGATATCCTACTTTGCTTTCTGTTTGCTGTGATAAAACATTGAACAAAAACAAATTGGAGAGTAGGAGGTTTATTTTAGTTTGCAGGTTACAATCATTTTTTAAGAAAGCCAAGGCAGAAATGAAGCACTGCGGAGGCACACTGCGTACTGTTGTAACTCCCCTGTTTGCTCAGATGCTTCTCTTATGCTGTCTGGTCTCACCTATCCAAGGACAGTACTATTCACAGCGATCTGGGCCCTGCTATGTCAGGGAAATTCAGTGGAGGCAGTTCAGTTGAGATTCTGTCCTTCCAGTTCTGTAGAGGGTTGGGTCAAATTGACAGAAACTAACAACAATACATTTGGAAATGTCTAGATTATTGCTATTAATTTGACAGCCAGCAGCGTCTAGCTCTCAAGAGGAATATATGATGACCTGGCCATTTTCTCAGGACAGGAATCTGGGAGAACAATTCCTTATTTGTCTGAGATTCTTATTTCTTCTTTTCTTTTCTTTTCTTTTCTTTTCTTTTCTTTTCTTTTCTTTTCTTTTCTTTTCTTTTCCTTTTTTCCTTTCCTTTCCTTTCCTTTCCTTTCCTTTCCTTTCCTTTCCTTTCCTTTCCTTTCCTTTCCTTTCCTTGCCTTGCCTTGCCTTGCCTTGCCTTGCCTTGCCTTGCCTTGCCTTGCCTTGCCTTGCCTTGCCTTTCCTTGCCTTGCCTTGCCTTGCCTTGCCTTGCCTTTCCTTTTCTTCTTGAAATAATATCTCCTTAAAGTATTTGCTTCATCCTTCATGGCAGACTACCAGCTAACATCTTTTTAGAGAACTAAATAAAGAAAGCAAAATTATTTCTCCTCTTCCTTTCCATCACCCATGTAGAAAAAATGAGATTTACTAGGGGAATTTGCTTAGTTATCATACATGGTCATGTAAACTTTCAGATTTGTAGCTTGCCAGGATGATGACACTCATAGAAGATGACAATGTAGTGCCCTATTTCAAAAGGGAAGCAAGGTACAAAATCTGTAGTGCAGGTTTGAGATCAGGTTCTACTTTAAAAAACTCAAGGGTTTTCTATTAAGAATTATCACTTTTTATATGAGGCCATGAACATTGAACAGAACAATGAGTTTCTTCAAAGTTGATTTATTTAAAATGATAAAAACAATCTCCAAATCACCTTCATAGCTATACCTAGAGTGAGGTTTAAACAAATATCTGGACACGGTAGCATAATAAAGTTTAGACATATTTCACAATCACAAAAACCTTTTGTTTTCTAATCAATCATCAACCTAAACAGAACTAGTGTAAGAAGAAATGTATGCAAAAGATACAAGAAAAAATACCTGGAAAAAGAGCTGTGTTGCTGTTAAGTTTTCTTTAAAGCTTGCACTAGATAGCTATTTGAAATTAAATGTGATTCTGAAAAGGTAGAGTTCAAAGCTGTCCTGTTATATGGAGCTAGTTCCAGGATAGACTGGGCTAAACAAAGAAGCCCTGTCACAAAAGCAAAATAAATAAAAATAAATAAATAAATAAATAAATATTCTTGATTAAAAATTTTGAATGTTTAAAACCAAAAAAGATTATCTATTTTTATCTATCTGTCTATCTATCTATCTGTCTGCCTGTCTATCTATTATCTTCTATCAATATTCTCTCTTACTTTTTAAAATTTTTTATTTTTTATATTAATTACAGGTTATTTACTTTGTATCCCAGCTGAAGCCCCCTCCTTCATTCCCTCCCAATCCCACTCTCCCTCCCTCATCTCCTCCCGGCCCTTCTCTAAGTGCACAGATAGGAGAGGTCCTCCTCCCCTTCCATCTGACCCTAGCTTATCAGGTCTCTTCAGGACTGGCTGGAATGTCCTCCTCTGTGGCCTAGCAAGGCTACTCTTTTTCAGGGGAGAGGGAAGGTCAAAGAGCCTGCCACTGAGTTGATGTCCAAGACAGTCCCTGTTCCCCTTGCTAGGACACCCACTTGGATGCTGAGCTGCCAAGGTCTTAACAGGGGTTCTAGGTTTTACCCATGCATGGTCTTTGGTTTCAGAATCAGTCTCAGAAAAGACCCCTGTGCCCAGATATATTTGGTCTTTGTGGTGCTCCATCCTCTCCGGGTCTTACTAACTCCCCCTTCTTTCATATAATTCCCTGCACTTTGCCTAAGGTTTGATTATGAGTCGCGGCATCTGCTTTGATAGACTGCTAGGTAGTCTTTCAGAGGCCCTCTATGGTAGGCTCCTGTCCTGTTTCATGTTTTATCCTACTTTCAATGTCCCCCATTTGTTTTTCTAAGTGAAGGTTGATCAACTTACCCCAGAACCTCCTTCTTGTTTAGCTTCTTTAGGTGTACAGATATTAGTATGTTTATCCTATCTTATATGTCTAGTATCCACTTATAAGTGAGTACATATGGTGTGTGCCTTTCTGCTTCTGGAATACCTCACTCAGGATGATCTTTTCTAGATCTCACCATTGCCTGCAAATTTCATGATTTCCTTGTTTTTAATTGCTGAGTAGTATTCCATTGTGTAAATGTACCACAATTTCTGTATCCATTCCTCCGTTGAGGGATGTCTGGGTTGTTTCCAGGTTCTGGCTATTACAAATAAAGCTGCTACAAACATGGTTGAACAATTGTCCTTGTTGTGTACTTGAGCATATTTTTGATATATACCTTGGAGTGGTATAGCTGGATCTTGAGGAAGCACTATTCCTTATTGTCTGAGAAGTACCAGGTTGATTTCCAAAGTGGTTTTACAAGTTTCCATTTCCACCAGCAATGGAGGAGGGACCCCCTTCTCCACAACCATTCTGTCTTTCTGTCTCTTTTTTTATCATATAATCTACCATGTCTATGATCTGTCATTTTATCTATCTTTATTATTTATCTATCTATAATCTATCTATCTATCTATCTATCTATCTATCTATCTATCTATCTATCATTTGTCTCTCTGTATGCCTGCCTGTCTATCATTTATCTATCTGTCTCTCCACCTATCTACCTAGTGACCTAACTAATTCTTCTCCTTGTCTTTAGCGTACATATTTTAAGAAACCATCTAAAACAGTGATTCTGAACCAGTGGATTGTGAGTACTTTGGTAAACCTCTAGCTCCAAAAATATTTACAGTAAGATTAAGAATAGTAACAAAATACAGTTTCGAAGTAGTAACAAAATAATTCTATGGTTACCACAACATAAAGAACTGTAAAGGATCGCAGCATAAGGAAGGTTGAGAACCACTGATCTAAATTGATAAACGTATATTTAAGATAATAACTATGATCTCCTACTTAGCAGAAGGGGAGTTGTTAGTTAATTTCAATTCAGTTAGAATTTTGTGAATTATAGAAGGACAAAAGATCACAGATTTGTTTCATTCTTATAATACATCCAACAAGCTTTTCGGCAACAAAATAAATCATGTAACATTGTATGTATGACAGGCATTTACCTCACTTCTCTTCCTTTGAATTTATTGTATTGTAGCTTCTTCAGCAGCACCACAGGAGAGCTACAACATAAATCAAAACTGCTCTACTGTAGACTCATGCCAACTGCATTTTCAGCATTATCAAATATTGTTTTATGAAAAACTGGAGATAATGTTTTTCAAATCTCTGTGACACTATAATTTAAATGCCTATAAATGTTATAACTCTTTCTAGTCTACTGTCATTTCTTTAACAAGTTGAAAGAAGGAAGTGTTATTGCACTTATATCATAGTGCATATCAAAGCTATTGTCAGGTATCTATAAGTGTTTAATGAACATATTTGGACTACTTATTGTTTTGCTTAAGTAACTGTCTATTGTGGCCAAACTTTAAATCTCTTTGATCATGCTAATTTTGTTTGCTATTTCCATAATTTCCAATATATAACCATTAAAAAGTTAAATGTTTCAATATATATCTATAGAAATTGTAGAATATAGTCAGGGCAAATTTGATATTTATAGGTAGTGTTTGTTAGTTGTGTAAGAATCTTGTCTTTGTGAATGTAAGGAATAATTGCTATCCAAATTATAATTAAGATATTGGGATACAATAATGTAATTTACATGTTAAAATCTCTAGGTTCAAGCTCAACACCACACACACATAAACACACCTTCACAAAATAAATTAGGGGTGTAGGTGTATAACAGAGCACTAGTCTAGTAAGCAGAATGTATTGGATGAAATCCCTATATTTGAAAAGGAAACAAAACAAAACAAAATTAAAACAACAACAAAATAATAAAGACCATGAAAAAAAATGTAGGCTGGGGACTTAAACTATCGAAAGAGAGAAAGAATAAAGAACAATAAGGGTGACTGAAAAGGTCTCTTGACAAACACATTACATGTTTCCTTAAAAATACAGACAGTTTAACTACAATACTTGGGGCGATAATACCTTTCCCAATGGCCATAGACTAAAAGATAAACCCAGTAGTAGCCATGGGAAACCTCTTTTTGACTTGCTCATTGGGGTAATCCAGAAACTTTCTAAAACAACATTTGCTATTTCCATTACCTTTGGATGCCTTCTCAAACCTGAAGAACTGTGTGCTTATTATTGCTAAATAAATATGTGTTTATAAACAAACAAAAAAGTAAAGATAAATATAAATAAATATATGTTTATTTAGAAATAATAAACACATAGTCTAGATACATCTTGGATGAACTGAGTTGAAATTGACCTGGAAGACTCCTTCTAGAGGTCTAGATGTCAAAGGTGCTATGTAAGCTGCCAACAGAGAAAAACATTAATTGTGCTGCCCAGCTGTAAAGCCAACACGTCACAATACATAACAGTGAACAGAATGGCAAGATATAACCTCAGGTGCAATAGTAGAATGTGTATCTTGGGATAATAGCCATCCAATTAGATTTAAAGATTGCTCAATCAGAAATAATTTATGCCTACTACCTTGTTAACTGCCCATGATATGGTGAGGTCATTGTTCCTAGAGGAAACTTACTGCATTTTCCTAAACCACTATGACTCCAGATACATGCTGAATACCCATGCTTATATCCACAGATAGATGCAGCTCTTATCACTCATCAAGGAACTTTCTTTTTGTAGCAGATAGAACCATTACAGAACTCTTCCCAGTTTCCAACTGATACATCTAAAATGTAACCCCTACACCTAAGGTGTATTTCATGAATGTAAACTAGACTTCAATTAAACTACTTTAAATTATGGAGACAAGTTCCTTTGCATTCTGTGAGATACCTATGCCATACATGAGGTACTTCATATCTTGTAGATTTTAACAAATCCTTGTAGTTGGCAAACCTATATCATGTAAAATCTGTTCTACTATCCCCACCCTGTAGAAATTTTCTTGCAATATGGACTAGATGTATAAGGTGTTAGATGTATATAAATGTTTTTATTTCCTTAGATAATGGGGTGAGATAAGAGTCATTCCCAAGGCTTTCTAGCTCTTTCTGAACTTTTGCTGTTCTGGCCTATACTCCTTTTCCAAGCAGACTGATTTAACCTGGATTCTTATAGCTTCTGAATAAATATCTCTGTTTGATCTCAAACTAATTTTAGCAATATGTCTTAATCTTCTGTATTCTCATTCTGCTTTCACCTATGTTTAGTTTGTTCTCTCTGTAAAACTGTTTCAGCAAGAAACTTTCAGTAAAAACTGTCTTTTAATTTTTGTAAGCATAGCAGAGTATCCTTAATAGTACCAGGGGTCAGCTCTCTCTCATAGAATGCGGACACTCCTTCAATTTCTGTTCTAGCTTTCTCCTTGCACATCTTTGTAGGCAAGAAAATTTTAGGTCAAAGTTTTTGTGGATGGGATAGTGTTCCCCCCCCTTCAGTAAAGTCCAATCTATTTAGAAGGTGGCCTCCTCAGTCTCCATGACTGGTGCCATGAAGTGTCTTAGCTAGAGTCACCCCATATTTTCCCAGGAACCTAACCTGTTGTAGGTCTCCAGAATGTCTCAGAGATGCTCTCGAATAGTTTCTCTTCTCTCTGTAATCCCTGTCCTCTCAACCCCTCTCCCCAGTCTATTCTATAGCTTCAGGCCCCTTACACATATGTAGACAATTGGTAGCTTGGCCAACGTAAGAGTCCCCTAGATAGGGAAGATGGACTCTGTTTCCTGCTTTTCAATTACTTCCTCCTTGATATGGCTGTCTCTCTGGGCCACAGGGAAAGAAGACATGCTAAGTCCTGAAACAATTTGATGTGCTGGTGTGAATTGGTAGGGGGAAGCTTTCTTTACAGGAGGAGTAGCAGAAGGGAGTGGGGGAAGAGGGAGGGAACAAAAGGAGAAGAGGGAGGGACTAGGAGGATGGACTAGGATCTCCCTGTGCTGCTCTTATGTAGCTTCTCCCTCCTTTCCTGTTCAGTGAGAGTTGGCCATATCCTTTTTCTGACTCATTCTGTCAAATCCCTCTCACTTGTCACTTTGTCTTTTCCTCATTTATACATCACTTTCAAACATGGCTGCTTCCTTCCATAAACTTAGCTTACGGTCATTGTTTGGGATTAAAGGTGTGTACTAAGAAAGTGTCTGTATTAGAGACAGATCATACTATAATCCCATCAGATCACGTAGATATAGATGTCATCCCTTGCCAGGGTAGACATATTGCTGGTTTAAAATTTCTCCACAGATGTATGGTGGCTATACATAATATTGCTAATGATAGATAGAGCAGCATTTCTTTTACCACGGAGTCCACTGCAAGGAACATTGGGACTATACCCTATAATACAATTAAATCATAATGCAAGTATGAAAATGGGTTACCTTCCTAGCTCATAAAGCCTTTACTTTCTGAAATTTTAATTGTATAAATATTTTAACAAGATGCCATTCACAATGCAAAGTTTACAGCCCTTTAAGTTCAAAGTTATATTTAATAACTGTTCTTATTCATGTGCATATTTATGTACTTAGAACATTAAATTTCAGTTCACAAGCTTAAGTATTTTTAAGGCCTAAAAATAAACTTATTTTTTTACAGAAAGTTCTTTTAGTATCAAGAAATATTATACTTTACAACTAAAAGATTTTTTTCAGACACAACAAAAATAAAATATATGCAAGCAATATTTTAAAGCACTAATAATCTTCTAAGGTTTAAACACTATCTGATCACTATTCATTTAAATTTGTATAAATGTATTTATGCCCTTGTATGTTATGTACCATCTTCAAATTACCATTGACACTTTACTCTTGCAATCACATGCGATCCTTTCTTGATAATCTTGGTAAAGTTGATTGTCAGAAATAGAAAATAAAAACATATTTGGGAATACAGGAAACAGCACTGGAATTACATATCAACACTCTTCTTTGCTGATTATGTGCTACTAATAAAAAATAATTATGTTTTACATTCGAAAATACAAACAATTTACTACCCTTCTAATGTATAATATATTTTAATTTTCAATAAAAGGATGAAGATAATAAAATTTAAAATTTGTTGGAATTAATCATAAAGGCAACAGGGAAGTGCAAATTGAGTATGTAAACAAAAATGAAAATAATTATTGGAGTGAAACAAATAATAAGACCCATGAGCTAGACAAAAAAACCCATGTTTTAAAAATTGAATGCTGCGGGGGGAGCCAAGATGGCAGCGCCGGGAAAGCACCGCGTGTGAGAAGCAGGACAGCACTCACCATGCAGAGACCAGGAGACTGAACTCTGGGCCCTGAAACTATATCAATCGTGTTTCCCAGGTGAGGGGAGGCTCCCACGGTGTGGGAATCGGTCGGGTCCACTCACGGCTACCCAGCCAGAACCGAAAGAAATCCCGGGTAACGCAGGCTTTGTGTCTCCGGGCTGGAGCCGCAAGCATCTGTGTCCCAATCACTTTCCCAGGCTGATCTGTGAGCACAAGGGTCCCTGAGGCTGGGAGTCCCAGCCGTGGGGGGACCCCACTGGGAAGCAAAGTTGCCAGACTGATCACAGGTCACCCAGTCTATCCCCGGAAGGTCGCTAGGACAGCAGGTACCCACCTCCAACACAACTGAGCTCCTGCCGCACAGAGAACTGCACGCTCAGCTCAGCTGTACAGACAAGCTGTGCACTCCAGTACAACAGGGACTGGGAACCCCTGTCCAGAGAGGACCCCACAGGGAAGGAAGAAACAGTGCTGCTGGGGTCACCTAGGGAAAGTCTAGCAGCCTGCAGATCGCAGACAGGTGAGTATGCCCAGCCATCACAGATCTGGGCCCAAACAGGGAGCACAGAGTGATCGGAAACTCAGCTTCCGCAGACTAGCAGGCAGGCGCATGCTCCACCAGCCCAGAGGCCAGCTCTGTACAAAATACACCTTACAGGCAGAACTGTGCACCCCAAGACACCAGAGCAGTACTCACTCGCCACAAATTACCTCTTGGGCTCTGGGGTGACAGAGCCCCAACCTCAGACCTACAAAAGACTGGGAACCCTGAGATCAACCCTACAGATACTGCTCCAAAGGGCAACCAGTCATCCCTAACAAAACCGACCAAACCACCGGACACACAGGTTACAACAGTTGATCACTAAATTTACAGCAAGAAACCCAGAAGAAAGGCAACTGTCTCCAGGACTTCTCTCAGTGAGAGGAGAGCCCTCTCCACTAATCAGGACCACAGTTACTACCCAGGTCTCTAGGCCTGAGGTGAGCTGTAGCAACTCCTGAAAAACACCGGACATCCAGTGACTATACCCAAAAAGCTGGAAAGGCTTCCTTCAGGAAAAACCATCTTCCTGCCAAAGGGATTCTCTCCACTACAAGAGTCCAGGAACAACCAGAAGCTAAATTCAAACAACTAAGATAGCCCAATGGGTAGAGGACAGCGTAAAAGTTCAACCAACAAAAGCCAGAGCAATATGGCATCTCCAGAACCCAGTTATCCAGGGGCAAATAACCCTAGACACCCCAGCATAAGTGAAATTCAAGGAGATGACCTAACATCTATGCTCATGAGGAAGATAACAGAGGAAACAAATGAAATACAAAAAGAATTAGAGGAAGATAAAAACAAACAGATCATGGCTATCCATAAAGAAATGGAGGAAATTAAAGACAAGGAGATTGTGGCCATCCGTGAATAAATACGGGAAGCTGCAGCCAAACAGTCTGTGGCCTTTAGAGAGGAAATGCTTAAATCATTGAATGAAATAAAATAAACAGTGGACTGTTCAAACAAACAGCTGAAGGAATTGATGGAAAAACATGAAAATACAGTCAGACAGGGAAAGGAAACCAACAAAATAGTTCAAGACCTGAAGATGGAATTGGAAAAATTAAAAAAAAAAACACAAATGGAAGAAATTGTGGAGAGAAAGAGCTTAGGGAAGAAAGCAGGAACTACAGAGGTTAGCATAACCAATAGGCTACAAGAAATGGAAGAAAGACTCTCAGGTGTGGAAGATACAATGGAAGAAATAGATGTATCTGTCAAAGAAAATGTTAAATCTAAAAAATTCCTGACACAGACCATCCAAGAAATTCAAGCCAAAATAAAAAGACAAAACCTAAGAATAATAGGAATAGAGGAAAAAGAAGATTCCCTGCACCAAGGCCCAGAGAATATTTTCAACAAAATCATTGAAGAAAATTTCCCCTACATAAAGGAGAGACCAATAAGAATACAAGAGGCCTATAGAACGCCCAATAAATTAGACCAGAAAAGAAAATCCTCCCGCCACATAATAATCAAAACCGTAAGTATACAGAACAAAGAAAAAATACTAAAAGCTGAAAGAGAAAAAGGCCAAGTAACATATAATGGCAAACCCATTAGAATCACACCTGACTTTTCAACAGAGACTATGAAAGTCAGAAGGGCCTGGACGGATATCATGCAGACCCTAAGAGAACACAGATGTCAGCCCAGGCTACTATACCCTGCAATACTCTCAGTCCTCATAGATGGAGAAAACAAGATATTCAATGACAAAAACAAATTTGAACAATACCTACAAACAAATCCAGCATTACAGAAGACACTGGAAGGGAAAATAAAACCCAAAAAAGCTAGCTACATTCAAGAAAACACAGGAAATAAATAACCCCACTACAGTAAAACAAAAAGCAACCAAGCACACAACCGTATGACCACAGCCAACATCAAATTCAAAGGATCTAACAGCCACTGGTCATTAATCTCTCTCAATATCAATGGACTTAATTCTCCCATAAAAAGACACAGACTAACAGAATGGATGCGTAAACAAAACCCAGCAATCTGTTGTATACAAGAAACACACCTAAGTCACAAAGATAGATATTACCTGAGGGTAAAGGGATGGAAGACGGCTTTTCAAGCAAATGGATGCAAGAAGCAAGTAGGAGTAGCCATTCTAATATCTGATAAAATAGTCTTTCAACCAAAATTAATCGAAAGAGATGGGGAAGGACACTTCATACTCATCAAGGGAAAATTCCACCAAGAAGACATCACAATTCTGAACATCTATGCACCAAATACAAGGGCAACCACATTTGTGAAAGAAACATTGATAAAACTTAAACCACACATAGATCCCCACACACTAATAGTGGGAGACTTCAACACCCCACTCTCAACAA
Source organism: Meriones unguiculatus (assembly GCF_030254825.1). Lineage (NCBI taxonomy): Eukaryota > Metazoa > Chordata > Mammalia > Rodentia > Muridae > Meriones > Meriones unguiculatus. The sequence continues at coordinate 81,406,394 of NC_083351.1, read as the reverse complement.
AGGCCAGGTCAACAAAACAGAAATTAAACAAAGAAACAGTATCTCTAACAGAGGTCATGAATCAAATGGACTTAACAGACATTTACAGAAACTTACACCCAAACACAAAAGAATTTACCTTCTTCTCACCACCTCATGGAAACTTCTCCAAAATAGACCACATAGGTAGTCACAAAGCAAGCCTCAAAAGATAGAAGAAGATTGAAATAATCCCTTGTATCCTGTCTGATCACCTCAGTAATAAAGCTGGAATAAAGCTGGACCTCAGTAACAACAAAAATAGCAAAAATCCTACACATACATGGAAACTGAACAACTTGCTACTAAAAGACAGCTGGGTCAGGGAAGAAATAAAGAAAGAAATTAAAATCTTCCTAGAACTCAATGAAGACACAGCATACCCAAACTTGTGGGACACAATGAAAGCAGTGCTAAGAGGAAAGTTCATAGCACTAAGTGCCTTCAAGAAGAAATTTGAGACAGCGCATTCAAGCAACTTAATGTCTCACTTAAAAACCCTAGAAAAAGAAGAAGCAGACACACCAAGAAGGAGCAGACAGCTGGAGATAATCAAACTCAAGGCTGGAAACAATCAATTAGAAACAAATAAAACAATTCAAAGAATCAATGAAACCAAGAGCTGGTTCTTTGAGAAAATCAACAACATAGACAAACCCTTAGCCAAGTTAACTAAAAGGCAGAGAGACACCATCCAAATCAACAAAATCAGAAATGGAAAGGGGGGACATAACTACCGACACTGAGGAAATCCAAACAATCATTAGGACTTACTTCAAAAGTCTATATGCCACAAAATTTGAAAATTTAAATGAAATGGACAATTTTCTTGATCGATTCCCCTTACCAAAGCTAAATCAGGACCAGGTAAATCAATTAAATAGTCCTATATCTCCAAAGGAAATAGAAGCTGTCATCAAAAGTCTCCATCCAAAAAAAGCCCAGGACCTGATGGTTTCAGTGCAGAATTCTACCAAACATTCAAAAAAGAGCAAACTCCAGTTCTCTTCAAACTATTCCACAAAATCGAAACAGAAGCAACATTGCCAAAGTCATTCTATGAAGCCACAGTCACCTTGGTACCTAAACCTCACAAAGACCCAACAAAAAAAGAGAACTTCGGGCCAATCTCCCTTATGAACATTGATGCAAAAACACTCAACAAAATACTCGCAAACCGAATACAAGAACACATCAAAGATATCATCCACCATGACCAAGTAGGCTTCATCCCAGGTATGCAGGGGTGGTTCAATATACGGAAATCCATCAATGTGATCCACCATATTAACAAACTGAAAGAAAAAAACCACATGATAATCTCCCTAGATGCTGCAAAAGCATTTGACAAAATCCAACATCCATTCATGTTTAAAGTATTGGAGAGATCAAGGACACAAGCACATATCTAAACATAGTACAGGCGATATACAGCAAACCTATAGCTAACATCAAACTGAATGGAGAGAAACTTAAAGCAATCCCACTGAAATCAGGGACAAGACAAGGCTGCCCACTCTCTCCATATCTCTTCAACATAGTTCTGGAAGTCCTTGCTAGAGCAATAAGACAGTTGAAGGAGATCAAGGGGATACAAATTGGAAAGGAAAAAGTCAAATTATCACTATTTGCAGATGATATGATAGTATAAGTGAGTGACCCCAAAAACTCTACCAGGGAACTCCTACAGCTGATAAACACCTTCAACAAAGTGGCCGGATACAAAATTAACTCAAAAAAATCAGTAGCCCTCCTGTATACAAAAGACAAAAGGGCTGAGAAAGAAATTAGGGAAACAACACCCTTCACAATAGCCACAAATGACATAAGGTACCTCGGAGTAACCCTAACCAAGGAAGTCAAAGACTTGTATGAAAAAAATTTCAAGTCTCTGAACAAAGAATTAGAAGAAGATATGAGAAGATGGAAAGATCTACCATGTTCATGGCTTGGCAGGATTAACATAGTAAAAATGGCCATTTTACCAAAAGCAATCTACAGATTCAATGCAATTCCCATAAAATTACCAACACAATTCTTTACAAACCTGGAAAGAAAAATTCTCAACTTCATATGGAATAACAAGAAACCCAGAATTTCTAAAACAATCCTCTACAATAAACGATCTTCTGGAGGTATCTCCATCCCTGATCTTAAGTTGTACTATAGAGCAACAGTTTTAAAAACTGCATGATACTGGCATAATAACAGAATAGTGGATCAATGGAACCGAACAGAGGACCCAGAAATAAACCCACACACTTATGGACACCTGAACTTTGACAAAGGCGCCAAAACCATACAATGGAGAAAAGATAGCATCTTCAACAAATGGTGCTGGTCCAACTGGATGTCTACATGTAGAAAAATGAAAATAGATCCATACTTATCATCCTGCACAAAACTGAAGTCTAAGTGGATCAAAGACCTCAACATAAAACCTGACACATTAAATCGGCTAGAAAAAAAAGTGGGGAATACCCTAGAACATCAGAAAAAGAAGAAAACAGGAAACAACCTAGGAACCTACCACAGAGGGCCTCTGAAACCCTCTGCCCTACAGACTATCAAAGCAGATGCTGAGCCTGATGGACAAGTGTTAGGCAGAGTGAATGGACTTTTATGTAAGAACTGGGAAATAGTAAGATCTGGAGAGGACAGGGTCTCCACAAGGAGAGCAACAGAACAAGAAAACTTGAACACAGGGAACTTCCCAGAGACTCATACTCCAACCAAGGTCTATTCTTGGAGATAACCCAGAACCCCTACACAGATGTAGCCCAGGGCAGTTCAGAGTCCAATTGGGTTACATAGTAATGGGAAGAGGGACTGCCTCTGACATAATCTGATTGGCCTGCTCTCTGATCACCTCCCCCTGGAGGGGAGCAGTCTTACCAGGCCATAGTAGAGGAGAATGTAGCCACTTTTGATGTGAACTGATGGACTAAGATCAGAAAGGAGAGGAGAACCTCCCCTATCAGTGGACTTGGGGAGTGGCATGCATGCAGAGGGAGGAGGGAGGGTGGGATTGGGAGGGGAGGAGGGAGGGGCTTATAGGGGGATGCAGAATAAATAAAGCGTAATTGAGGAAAAATTTTAAAAAAGGGGGAAATAATTTAAGAACCTTAAATGACTTTCAAAAGTGGAGGAAAATATGGAGTTAGTCAATTTACATGGAGCATGTCTCGCCCCTGGGGGCAATGGTCTCCTGAACCTACTCAGACCTCGGACACCACCACTGCTAGTTCTAGAACTGATGCAAGATGTTCCAACGAGGGAGTTAAGGCTTCTCATAATAATTCCTATAAGCACACACCTGTTTGTTTATATCCCCCATTTTTATTCATTATTAGCCAGATAGAGTCAAGTAATTGTGGTAATGATACTTGCTTTTTTGCCCAATGCTGGAATGCTAGTGAATTTAGGTATGCCCTGGTTACTCGCATGCCTCGCTGGGTGCCTGTGCCTGTTGATGCCCCTCACGCTATGACTCTCTTCAGACAGAAAAGGGATCTTGGAACTACAGCCGCCACTGTGACTGCCATCTCATTGGCGGCTGTTGGAGCTACCACCGTGGCATTAGCCAGGAGTAATACTGTGCAGACTGCTCTGACCCTGAATAATCTTTTAGCCAATGTAGCTCATGCCTTAGATGTACAAAAAGGATTTAATGCTCAACTAAAAGGAGGCTTGATGGTGTTCAATCAGAGGATTGACCTCGTGCAGGAGCAAATTGATACCCTAATTCAAATGGCTCAACCGTGCTGTCAATGAAAGTATGCTGGACTTTGTGTCACTAGCATACAACATGAGAATTTTTCCTGGGCTGCAAATCTGTCTAAACAATTGTTTAGCTATATTTTAGGTAATTGGACTGGAGAATTCAATACCACGATGGAGCAGCTGAGAGTGGCCATTGTTACGGCAAATTCTACCAGAGTGGACGTAGGACTAGCCACAGGATTATCACCATGGATTGCTGCAGCCATGAATCATCTGAAGGAATGGGTGGGCATGGGAGCATTAGCAGGCCTTCTGGTGTTGGTCTCCTTGGTTTGCCTGTGGTGTATATGCAAGATTAGAGTCTCACAACAGCGTAATGCAGCCATGATCATTCAGGCCTTTACAGCCATTGAAGCAAGACAGTCTCCCCAAGCATGGTTGGCTACCATAAAAAGCTAAAATGTTATGCTCAGGATGCGAGGCTAAGCACTGCACTCAGGGTCAGCTGCTTTCGACCCAGAGAAGAGCAAGTCTGATTGCATGCGGGTTGATGCCCCAGGTCCTGCCTCTGAGAAAAAGGTATAGGACTTGTCTGATGTTCTTTGGGTAGATGACACCTAAATGAACATCAGTACAAAGTCCCAATTTATTTCTAATATCAGAGATCAGACCTCTACTCTTGCCTGATGCGTCTAAAACAAAAAGGGGGAATTGTAGAGAGCTGCGTAATGCCGTGCCTTAAAGATAGAACTGGTTTCCGCCTTCCACCTTCCCGATGGTGAGTGCTCTCTGTCACAAACAACTCCACATTTGGGTAAGGCTTGAGGATCTGGCTTGCTTCCATGTATGTGGACCTATCTGCATTGCCCACGTGGCATGCCTGGGTTGGCTACCCAGAGGCTATTTAAGCTGTGGGCTGGCTTTCCCCAGGGTCTGATGATTGTTCAAGGTTCCTGAATAAACTGCATTGAAAAAAAAAATAAAACAAGCCATTAAGTCTAAAAAAAAAATATGAATGCTGACAGTCTCAGCTCTTATTAGAATTTTGTTTTTGTCTAGACAAGACAACTTTGAATTCAAATAGGTTTGAATGGAGCAAAGTTTTGATAATCTGACATGTAACAGGCATTTTCATGTGCCTTACATCTTGATTCCATGAAATATTGCAACCATAGATAATTTTTATCCTTCCAATTTATAAGGAACTGCACAAGGCAAAAACACATGTAGTATTTAATAAGCTGGAAGCACTGTCAACACAGTATCTGGTTTGGATTTATTCAATGTATTTCCTAATATAAACACAATATAAACTCTTAGTTAGATTACATCTGAATTTGTTCAGTTTATTTTCCTCTGTACTTTCAATACATTTTGTTATGTCTATTATTCATCTGTCCTAAAATTAATAATATGTTTTTAAATTTTTCTAATTTTTTAAATAATTTAATTTTTTGACTGATAAAAACCAGAAGTGATCCAGTGTAGGGCTATTGGAGCAATTACAGAATTACTGTGGCCAACTAAAAGAGTGCAAAGCATATGTTCTGAGTTTGATCCCCAGAGCTTACTAAGTAGAAGGCAAGAACCAGTTTCTCTGAATGCTGTCCTCTGACCTCCACACATGAAGCAATCCACCATAATAAAAAATAAATACAAGATGGTCACTTAATTTGAATTTCAGAAAATCAACACTTTTGTTTGTTTCAAATATGTCAAGGCAATACTTGTTCTGACAACTTAATAATTATATACTTTCAATTCAATTTTACCTGGATGTCTTAAATTTATATTTGCTAAATTTATCTATTGCAAAGTAGAAGAATGGTGATAGCATTTAGCTTAGTTAACAAGGAAATACCGGCAGAAGTAGGAAGTAAAAATATCAATTGTGTTTGGGAATGGAGAGTTGGATAGGTAGTTAAGAGTGCATGCTGCTCTTAAGGAGGACACGGTTCAGTCCCCAGAAACCATGTGTGATGGCTCACAACTGCCTGTTACTCCCACTAATTCCTTTCACTTTGTGTGCACATATCTGCTCCCATACATATAATTAAAACCAACCTTAGAAAATATGATGGGAATTATGAGATATTATGGTTCTGCAATATTGAAGGAAAAAAAGGTTAACCCTGACATCTCTTCACCATTTATTTTCTTTTTCTCAGATTGGAATTCCATACAATGGAGAATTAAGTCACAGCTATTGTATACCACAGAATTGTGGTACAGATGCACTGGGATTTATCTTCCACAACCTGGCTGACTAAATCCTCTGCATATATTTTTTTCACCTCCTGGGTAATTTTTCTTCTTCATTATATTTATTTAATCATTTTACAGTATGATCACAGATGCTTTCTTTCTCTCCTCACATCCCACCTACAGGAACCCTTTTCCCATTCCTATTCCCTTCTCTTCAGAAAAGCCTGTTGATTCAGTCTCTGTAAACACCCATGGGTAAATACCCACTCTGTATGTCTTCTTGTGATATCCTTAACCCTTCAGGCTCCTTCAATCCTTCATCCCACTCTTCCACAAGACTTCTTGTGCTCTTCCTAATGCTTGGTTGTAGGTCGCTGCATCTGTTTCGTTCAGCTGCTAGATGAAGCTAAGAAGACAGTTATGCTAGGCTCCTGTATATACCCATAGGAGAGTATCATTTTGAGGTTTGAAGTTGGCTCTCTTCAGTGGGGTGGGTCTCAAGTTGGGCCAGTCATTGGTTGACCATTCCCTCAGTCTCTGCTCCATTTTTATCTTTACACTTTCACCAATATGTCATCTCAAATTTGAACATCTATGCCCCAAATACAAGGGCATTTACAGTCATAAAAGAATCATGACTAAAGTTTAAGTCACATATTGAGCCCCACACAGTAATACTGGGAGATTTCAACACCGTACTTTCACCAAAGGACAGGTCACTGAGATAGAAACTAAACAGAGAAATAATGACACTAACCAATGTTATAAATCAAATGGACCTAACAGATATCTACAGAACATTTCATCCAACCACTAAAGAGTATTGTTTGTTCTCAGCATCTCATGGAACCTTCTCCAAAATTGACTATATAATCTGTGACAAAGCAAGCATCAACAGATTTAAGAAAATGAAAATAACCCCAGTATCTTATCAGACCACTATGAAATAAAGCTGAAACTCAACAACAGAAACAACAGAAAGCCTACAAACAAATGGAAACTGAACTAATCTGTACTCAATGACCATAAAGAAAGAAATTAAAGACTTCCTAAAATTCAGTGAAAATGAGGGCATAATATACTCAAACTCTTGGGACACAATGAAAGCAGTGCGAACAGGAAAGTTCATAGCTCTAAGTACCTTCATAAAGAAAATGGGGTCCAAGATGGTGGCAACCAATGTGCATGGTATCTCAGGGGCATAGAACCCAAAACTGTGAAATTGATGAATGGAGAGGCAGCTGAAACCAGAACACTGAGAGTGAAGCTTCCTGGGTGAGAAGGGAGAACCCATAACCTGAGACAGTTTGGATCCAGGTCACCTATAGACGTCTCCAGGGACTGAGAGTGGTGAATATTCTACCACCCTGCACTTCCCCTAACCCCAAGCACTTGCCTTCTTGCTCAGCAGAGGCAGCAGTCTTTGCCCCAAGTGTGATCCTCCACACTCAGTGACTGAGACAGCAGAGGTGACTTCCCCAAGTACATGTCTCTCTGCCCTGCAGCCAAAAAGTAGCAACCACTGAGCTAACAGATTTCCTACACTCTCATTTGCCCCTGTAGGCCCAAATATGAATGTAGAGAACAGGGGGAAACCCTGTGTATTCCCATTTGGCCTACAAGCCAGTGAGTGTGCCTTTATTGAGTTCATGCAGAGCCCCAGATCCAGGGCCCTCTATGCTAACAGCCAGACACTGGATCCCTTTCAACCAAACCCCCACTCTGGGCAACATAGGGATTCTTGTGACAACATTTTCAACATTGAAGTCCCTTTTCTGTTGGTCTCCCAGCGGAGTACAGGCAAACAGTTCCTGGATCCCAGACTATTTGAATAACAGGAAGACAGTATGCCAAGCCTGTGGGCCACTGAAGCTTTCAGGGCACCTGCGCATGCACATTGAGCCCTTGACCAGCACTAGCAGCTCCTCCTAAGCTTAAGCTCTACCCTTCTAGGCATCTATATGCTCTAACACCCTGTTCTTTAAGGCACACTTACACATACTCCAGCACTTGCCCACATGCTCCTGAAACTTTTTATCCTTAGCTAGATCTGAAACACCAACATCCACTCTTGAACCTGGTTTACCTTTCTGAAGAATGCTCCAGACACCAGCAATGGACAGACCCAGTCTGAAGTACAGATTCCAAGAACAAACAACCAAAGTTACAGATAAGACGATTGCTAGAGGTCTAAGTAAGAAAATATCCAACAAAAATCAGGACATCATGACTTCACAAACAACCCCAAAAATCAATGGATATTTGAATTCATCAGAAACATGGGAAAATGATCTCAAATCTATGCTTATCCAGTTATTAGAGGAAAATAAAGAGGAAATGAACAAAGTTCTCAAAGAAATACAGGCAAATGAAGCCAAACAAATAGAGACACAAGTAGTGGCATATAGAGAGGAAACAAATAAAGACATAGAGGCCTTAATGGAAAGACAGGAATCCACATTCAAACATATGAAGGAAATAGTGCAAGACATGAAAACAGAATTAGAATAAAAAAAAAAAAAAACACAGAGTAAACCCTGGAGCTGGAGAACTTGGAGAAAATATTAGGTGCCAAAAGGTAAGCATCACCAACAGAATACAAGATATGGAAGAAAGAATCTCAGGTGCTGAAGATACAATTGCAGAAACTGATACATCTCTCAAAGAAAAAGTAAAATCATAAAAGTTCCAAACACAAAAACCTTCAAGAAATCAAGGACACTATGAAAAGACGAAATATAAGAATAATAGGAATAGATGAAAAAGAAGATTCCAGGCTCCAAGGTCCAGAAAATATTTTCAAGAAAATCATAGAAGAAAATTTTCCCATGTTAAAGAAAGAGAAGTTCATTAACTTACAAGAGCCCCGCAGAACCCCAAATAGACTAGAACAGAAAAGAACCTCCTCACATCACATAATAGTCAAAAAAATTCCATTGAGTAAAAAGTAGTCAAAAGAATTCCACTGTGTAAAAGTACCACAATTTTAGTAGGTTTATCCTATGTTATATGTCTATATGAGTGAGTATATACCGTGTGTGTCTTTCTGCTTCTGGAATAGCTCACTCAGGATGATCCTTTCCAGGTCCCACCATTAACCTGCAAATTTCATGATTTCCTTACTTTTCATTGCAGAGTAATACTACATTGTGTAGATGCACCACAATTTCTGCATCCTTTCTTCAGTTGAGGGGCATCTGGGCTGTTTCCAGCTTCTCAATATTCCAAATAAGGCTGCTACAAACATGGTTGAGCAAATGTCCTTACTGTGTACTTGACCCTCTTTTGGATATATGCCTAGGGGTGGTATGCCTATTAAAATCTGTACATCTAAAGAAACTAATCAAGAGAGAGGACCCTGACTAAAACACTCAATCCCCATCCCAAAAGGCAAAAAGGATGGACGTCAGAAAAGGAAGAAAACAGGAAACAACCTAGGAACCTGCCACAGAGGGCCTCTGAAAGGCTCTGCCCTGCAGACTATCAAAGCAGATGCTGAGACTTATGGCCAACTGTTGGACAGAGTGCATGGAATCTTATGTAAGAAGTGGGAAATAGTAATATCTGGAGAGGACAGGAGCCCCACAAGGAGAGCAACAGAAACAGAAAATTTGACACAGGGGTCTTCCCAGAGAATCATACTCCAACCAAGTACCAGGCATGGAGATAACCCAGAACCCCTGCACAGAGGTAGTCCACGGTAGTTTAGTGTCTAAGCGGGTTACAGAGTAATGGGAAGAGGGACTGCCTCTGACATGATCTTATTGGCCTGCTCTTTGATCACCTCCCCCTGAGGGGAGAGCAGCCTTACCAGGCCACAGACAATGACAATGCAGCCACTTCTGATGTGATCTGACAGAATACGATTGGAATGAATGAGAGGAGGACCTCCCCTATCAGTGGACTTGGGGAGGGGCATGCATGCAGAGGGAGGAGGGAGGGTGGGATCAGAAATTGAGGAGGGAGGGGCTTATGGGGGGATAGAAAGTGAATAAAGTGTAATTAATAAAATAATACAATATCAAAAATAAAAGAAAAAATGAGGTAAAAAAACAACAAAAAACGGTGTTATGTTCATATTAAAAATAAAACAGCTTCTGAGATAATAAGGTACACTCCATATACTGCATGTTTGAAATCCTCAAATAAATAGAAATGTCACATCCAAAACAGTGAAAAGAAGTAATATAATATAGGAAGCTAGAAGTAAGTTTCTTAAGTAACAATTTTTTTTAATTTTTAATTTTTTATATTAGAGTTTATTCACTTTGTATCCCTTAAGTAACAATTTATCACATTTCGCTAAATCATAATAAAGTACTAATGGATCCCCCCCAAAAAAATACCAAAATTTCCTCTGTTGATGGACATCTGGGTTGTTTCCAGGTTCTGGCTATTACGAGTAAAGCTACTACAAACATGGTTGAACAAATGTCCTCTTTGTGTACTTGAGCATCTTTTGGATATATGCCTAGGAATGGTATAGCTGGGTCTTGAGGAAACGCTATTTCTCATTGTCTGAGAAAGCACCAGATTGATTTCCAAAGTGGTTGTACACGTTTACATTCCCACCAGCAGTGGAGGAGGGTTCCCTTTTCTCCACACCCTCTCCAGCATGTGTTGTCACTTGAGTTTTTCATCTTAGCCATTCTGATGGGTGTAATATGAAATCTCAGGGTCATTTTGATTTGCATCTTTGATGGCTTAGGATGATGAGCATCTCTTTAAGTGTTTCTCTGCCATTCTATATTGTTCTACAGAAAATTCTGTTTAGCTCCTGGAAACAACCCAGATGTCCATCAATGGCGTAATGGATACAGAAATAGTGGTACTTTTACACAATGGAATACTATTAGTAAGGGTAACAGGGACTGTCTCTGACATGAACTCAGTGACTGGCTCTTTGAACATCCTTACCAGGCCAGAAAGGAAGACAATACAGCCAGTCCTGATGAGACCTGATAGGGTAGGCTCACATGGAAGTGTAGGAGGACAGCCCATCTCAGTGGATTGGCAGAGAAACAAGGAAGGAGAAAAGGAAGGGATAGTGAGATTGGGATGCAACTAGGGATAGGCCTACAGCTGGGATACAAAGTGAATAAATTGTGATTAATAAAAAAAGAAATTATTAAAAAAGAAAAATGTATATATCTCATACTAGCAATTTAAAAGCACATGTTAAATTTCTAGAACAAAAAGAAGCAAAAGAACTACAGAAGAGGAGATGTCAGGAATTAATCAAACTCATGGCTGAAATCAATAAATTAGAAACAAAGTGGATACTATAAACCGAATCCAAGAACACATCAAAGATATCATCCACCATGACCAAGTAGGCTTCATCCCATGCATGCAAGGGTGGTTCAACATACAGAAATCCATCAATGTAATCCACCACATAAACAAACTGAAGGAGAAAAACCACATGATCATCTCCTTAGATGCTGAAAAAGCATTCGACAAAGTCCAACACCCATTCATGTTTACAGTCTTGGAGAGATCAGGGATACAAGGAACACATCTAAACATAGTAAACGGAATATACAGCAAGCCTATAATCAACATCAAACTCAATGGAGAGAAACTTAAATCAATCCCACTGAAATCAGGGACAAGACAAGGCTGCCCACTCTCTCCATACCTCTTCAACATAGTACTTGAAGCCAGAGCAATGAGACAACTAAAGGAGATCAAGGGGATACAAATCAGAAAGGAAGAGGTCAAAGTGTAACTATTCACAGATGATATGATGGTATATATATGATCATATATATATATATATATATATATATATATATATATGATAGTATACATGAGTGACCCCAAAAATTCAACGAGAGAACTTCTCCAGCTGATAAACACCTTCAGCAAAGTGGCAGGATACAAAATCAACTCAAAAAAATCAGAAGCCATCCTGTATACCAAAGACAAAAGATCCGAGAAAGAAATTAAGGAAACAACACCCTTCACAATAGCCACTAATAACATAAAGTACCTTGGGGTGACACTAACCAAGCAAGTGAAAGACCTGTTTGAGAAAAACGTGAAGTCTCTGAAGAAAGAAATTGAAGAAGATATCAGAAGATGGAAAGATCTCCAGTGCTCACGGATTGGTAGGATTAACATTGTGAAAATGGCCATCCTGCCAAAAGCAATCTACAGATTCAATGCAATTCCCATCAAAATACCAATGCAATTCTTTACAGACCTTGAAAAACAGATTCTCAGCTTCATATGGAGAAACAAAAAACCCAGAATCTCCAAAACAATCCTGTACAACAACAGATCATCTGGAGGTATCTCCATCCCCAATCTCAAGTTGTACTACAGAGCAATAGTAATAAAAACTGCATGGCATTGGCATAAAAACAGAAAGGAGGATCAATGGAACTGAATAGAAGACCCAGAAATAAACCCATATACCTATGAATATTTGAGTTCTGACAAAGAAGCCAAAACCATTCAATAGAAAAAAGACAGCATCTTCAACAAATGGTGTTGGTCCAACTGGATGTCTACATGCAGAAAAATGAAAATAGATCCATATTTGTCACCCTGCACAAAACTAAAGTCCAAGTGGATCAAAAACCTCAACATAAAACCAGATACTCTAAATCTGTTAGAAGAAAAAGTAGGCAACAGCCTGGAACTCATTGGCACAGGAGACAACTTCCTGAAGAGAACACCAACAGCACAGGCTCTAAGAGCAACAATCAATAAATGGGACCTCATGAAACTGAAAAGCTTCTATAAAGCAAAGGACACAGTCATCAAAACAAAACGACTGCCTACAGATTGGGAAAGAATCTTCACTAACCCTTTAGCTGAGAGAGGACTAATATCCAGTATATACATAGAAGTAAAGAAACTGAAAATCAGCAAACCAAGCAATCCAATCAAAAAAATGGAGAATAGAGCTAAACAGAGAATTCTCGACAGAGGAATATCAAATGGCAGAGAAACACTTAAAGATGAAAAACTCAAGTGACTACACATGCGGGAGAGGTTGTGGAGAAAGGGGAACCCTTCTCCACTGCTGGTGGGAATGTAAACTGGTACAACAACTTTGGAAATCAATCTGGCCCTTTCTCAGACAATTAGGAATAGTGCTTCCTCAAGACCCAGCTATATCACTGCTAGGTATATACCCAAACTTTGCTCAAGTACACAAAAGGGATACTTGCTCAACCATGTTTATAGCAGCTTTATTTGTAATAGCTAGAACCTGGAAACAACCCAGATGTCCATCAACGGAGGAATGGATACAGAAATTGTGGTATTTTTACACAATGGAATACTACTCAGCAATCAAAAAAGAGGAGATCATGAAATTTGCAGGCAAATGGTGGGATCTAGAAAAGATCATTCTGAGTGAAATATCCCAGAAGGAGAAAGACAAACATGGGCTATACTCACTTATATAGACCTACAAAATTTGATAAACATAATGAAATCTATACACCTAAAAAAGATAATCAAGAGAGCAGACATGGGGTAAGATGATCAATCCTCATTTAGAAAGATAGATGGGATGTTCATTGAACGTATGACAGGAGTCTACTGAATGCATCTGAAAGACTCTTACCAGCAGTGTTTTCAAAGCAGATACAAAAACTCATAACCAAACCTTAGGCAGAATACAAAGAATCATATGAAAGAAGTGGAGTTAGAATGATGGGGAAAGCTCCACAAGGACCAAATATATCTGGGCACAGGGTCTTTTCTGAGACTGACATTCAACGAAGGACCATGTATGGATATAACCTAGAACCTCTGATCAGATGTGGCCTGTGGTAGCTCACTAACCAATTGGTTTCCCTTAGTAAGGGGAACAAGGACTATTTCTAACAGGAACTCAATGGCTGACTCTTCGACCTCCCCCCCCCCCAAGGGAGGAGCAGTTCTGTTAGGCCACAGAGGAGGACTTTGCAGCCAGTCCTGAAGATACTTGATAAAACAGGATCAGATGAATGGGGAGGAGGTCTCCCCCTATCAGTGGACTTGGAAAGGGGCAAGGTGGAGATGAGGAAGGGAAGGTGGGATTGGGAGGGAATGAGGGAGTGGAATACAGCTGGGATACAGAGTTAATAAAATATAACTGATAAGAAAAAATAAAATAAAATAAAAGCATGAGCTGTTTTTTTGGTTTTTTGTTTGTTTATATGTTTGTTTGTTTTCAATGTCCTGCTCAGACAGAGGCTTACAGATATTAATGCTAAGCTCTTGCCGATTAGGACTACTCTTCGATTTGGCTTTTTTTTTTTTTTCAATGCAGTTTATTCAGGAACCTTGAACAATCATCTGACCCTGGGGAAAGCCAGCCCACAGCTTAAATAGCCTCTGGGTAGCCAACCCAAGCATGCCACATGGGCAATGCAGATAGGTCCACATACATGGAAGCAAGCCAGATCCTTGGCCTTAGCCAAATGTGGAGTTGTTTGTGACAGAGAGCGCTCACCATCAGGAAGGTGGAAGGTAGAAACTAGCTCCATCTTTAATGCGCGGCATTATGCAGCTCTCTACAGTTCCCCCTTTTTGTTTTAGATTCATCAGGCAAGAGTAGAGGTCTGATCTCTGATATTAGAAATATATTGGGACTTTGTACCGATGTTCATTTAGGGGTCATCCACCCAAAGAGCATCAGACCGTCTGATACCTTTTTCTCAGAGGCGGGACCTGGGGCATCAACCCGCATGCAATCAGACTTGCTCTTCTCTGGGTCGAAAGCAGCTGACCATGAGTGCAGTGCTTAGCCTCACATCCTGAGCATAACATTTTAGCTTTTTATGGTAGCAAACCATGCTTGGGGAGACTGTCCTGCTTCAATGGCTCTAAAGGCCTGAATGATCATGGCTGCATTACGCTGTTGTGAGACTCTAATCTTGCATATACACCACAGGCAAACCAAGGAGACCAACACCAGAAGGCCTACTAATGCTCCCATGCCCGCCCGTTCCTTCAGATGATTCATGGTACAGCAATCCATGATGATAATCCTGTGGCTAGTCCTGCATCCATTCTGGTAGAATTTACTGTGATAATGGCCACTCTCAGCTGCTCCATCTTGGTATCGAATTCTCCAGTCCAATTGCCTAAAATATAGCTGGACAATTGTTTAGACAGATTTGCAACCAGAAAAAATTCTCATGTTGTATGCTAGTGACACAAAGTCCAGCATACTTTCATTGACACCAAGTTGAGCGATTTGCCCATAGGGTATCAATTTGCTCCTGTACGAGGTCAATCCTCTGATTGAACACCATCAAGCCTCCTTTTAGTTGAGCATTAATTCCTTTTTGTACATCTAAGGCATGGGCTACATTGGCTAAAAGATTATTCGGGTTCTAAGCAGTCTGCACAGTATGACTCCTGGCTAATGCCACGGTGGTAGCTCCAACAGCCGCCAATGAGATGGCAGTAACAGTGGCGGCTGTAGTTCCAAGATCCCTTTTCTGTCTGAAGAGAGTCATAGTGTGAGGGACATCAACGGGCACAGGCACCCAGTGAGGCATGTGAGTAACCAGGGCACACCTAAATTCACTAGCATTCCAGCATTGGGAAAAAAAGCAAGTATCATTACCACAATTACTTGGCTCTATCTGGCTAATAATGAATAAATATGGGGGATATAAACAAACAGGTGTGGGCTTATAGGAATTATTATGAGAAGCCTTAACCCCCTCGTTGGAACATCTTGCATCAGTTCTAGAACTAGCAGTGGTGGTGTCTGAGGTCTGAGTAGATTCAGGAGACCATTGCAACCAGGGGCGAGACGTGCTCCATGTAAATTGACTAACTCCATGTTTTCCTAAACTTTTGAAAATCATTTAAGGTTCTTAAATTATTTTTTCACTTTTTTTAAATTTTTCATCAATTACACTTTATTCATTCTGCATCCCCCCATAAGCCCCTCCCAATCCCACCCTATCTCCTCCTTCTGCATGCATGCCACTCCCCAAATCCACTGATAGGGGAGGTTCTCCTCTCCTTTCTAATCTTAGTCCATCAGTTCACATCAAAAGTGGCTGCATTGTCCTCTACTATGGCCTGGTAAGGCTGCTCCCCCACAGGGGGAGGTGATCAAAGAGCAGGCCAATCAGATTATGTCAGAGGCAGTCCCTCTTCCCCTTACTATGTAACCCAATTGGACTCTGAACTGCCCTGGGCTACATCTGTGCAGGGGTTCTGGGTAATCTCCATGAATAGGCCTTGGATGGAGTATGAGTTCCTTTGTTCAAATTTTCTTGTTCTGTTGCTCTCCTTGTGGAGACCCTGTCCTCTCCAGCTCTTACTATTTCCCAGTTCTTACATAAAAATCCATTCACTCAGAGGGGCAAGATGGCGGCGCGGGGAGGACTCTCATTCTGAGCAGCAGCACAGCAGGATCAGCACAGTGAACAGCAATCAGAACTCTCGGCCATAAAACACAGTCATTGTGTTTCCCAGGTGAGAGGATACCCCACGGTGGGGGATTCAATCAGCTTTTAACTCACCTGGCTAAACCACGGAAGAGATCCCGGTTCCGCCAGATGCTTGGCTGCCGGCTGCCAGCCTCAGCCCCAGCCCAGAGCCACAAGCCAGTGTCTCTGGTCACGGTCCCAGACTGAACCTTGGGCATCACACTATCAGAGACTGGAATTTTCAGTCGAGAGATAACCCCAGGGTACAGGAAATGATTGGGACCGGCCTTAGATCACCCAGACATCCCGTGGAAAAGACTCGGGCGGGTTCCACGGGCACCCCAGCAGCCAGCCTGGAGCCAGAGCCGGGGACCCAGGTTCTAGCACAGAGCCCTGCCTGCGCGCCTGATTCGCCGCCGGACATAGAAACGGCGGTTCTGATCTCAGAGCACTCAGCTCACCCCCAACCTGAAAAGGTCCCCGGAAAATTACCCAGATTAGGGAGCCACTCGGGCTCCCAAAAGCCGCAAAGGCAGACACAGGCAGTGTCTGCGCACCAGATACCTGGCAGAGACTGAGCTGCCATCACACAGCTGTGCTCCAGGCACAGGCAAATTTCTGTGGCCAGCCAGCTGGCAGACACTGAGCAGTGTGCACCAGGGCAAAAAAAGACATTAGGAGTCCTTGTCTCCAGAATATCCACGGGGAAGGAAGGAAACTGTACTGATCTAAATCACCCAATCCTTCCCTAGAAAAAGTCTAGCAGTCTAGTGGGGCCAAGGCGCCAGCACTCAGCTGTGCTCCAGACACAAGCACAAACAGTTGAGGCGCGCCTGATGTCCAACTGGGTCACAGCAGCTGATCATTAAATTTGCAACAAGAAACCCAGAAACAGGGCAGCTGCCCTCAGGACTTCCCTGGGTGAGAGGAGAACCCTCTCGAATAACAAAGACCTCAGTTACCACTCAGGTCTATATCCCTGAGGTGAGCAACTCCTGAAAAAACACCAGCCATCCAGGGACTATACCCAAAAAGCTGAGAAGACATCCTTCAGGAAAAACCAGCTTTCTGCAAAGGGGATTCTCTCCACCACAGGATCCCCAGGAAACACCAGAAAATAACCCCAAACTCCTAAGATAACACAATGGGTAGAGGCCAGCGTAAAAGCTCAAGCAACAAAAGACAGAGCAATATGGCATCTCCAAAACCCAGTTACCCAGGGGCAAGTAGCCCTGGACACCCCACCATAACTGAAATCCAAGAAGATGACCTAACAAGTATGCTCATGAAGATGATAACAGAGGAAACAAATAAGATACGTAAAGACATAGAGGAAGATAAACTCAAACAGAATATTGCCATCCGTAAAGAAATAGAGGAAGCTGCAGCCAAACAGTTTATGGCCTTTAGAAAGGAAATGCTTAAAACACTGAATGAAATGATAGAAACAGAGTTGAAGGAACTAAAAGAAAAACAGGAAAGTACAATCAGACAGGTGAGGGAAGTGAACAAAACAACTCAAGACCTGAAGATAGAATTGGAAAAATTAAAGAAAACACAAATGGAAGAAATAATGGAAAGGAAGAATCTAGGGAAGAAAACAGGAACTACAGAGGTAAGCATAACCAACAGACTAAAAGAGATGGAAGAAAGAATCTCAGGTGTAGAAGATACAATGGAAGAAATCGATGTATCTGTCAAAGAAAATGTTAAATCCGAAAAATTCCTGACACAGACCGTCCAAGAAATGCAAGACAATATGAAAAGACAAAACCTAGGAATAATAGGTATAGAGGAAAAAGAAGACTCCCTTCTCCAAGGCCCAGAAAATATTTTCAACAAAATCATTGAAGAAAATTTCCCCAAGCTAAAGGAGAGGCCAATTAGAATACATGAGGCCTACAGAACACCCAACAAATTTGACCAGAAAAGAAAATCCTCCCACCACATAATAATCAAAACAGTAAGCATACAGAACAAAGAAAAAATTCTAAAAGCTGCAAGGGAAAAAGGCCAAGTAACATATAATGGCAAACCCATTAGAATCACACCTGACTTTTCAACAGAGACTATGAAAGCCAGAAGGGCCTGGACGGATATCATGCAGACCCTAAGAGAACACAGATGTCAGCCCAGGCTACTATACCCAGCAAAACTCTCAGTCCTCATAGATGGAGAAAACAAGATATTTAATGACAAAAACAAATTTGAACAATACCTACAAACAAATCCAGCATTACAGAAGACACTGGAAGGGAAAATACAACCCAAGAAAGCTAGCTACATTCAAGAAAACACAGGAAATAAATAACCTCACTTCAGTAAAACAAAAAGCAACCAAGCACACAACCTGATGACCACAGCCAACATCAAAATCAAGAGATCTAACAGCCACTGGTCATTAATCTCTCTCAACATCAATGTACTCAACTCTCCAATAAAAAGACACAGATTAACAGAATGGATACGTAAACAAAACCCAGCAATCTGTTGCATACAAGAAACACACCTAAGACACAAAGATAGACATTACCTGAGGGTAAAGGGTTGGAAGACGACTTTCCAAGCAAACGGACCCAAGAAGGAAGCAGGAGTAGCCATTCTAATATCTGATAAAATAGTCTTTCAACCAAAATTAATCAAAAGAGATGGGGAAGGACACTTCATACTCATCAAGGGAAAATTCCACCAGGAAGACATCACAATCCTGAACATATATGCCCCAAATACAAGGGCACCCACATTTGTGAAAGAAACATTGATAAAATTTAAAGCACATATAGATCCACACACATTAATAGTGGGAGACTTCAACACCCCACTCTCAACAAAGGACAGGTCAACCAAACAGAAATTAAACAAAGAAACAATGTCTCTGACAGAGGTCATGAATCAAATGGACCTAACAGACATTTACAGAACTTTACACCCAAACACAAAAGAATTTACCTTCTTCTCAGCACCTCATGGAACCTTCTCCAAAATAGACCACATAGTGGGTCACAAAGCGAGCCTCAACAGATACAAGAAGATTGAAATAATCCCATGTATCTTGTCTGATCACCATGGAATAAAGCTGGACCTCAACAATAACAGAAATAACAAAAAGCCTACACACACATGGAAACTGAACAACTTGTTACTAAATGACAGCTGGGTCAGGGAAGAAATAAAGAAAGAAATTAAAGTCTTTCTAGAAATCAATGAAAATGAAGACACAACATACCCGAACTTGTGGGACACAATGAAAGCAGTGCTAAGAGGAAAGTTCATAGCACTAAGTGCCTTCAAGAAGAAATTCGAGACAGCTCATTCAAGCACCCTAATGGCTCACTTAAAAACCCTAGAAAAAGAAGAAGCAGACACACCAAGAAGGAGTAGACGGCTGGAAATAATCAAACTCAGGGCTGAAATCAATGAATTGGAAACAAATAAAACAATTCAAAGAATCAATGAAATCAAGAGCTGGTTCTTTGAGAAAATCAACAAGATCGACAAACCCTTAGCCAGGCTAACTAAAAGGCAGAGAGACACCACCCAAATCAACAAAATCAGAAATGAAAAGGGGGATATAACTACAGACACTGAGGAAATCCAAACAATCATAAGGACTTACTTCAGAAGTCTATATGCCACAAAATTTGAAAATCTAAATGAAATGGACAATTTTCTTGATCGACTTGACTTACCAATGCTGAACCAGGACCAGGTAAATCAACTAAATAAACCTATATCCCCCAAAGAAATAGAAGCGGTCATCAAAAGTCTCCCATCCAAAAAAAGCCCAGGACCAGATGGCTTCAGTGCAGAATTCTACCAGACCTTCAAAGAAGAGCTAACACCAATTCTCTTCAAACTATTCCACAAAATAGAAACAGAAGGAATATTACCAAATTCATTCTATGAAGCCACAATCACCTTGGTACCTAAACCTCACAAAGACTCAACAAAGAAAGAGAATTTCCGGCCAATCTCCCTTATGAACATTGATGCAAAAATACTTAATAAAATACTTGCAAACCGAATCCAAGAACACATCAAAGATATTATCCACTATGACCAAGTAGGCTTCATCCCAGGTATGCAGGGGTGGTTCAATATACAAAAATCCATCAATGTGATCCACCATATTAACAAACTGAAAGAAAAAAACCACATGATAATCTCCCTAGATGCTGAAAAAGCCTTTGACAAAATCCAACATCCATTCATGTTCAAAGTATTGGAGAGATCAGGGATACAAGGCACATATCTAAACATAGTAAAGGCGATATACAGCAAGCCTATAGCCAACATCAAACTGAATGGAGAGAAACTTAAAGCAATCCCACTGAAATCAGGAACAAGACAAGGCTGCCCACTCTCTCCATATCTCTTCAACATAGTGTTGGAAGTCCTTGCTAGAGCAATAAGACAGTTGAAGGAGATCAAGGGGATACAAATTGGAAAGGAAGAAGTCAAATTATCACTATTTGCAGATCATATGATAGTATACGTGAGTGACCCCAAAAACTCTACCAGGGAACTCTTACAGCAGATAAACACCTTCAGCAAAGTGGCAGGTTACAAAATTAACTCAAAAAAATCAGTAGCCCTCCTGTATACAAAAGACAAAACGGCTGAGAAAGAAATTAAGGAAACAGCACCCTTCACAATAGCCACAAATGACATAAGGTACATCGGAGTAACCCTAACCAAGGAAGTCAAAGACTTGTATGAAAAAAAATTCAAATCTCTGAAGAAAGAATTAGAAGAAGATATGAGAAGATGGAAAGATCTCCCATGCTCATGGCTTGGTAGGATTAACATAGTAAAAATGGCCATCTTACCAAAAGCAATCTACAGATTCAATGCAATGCCCATCAAATTACCAACACAATTCTTACAGACCTGGAAAGGAAAATTCTCAACTTCATATGGAATAACAAGAAACCCAGAATTGCTAAAAAAATCCTCTACAATAAAAGATCTTCTGGAGGTATCTCCATCCCTGATCTTAAGTTGTACTATAGAGCAACAGTTTTAAAAACTGCATGGTACTGGCATAGAAACAGAATGGTGGATCAATGGAACCGAACAGAGGACCCAGAAATAAACCCACACACTTATGGACACCTGATCTTTGACAAAGACGCCAAAACCATACAATGGAAAAAAGATAGCATCTTCAACAAATGGTGCTGGTCTAACTGGATGTCTACATGTAGAAAAATGAAAATAGATCCATAGTTGTCACCCTGCACAAAACTGAAGTCCAAGTGGATCAAAGACCTCAACATAAAACCAGACACATTAAATCGGCTTGAAAAAAAAGTGGGAAATACCCTAGAACTCATTGGTACAGGGGGAAACTTCCTGAACAGAACACCAACAGCACAGGCTCTAAGAGCAACAACCAATAAATGGGACCTCATGAAACTGAAAAGCTTCTGTAAAGCAAAGGACACCGTCATCAAAACAAAGTGACCACCTACAAATTGGGAAAGAATCTTCACCAACCCTGTTTCTGACAGAGGACTCATATCCAGTATATATAAAGAACTAAAGAAGCTGAAAAGCAGCAAACCAAATAATCCACTTTAAAAATGGGGAACAGAGCTAAACAGAGAATTCTCTGTAGAGGAATACCGAATGGCAGAGAAGCACTTAAAGAAATGCTCAACCTCACTAGCCATTAGGGAAATGCAAATCAAAACAACCCTGAGATTTCACCTTACACCCATGAGAATGGCCAAGATCAAAACTCAAGTGACAACAAAGGCTGGAGAGGTTGTGGAGAAAGGGGAACCCTTCTCCACTGCTGCTGGGAATGTAAACTTGTACAACCACTCTGGAAATCAATCTGGCGCTTTCTCAGACAACTAGGAATAGCGCTTCCTCAAGATCCAGCCATACCACTACTGGGCATATATCCAAAAGAGGCTCAAGTACACAAAAAGGACATTTGCTCAACCATGTTTGTAGCAGCTTTATTTGTAATAGCCAGAAGCTGGAAACAACCCAGATGCCCCTCAACTGAAGAATGGATGCAGAAATTGTGGTACATCTACACAATGGAATATTACTCAGCAATGAAAAATAAGGAAATCATGAAATTTGCAGGTAAATGGTGGGATCTGGAAAGGATCATCCTGAGTGAGTTCTCCCAGAAGCAAAAAGACACACATGGTATATACTCACTCATATAGACATACAACATAGGACAAACCCACTAAAACCTGTGCATCTAAAGAAACTAAGCAAGAGAGAGGATCCTAACTAAAACGTCCAATCCCCATCCAGAAAGGCAAAGAGGATGGACATCAGAAGAAGAAGAAAACAGGAAACAACCTAGGAACCTACCACAGAGGGCCTCTGAAAGCCTCTGCCCTTCAGACTATCAAAGTAGATGCTGAGCCAGATGGGCAACTGTTGGGCAGGAGAACGGAATTTTAGGTAAGAACTGGGAAATAGTAAGAGCTGGAGAGGACAGGGTCTCCACAAGGAGAGCAACAGAACAAGAAAATTTGAACATAGGGAACTTCCCAGAGACTCATACTCCAACCAAGGACTATTCATGGAGATAACCTAGAACCCCTGCACAGATGTAGCCCAGGGCAGTTCAGAGTCCAATTTGGTTACATAGTAATGTGAAGAGGGACTGGCTCTGACATAATCTGATTGGCCTGCTCTTTGATCACCTCCCTCTGGTGGGGGGAGCAGCCTTATCAGGCCACAGTAGAGGACAATACAGCCACTTTTGATGTGAACTGACAGACTAAGATCAGAAAGGAGAGGAGAACCTCCCCTATTAATGGACTTGGGGAGTGGCATGCAAGCAGAGGGAGGAGGGAGGGTGGGATTGGGAGGAAAGGAGGGAGGGGCTTATGGGGGGATGCAGAATGAATAAAGTGTAATTGATGAAAAATTTAAGAAAAAAGGGGAAAAAATAATTTAAAAACCTTAAATGACTTTCAAAATTGGAGGAAAACATGGAGTTAGTCAATTGGCATGGAGCACGTCTCGCCCCTGGGGGCAATGGTCTCCCGAACCTACTCAGACCTCGGACACCACCACTGCTAGTTCTAGAACTGACGCAGGATATTCCAACGAGGGGTTAAGGCTACTCATAATATTTCCTATAAGCCCACACCTGTTTGTCTATATCCCCCATTTTTATTCATTATTAGCCAGATAGAGCCAAGTAATTGTGGTAATGATACTTGCTTTTTTGCCCAATGCTGGAATGCTAGTAAATTTAGGTATGCCCTGGTTACTTGCATGCCTCACTGGGTGCCTGTGCCCATTGATGCCCCTCAAGCTATGACTCTCTTCAGACAGAAAAGGGATCTTGGAACTACAGCCACCATTGCTACTACCATCTCATTGACGGCTGTTGGAGCTACCACCAGGATATTAGCCATGAGTCATACTGGGCAGACTGCTCAGACCCTGAATAATCATTTAGCCAATGTAGCTCATGCCTTAGTTATACATAAAGGAATTAATGCTCAACTAAAAGGAAGCTTGATGGTGTTCAATCAGAGGATTGACCTCTTGCAGGAGCAAATTGATACCCTATGGCAAATCGCTCAACCTGGCTGTCAATGAAAGTATGTTGGACTTTGTGTCACTAGCATACAACATGAGAATTTTTCCTGTGCTGCAAATCTGTCTAAACAATTGTCGAGCTATATTTTAGGTAATTGGACTGGAGAATTCGATACTATGATGGAGCAGCTGAGAGTGGCCATTGTCACAGTAAATTCTACCGGAGTGGACGCAGGACTAGCCACAGGATTATCAACATGGATTGCTGCAGTCATGAATCACCTGAAGGAATGGGCGGGCATTGGAGTGTTAGCAGGCCTTCTGGTGTTGGTCTCCTTGGTTTGCCTGTGGTATATATGCAAGATTAGAGTCTCACAACAGTGTGATGCAGCCATGATCATTCAGGCCTTTACAGCCATTGAAGCAGGACATTCTCCCCAAGCATGGTTGGATACCATAAAAAGCTAAAATGTTATGCTCAGGATGCGAGGCTAAGCACTGCACTCAGGGTCAGCCGCTTTGGGCCCAGAGAAGAGCATGTCTGATTGCATGCGGGTTGATGCCCCAGGTCCCACCTCTGAGAAAAAGGTATCAGACGGGTCTGATGCTCTTTGGGTGGATGACACCTAAATAAACATCTGTACAAAGTCCCAATTTATTTCTAATATCAGAGATCAGACCTCTACTCTTGCCTGATGCGTCTAAAACAAAAAGGGGGAACTGTAGAGAGCTGCGGAATGCTATGCCTTAAAGATGGAGCTGGTTTCCGCCTTTCACCTTCCTGATGGTGAGTGCTCTCTGTCACGAACAACTCCACATTTGGCTAAGGCCGAGAATCTGGCTTGCTTCCATGTATGTGGACCTATCTGCATTGCCCCCGTGGCACGCCTGGGTTGGCTACCCAGAGGCTATTTAAGCTGTGGGCTGGCTTTCCCCGGGGTCCGAGGATTGTTCAATGTTCCTGAATAAACTGCATTGAAAAAAAAAATCCATTCACTCTGCTCAACAGTTGCCAATCAGGCTCAGCATCTACTTTGATAGTCTGTAGGGCAGAGGCTTTCAGAGGCCCTCTGTGGTAGGTTCCTAGGTTGTTTCCTGTTTTCTTCTTCTTCTGATGTCCATCCTCTTTTCCTTTCCGGGTGGGGATTGGACAGTTTAGTTAGGGTCCTTTCTCTTGCTTAGTTTCTTTAGATGCACAGGTTTTAGTAGGTTTGTCCTATGTTGTATATCTATATGAGTGAGTATATACCATGTGTGTCTTTTTGCTTCTGGGACAACTCACTCAGGATGATCCTTTCCAGATCCCACCATTTACCTACAAATTTCATGATTTCCTTATTTTTCATTGTTGAGTAATATTCCATTGTGTAGA
This sequence comes from Meriones unguiculatus, assembly GCF_030254825.1. Classification (NCBI taxonomy): domain Eukaryota; kingdom Metazoa; phylum Chordata; class Mammalia; order Rodentia; family Muridae; genus Meriones; species Meriones unguiculatus. Next base: position 81,381,146 of record NC_083351.1, on the reverse strand, counting down.
TGTACCACAATTTCTGCATCCATTCTTCAGTTGAGGGGCATCTGGGCTGTTTCCAGCTTCTGGCTATTACAAATAAAGCTGCTACAAACATGGTTGAGCAAACGTCCTTTTTCTGTACTTGAGCCTCTTTTGGATATATGCCTTGGAGTGGTATGGCTGGATCTTGAGGAAGCGCTATTCCTAGTTGTCTGAGAAAGCGCCAGATTGATTTCCAGAGTGGTTGTACAAGTTTACCTTCCCACCAGCACTGGAGGAGGGTTCCCCTTTCTCCACACCCTCTCCAGCATGTGTTGTCACTTGAGTTTTTGATCTTGGCCATTCTCATGGGTGTAAGGTGAAATCTCAGGATAGTTTTGATTTGCATTTCCATAATGGCTAATTGAGGTTGAGCATTTCTTTAAATGCTTCTCTGCCATTCGATATTCCTCTAGAGAGTTCTCTGTTTAGCTCTGTTCCCCATTTTTTAAGTGGATTACTTGGTTTGCTGCTTTTCAGCTTCTTTAGTTCTTTATGTATACTGGATATGAGTCCTGTATCAGATAAAGGGTTGTTGAAGATTTTTTCCCAATTTGTAGGCAGTCACTTTGTTTTGATGACAGTGTCCTTTGCTTTACAAAAGCTTTTCAGTTTCATGAGGTCCCATTTATTGATTGTTGCCATTATAGCCTTTGTTGTTGGTGTTCTGTTCAGGAAGTTCTCTCCTGTACCAATGAGTTCTAGAGTATTCTCCACTTTTTTTTCTAGCCGATTTAATGTGTCTGGTTTCATGTTGAGGTCTTTGATCAACTTGGACTTTAGTTTTGTGCAGGGTGATAAGTATGGATCTATTTTCATTTTTCTACATGTAGACATCCAGTTGGACCAGCACCATTTGTTGAAGATGCTATCTTTTTTTCCATTGTATGGTTTTGGCGCCTTTGTCAAAGTTCAGGTGTCCATAAGTGTGTCGGTTTATTTCTGGGTCCTCTGTTTGGATCCATTGATCCACCATTCTGTTTCTGTGCCAGTACCATTCAGTTTTAAACATGTTGCTCTATAGTATAACTTAAGATCAGGGATGGAGATACCTCCAGAAGATCTTTTATTGTAGAGGATTGTTTTAACAATTCTGGGTTTCTTGTTATTCCAGATGAAGTTGAGAATTGTTCTTTCCAGGTCTGTAAAAAGAAGAAATTGTGTTGGTAATTTGATGGGAATTGCATTGAATCTGTAGATTGCTTTTGGTAAGATGGTCATTTTAACTATGCTAATCCTGCCATGCCATGAGCATGGGAGATCTTTCCATCTTCTCATATCTTCTTCTAATTCTTTCTTCAGAGACTTGAAATTCTTTTCATACAAGTCTTTGACTTCCTTGGTTAGGGTTACTCTGAGGTTCCTTATGTCATTTGTGGCTATTGTGAAGGGTGCTGTTTCCCTAATTTCTTTCTCAGCACTTTTTTCTTTTCTATACGGGAGGGCCACTGATTTTTTTTTTTTTTTTTTTTTTTTTTTTTTAGTTAATTTTGTATCTGGCCACTTTGCTGAAGGTGTTTATCAGCTGTAGGAGTTCCCTGGTAGAGTTTTTGGGGTCACTCACTTATACTATCATATCATCTGCAAATAGTGATAATTTGACTTTTTCCTTTCCAATTTGTATCCCCTTGATCTCCTTCAACTGTCTTATTGCTCTAGCAAGGACTTCCAGAACTATGTTGAAGAGATATGGAGAGAGTGGGCAGCCTTGTCTTGTCCCTGATTTCAGTGGGATTGCCTTAAGCTTCTCTCTGTTTAGTTTGATGTTGGCTATAGGTTTGCTGTATATCGCCTCTACTGTGTTTAGATATGTGCTTGTGTCCTTGATCTCTCCAATACTTTAAACATGAATGGATGTTGGATTTTGTCAAATGCTTTTTCAGCATCTAGGGAGATTATCATATTTTTTTTTCAGTTTGTTAATATGGTGGATAACATTGATGGATTTCTGTATATTGAACCACCTCTGCATACCTGGGATGAAGCCTACTTGGTCATGGGAATGATATCTTTGATGTGTTCTTGTATTCAGTTTGCGTGTATTTTGTTGAGCATTTTTGCATCAATGTTCATAAGGGAGAAGTTCTCTTATTTGGTTGGGTTTTTGTGATGTTTAGGTACCAAGGTGTCTGTGGCTTCATAGAATGAGTTTGGTAATGTTCCTTCTGTTTCAATTTTGTGGAATAGTTTGAAGAGAACTGGAGTTAGCTCTTTTTTGAATGTCTGGTAGAATTCTACGCTATGACCATCAGGTCCTGGGCTTTTTTTTTGGATGGGAAACTCTCCGTGACTGCTTCTATTTTCCTTGGGGATATAGGACTATTTAATTGATTTACCTGGTCCTGATTTAGCTTTGGTAAGTTGAATAGATCAAGAAAATTGTCCATTTAATTTAAATTTTCAAATTTTGTGGCATATAGACTTTTGAAGTAAGTCCTAATGATTGCTTGGATTTCCTCAGTGTCTGTAGTTATGTTCCCCTTTTCATTTCTGATTTTGTTGATTTGGATGGTGTCTCTGCCTTTTAGTTAGCTTTAAGGTTTTGCCTATCTTGTTGATTTTCTCAAAGAACCAGCTCTTGGTTTCATTGATTCTTTGAATTGTTTTATTTGTTTCTAATTGATTGATTTCAGCCCTGAGTTTGATTATTTCCAGCTGTCTACTCCTTTTGGTGTGTCTGCTTCTTCTTTTTCTAGGGTTTTTAAGTGAGCCATTAAGTTGCTTGAATGTGCTGTCTCAAATTTCTTCTTGAAGGCACTTAGTGCTATGAACTTTCCTCTTAGCACTGCCTTCATTGTGTCCCACAAGTTTGGGTATGTTGTGTCTTCGTTTTCATTGAGTTCTAGGAAGATTTTAATTTCTTTCTTTATTTCTTCCCTGACCCAGCTGTCTTTTAGTAGCAAGTTGTTCAGTTTCCATGTATGTGTAGGCTTTTTGCTATTTCTGTTGTTGTTGAGGTCCAGCTTTATTCCATGGTGATCAGAAAGGATACAAGGAATTATTTCAATCTTCTTGTATCTGTTGAGGCTTTCTTTGTGACAAACTATGTGGTCTATTTTGGAGAAGGTTCCATGAGGTGCTGAGAAGAAGGTAAATTCTTTTGTGTTTGGGTGTAAGGTTCTGTAAATGTCTGTTAGGTCCATTTGATTCATGACCTCTGTCAGAGATACTGTTTCTTTGTTTAATTTCTGTTTAGTTGACCTGTCCTTTGTTGAGAGTGGGGTGTTGAAGTCTCCCACTATTAGTGTGTGGGGATCTACGTGTGGTTTAAATTTTATCAATGTTTCTTTCACAAATGTGGGTGCCCTTGTATTCAGGACATAGATGTTCAGGATGGTGATGTCTTCTTGTTGGAATTTTGCCTTGATGAGTATGAAATGACCTTCCCCATCTCTTTTGATTAATTTTGGTTGAAAGTCTATTTTATCAGATATTAGAATGGCTACTCCTGCTTGCTTCTTGCATCCATTTGCTTGGAAAGGAGTCTTCCATCCCTTTACCCTCAGGTAATGTCTATCTTTGTGACATAGGTGTGTTTCTTGTATACAACAGATTGCTGGGTTTTGTTCACGCATCCATTCTGTTAGTTTGTGTCTTTTTATGGGAGAATTAAGTCCATTGATATTGAGAGAGATTAATGACCAGTGGCTGTTAAATCCTTTGACTTTGATATTGGCTGTGGTCATAAGGTTCTGTGCTTGGTTGCTTTTTGTTCTACTGTAGTGGGGTTATTTATTTCCTGTGTTTTCTTGGATGTAGCTAGTTTTCTTGGGTTGTATTTTCCCTTCTTGCATCTTTTATAATGCTGGATTTGTTTGTAGGTATTGTTCAAATTTGTTTTTGTCATTGAATATCTTGTTTTCTCCGTCTATGAGGACTGAGAGTTTTGCTGGCTATAGTAGCCTGGGCTGACATCTGTGTTCTCTTATGGTCTGTATGATATCTGTCCAGGCCCTTCTGACTTTCATACTCTCTGTTGAAAAGTCAGCTGTGATTCTAATGGGCTTGCCATTATATGTTACTTGGCCTTTTTCTCTTTCAGCTTTTAGTATTTTTATTCTTTGTTCTGTATACTTACAGTTTTGATTATTATGTGGCGGGAGGATTTTCTTTTCTGGTCTAATTTATTGCGTATTCTATAGGCCTCTTGTATTCTTATTGGCCTCTCCTTTAAGTTGGGGAAATTTTCTTCAGTGATTTTGTTGAAGATATTTTCTGGGCCTTGGTGCAGGGAATCTTCTTTTTCCTCTATTCCTATTATTCTTAGTTTTTTTCTTTTTATGTTTTATGGGCTTTGTATATGAAAAATATGTGAGTAGGAGATATCAGGTTATGGATTACTATGATAATACCTATGGAAAGAGAACAATTAAATAACAAATTTTATCAATGTAATTTTATATTCAAAATCATCAAAATATTTTATAATCATGGAAATACCTACCATTTATTAAGGCGTTTCTACTTTTCATTTAGGATGACATCTAATGTAGACTGTCTGGTCTCTGAGATTCAGCTCTGTTTCTGTGAGGAAACGCTACCAAAAGTAATTTAGAAGAGGAAATGGTTTGGTTGGTTGGCACCTCTTTATCACATCACAGCCTATCACTGAGGGAAGTCAGGACAGGAACATGAAGCAAAGACCACAAAGAAATGCCACTTATTGCTTGCTTGCAGACTTGTGCTAGAGAGTTTTCTTATACACCCCAGGAATACTCGTTGGTGGAATGATGCTGCCTACCATGGCCTGGGGCTTCCCTTGCACATTGATTATCCATCAAGATAATCTCACATTGAACAGATGTGGCAGCAGACCAATCTGACCTGCAGGGTGCCTCAACTAAGACTTCCTTCTCTGGTGACACAGACTGTATTAAGTTAACAGTTAACTCTAACAAAGAACATGTTACATTACATATAAGATATAATGCTTTCGCAGTATTATAAAAATAATGCTAAAACTTACAGACTAGCAAAACAATACTTATTAATATTTAATTTTTTAATTGTAATGTATTTTTAAATTTATTAAAATTTGTTCACAGCTTTAGCCCCCTCCCTCATCACCTTTCATTCCTGCCCTCTTTCCCTCTTCTCCTCCTATGTCCCATTCCTAGTCCACTGATCAGGAGAGGTTTTCCTCCCATTCCATCTAACCTTAGCTTATGAGGTATTATCAGGACTGTCTGAATTGTCTTCCTCTGCGGCCTGGTATGACTGAGCCCCCCTTAAAGGGTAGGTGATCAAAGAGCCAGTCACTAAGTTCATGTCAGAGACAGCCTCTGCTACCCTTACTAGGAAACCCACTTGGAGACTGAGATGCCATGGGCTACATCTTAGCATGGTCCTTGGTTGATTAACCAGTCTCTGCAGGAACTCCTGAGCCCAGATGTATTGGTTTTGTTGCTTCTCTTGTGGAGCTCCTGTCCCCTCCATGTCTTTCTATCTCCCCCTTGTTCCATAAGAGTCCATGCACTCTGCCCAAATATTGGGTGAGTCTTAGTATCTGCCTTGTTACTCTGATAAAATTTATTAATTTAATTTATAAATTTTATAAAATTATGTTTAAATTTATAAATTTAATTTATAAATTTTATAAAATTATGTTTAAATTTATAAAATTTATAAATTAAATTTTATTAAATTTATAAAATTATGTTTGATTTATAATATTGTTTTTGAATATACTACTCATTTGAATTTGCTGTCTACTGACTTTCCTTGAGATACTTTAGAAGCACATTACAAGCCCGGGCTAGGAAGAATGTTCTTTCAAAAATCTTAACATTTTAGTTTTTATTTTTCAGACACCGAAGAAGATAAATGAAGACAGAGAGAGGGGAAAAATAAAAGAGAATGTGAAAGTGATAAACTGGTATTTTTCATAAAGCACTCCTCTCTTTCTCTCCTTCACTGTGCCCCCTTGTGGTATGTAAAGTGTTTTCCTTTGGGACAGCTTTGCAAAGGCCTATAATTCAATCTTTATTCATTTTCTATATGTATCATATTTCAATTTGAAAAATTTAATATTATTTAACATATTTTGATTAAGTGTAAAAAGATTCCTTTAGAAATATTTTAAACACACATATGAGACATTAAAAGACGCAAGTGGAAAGATGGGTCAATGCAGAATGTACTTGTTGCACAAGCTTGAAGAACTGAAATAGAATCTGAAAATTCATATTAAAAGGTACATGGTTGGAGCTGCATACAGCTGAGGCTACAGTGCTGGTGATGAGGAGGAAGGGAGATCCTGTGGCTCTTCTGAGGCAGACAGTCTAGTCAACTAGTGTACCAAAACCATAAATTGTAGGTATCTCTAACATCAATCTCTGGCTTATACACACACATAAGCAAGTACACCTGCCCATACAAAAAAAATCTTACATACATAGACACACACACACAGTTGTATATAACTCTCTTGTTGAAAGATGACACTTAATCAGGTGTACAGTAACATAACTAATTAAATTTTGAATAATTATGAAATGGATAATATCATTGTAAAATAGTTATGAAAAGTTTAGTTAAAATCTAATTCCAAATAATTTGTGTTTTGGCTAGAATTTCTTTACAGTTATATTATTTCAGTCATTATCAATAGAGTCTTAACCTAAACAGCTTAGTAGTAAGCAGTAGTAATAATGAATAAGCCTGGAGGGTTATTCTTGTTTGAAAACAAGAAGGTCGCAAAAAAGATGGGTGTCAATGCTAAAGGTTTACATCTACATATTTAAGTTTCTTAAGTATTTTCTTTCTCTTTCTAGGATACAGATGGCTCTCTTCTCAACAAGCTTTGCTTACTTGGTCAATGTAGTCCAATTGATCACACATGAGCAGATATTTTGAACTTTCTCTTTATTATTATTTATTATAATTTATTCACTTTGTATCCTAGCTGTATACCCCTTCTTCATCTCCTCAGAGTCCTACCCTCCCTATTTTGAACTATTTTATCAATGTATTTCAAACAGAAAAATCATTCTATGAGAATTTTAATACCTATCTGTAACATGGTTTATATATTCAAGCAACATATTTTAATTACCAGATTATGGTTTAGACAATTGAAGGCTAACACACCTCATCAAACTCAAAGAATTGGGAGGAGAAGCAATGGAACTCATCTTGTGTGAAGGCAGACAGATATCAGACAAAGTCAACCTTGAAAAATAAAACAATAAAAAAATAAAACATTGCACAAACTCACCTCAACCAATTATTTTCTTGGTGTTACTTAAGTTGTACTGACACACAAGCACACAAACACAAAAAAACTATGGGACAATAAAAATTACTCTTGTTCATTTTGAATGAATACAAGTAACAATCAACCATGTGCTTACTATATATTACCCATGATCCATATGAAAGAAAAATAATATAGTTCCTTAAATGTAAGCTCAGGGGTCAAGACAACAATGGCTGATAGACGTACCTTCAGCATCTGACAATTCTTAGAAACCCCTCAAGGTTATTTAAGGATTTCCCTTTGCATTTTAAATCTCTTGCCACTTCATAGTGCCTGTCTTTCCTGTTGGTGGCACTGTGCACATAGGCGTTATGAAGAATGTATAGAAGTGACCACTGTAGCTATAGTATGAATTCACCACTTAATGATACTTATCTTCCTAACACTTCCAAAGCAGCCCTCTATAGCTGTCAGGGCTGTGCCACCCTAACCTTTCCTGTACTCTGTTCCTATAGAATCCCTTTTCTAGCCATTGTTGCAATTCAGAGACCTTTCAAAACTCAGCTGGCACCATTTTTTTTATTGTTGTTTTAAAATTCTAAATCCTGGTTGCCTACTCACACTTCAGGTTTTATATAAAAAATGAAACATTAAAAAAATGAAACATTGTCTGAGAGTTTAGGCTTATGCCCATGACATCCTTAAATATAATGTCTAAACAATAGACTGTCTTTAAAAAAACAATGAAAAAATACAAAGTTTATGGTTTTATGCTGGTGTTGTATTGAGTGTTTTTATTATTTTGAGTTCATGGTCTGTTTTTGTAGCAAGGAAAATATATAGTGAAAATGGATTGAAAGTCAGGAGCAGTATTGGAATGTGTTTTCTAAAATGTCATTTAAAGTCTGTTAGTGGAAACACAGTTCTCCAGTTAGATTTAACACTATAAAAGAAATGTTTCAGATAATGCATTCATAGTGTTCAAGTACTATAAGCAAACACTTGTGTGATACAAGGGGTGATATGAAACTTGTGCTCACTTATACTGAAAGGTTTATTGTTATTATTTATTAAAGTAATGCCTCATGAAAGGCTATTATTTCTTTAAAATGATAAAGTAATGTATAAAAAATATTAATATCACATAAGATACATGACTGTATCATCAGATTCTCCAATCTAAATTCAAATGCTGCAAAAGAGCCACTTTACAGAAAAAATATTTTACTCTTTCCTTTTCTGAATTATTGCAATTCATATAGAAAACACTTCTAAATTTTCTTTGCCTTCCAACAAAGTCATTTGGCTGACATAAACAGAATATTTTCCAACAAGTTTAAAGTAAAAGAACTCCTACTTAAAATCTGCTCGTTTCAGTTAGTCAAATGAGCAACACTTAGAAAAATCTAAGTAAAGGGCTCCCCTCTCTCATCAGTTATTATCATGCTCTCTCAAAGCTGCTCTTTGTAATTCATTGATGCAACCCTGTCCTTATTCTTGTAAAAGATCAAGGTCTCTCAGCTATAAATCATGAAAACACAACAGCACACCTCTATTTAATTATAGATCATTTCATTTTCTAGAAAGTATTTGCTGAATAGTGAATATTAATATCTTTTTTGTTTCTTTGTTGTAGTCAGCCATTTCATTTTTTTATTGACATAATCAACTTGAATTAAGTGTAAGGAACAAAAATTAAGCAATTAAACACGAAGTAAATAATTAAAACTCAGCACTAAAGTGTAGATACTCAAAGACAATTTAGTAAAAGATAAACATATGCATTTATACGTTTGACAACTACGTTCTGAGTTAAATGTTGTCAAATTCCCATTGTGTGGCAAATATTTGAGGGGAAAAAAGCAATTTAAAGGAGAAGGTCTTTCTTGCTTAGCTTTTTTAGCCTGAAGAAGATGCTCAGTCCTCATTCACAAAGGCAAACAGGATAGATATTGGAAGCAGAAAAAGACAGGGAAGAAGACAGGAGCCTAACACCCAGGGCTTCTGAAAGACTCTACCCAAAAGGGTATTGAAGCAGATGCTGAGACTCATAGCCAAAACTTAGGCATTGTGCAGGGAATCTTATGGAAGAATGGGGAGACAGAAAGATGTGGAGGGTTCAGAAGCTCCACAAGAAGACCAACAGAACAAAAAATCTGGACCCAGTGTTGCCTATAGAGACTGATAGTCTGACCAAGGATCATGCATGGAGAGGACCTATACCGCTTGCTCAGATGTAGCCCATGGCAGCTTAGTGTCCTAGTGGGTCACTTAGTAAAAGTAGCAGGGGCTGTCTCTGATATGATCTCAGTGGCCAGCTTTTTGATCACCTCCCTCTATAGGGAGCATCTTTGCCAGGCCAAAGAGCCAGTCTTGATGAGACCTGATAGTCTAGGGTCAGCTGGAAGGGGAGTAGGGCCTCTTCTATCAGTAGACTAGGGGAAGGGAAGAGGGAATGAAGAAGGAGGGTGGGTGGGACTGGAAGGAGATGAGGGAGAGGGCTACAGCTGGGATACAAAGTGAATAAATTGTAATAAATAATAAATAAATTAAAATAATAACATGAAAAAAGAGCAAAGAAAGATGAAGTTATTCAATAAGGATATCATATCTGAGATTGTATATAGTAGTATCTAAGAAAATACATATTTACAGAAAGACCCCAAAGACAGCTAGAACTAAGACATTTTATGTATACTTACATATTATGTATCCTATGTATAATATTACTCTGTTAATTTAAATTTCAAAACAAAATGGATACTTTTTCTACACATGTGCCCGCATAATAATTAAAGCATGTTTGTACCATGTAGTTACTTTTTTTTTTGCTGAAATTCAAGAACAATTATACATTCTGTATTTTCCAAGCTTACATAGAGAGAATTTAAAAATCATAAACTGGTGGATGTTTGGCTTAGTTTGATTACCTCAATATTATCCAAGTTGAGTTGGAGGTACTGGTCACATACTGAATGGCATATTCAGAATAGATGATGAACAGGTTTGAACTTCACCATAAATGAGTCTTTGATGACTACTAGCTTTATTAGATAAATTTTGAGATAATAGATAAAATCTTTTCCAAATATGGCATATGAAGAAGAAAACAGATTTTGGTGAAAAACGTACTGACACAATGGATCAAGTAAAATTCATGAAGTATACATGTTCTTTGTGGTCTCAAACAAACTAGGAAAAACTGTGTAATGGGCTCTTAAAAGTCTAGGAAAATGAGTTATTTGAGAAGTTAGGTTTGCCTTGGCAGAGCTATGGTCATCCTATTGGTTTCATTATTCTGGGGAAAAAGGCTCCCTACCATAGTACTCCCATGAAATTTCAAACATTTAGATTCCATGATGAACAGTAATGACAATCACCTCCAAGGCTGATAACAGGAGATCCACCCTCCAAATCCATCCATATTAAGACTGGAGGAAACTGACTTCTGCAAATGCCCTCTGTTTTCACTTATGCACAGAATTTGGTTATGAGTCTCAGCATGTAGAGTCTTTCAGATGCTCTCTGTAGCAGGCTCTTCTAAGTGAGGATACAACCTCTTCCTTAAAACTTAAGGGATGATGCATACAGGAGAGGTTGTGGAGAAAGGGGAACCCTCCTCCACTGAGGGTGAAATGTAAACTTGTTCAACCACTTTGGAAATCAATCTGGCATTTTCTCAGAAAATTAGCAATAGTGTTACCTCAAGATACAGCTATGTCAGATATAGCGTTGATGAAGACCCTTTCCCAGTCTGTTGGATGTCATTTTGCTCAGATGACATTGTCTTTTGTTTACAGAAGCTTTTCAGTTTCATGAGGACATTTATTGATTGTTGATCTTAGAGCCTGTGTTGTTGCTGTTCTGTTCAGGAAGTTGTTTCATGTACCAATGAGTTCTAGACTCTTCCCCCACTTTTTCTTCTAACAGATTTAGTGTGTCTGGTTTTATGTTGAGGTCTTTTATCCACTTGGACCTTACTTTTGTGCAGGGTGATAAATATGGATCTATTTCCATTTTTCTACATGTAGAGCTAGATCAGCACCATTTGTTGAAGAGGATATCTATTTTCCATTGTATGGGTTTGGCTTCTTTGTAGGTGTGTGGATTTATTTCTAGGTCTTCAATTCAATTCCATTGATCAACAATTCTGTTTCTATGCCAGTACCATGCAGTTTTTATTACTATTGCTCTGTAGTACAGCTTGAGATCAGAGATGGAGATACCTCCAGATGATCAATTGTACAGGATCATTATGGCAATTCTGGGTTTTATAAAGTTGAAAATTTTTCTTTAAAGGTCTGTAAAGAATTGTGTTGGTATTTTTATGTAAATTGCATTGAATCTGTAGAGTGCTTTTGATAGGATAGCCATTTTCACTATGTTAATCCTACCAATCCATGAGCACGGGAGATCTTTCCATCTTCTGATATCTTCTTCAATTTCTTTCTTCAGAGACTTGAAGGTTTTTTTCCAAACAGGTCTTTCACTTGCTTGGTTAGAGTCACCCCAAGGTACTTTATGTTATTAGTGACTATTGTGAAGGGTGTTGTTGCCCTGATTTCTTTCTTGGCTCTTTGGTCTTTGGTATACAGGAGGGCTTCTGAATTTTTTGAGTTAATTTTGTATCTAGCCACTTTGCTGAAGGTTCAACTCATCTCTTCCCCCTCCACGTTACTTGCCTTGATCTTAAGAAGGCAAAGTTTATTGTATGGAAGGTAGTACTTGTATTACAACCAAAGTAAGTCTTCACTTTTATCCAGTACCCTGTATAGTGGCTACTGTGAAGGGTGTTGTTTCCCTAATTTCTTTCTCAGCCATTTTGTCTTTGGTATACAGGAGAATCTGGCTTGTAATGCCAGGTTCACAGGAGATCAGAGATCACCAGGAAACAACTCGATGACTCGATACAATACCAAGAGAGCTTTATTATGAGAACAGTAGAACATGTGACCCAAGTCTCACTGATGCAGCAGTAGAGAAGTGGGACCTCGAGCTCTGAGTGAGCAGGTTTTTAAATGGAAAGTCTGTGAGCAGGAGGTTTCCATTACAGCAAGCAGGGGGCACATGTTTCCATGAGAGCTAACAGGAGAGCACGTGCTTTGAAGTTACAGGATTAGGTAAAAGAGGGGCAAGATGACCTTCTCTGAGGCACATAATCAAAATTGCTTAAGGTTTATAATCACAATTACTATTCTTCTAAATTATATCTGAAATATTGGGGAGAATTTTCCCAGCCAAGTCCCAACCTATTCTCATTGATTATTGCCAGGGAGAGTGTCTCTATTTTCTATGAAGCATTTATTCTGTAATATTTCCTGGAGAGTGTTGCTGGGAGAGTTAACTTTGTTTTCTGCCAAGTGTACATTCTGTGATATTTCCTGGTACCTGAATTCAGCTCCCAGTCAAGATTGATCTTTATTTCAAAATGGACTTAACCACATGCTAATTTAAACTCTTCAGGCTTTTGATTTTTTTTTTGAGTTAATTTTGTATCCAAGCATTCTCTGAATTCATTCTCTGGATGAAATTTTGGGGTCGCTCATATATACTATCATATCATCTGCAAATAGTGATACTTTTTCCTTTCCAATTTGTATCCCTTTGATCTCCTTTAGTTGTCTTATTGTTTTAGCTAGGACATCAAGTACTATGTTGAAGAAAGATGGAGATTGTGGGCAGCCTTTCCTTGCCCCTGATTTCAGTGGGAATGATTTAAGTTTCTCTCCGTTTGGTTTGATGTTGGCTATAGGTTTGCTGTATACTATCTTTACTATGTTTAGATATGTGCCTTGTATCCCTGATCTCTCCAAGACTTTAAACATGAATGGATGTTGGATTTTGTCAAATGTTTGTTCAGCATCTAAGGAGATGATCATGTGGTTTTTCTCCTTCAGTTTGTTTATATGATGGATTACATTGATGGATTTCTATATATTGAACCGCCCTTGAATGCCTGTCATGAAGCCTACTTGGTCATGGTGGATGACATTTTTTATGTGTTCTTGGTTTCAGTTTGCCAGTATTTTACTGTGTATTTTTGCATCAATGTTCATAAGAAAGATAAGTCTGAAGTTCTCTTTTTTTGTTGGTTCTTTGTGTGGTTTAGGTATCAAGTTGACTGTTGCTTCATATAATAAGTTTGGTAATATACTTTCTGTTTCTGTTTTGTGGAATAATTTTAAGAGAATTGGAGTTAGCACTTCTTTGAAGGTCTGGTAGAATTTTGCATTGAATCCATCTGGCCCTGGGCATTTTTTGGAAGGGAGACTTTTGATGACTGCTTCTATTTCCTTGGGAGATATAGGACTATTCAATCTTTCTGCTTAATCTTGATTTAATTTTGGTAATTGGAATCTATCAAGAAAATTTTCTATTTCATTTAGATTTTCAAATTTTGTGGCATATAGGCTTTTTTAGTAAGACCTAATAATTGTTTGGATTTCCTCAGTGTCTGTAGTTATGTCCCTTTTTCTTTTTTGATTTTGCTGATTTGGATAGTTTGTTTCTGCCTTTTAGTTAGTTTGTCTAAGGGTGGGACTATCTTGTTGATTTTCTCAAAGAACCAGCTCTTGGTTTCATTGATTCTTTGAATAGTTTTATTTGTTTCTAATTTATTGATTTCAGTCCTGAGTTTGATTATTTCCAACCATCAACTCCTCTTTGGTGTGTCTACTTTGGGTTTTTTCTAGGACTTTCAGGTGGGCCATTAAGTTGCTTGTATGAGATGTTTCAAATTTCTTCTTGAAGGCAGATAGTGCTATGAATTTTCCTCTTAGCACCTTTTTTTTCATTATGTCTCAATAGGTTGGGTATGTTGTGCCTTCATTTTCATTGAATTCTAGGAAGTCTTTAATTTCTTTCTTTATTTCTTCCCTAACACAATTGTCACTGAGTAGGGAGTTGTTCAGTTTCCATGTTTGTATATAGGCTTTTTGGTATTTCTGTTGTTGTTGAAGTCCAGGTTTAGTCCATGGAGGTCAGATAGAACATAAGGGATTATTTCAATCTTCTTGTATCTGGTGAGGCTTGCTTTGTGACCAACTATATGGTCTATTTTGGAGAAAGTTCAATGAGGTGCTGATAAGAGGTATACTCATTTGAATATAGGTGAAAAGTTCTGTAGACATCTATTAAGTCCATTTGATTTAGGACCACTAATAAAGACCTTAGTTCCTTTATTTCCCTATTTAGCTTGTCTAGATGATCTGACCCTTGGTGAGAGTGGAGTGTTGAAGTCTCCTACTATTAAGGTGTTGGGATCGGTGTGTGATTTAACCTTTAATAATATTTCATTTACATATGTAGGTGCTCTTATATTTGGGGCACATATGTTCAGAGTTGTGTTGTCCTCCTGGTGTATTTTTCCTCTGATGAGAATGAAATGTCCATCCTCATTTTTTTTTATTAATTTTGGTTGAAAGTCTATTTTACTAGATATTAGGATAGCTCCCCCAGCTTGTTTTCTGGGTTCATTTGCTTGAAAAACATTTTTCCAGCTCTTTATTTTGAGGTAGTGTTTATCTTTGTTGCAGAGATGTGTTTCTTGGATGCAGCAGAATGTTGGATCCTGTTTCTGCACCCATTCTGTTAGTCTGTGTTTTTTTTTTTTTTTTATTGGAGAGTTGAGTCCATTGATGTTGATAGATAATAGTGACCAATGAATTTTAATTACTTTTATTGTGGATTTGTTAGTGTTACTATGATTCATTGCTTGTTTTCTTTTAATTTCTGTTGTGAAAGTTATCTGTATTCTACACTTTCTTGAGTGTAGTTGTTTTTGTTGGAGTGGAATTTTCCTTCTAGTATCTTCTGTAGGGCTGGGTTGCTGTGTAGATATTGCATAAATTTACTTTTGTCATGGAGTATTTTGCTTTCTCCATCTATGTTGATTGAAATCTTTGCTGGGTAGAGAAGTCTGGGTTTGCACCTATGGTTGCTTAAGTTCTGCATGACATCTACCTAGACCCTTCAGGCTTTCAGAGTTTCTGTTTAGACGTCTGATGTGTTTCTGATAGGTCTACCTTTTTATGTTTCTTGGCCTTTTTCCCTCGCTGCTTTCAATATTTTTTCTTTGTTCTGTAGGTTTAGACCATAATGGGATGTGAGGAGATTCTTTTCTGGTCTAGTCTATTTGGTGTTTGTAGGCCTCTTATATGTTTATGGACATCTCTTTCTTTAAGTTGGGAAAATTTTCTTCTATTATTTTCTGACAAATATTTTCCAGACCTTGGAGCCTGGAGTCTTCTTTTCTGTCTATTACTATTATTCTTAGATTTCGTCTTTTCATGGCTACTTGATTTCTTGGATGTTTTGTGTTTGGGACTTTTTTGATTTATTTTTCTTTGAGGGATGCATCAATTTCAGCAAGTGTTTCTTCAGCACCTGAGATTATCATTTCCATCTATTGTATTCTATTGATGATGCTTACATTTATGTTTCCTGATATTTTTTCTAAGTTCTCCAGCTCCAGGGTTTTCTCTGTTTGTGTTTTCTTTATTGATTTTAATTCTGTTTTCATACCTGCACCATTTCCTTCATCTGTTTGAATGTGGATTCTTGACTTTCTATGATGGCTTCTATTTTTTTTTTTTGTTCGTTTCCTCTCTATATTCCACTAATTGGGTGGCTGTATTTGTCTGTATTTCTTTTAGAGTTTTTTTCATTTCCTCTTTATTTGCGTCCACTTGTGTGGCTATTTCTATGAGAGATCTGTTCATTTCCTCTTTATGTGTCTTTAATAACTGGATCAGCATAGCATTAAAGTCATTTTCCTGTGTTTCCAATTAAATGAAATATCAGTTGATTTTGGATATTGCTGATAGAGCCATAATGTCCTGATTTTTGTTGGGTGT
This sequence comes from Meriones unguiculatus, assembly GCF_030254825.1. Classification (NCBI taxonomy): domain Eukaryota; kingdom Metazoa; phylum Chordata; class Mammalia; order Rodentia; family Muridae; genus Meriones; species Meriones unguiculatus. Next base: position 81,365,078 of record NC_083351.1, on the reverse strand, counting down.
GTTCTTATGCTGACCTCTAGCCATCTGCTTATCTGTAACCTTCACTCTTTGTTCCTGGAGTCTGTACTTTAGACTGAGTCTGTCTTTCTCTGGTGTCTGGAGTATTCTTCAAGAAGATGAAAGAGGTCCACTAGTTTGAGAGTATGCTTTGTTTTTTCTGCTGTACCTAAGGAAAGAAAAGCCACTGGCACAGAATCACAATTGCAGGGGAGCAAGTGTGTGTGTGTGTGTGTGTGTGTGTGTGTGTGTGTGTGCGCGCGCGCTCACGTTGAAGTGTGTCTTGAAGGAGAGAGTGCTAGAGAGTGTAGATGCTTGGAATGTGAGGTGGAGGAGCAGGCACAGGGCTGGGCAGATGCTAGTGGTGTTGGAGGGTGCAGTTTGTGGGTGCAATGTGCCTGCGCTGATTCCCTGAATACCTCAGTGGTCTACAGTCCTGTCATACTGATATTCTGGTATTCAGATCTGTCTGGGTTCCAGAATTTGGTTGCCTGGGCTTCACTGGTAGACCCGCAGAGCAGGGGCTTCAATGTGGATAATGCTGTCCCAAGACTCCCTATGTTGTTGCAGAACTTGTGCCCTGGTGTTGAGGTCAACTGGGAGTCCAGCCACTGCAGCAGAACTAGGAGGCCTCTGGCACTGATGCCTTCTGGTGGGTTCTGGGGAACTGCAGGCCTGATTGGCCTGGTGGAGCTGCTGGAAATGTGATCTGTGCTAGGGGTTATGTGGGGTGCAGCAGGACTCTGTGCTCTGCGGCAGACACTGTGGATGTCCTCTGCAGCCTCTGCCTCTGTCAAGGAGGGAGAAAGGAGGCCTGTCATAGCGAAATGCCTGGGGATTGAGTATTCTCTGTCTCAAATCTCAAGCAGGGAGTTCTGTGCTTGGAGCAGCCAACACCATGCTCTGTACTAGGAGCTGCATGCACTGTGAACCACCTGCACTGCCTCTGCTGCTGCTGCACTCTCACTGCTGCCTCTGCCCACTAAAGGGGAAATGCCTGGGTACTGACTACCTAGAAGAAGTTCGCATTTGAACTGTATCCTATTGGTCTCAGTTCAGTGTATGTCACCTTTCTCCCCAGAAGCGTTGATGTTGTTGTTTTGAGTTCAGCTGCCCTCCACTCAATAATTTCGGAGTTTCAAATCCTCTGCTCTTTAGATAAGGTGTGCGCTGGTCGCCACCATCTTGGATGCCCTCCCCATGAGTCACTTTTGATGTTAGTGTTTTGATAATAAAATCAGAGAAGTAATTAATATGGAAAGAAGTTAATTAGTTGTGATATAGTAGTCTTCCATTATTTTTAAAGCCCATGTAGTAAACTGGCTTTCAATCTCTCTAGAACTAATTAAGTTACAAGGATTTCAGATAGTATCTTCTTTGGTAGCATCATAATCTCCTGTCCTATCTTGATTTTCTGTTCACCAGGAAGTTTACCTTGTGATTCATAACAAATGAACAAACAAAGAAAGTAAAAACAAAACCAAATGAAACCAAAAGAAAAAAAAGAAACAAACAAACAAAAACAAAGTTATCATTGTTGGGTTTCTTCTTTCCTCTCTCTTTCTCTTCCTCTCTCCTTCTCCCTTACCCCCTTCTCTCTGTCATCAAAATTAGAGTACTTGAAAGCATTAAAATCCAACATTCCATAAAATGAAAAATCTAATAAACACCAATACAAGATTTCCTATGCTTCTCATCTGTGCAGTGAGTCTCAGGCACTGAGAACACTCTTCATGCCTAGCCACTTCTCAGGACAAAGTGCTTAGGGGTTTTACTCAAGCAAAGATAGCAAAAAAGTAAAAGTGAAATATAGGTAATGTAAAATTTAATTTGCTGTTGGCACCTTCTGGAAAAATTCCCCAGGAATTTTTTATGAAGCTAAGTTATGGCTCTTTCCCAAGATCTTGCAGTAAGATATACTATCTCACTAGTGTTTTGACATTTTCAAGATGGACTGCTTTATAGCCTAGGAGCAAAAGTATTTAAAGATTTTCTACTGATAGTTCCATTACAAGTTGAGTATGCTACACTACAAGAGAGAGAATTTTTAAAAAATGAGCTATAAATTCTGGTAAATACTGAGAAAAGAAGAAATAAAATAAAGACAAATGTTTTAGATTTAATTGCAGGAAGACCATAGGATTTTCAAAGAGATGATTAAATCATTTTTTTCCCAGCAATAAAGAAAGATAAGCCCAAATGGCCACAAATATCCAAGTGAAATTCTCATACTTACTGTCAAAATCAGGTTCTAGAGTACAGTGGATGCTGCAACATGGTTGTAGCTAAATAAAAAATATCTCTATATTTACAATATGAAAACAACAAGGACTCTTTTGATATCCATCTATTGGGAACTTTGGTATTTATCTTTTAATAGTTGTTACTTAAGCAAGTTTGCAAATAAATTATAAAGCGAGAAAAGCCTAGTAACAACAAATCTCAGTACCAATGTCCTACAATTGACCTATAAAAGAAGAGATGAACTATATCAGAAAAACAGAGGTCCACTGTGAGCCTGTGTTTGACCACACATGTGTGCAACCCTCAACACACAAACACACTATATGCACATCTGAAGAGAGTATGGTGTACTTCAATCCAAAAGCAATGAGCAGGCACTAGAGTTATTGATATATTGGGGAAAAGAACATATATAATCCTTATACAAAATTAAAAGGAAGTAATGTAAATCTTTAAATCTTGGAGAAAATTTGACAACAGACTATGGTGAAAAATTGAAAGATGCACTGAGACAATTGTGGGACTTATATGATGGACTATTCTGTTGTGTCTCAGTACTGATGTATTAATGTATTTATTTCTATATCATGTCTGTCCTCATTTATTTTTATGATTTCCTTATGCACACAAATTATGAGTCTCACTCTGCTACTCTTGGATTTACAGATTCAATGCAATATTCGTTAAAATACCAACACAATTCTTTACATACTTGAAAGAACAATTTGCAATTTCACATGGAAAAACAAACAAAACCCAGAATAGCTAAAACAATCATGTACAATAAAAGAACTTCTGGAGGTATCTCCATCCTTGATCTCATGCTGTATTATAGAGCAACAATAATAAAAATGGTATGGTACTGGCATTGAAACAGACTAGTAGATCAATGGAATCAAATCAAAGATCTAGAAATAGACCCACACATACGGATAATTGATTTTTTACAAAGAAGCCGAAACCATACCATGGAAAAAAGATAGCATCTTTAACAAATGGTCCTAGTGTAACTGGATCTCTACATGTAGAAAAATGCAAATAGATCCATACTTATCACCATGCACAAAACTAAAGTCCAAGTGGATCAAAGACCTCAACATAAAACCAGACACACTGAATCTCTTAGAAGAAAAATTGGAAAGACCCTTGAACTCATTGGCACAGGAGACAACTTCCTGAACAGAACACCAACAGCACAGGGTCTAAGAGCAACAATCAAAAACTGAGGCCTCATGAGACTGAAAACCTTCTGCAAAGCAAAGGACACTGGTAACAGAACAAAACAACAGCTTATGGACTAGGAAAAGGTCTTCACCAACCCTCCATCTGACAGAGGGCTATTTTCCAGAATCTATAAAGAACTCAAGAAGTTAAAACACCAACAAACCGAGTAATCAAATTAAAAAAATTGGGTACAGAGTTAAACAGAGAATTCTCAATAGAGGAATATCGAATGACAGAGAAATATTTAGAAATGCTCAATGTTCTTAGTCATCGGGGAAACGCAAATCAAAATGACCCTGAGATTTCACCTTAAACCCATCAGAATGGCTAAGATCAAAAACTCAAATGACAACACATGCTGGAGAGGATGTGGAGAAAGGGGAAATGTCCTCCATTGCTGGTGGGAATGTAAACTTGTACAACCACGTTGGAAATCAATATGGTACTTCGTAAGACAATTAGGAATAGTGCTACCTCAAGATACAGTTATACCACTCCTAGGCATATATCCAAAAGGTACTGAAGTACACAAATAGAAAATTTAATCAACATGTTTGTAGCAGCTTTGCTTGTAATAGTCAGAATCTGTAAACAATCTAAATGTCCGTCAATCAAAGAATGGACACAGAAACTGTGATACATTTACACAATGAAATACAACTCATCAATTAAAAACAGGGACACCATGAAATTTGCAGACAAATGGATGGAACTAGAAAGGATCATCCTTAGTGAGCTTACTCAGAACCAGAAAGACACATATGGTTGATACTCACTTATAAAAGGATATTAGCAATATAGTATAGGATAAACATACTGAAATCTATAGTCTTAAAGAAGCTAAGCAACAAGGGGTACCTTAGGGAGATACTCAATCCTCATTCAGAAAGGCAAACAGAATAAATATTGAAAGTAGTGGATGACAGGAAACAGGACAGGAGCCTTCCATAGGGGTCCTCTGAAATACTACCTATCAGGGTATCAAAGCAGTTGGTGATAATCATAACCAAACTTTGGGCCTAGAGCAGGGAATCTTATAGAAGAAGAGGGAGACAGAAATACATTGAGGGGCCATGAGCTCCACATGGAGACCAAAAGAGCCAAAAAAAATCTGTGCTCAGGGAGTCCTTCAGAGACTGTTGAATCAACCAAGGACCATGTATGGCGAGTACCTAGACCCCTGCTCAGATGTAGCCCATGGGCGTTCTCAATGTAATTCTCTTATAAGGGGAGTAGGACATGGACTCAGTGGCTAGCTCTTTGATCTCTTCCCCATGGACAGGTGGCCTAAGTAGGCCACAAAGCAAGAGGATCCAGGCAGTCCTGATGAGACCTGAGAGGATAGGGTCAGATATTAGGGGATGTGGTCATTGCCTATCAGTGTACTGGAGAGGTTTTGGAGGGGAAAGAAGGAGAGGGGGTATACTGGGAGCAGATGAAGGAGGGGATACAGCCGGGATACAAATTAAAAAATTGCAATAAATAATAATAATAAAAAGTTAAAAATATATGAGTTAGATATTCAAAGAATATCTAATATAAAGTATGAAAAATAAAGTACCTTAATATTAAGGCCTAAAAAGAAAGAAAGAAAGAAAGAAAGAAAGAAAGAAAGAAAGAAAGAAAGAGAGAGAGAGAGAGAGGAAGGACAAGAAAGGATAGCTTAGTAAGAAAGAGTGCTTGCTGTTTTGTTTTGTTTTTATTTTCCCTCTGTGGACTGGATTTCAGATCTCAAAAATCTATATAAATCCTGAGTATGACTACATTATATATCTGTTAGCTCAGTGATATAGTTTTGCTGAAAATTTGCTGATGCTTATTAGCTGATAGCCTGAATACATGTTCAAGAAAAGACCCTTGTTCTAACATTATTAAGGGGGTTATAAAGGGGAAAGTGACAGATCATGGAACCTGACATGTTCTCCACCAAGTCACACAGGTGTGTGTACTAGCATACATATGCACATATACCACAATTACATACGCTACAGTAATATACATTCTTACATAATACAGTAATAAAAATGTTAAATATGTTAAGCTCAGAATGCGAGGCTAAGCACTGCACTCAGGGTCAGCCGCTTTCGACCCAGAGAAGAGCATGTCTGATTGCATGCGGGTTGATGCCCCAGGTCCCGCCTCTGAGAAAAAGGTATCAGACGGGTCTGATGCTCTTTGGGTGGATGACACCTAAATGAACATCGGTACAAAGTCCCAATTTATTTCTAATATCAGAGATCAGACCTCTACTCTTGCCTGATGTGTCTAAAACAAAAAGGGGGAACTGTAGAGAGCTGCGGAATGCTATGCCTTAAAGATGGAGCTGGTTTCCGCCTTCCACCTTCCCGATGGTGAGTGCTCTCTGTCACGAACAATTCCACATTTGGCTAAGGCTGAGGATCTGGCTTGCTTCCATATATGTGGACCTATCTGCATTGCCCACGTGGCACGCCTGGGTTGGCTACCCAGAGGCTATTTAAGCTGTGGGCTGGCTTTCCCCAGGGTCCAAGGATTGTTCAAGGTTTCTGAATAAACTGCATTAAAAAAAATGTTAAATAATGTAAAAAGAAAAAATACAAAGCTTAATGTGCCATCAATAGTTAAATATAGAGTGTAAATAAATAAAAATGTTAAATAATGTAAAAAGAAAAAATACAAAGCTTAATGTGCCATCAATAGTTAAATATAGAGTGTTAAGTATACACACAGTTTTGAAAGAGAAATATTGAAAGTGCATTCAAATACTAAGCAAAAAGAAAGCTAATGTGACTTTCTACTCGTCAGATCATGTACATTTTAGAATACTAACTTCAATCATGGGTGAAAGGAGGCATTACATAATCATGTCAGAATATTAAATAGGAAGAGATAACATTTCTAAGTGGTGATGTAATCAGCAAAATGCATTGATCAAAAATTTAATATCAACAAAAGGACAGTTAGATATATCCACTATTGTACCTGGAGACTTCAAAAATTTCTTTCAACATTCTCCTGATTTGCAGTGTGGCTCTATATCCTTCCTCTATGTAACTATTTATGATTATGTTAAGAAGTGCTAATCCTTATGCTACCAGAAACAAGGCACCAAAACACCATGACTAGAGAGTGCCAGTACAAACCAGTCTTCTGCTTAGGTCTACAAACACCAAAGAGCAGCAGCAATTGTCATATAATAATTTCACCATGCCAAGGATTAAAATATATTAATTTGCACTTATCAGGAGCAAGAGATGAAAAGAAACAAGCAGATGTCAATGCCATTTTTCCTCCAAGTATATTTACTGACATAAAGATAAACTTGGGGCCTGAGAGATTATATAACTGATGAAAAGTCCTAAATTTTATTTGGTTGCAAAGCCAACATTCTGTAAAAATATATAACTGGAAAAAACCCTACTGATTAGATTTGACTTTTGTGCCACTAACAATTCAGTTATGAATTGAGTGTAACTTTGGTTGAGATATAGAAGATATCAAATAATGCCTTAATCAATACTGAGACTCAAATTACAGTTATGCTACATATACTAATTGTAAACTTGGAAAAATTACTGACCATACAATGAGAACTCAGTACATACACTCTACCTTAAGAATTGTTTGTATTGATGGCTGATATTTGTAGTAACCACATATCAGATTTTTAGGATAATCCCATATTGTTTATGGCTACACTATCATAAAACATAGCAAAGTAAAATTAAATACAATTTGGTTGTTATTATAAATGGTCTGACAAATGGGACTCCATCTACCCACCCCTTTATTCTCCTGATAATAAAAATATTTATTATGTGGATGCCATTTTTTTATTTCCTCAGAGGAAGGGATAGAATGAGATCCACATTCAAGCTGCAGGAATACAGAGCTTGGCCTACACCCAGAGTATTTCTTTCTCTGTTCTAGCTAACCTGAGCCCTAACCTCTGTACAATCTAATCTTTTATAAACCTTGACTTTGAAGGTTACAGCTTCCATCCTCCACCTGGTAACCTAGACCTAGAATGTTAAAGAGTCTAAGACTTAATGTTGAATAGGCTCAACCTTTCTGGTTCATTCTGAACTCTGGTTGGCTGGTTCAGCTCATCTGTTTTGGATCAAACTCTCTCTAAGATGACCGATTCCATTCTGATTCTCTTGGCTTATATGGGGAGCTAGAACATAGAGACAGAAGACTCCCTGGAAGATCACAGAACAGATAATCTGGTGTTCAAATCTCAAACAAGAGGCCCTGTATTAAACAAGGTGGAAGATGAGAACTGATTGACAAGCTCTTCCTCTGACTTACACTAGTACATCATGACAATTGTATACTTGCACTGTTGTACACGAATACACACACACACACGTCATAAACACAAATACATAGACCTTAAAAAGACACATATGGAACCCACTTGGACAATGAGCTGCCTTGGGCTACATCTGTGCAGGGGTTCTAGGTTATCTCCATGAATGGTCCTGGGTTGGAGTATCAGTCTTAGAGAAGACCCCTGTGCCCAGATTTTTTGGTTCTGTTGCTCTCATTGTGAAGCTCCTGTCTTCTCCAGGTCTTACTATTTCCCACTTCTTTCTCGGTGTGGGTTCCATAGTAATGGGAACAGGGGCTGTCCCTGACATGACCTGATTAGCAATTAGCCTGCTCTTTGATTACCTCCCCCTGAGAGAGGAGCAACCTTACTAGGTCACAGAGGAAGACAGGAGGAAGACACTCCTGATGAGACCTGATAGACTAGGATCAGAAGGAAGGGGAGAAAAATCTCCCTATCAGTGGACTGGGGGAGGGGCATGGGTGGAGAAGGGGGAGGGAGGGTGGGATTGGGAGGGGAGAATGGAGGGAGCTACAGGGGGGATACAAAGTGAATAAAGTATAATTAATAAAAATAAAATTAAAAAAGTTGCAACAAAAATATACATATGAAAATGGAACTCTAGTAATTGGACATATTTTGTGGTTTTCTTTTTTAATTAAATTTTTATTTTTATATTAATTACAGTTTATTCACTTTGTATCCCAGCTGTAGTCCCTCATTCCCTCCTAATCCCACCCTCCCTTCCTCATTTCCTCCCATACTCCTCTTCAAGTCCACTGATAGGGGAGGTCCTCCTCCCCTTCCATCTGACCCTACCTTATCAGGGCTCAGCAGGACTGGCTGCATTGTCCTTTTCTGTGTCCTGGGAAAGCTGCTCCTCTCTCAGGGGTTTAGTCAAAGAGCCAGACATTGAGTTCATGTTAGAGACAGTCCCTGTTCCCATTACTAGGGAACCCACTTGGATACTGAGCTGCCATGGGCTACATCTGAGCAGGGGTTCTAGGTCATTTGTTGAATGTTATAATTGCCTGTGAAGTGGAGACAATAACACACGAGTTCATCCCTGCTGCCAAGTCCTACCTGATACAGGGTAGAGAGAAACCTGAGGATTTTGACATAGCCAACCAACATAATGAACTACCTGCCAATGTCATTAGTCCTCTGTCAGATGATATGATGCTATGGGACATTAGAGACTCAATAGATACTGTGGATCTCTGGAAGTGTTTTTTAGATCAACTGAGTGAACAGCACTTGAGGTTCAGCCCACAGATTTGGACTGACGGTTTATTGACACTATTATAAATCATGAAACTAAGTGGAATGATGCTCTTCATGCCCTCACAAATGTGTTTGAGAAGTAACAAAATTCAAAGGTTAGGAGAGGGCCAAATTTGATAGTCACTTTAATTCTGGACTCATGTACCCACTGCTGTTGGACATCTAAGCACATAGATGGCAGCAATGCCTAGCCACTATCTGAGAGTCTGCCTTTTAGCTAAGGGTTTCTTAGAATTATACTTCATTAATACCCAAAGCACAAATCAAATTTCTGGACACATCCCTATATATCAAGAACATATACAAAGAACATATTAGAGCAGGTTCTCCTTTTTTAGGAGTTGCAGATAATCCTGATCTTTGTGCTAAGCGTACAAAATGAATGGCACCTAAAATGTTTTTCGTGGCATCTCTACTAGCTCATCAGTTGGTTTAATTGATAGGTATGACAGATTTGTCAGAGAATCCATTTGAAGTGAGAAGTAGCACATTTGTCTCTTGATAGGTGGCATTACTACCAAACACTTTGATTCCTATATAGTTCTATTTCAGGATTAATGTATTATCTTTATCAGTGTGTCACAAGCACCTTGATCGATTGTCTTTTCCGTATGTAAAGAATATGATTGTAAATTTTATTTTTATGACTGCTTGATCATATTAAGTTCTTCTAGGTCACTAAAACTGTCAGTCATATCTGAGTGTTAAATTTATTCTAAGGCATCCAGGTATCCATATAGGTTCAAATGAAATATTCAGTATTTTTGGTTGCCTCTATACTTGATAAAACTTTTTTTTTTTTTACTAACTGCAAGTCCCTGTATCTCTCTCTCCCCCTTTGCAAAGTTTCTAACCAAGGGATCCTCACTTTCCTGAGGCCTGGTTACACTGCCGGTGGAAAAGTCTGTAGTTACTGTCAGCCTGGAGAATCATTCACATAAACTGTGATTGTTAGTATTTATAGTCAGGTTTCCTGGATTTAGAATCATCATGGAAACAAACTTCCTGGAGTGTCTATATGGCATTTTCCAAATTGGATTTCTTAAAGTAATAGTGTCTATCATGACTAATGTAGGTGACAACATTTCATTTATTAGTATGCCTGACAAAATAAAAAAAGAAAAACAATTAAGAAGTTTATAATTGCAAAAATATTGCTCCTTCCCTAGTGGTTTTGTGTGTGTGTGTGTGTCTGTGTGTGTGTGTGTGTGTGTGTGCGTGCAGAAGTGGCAAGAAGTAGGTAGCTGGAAGCCAAGTAGTATCAAGAAGGTCAGCAACTACCAAATACCAAGAGGGGGTAAGATAGATGCCCTCACTTGTTTGGAAAGAAGCAAGGATTTTCCAGCACCTGGATTTGAGACTTGCATCATCCTGACTGGGAAAGAATAGCCTTCTCTGTTCATATGGCCATCTCAGAAAATAGCATCCAGGGCTTTGCCATGTCTGGTGCTCTCTGGTGTCATCTGATAAATGTGAGCAGTTTTGGATTGGTATCATTAATTTGATAACATGCCAAACTTTACTGTATTAAGCCAAATGTTGTTTACTTAGGCTCTATACCTTTGGGACTTCATAGATATTTCAGGATTGTCAAATTTAAGACCTTGCATTACTTGAACATACTATTCGATTCTAAGGTTTCTGCATCTTACAACTTCATACATCTTAAATTTTTATTACTTGTTAGTTTAAGTCATCGAATTTTATAACTTTTAAAAGTATTCTGATGCTTATATTTCTGAGAAAATTATTGTAGGATTTTCTCATAAATAAGTATATAAATTTTGAACTCCTTATTGCATTTATTATTATAAATAAATCTGAGGCAAACAGATTTATATGTATCCATTAATCTTCCCTGAATAGAGCCTTATAATTATGCAAGTTTTAAAACTTATTCAATGCAGGAAGTGGTCATTTCTATCAAATATTATCATTACCTCTATGAATTTATTTTACTCTTCAGAAATAACAAAAACCCATAATTTAAATTTATATTACTTCTTCATATGAATAATTTCCTTTCCTTTTTATCTTTCTTTTGACCTTATCTTTGGAAACTGAAGACCCTCATTATTGGCCTTTTGCATAATAATAGAAATTTAAAAACTGATTAGCTATTGTTGAATCTACAGACTTGAAGTATCTAACTGTTTTCCTTTTTTAACATATCTTTAGGCCTAAAATTGTTTTATTATTCATGCTTCTCATTGTGTTCTTTTTTGTAATGGCTTGAATGGCTTTATTCCTTTGTGTCTGTTTTTTACCTTTGGCTTTTTATATTTCAAGATATCTTGGATGTTATTATGAAATTGGAGTGCATACTTCCTGAATATGTCTGGAATGTTTTATTCAAAAACACATTGTCCCTCTTCATGTTCCTCTCCAAGGCCATGTTCTCATTAATTTTAGGATATGCACTGATTCTTGAATGCTAAACTGTGAGCACTCAGCCTTGATAGTACCTGAGTATAGTGTGGTGTAATTTTACTCCCTTCTATATTAACTATTTTTTTAAGTTTATTCTATCCTGAGGCTTTTATTTATGTAAAAATGAATACTGAATGCATAGTATTAATAACCTAAAGTTTCATATATTGGGTATGATTCTCTTAAATTATATACAGGTAGTAATATCTTATCTGGGAAAATAAGGGCTCCAACTCTTTATAAATTAGTTTTCTCAAATACTGAAACATTGACCACAGATGTGTGTGATAAAATAATTTCAATAACATAATAAATTTTAATGTCCAACACTAAGATTTTAAATAAAAACATTGGGGTTGTAGCAATAGGTCAATGTATCAGAGCACTTACTCTTCTTTTAGAGGACCTGAGCTGAGTTCCCAGCATATACTTGGTGGCTAAGAACCATATGTAACAACAGTTTCAGGAATCCAATTTCCCCTTCTCAACTATGTGTTACACATACATATATGCAACCATGCACAAAACATGCACACAGACTGAATAAAAAATAAGTTAATTAAATATAAAAATCAAAATATTTTAAGTATCATATATACTACTACAGACAAGCATTTATTGCTCATCTATATTTTAAAATAACACAAATATTATAACAGGCATTGCATGATAGATAACAACTGTTTATCTTAGATAGGACTGCTAAAGTTGGAATGTCCATTCAGGGAACACCTGAAATGCTATTCTAAATTCCTTGCATTCCTCATTATTTCTACAGATCCCACTACTACTGACAGCACTACAGCCTGCTGGTAATGCTTTAACACTTGTCTTTTGGGAGGCCCTAAGAAAAAGAGAGTAAGCAGAAACAATTTATGTAGGGTAAAAACACTTACTGTTTGAAAAAGGTATGCCTAAGCATTTTTAGTAAAACTTTTACTGAATTTTAAGCCATTTTGAATGCAAATGTAGCAGACCTATGTTGTTTCTGTGATTATTTACATATATACATACACATGAGTGTAGGTTCCATCCGCCAGTCCTAAGTTCCTCAAATCCCGGGGAGTACAAAAATCCCTGTGGTCAAAGGAATAAGCACACTTGCAGGTTCTAGTATCTACTATAGAGTATCTCAAGTGATAAACTATCTCTGCTATTACTACTGTGAAACCATTGACATTACCATCTTGTTGGTTTGAAATACTTAATATATATGCATATGTAATGTACATATATGCACACATGGATATCAGAGTAAATTAAAAGAAATGTCACAGCTAGTGAGAAAGGATTCCTGAAAGTATACATATTATTTGGCTAAAATTTATTGAGTTTTTCTTTGTTTTTAACAGTTCATAAAATAATAAAATATTTAGAAGAAGGACAAAAGTAAACTGTTCTTTTAAATGATTCAGTGTGATGCCATAGATTTGTATTAAAATTGAAACATTTCAAGCAGTGTTGTGTTAGAACAAATAATCTTCATGAAATTGATAAACAGTACCACTAAGCTTTCCTTTCTTTTGAGAGAAAATGAGTTTATTATGAGCAATTACTTATTAGTTTGCTATTAATAAAGACTCTCCTAGGTCGCATAGTGTTTTCTTCAAGGTTGCTAAATACAAATGAGCTAAACATTTTGAACATAACTTTTACATATGGCTTTCCTTTATTTTTTCATAACTGGTCCTACTGTATATAGTATATTATAAATAAATAAAGTCTGTATGCATTTGGAAAAAAAAGAAAAGCAGATTTCTAAGGGATCAATTATAAAAGTGTTTGACTCATTTAATCAGGAAAATATTCACAAAGGAAATTTTGGAGTTATTGTGTTTATTTTCATGTAATCCTTGGTTGTGAATAGTGCTTAATTAATTGACATCTTTTCTCTTATATTATCATTGCCTTTCTGTTAATATGATCAAGGACGATAAAGAATATAATCTTTCAATCATGACATACTTAACTGATTACATAAATTAACATATGTCACATACATCAATGATCTTAAAGCTTCCATCTACAAAGGCTCTGAAATACGATTTTAAAAGTAAATTAATAATGAAAAAGGAGGTACAGGGGGATAAAAAGTGAATAATCTGTAATTAATAAAAATAAAAATAATAAAAGAAAAAAAAATAATGAAAACATTCTTGTATTTTTACAGAGTTTATGCCTAAGCATCTAATATTCTGGTTAGTGTAGTTTCTTCCAAACTTTAATTTAACACAAAGAATGTCACTTCCTAATTTTCTTGAGTCATAGCTGGTAGATTATATCGACTAATTTGGAATGGGTGGGTATTTTGTGTGAGTATTAGGGGTAGTAGTTTGAAGAAGTATGGTAATGACCGATTTGTCTATGCTGAATCATAGTTATTTATTTTCTCTCCTGATTGAAAATGAAGACTGTTAACCAACCATGTAGATGGATTTGGGATTTAAAAAATGAAATAAGAACTGGACAGTCCAACAGAAATAATATGAAAATGTCCTGCCTTACTCTGGCCAAATAAATTCAAATAATAAGATCGTAAGAAGTTAAGTAAGAAGCTAAGTTCATGTGGGTTCCCTAGTAATGGGAAAAGGGACTGTCTCTGACATGAACTTAGTGGCTGGCTCTTTTATCACCTCCCCCTAAGAGGGGAGCACCCATGCCAGGTCACAGAGGAAGACAATGCAGCCAGTCCTGATGAGACCTGATAAGGTAGGGTCAGATGGAAGGGGAGGTGGACCTCTCCTATCAGTGGAGGGAAGGAGGGTAGGATTGGGAGGGAATGGGAAAGGTGCTACAGATGGGATTTACACAATCAAGAATAATTCCAGTTATCTTCAATGTCTTTTGAGTTCAAATCCATGTTTTCTAAAATATTATTCATTAAAATGTGTGTTTAGTACTTAAAAAATTTTTTAAAAAAGTTCAGTAAATGCAGCACAATTTCTTTATCCATTCTTTGGTTGATGGATATTTAGCTTGTTTCCAGATTCTAGCTATTTCAAATAAAGCTGCTATGAACATAGTTCAGCAAATGACCTTGTTGTATAGTGGAACATCATTTAGGCATAGCTGGGTCTGAGAAAGTGCCAGATTGATTTCCAGAGAGGCTGTATAAATTTGCACTCCCACCAGCAATGGAGGAGGCTTCCCCTTTCTCCACATTCTATCTAGCATGTGCTGTCATTTTAGTTTTTGATCTTAGCCATTCTGATGGGTGTAAGATCTCAGAGTCATTTTGATTTGCATTTCCCTGACAGCTAAATACATTAAGCATGTAAGTGATTCTCAGGCGTCTGATATTGCTGTGTTGAGAATTCTCAGTTCAGCTCTGTACCCCATTTAAAATTTGATTATTTAGTTTTTTGGTGTTTAATATCTTGATTTCTTTATATATTTTGGATATTAGCCCTTTGTCAGATGTAGTTGGTGAAGATCTTTTTCTAGTCTGTAGGCTGCTGTTTTAGGCAGCTTTGTCTCAATATAGGTTTCCGAGTAAGGGGAACACTGGCTATGTCTGACATGGACTCTGTGATCTTTGATCACTCCCTCCTGGTGGGGTGGCCTTGCCAGGATGCAGAGGAAGAGTATGCATGCAGTCCTGATGAGACTTGATAACATAGGGTCAGATGGTAGGGGTGGAGGGCTCTACCTTTCTATGGAATCAGAAATGGGGATGGAGGAAAAGGAAGGGTGGGTGGGAATTGGCAGAGACAAGGGAAAGGGCTACAATCTGTATACAAAGTCAACAAATTATAAAAATAAAATATAAAGAAAAAATTGAGCAAAATGGAGGACTTGGAGTTCATAGGAAGTTACTATGTGGAAAAGATGTCTCTCCTGACAGTTTTCTGACTCTAATGACAAAAAGAACATAAATAAGTTGGGCATTCAGATATACTGTCTGTAATCATTAGGAGCCTAAAATGCTGGTTCTCACGGGCTAAAAAGGTTACATTTGGTGTGTATGTATGTGGGGTGGTGCTGTGAACTAAGCGCAAGGCTTCTCTTTTTTTTTAATTTTTCATCAATTACACTTTATTCATTCTGCATCCCCCCATAAGCCCCTCCCTCCTCCCTTCCCAATCCCACCCTCCCTCCTCCCTCTGCATGCATGCCACTCCCCAAGTCAACTGATAGGGGAGGTTCTCCTCTCCTTTCTGATCTTAGTCTATCAGTTCACATCAAAAGTGGCTGCATTGTCCTCTACTGTGGCCTGGTAAGGCTGCTCCCCCCTCAGGGGGAGGTGATCAAAGAGCAGGCCAATCAGATTATGTCAGAGGCAGTCCCTCTTCACATTACTATGTAGCCCAATTGGACTCTGAACTGCCCTGGGCTACATCTGTGCAGGGGCTCTGGGTTATCTCTATGAATAGTCCTTGGTTGGAGTATGAGTCTCTGGAAAGTTCCCTATGTTCAAATTTTCTGGTTCTGTTGCTCTCCTTGTGGAGACCCTGTCCTCTCCAGCTCTTACTATTTCCCAGTTCTTACATAAAATTCCCTTCACTCTGCCCAACAGTTGCCCATCAGGCTCAGCATCTGCATTGATAGTCTGTAGGGCAGAGGGTTTCAGAGGCCCTCTGTGGTAGGTTCCTAGGTTATTTCCTGTTTTCTTGTTCTTCTGATGTCCCTCCTCTTTGCCTTTCCAGATGGGGATTGGACATTTTAGTTAGGGTCCTCTCTCTTGCTTAGTTTCTGTAGATGCACAGGTTTTAGTGGGTTTGTCCTATGTTGCATATCTATAAGAGTGAGTATATACCATGTGTGTCTTTTTGCTTCTGGGACAACTCACTCAGGATGATCCTTTCCAGATCCCACCATTTACCTGCAAATTTCATGATTTCCTTATTTTTCATTGCTGAGTAATATTCCGTTGTGTAGATGTACCACAAGTTCTGCATCAACCTCACTAGCCATTAGGGAAATGCAAATCAAAACAACCCTGAGATTTCACCTTACACCCATGAGAATGGCCAAGATCAAAAACTCAAGTGACAACACATGCTGGAGAGGTTGTGGAGAAAGGGGAACCCTCCTCCAGTGCTGGTGGGAATGTAAATTTGTACAACCACTCTGGAAATCAATCTGGCGCTTTCTCAGACAACTAGGAATAGCGCTTCCTCAAGATCCAGCCACACCACTCCTGGGCATATATCCAAAAGAGGCTCAAGTACACACAAAGGACATTTGCTCAACTATGTTTGTAGCAGCTTTATTTGTAATAGCCAGAAACTTGAAACAACCCAGATGCCCCTCAACTGAAGAATGGATGCAAGGCTTCTCTTATGCTAGCAAGTGCTCTACCACTCACCTTTATCTCCAGAAAGATAGCTTTATTGCTGTCTAAGAAAGACACTAAAAATACAGAAGGACAAATGAAACATATACTTGTGATGCTTAAAAAACATCAAGGTAGGTTTACCAGTGTTTTCCCAGCAACCACAGTGTTAGTTTCTCATTGAAGAAACTATGTAGTTGATGCTAGAATCCAAAAGTATGCTTATTAATATGACTAAGGGATTTTTCAGATCATGAGGTTTGAGTTTCTTCTTAGAACTGGTGTCTGGCACACATGTGTTTGTATACCTGTGCATAATTACATAAGTAACATAACTCTGCCACACTTGTCTTCAAAATGGCTTAAAATTACTTCCAAACAATAAAAGATTCTGCCTTGAACAAAGTGTGTCAACTTACGCTGTTTTCTTAAATCTCCCAAAGGACATGTGTTCAAACCTTGACAGCAAGCTGAATACTGTCAGGAGTAATGTCTGCAGGAATAATGAGGAATCAGAGGAAGTTAGAGTAGCGTTTCAGGTGTACCCTTCAAGGACAGTGCAACCTTAGCAGACCCACAGAAAATAAACAATATTTCTCTGGCATGTACTCCCTATTAAAGGCTTTTGCTCCATCCAGTCAAGTACCAGTTGAACCAAGTGATCCTGGACTGAGCCTAGAGCTCTGAGCTATGATAATGAGCCCCTGTTCCTTTAAGTTTATTTTTTCCATACTATTGACAGACACATATACAAAAAGAGATATAGCAATAGAGAAGGAGAGAGACAGAAACACAGAGGCACACAGAGACACACAGAAAGACAGAGAAGACTTCAGAATGCTAAGAAAGAAAATGAATAGCAAGAAGTGACATCGGTGCTTGTAATTGTGACTGATCTGATTCAGAAATTTGGTGGTTTGAATGAAATGTCTCATATAATTCTCCAGTTTATGGTTTTAGGAAAAAGTTACAACATATAGCTTTGTTAGAGTTATGTAAATAGAAAGAAGCTTGTGGTTTCAGAAGCTTCTCACCATCCTCAGTGCCTCTCTGCCTCCTGCTTGCAGGTGAAGACATGAAACCAACTGTTCTTACTATCATGCCTTCCCAATGCCATAATGGATTCTAACTCACTGGAACCATAATCTCAATTAAATGCGTTAATACCTGTCTTGGACATGTTTTATCACATTAAAACACACACACAAGTATATATATATATAAAATTATATATATTATAAAATTATATATATTATAAAATATAAAATTATATATATTATATATATATAATTTTGATGGCCTGGCTTGATAAAATATTGGGAAAATCTGGCTCTCTAGAGCAATACTGTAATTCTGTTAGGAAAGATCACTACCTACTTTTGGAGGAAGTTATATTGCTAATGAAATAGTGAGCATAAAGGTCAGTCTTCGGAATAATGGCTATGAGGAATCCACCAGGAATTACACTACGTGCCATTCACATGAATTTCTATCAATATTCTATTACTTTGCTGGAAGTTGTATTTTTTTATCCACATCGTTATTTTTTTAACTTTTATTAATTACACTGTATTTACTTTGTATCCCCATATTAGCCCCTCCCTTTTCCCCTCACAATCCCACCTTTCCTCCCCTTCTCCACACATGCACCTCCCCAAGTCCACTGGTAGGGGATGTCCTCCTCTCTTTCCTTCTAATCCTAGCTTATCAAGTCTCAACAAGAGTGTCTGCATTGTCATCTTCTGTGGCCTGTAAGGTTGCTCCCCCCTCAGGAGGAGGTGATCAAAGAGCAGGCCAATCAGTTCATGTCAGAGGCAGTCCCTGTTCCCATTACTGTGGAACCCACTTGGACACTGAACTGCCATGAGCTATATCTGTGTAGGGCTTCTAGGTTATCTCCATGAATAGTCCTTGGTTGGAGTATGAGTCTCTGGGAAGACCCCTGTGTTCAAATTTTTTGGTTCTGTTGATCTCCTTGTGGAGCTCCTGTCTTCTCCAGATCTGACTATTTCCCACTTATTTCATAAGATTCCATGCACTTTGCCCAACAGTTAGCCATAAGTCTCAGCATCTGCTTTGATAGTCTGCAAGGCAGAGCCTTTCAGGGGCCCGCTGTGGCAGGTTCATAACTTGTTTCCTGTTTTTTCTTTCTTCTTCTGATATCCATCCTCTTTGCCTTTTAGGATAGGCATTGAGCATTTTAGCAAGAGTCCTCCCTCTTGATTAGTTTCTTTGGGCGTACAGATTTTAGTAGGTTTATCCTATATTATATTTCTATATGAGTGAGTATAGACCATGTGTCTTTCTGCTTCTGGGATAGCTCACTCAGGATCAACTTTTCCAGTTCGAACCATTTACCTGTAAATTTCATGATTTCATTGTTTTTCATTGCTGAGTAATTTTTTTTATATGTACCACAATTTCTGTATCCATTCTTCAGTTGAGGGGCATCTGGGTTGTTTCCAGCTTCTGGCTATTAAAAATAAAGCTGCTACAAACACAGTTGAGCAAATGTCCTTATTGTGTACTTAAGCATTTTTGGGTATATGCCTAGGAGTGGTTTAGTTGGATCTTGAGGAAGTGCTATTTCTAGTTGTCTGAGAAAGCGCCAGATAGATTTTCAGAGTGGTTATACAAGTTTGCCTTCCCACTAGCAGTGGAGGAGGGTTCACCTATCCCCACAACCTCTCCAGCATGTGTTGTCAATTGAGTTTTTGATTTTGCCATTCTGATGGGTGTAAGGTGAAATCTCGGTCGTTTTGATTTTTATTTCCCTGATGGCTAATGAGGTTGTGTATTTCTTTAAGTGTTTCTCTGCCATTCGATATTCCTCTATTGAGAATTCTCTGTTTAGCTCTGTTCCCCATTTTTTAATTGGATTACTTTGTTGCTTTTCAGCTTCTTGAGTTCTTTATATATATATTGGATATTAGCCCTCTGTCAGATATAAGGTGGTGAATATTCCTTTCCCTGACTATGGGCTGTTCTTTTGTTCTAACATCAGTATCTTTTGCTTTACAGAAGCTTTTCAGTTTCATGAGGTCCCATTTGTTGATTGTTGCTCTTAGAGCCTGTGCTGTTGGTGTTCTGTTCAGGAAGCTGTCTCCTGTGCCAATGAGTTCTAGGGTCTTCCCCACTTTTTCTTCTAAACGATTTAATGTGTCTCACTTTATGTTGAGGTCTTTGATCCACTTGGACTTCAGTTTTGTGCAGGGTGATAATATGGATCTATTTGCATTTTTCTACATGTAGACATCCAGTTGGACCAGCACCATTTGTTGAAGATGCTATCTTTTTTCCATTGTATGGTTTTGGTGCCTTTGTCAAAGATCAGGTGTCCATAAGCGTGTGGGTTTATTTCTGGGTCCTCTGTTCGGTTCCATTGATCCACTATTCTGTTATTATGCCAGACCATGCAGTTTTTAAAACTGTTGCTCTATAGTACAACTTAAGATCAGGGATGGAGATACCTCTAGAAGATCTTTTATTGTAGAGGAATGTTTTAGCAATTCTGGGTTTCTTGTTATTCCATATGAAGTTGAGAATTTTTCTTTCCAGGTCTGTAAAGAATTGTCTTGGTAATTTGATAGTAATTGCATTGAATCTGTAGATTGCTTTTGGTAAGATGGCCATTTTTACGAAGTTAATTCTTCCAAGCCATGAGCAAGGGATATCTTTCCATCTTCTCATATCTTCTAATTCTTTCTTCAGAGACTTGAAATTTTTTCATACAAGTATTTGATTTGCTTGATTAGGGTTACACCAAGGTAATTTATGACCTTTGTGGCTATTGTGAAGGGTGTTGTTTCCCTAATTTCTTTCTCAGCCTTTTTGTATTTTGTATACAGGAGGGCTACTAATTTTTTTTGAGTTAATTTTGTATCTGGCCACTTTGCTGAAGGTGTTTATCAGCTGTAGACGTTCCATGGTGGAATTTTTAGGGTCACAAAGGTATACTATCATATCATGTGCAAATAGTGATATTTGACTTCTTCTGTTCCAATTTTTATCCCCTTGATTTCCTTCAATTGTCTTATTGCTCTAGCAAGGACTTCCAGAACTATTTTGAAGATATATGGAGAGAGTGTGCAGCCTTGCCTTGTCCCTCATTTCAGTGTGAATGATTTAAGTTTCTCTCTATTTAGTTTGATGTTGGCTATATGCTTGATGTATATTGCCTTCACTATGTTTAGATATGTGCCTTGTATGTCTGATCTCTCCAAAATGAATGGATGTTGGATTGTGTCAAATGCCTTTTCAGCATCTAAGGAGATGTGGTATTTTTTCTTTCAGTTTGTTAATATGGTGGATCACATTGATGAATTTCTGTATATTGAACCACCCCTGCATGCCTGGGATGAAACTTACTTGGTCATAGTGGATGATATCTTTGATGTGTTCTTGTATTCAGTTTGCAAGTATTTTGTTGAGTAATTTTACATCAATGTTCACAAGGGAGATTGGCCTGAAACTCTCTTTCTTTGTTGGGTCTTTGTGATGTTTAGGTACCAAGGTGATTGTGGCTTCATAGAATGAGTTTGGTAGTGTTCCTTCTGTTTTTGTTATTTGGAATTGCTTGAAGAGAATTGGAGGTAGCTCTTCTTTGAAAGTCTTGTAGAATTCTCTAAACCATGTATTCCTGGGCTCTTTTTGGATGGAAGATTTTGGTGACCACTTCTATTTCCTTAGTGGATATAAGACTATTTAATTGATTTACCTGGTCTTCATTCAGCTTTGGTAAGTGGAATTGATCAAGAAAATTGTCCATTTCATTTATATTTTCAAATTTTGTGGCATATAGACTTTTGAAGTAAGTCCTAATGATTGTTTGGATTTCCTCAGTGTTTGTAGTTATGTCCCCTTTTTCATTTCATTTTGTTGATGTGGATGGTGCCTCTCTGCCTTTAAGTTAGCTTGGCTAAGGGTTTGTTGATCTTGATGATTTTCTCAAAGAACCAGCTCTTGGTTTCATTGATTCTTTGAATTGTTTTATTTGTTTCTAATGTATTGATTTCATCCCTTAGTTTGATTATTTCCAGCCATCTACTCCTTTTTGGTATGTCTGCTTTTTTTCTTTTCCTAGAGTTTTTAGTTGAGCCATTAAGTTGCTTGAATGAGATATCTCAAATTTCTTTTTGAAGGTACTTAGTGCTATGAACTTTACTCTAAGCACTGCTTTCATTGTGTCCCAGAAATTTGGGTACGTTTTGCCTTCATTTTTGAATTATAATAAGACTTAAATTTCTTCATTTCTTCCTTGACCCATCTGTCATTTAGTAGCAAGTTTTTCAGTTTCCATGTGTGTGTAGGCTTTTTGCTATTTCTGTTGTTGTTGGGGTCCAGCTTTATTCCATGGTGATCAGACAAGATACAAGGGATTATTTCAATCTTCCTGTATCTTTTGAAGCTCCCTTTGTGACCAACCACATGGTCTATTCTGGAGAAGGTTCCATGAGGTGCTGAGAAGAAGGTAAATTCTTTTGTGTTTGGGTGTAATGTTTGGTAAATGTCTGTTAGTTCCATTTGATTAATGACCTCTGTTATAGACATTGTTTCTTTATTTAATTTCTGTTTTGTTGACCTGTCCTTTGTTGAGAGTGGGTTGTTGAAGTCTCTCACTATTAATGTGTGGGGATCTATGTGTGGTTTAAGCTTTATGAGTTTTTTCTTTTCCAAATGTGGGTGCCCTTTTATTTGGGGCAAAGATGTTCAGGATTGTTATGTCTTCCTGGTGAAATTTTCCTTTGATGAGTATGAAGTGTCCTTCCTCATTTCTATTGATTAATTTTGGTTGAAAGTCTATTTTATCAGGTATTAGAATGGGTACTCCTGCTTGCTTCTTGGGTTCATTTGTTTGGAAAGCTGTCTTCCAGCCCTTTACCCTCTTTGTGTCTTAGGCATGTTTTGTATGCAACAGATTGCTGGGTCTTGTTTATGCATCCATTCTGTTAGTCTGTGTCTTTTCATTTGAGAATTGATTCCACTGATGTTGAGAGAGATTAATGACCAGTGGCTGTTAGATCCTTTGATTTTGATGTTGGCAGTGGTCATAGGTTTGTGTGCTTGGTTGTTTTATGTTTTACTGTAGTGAGATTAATTATTTTCTGAATTTTCTTGAAAGTAGCTAGTTTACTAGGGTTGTATTTATTCCTTCTAGTGTCATCTATAATGCTGGATTTGTATGTAGGTATTGTTGAACTTTGTTTTTGTCATTGAATATCTTGTTTTCTCTGTCTATTGGGACTGAGAGTTTTGGTGGTTACAGTAGCCTAAGCTGACATCTGTGTTCTCTTAGGGCCTGCATGATATCAGTCCAGGCCCTTCTGGCTTTCATATTCTCTGTTGAGAAGTCAGGTGTTATTCTGATGGGTTTGCCATTATATGTTACTTGGCCTTTTTCCCTTGCAGCTTTTAGTATTTTTTCTTTGTTCTGTATACTTACTGTTTTGATTGTTATGTGGCGGGAGGATTTTCTTTTCTGGTCTAATTTACTGGGTGTTCTGTAGGCCTCTTGTATTCTTATTGGCCTCTCCTTTAAGTTGGGAAAATTTTCTTCAATGATTTTGTTGAAAATATTTTCTGGGCCTTGGAGTAGGGAATCTTCTTTTCCTCTATTCCTATTATTCTTAGGTTTTTTTGTTTTTTTTTTTATCAGTTACATTTTATTAACTCTGTATCCCAGCCATGTCCCGATCCCTCATTCCCTCCCAGTCCCTCCCTCCCTCCCTCATCTCCACCGTGACCCTTTCCAAGTCCACTGATAGGGGGGACCTCCTCCCCATTCATCTAATCCTGTTTTATCAGGTATCTTCAGGACTGGCTGCAAAGCCCTCCTCTGTGGCCTAACAGGACTGCTCCTCCCTCCCTTCGGGGGTGGGGAGACCAAAGAGCCAGTCATTGAGTTCCTGTTAGAAATAGTCCCTGTTCCCCTCACTTTGGGAAACCAATTGGTTACTGAGCTACCACAGGCTACATCTGAGTGGAGGTTCTAGGTTATATCCATACATGGTCCTTGGTTGAATGTCAGTCTCAGAAAAGACCCTGTGCCCAGATATATTTGGTCCTTGTGGAGCTCCTATCCTTTCCACATCAGACTAACTCCCCTTCTTTCTTATGATTCCCTGTACTCTGCCAAAGGTTTGGTCATGAGTCTTTGCTTTGAAAACACTGCTAGTTAGAGTCTTTCAGATGCGCTCAGTAGAATCCTGTCTTACAATCAATGCTCATCCCATCTGTCTTTCTAAATGAGGATTGATCATCTTACCCCATGTCCGCTCAATTGATTATCTTTTTTAGGTGTATAGATTTCATTATGTTTTTCATATCTTATAGGTCTATATAAGTGAGTATATCCCATGTTTGTCTTTCTCCTTCTGGGATATTTCACTCAGAATGATCTTTTCTAGATCCCACCATTTGCCTGCAAATTTCATGATTTCCTCCTTTTTGATTGCTGAGTAGTATTCCATTGTATAAAAATACCACAATTTCTGTACCCATTCCACCGTTGATGGACATCTGGGTTGTTTCCAGGTTCTGGCTATTACAAATAGAGCTGCTATAAACATGGTTGAGCAAGTGTCCTTTTTGTGTACTTGAACAAACTTTGGGTATATACCTAGCAGTGGTATAGCTGGGTCTGGAGGAAGCACTATTCCTATTTGTCTTAGAAAGCGCCAGATAGCTTTC
The DNA here is from genome assembly GCF_030254825.1 of Meriones unguiculatus. Taxonomy (NCBI): domain Eukaryota; kingdom Metazoa; phylum Chordata; class Mammalia; order Rodentia; family Muridae; genus Meriones; species Meriones unguiculatus. The sequence continues at coordinate 81,340,623 of NC_083351.1, read as the reverse complement.
CAGAGTGGTTGTACCAGTTTACATTCCCACCAGCAGTGGAGCAGGGTTCCCCTTTCTCCACAACCTCTCCAGCATGTGTTATCGCTTGAGTTTTTCATCTTGGCCATTCTGATGGGTGTAAGGTGATATCTCAGGGTCGTTTTGATTTGCATTTCCCTGATGGCTAATGAGGATGAGCATTTCTTTAAGTGTTTTTCTGCCATTCGATATTCCTCTGTCGAGAATTCTCTATTTAGCTCTGTTCCCCATTTTTTAATTGGATTACTTGGTTTGCTGCTTTTCAGCTTCTTTAGTTCTTTGTATATACTGGATATTAGTCCTCTGTCAGATAAAGGGTTAGTGAAGATTCTTTCCCAATCTGTAGGCAGTCGTTTTGTTTTGATGACGGTATCCTTTGCTTTACAGAAGCTTTTCAGTTTCATGAGGTCCCATTTATTGATTGTTGCTCTTAGAGCCTGTGCTGTTGGTGTTCTGTTCAGGAAGTTGTCTCCTGTGCCAATGAGTTCTAGGCTGTTCCCCACTTTTTTTTCCAATTGATTTAGGGTATCTGGTTTTATGTTGAGGTCCTTGATCCACTTTGACTTTAGTTTTGTGCAGGGTGATTTTTTAAGAGCTATGATGTTGTTGGGAGATAGGGAGAAAACAACAAAAGGGAGTGAGGTCTTTGAGTGTAGGCTGTTGAAGAAGACAGTGGGACATCAGTTCCTTTCTTTTTGTTTGAGGCAAACATGAGGTGAGCAATATTCTTCTTTCAAATATTCCTCATCATGCTGTTCTGCCCATCCCATAGAAGAAAGGTAATTGAGTTATCTGAAACTATAAGTCTTTATAACTATAAAGACTGAAGTGACCACCTTCTACCCAGCCAGGAGTAGTGGAAGGAGGAGAACAAAAACCCACTGAAAAAAAAACTTTGATTTAAAACTTACCCTGCCTACAAAAAGTGCAGGGATAAAAAGGGAAGAAAGATTGAGGGAATTTCCAAACAATATTTGGCCCAACCTGAGACCCATCCTATGGTAGAGAACCAGCCTCTGACACTAATAATGCTCTGCTATGCTTACAGACAATAGCCTAATTTGACTGTCATGTGGGAGGCTCCAGCCATCAGCAAATGGAGACAGATGTTAGGACTTGCAGCCAAGTCCTAACAGAGACCCTGAGGTCCTGTGGAAGTGTTGGAGGAAAGATGGAAGAACCTGGTTGGGACAGGAACCCCACAAAAAGACCAACGGACACAACTAACAGTCTCATGGGGGTTTACAAAGACTGAGATGTCAACTACGGAGCATGCATGGCCTGGACATAGGACCCCTGCACATATGTGGCTGATGGGTCACTTGATCTTCAAATAGGTCACCAGGTGAGTGGAGGGGATGGGGGTTTGTTTCTAACATGGAGTCTACTGCCAGCTTTTGTATCACTTCTTCCTGGCATGCTACCTTGCCTGTCCTCAGTAGATAAGGATATATGCTCAGTTCTGATGCGACTTGATGTGCTGGGGAGGGTTGATATGGGGGTGTGGTTCCCCTGCTCTGGGGAGAAAAGGGAGATGAGGGGGGGAAGGAGTGGAATGGTGAACCTAGGAGGAGAGGAGGAAGGGAACACCCTTTGGATGTAGACTAAATAAATAGAAAAAAAAAAAAGAAAGAAAAACAGCCAACCAACCAACCAAACAAACACAAAAAAAAAACAAATGTTTTGGTTGCATAAACTTGGCAAATTAAGCTGGAAGTATTTTTTTTTTTTTTGTATATTAGCATCTGTTAGATTGCAAATATTAAAGTAAATGAACTAACGTATATTCTTAGGTAAGTATATTTATGGATATGGCTGATTTTTTAACACATTTTTCACATATAGAAAGGAAAACATTTTCAAGCAAATAGCCTAGCACAAGATGTCCCTGTAGAAATAACTGATGACTTGATCAAATAGCAGGCATTGAACAAATGTCAAAGTTTTCTTTTCTTTTTTTCTTTCTTTCTTTCTTTCTTTCTTTCTTTCTTTCTTTCTTTCTTATTCCTTCCTTCCTTCCTTCCTTCCTTCCCTCCTTTCTTTCTTTCTTTCTTTCTTTCTTTCTTTCTTTCTTTCTTTCTTTCTTTCTTTCTTTCTCTCTCTCTTTTTTTTAATGTTTAGGATATACAGTATACATAGTGCAAACTAAAATGAATTTTCAAGCTGTACAAATGCAATCATTTTAAAACGCTGAGTTTTCAAAACTAAATTACTTGGGAATAGAACAATCCGTTTTTCTATCCACACAAACATCATCACATGGAAATACCACATAAGAGAAGATTTAGTAACTTTTAGTGGGCTTTCAATGTGTGCTTAAAAAATAGAATTGCTACTTGTGATAAAAACGGGGAAGAGTGCAACAGCTGGGATACAAAGCAAATAAAATATAATTAGTGTAAAAAATAAAAATTTAATTTAAAATCATATAATTAATATTGTACTTTAAAACACAAACTATTTTCTGAGTATAACAAAGTAAAAATTAGAGTTTTAAACAAACATTAATGATATGAGTCAGTTCTTCTAGCTTTTGTGTGTATTGATGATATTCTGTGTTTTACTAATATGACAGCTTTTTTTACACCACCATACAAATCCTGATCTTCTCACAATGTATGTTAGTGATGGTCTCTGTTGCCTTTGTAGGAAGTGACATTGTTGTGCCACTCACTGAGTTAGTTGTTGCTTCACTGTGACAAAATATGGGGCAAAACCAATGGTAAATATGAAGAAGTCATTTTGGCTCCCATTTTCAGAGTTTTATGTGTGTGAGGACTCTCCATTTACTTCTGGGCCTGTGTGAAACACAATGGTGTAGTGGAAAGGGCAGGGTTTAGCAGTGTTGTTCACTTTATGACAGCCTTTGGAGAAAGATTTATCCATTACTATTAGTATCATTTAGAAAAATTTCCTTCTTTCTTTTCTTATGTTTGTCCTACTTTTTATTTTATTCTTAATTTTTTTGTTTTGTTTATTTGTTTGGTTGATTTTTCAAGATAGAGTTTCTCTCTGTGACAGAGCCCTGGCTATCCTGGACTCAATTTGTGGACCAAGCTGGCCTGAAGTTCACAGAGATCCACCTTGCCTCTGCTTCCTCAGTGCTGGCATTAAAGGTATGATCCACCATATAGGATACCAATTCTTTTTTTCAATCTCACAAAATAGTGCCACCAGTTAGAAACCAGGCTTTACACACATAAACTATGGGTATATTAAATACTCACATCATAATACTCATGTTGAGTGAAGAAGAATGTTAACTTTGGAGGTATGAGTCTCCTTGCACCTTTATTGGTCAGAGTAGAATAAGTGATATGTTAGCACTTACTCCCTTAAGAGCTTCTCACTGGAACTAGAAACAGAAGTCTCTACAAGTCTCTATTCCCACACTCAGTGGTGAAACTAAACATGCATGTGTGGCCATATTTAGTTGTAATTTGATTGTTCTTTTGAAAAGTTATCTTTTGTGTCTACTTGTGTGTGTCTGTGTGTAGCTATTCACTTGAATACATATGCCAGAGGCATTGGGTTTTCCTAGAGCTGGATGACAGGTGGTCTTTATTCTTATGGTTTTGAGTCTGAACCTGGTTTCTCTGCGAGAGCTTCACACACGTTCTCTTAATCATCTATATGGACTCTCTCTCTATCCTATCTACTTTTTTATTTTAGTTTTTCAACTTAGAGAATGGGAACTTGAACCAGGTTCTCTTGTTTACTCATAATCTGCTCTTACTCACTGAACCATCTCCTTAGCTCTTGCTACACAATAATTCTAAACCAAAAATCCTTGCGTGTTTGAAAAACCCTCTCAGAATGATATCATAGTATGGTCCATATTAATAAGAAAAATCTATTCAGAACAAAATTGTTAAACTTAATTAAAATATTCTATCATAATTAAAATCAATCACTCCAAGTTCTAAAATTCTGGATGTTCAAATTAGGAAAAACCATGCATGTAAAGGAATTCTTGCCATTGAAGGAGTTTGAGGCTTTCCTGAGCTACTACATACATATTAATACTCATAGTGAGACAAAGATGGAAAAATGGCTCTTAATTCATGTTTGTTCTGCTAAAACCACAGCTATTTCCCCAAAAGCAATGACTGTCAGCAAAGAAAATACTTTGTATGTACATATCTGTAGGATTTTGCCTTAAACATTATATTCAATGAAATTAGCAGAGAATAAGGAGCAGCAATGGAGGAAAATTCCCTGAAATTCTTAGGAGGGCATGTTTTTCCACTTTCTGAATCTATATCCCAATGCTATCTGTTTCGGGTACTACAGAGAGCCTGTCAATCAGTTCCTTGCTAGAGTGAAGGAATGGATGGTGTAGTTTAACTTTATTATGGAAATTGATTTGCATCTTTTATACTTCTTGATTGAAATCTTTCCAGGTAATGGCATTGAAGAATGCTCATAAAACTGCCATGACTAGGGTAATAACTATTATTATGATTAAATTTAATAAAAAATATCCTTGCCTGCAATATGGGCATTATGAATAATTCATGTAAATTGTTGCTTAAAATGTGATAGAGAGGGAAAGATTTGTAGAAAAAAAATATTAATGTATCCAGACAGGAATGATAATTGGTTTTTGCAAATAATGAGCTCTTCATGTTGAAGCTAAGACTAACAAGGAGAAAGGAGAATGCTCCACACCGGTGATACAGGTCTACACACCTGAGTTTTGTAGGATAAGTGGGACGGATGAGTGTTATAAAAAGAACTGTTAAAAAATACACACCCTAAATCATTTAGAGCTTTAGTCCTTTACTAGTAATACTTGAAAAAATATTCAAAACCAGTCTGTATTCGAATAGTCTAAAGAATCAGTAAACACTGTGTCACTCATACTTAGTATTAAAGGATTAGAGATAGAGAATGCTGAGGAATTTGCCCAAACTCAGCACCAGAGTAGTAGTTTTCTTAACAAGTCTAAAAGGATTTTATTTTTGCAAAAAGGTTGTTTCTGACGTTATGAAAATTGCTTTTCGTGTCAGTTTAATTTTATTTATTTTAACTCTGTTAGTCTCTTTTCTTACAGCTCTTATTGGCTACCATCTGGTGGAAAAATATTGCAATAGCAGAGGAAGACTGAAATATATATAAGAAGAGAATAATCTAATTGTAAATATAATCATCACATAAAATACTGCTGACATATACAGCAAGTCTGAAATTAACTTTTGTTTATGATACTGGGCTATATCATTACTATGCTTATTTCTCTTAAGTGATTTTACAACATACTTTTGTTTATGTATAAAACAGGTTCGATACTATGAGAATATCATAGGAAGTAGAGACCAGATTGTTTCAATTATTTTTATGTGCATAGGATACCTGATTTCCTACACACATGTTTTATATCTCGTTTCAGAATAAGTGTAATTTTACTTCATTTTATATTTTAACTAGAAAGAGAATCAAAAGGCTATAGAAAATGAAAGTCCTCTCATGCTCTTGAATCAGTACAATTAATATTGCAATAAATCCATGTTATCCCCCAAAATTTACAGTTTCAATCCATTCTTAATTAAAACACTCAGGAGTTTCTTTACAAAAAGAAAATACTCTAATATTCATGTGGATTAACAAATGGTGTCAGATGACAAAAGTGGTCCTGAGGGAAAAAGATCAATAGCTAGAAGGATAGACTTACTAGATATCAAGCTATATTATAAAATTGTCATAGAACAGCAAGGTACTGGAAAATAAACCAGATATGTAGATCAAAGGAACAAAACAGAAAATGGAAACAAAAGAGCACATAACTACAGCCGTCTTATATTTGACAATGATGCCAAAAATACATATTGGAGAAAAGATGGTGTATTCAATCAATGGGACAGAGAAGATGGGATGTGCAAATGTTGAAGAATGAAATTAGACACCTATCAGCCTGCACAAAAACCAACTCCAAAAAGATAAAAGACTTCAATATAAAAGTGTTAAGACAGAAAAACCAATGAGATCAAAAAAGAGGCTGGACCCTAGAAGATACAGATATAGGAAAAAACTATTTAAAGAAGATGTCATTTACTCGGGAATATTGGACAACAAATGACAAAGAAGACATTATAAAATTTTTAAAAGCTTCATACAGCAAAAGAAGCAGTGTAGTGAAGAGCAAGGCAACAGAGGAGTCTTGCTGGGTAACATCTGATAGAGGGGTAATGCCCAAAACTTATAAAGAACTCATGAAACAAACAGTCAAGAAGACAAATGATCCAACTGTAAAATGGGCTATAACTGAACATTTGTACATATTGGCAAAGCTAAAGGGACTCCATAGTTTGTATATACTTATGTACAAATACATGAACATAATATGTATGTACACATGTGTATGTATGTACCTGTAACATTAATTTGGGAGGAATCGGATGGAGAAAAACGAGGTGCAAAAGTGGTATTAATGCAGTGCTCACGTATGACTTTCTTTTTTATATACTTTTTATTTTTTATATTAATCACAGGTTTAAAAAAAACTAAAACAGAGAGATCTGAACAGAGAGATTATAATAGAAGATTTAAGGGGAGAAGAGACAATCTCTGACATAAACTTGGTTACCTTCTCCTTGGTCACTTTTTCCTGGTTGGGCGACTGAGCCAGCCCACAGAGGAAGAGGATCCAGGCAGTCCTGATGGGACCAGATAGGCTAGGGTCAGACAACAGGGGTGGAGGACTTCCCCTCTCAGTGGACCAGGGGAGAGATATAGGTGAGGAAAAGAAAGATAGGTGGGCCTGGGAGGAGATGAGGGGCTACAACCAGTTTACAAAGTGAATGAATTGCAAATAATAACAGCAACAACAACAAAAACAATAATCATGAAAAGAAAAAAAAAAGTGCTATGAAGCACCTTAAAGAGACCTGGAGAGGACAGGAGCTCCAAAAGGAGACCAACAGAGCCATGAAATCTTAGCCCTGGTGGTCCTGAAGAGAATGATACACCAACCAAGGACAACACATGGAGAGGACCTAAAACCCTGGCTCAGATGTAACCCATAGACTAAGTCTCCAAGTCACTTCCCTAGTTAGGGGAGTAGGGACTTTCTCTGGCATAAACTCCGTGGCATGCTCTCTGTTCACCACCCCTAGGAGGGATGTGCAGCCTTGCTAGGCCACAGAGGAAGACAATATAATCAGTCTTGATAAGACTTCATATGCTAGGGTCAAATAGAAGGGGAGGAGGACCTCCTCTATCGGTGGACTAGGGGAGGGACATAGAGAGAAAGAGAGAGAGGGAGGGAGGGTGGGATTGGGAGGAGATGAGGGAGGAGGCCACAGCTGAGATAATATTAAACAAGTTGTAATAAATGATAAAAACAAAAAAGTAATTAAGATCCTTAGCCACTGGGGAAATGAAAATGAAAACTACTTTGAGAATTCATCTTACTGCAGTCAGAGTAGCTAAGCTCAAAACAACAACAGCAAAAACAGCTGTCAACAACTGTCACCAGAGAATATGGGAAAAGAGTAACCCTTAGTTCCTGTTGGTGTGAAAGCTAAAAATAAAACTAACTATACAACTCTTTGGCATATACCCAAAGAATTTTATATCCTATCCCACAGGTATATGCTAAACCATGTTTATTACCACTGTATTCATAATATCTAGGAGATGGAAATGACCTGGTAGTCTTTCAAAAGATGAATGGATGATGAAACTTTGGTACATATACACAATGGAACTTTATAAGTTAAATAAAAGGAAATGTGGTCATAAAAATTTCTTGAAAATGAATGAAACTAAACAACATTATACTGAGTAATTTAACTCAGTATGAGGAATACAAATGTCACACGTTCTCTCTCTTTCTTGTATCTTAAATTCCAGTCTTTAGATGTGAGTATATAACCTAGAGTAATCACAGAAACCAGTAAAGTAAAAGCAGATTGTAGAAGAAAGTAAATCTAGATAAGGGACATATTGCTATGAATGGGGAAATAAACAAAACAAAGCAAAACAGAACAAAACAAAACAAAACACCCATAGATTTATATAGGCCACAGGGGGAAAGGGTAACACAAGAAGTAGAGAAAGGGGAGTAACCATCACCATTTTTTTTTAATCTGGAGGAAAACATTAATTTATTTTTACACAAAATTATATGTATATTTACATGTGTATTTGTGTATAATAGGTATATGCATATATATTATTATATTTTAAATGATGCTACATCATTTGGGTGATAATGCTTTCCCAAGCACCATAAACTAACAAAATGTACAGAGCCATTAGTTAAAGTTGTTGGTCATCAGAGTTCAAGGGATTTCCAAGACAATAAAGAATATTGCTGCTACCCCTGGCTGCTTCCTAGCACTTGAAGGCAAAACATTATTGCTGAACATGAAACAGTAGAAACTTTATATGCATGACTTAGAGGATGCTAGCACTGACCTTGAAGCTTCTCCCTGATTACAAGCTCTCATAATTGCTATTTTTCTCCAAGAAAGAAAAATCATTGAATAATGATACCCATCTATAAGTGTCTGAAACATAATGACAAGCATGCCCAGATGTTTTCAAATGTCGAATAGTGACACATATCCTAGGATAATTAACAGCCATCTAATGAAACTGGACTCATGGCTTGCTCAGTATGTAATTCATGACTGATACTGGCTACCTAGCCAAATACACAGGGTTGCTAAGGTCTTAGATCGCAGAGGAGAATCTACTGCTACCACTTTCTTAAACTAATATGAGTCTTAACTGCATTCTAAATACTTACCCATATATACTCAGTATGTGTATATACACATATAAACATATGTATGCACACATATACTCATTATACTCATATACTATACTTATCCATATATGAGTGTAGCTTTTACTCCTTATCCAAATGGCTTCTTTTTGAAGAGGAGTGAAACCATTATAAAAATGCACAGCTGGTCAAAATGAAGTGAACAGCTGGCCATAGTGTGCCCAAACCAATGGATGTATTCACATCACAAACTCTATGCACTAAAGCTCAGAGATGTACTGTAAGAGGATGTGGGAAGATTATGTAAGCCAGAGAGAACTAAGATTGCTGTGTCTTCAGGTTATTGCAGGCAAACTGAACCCATGGAATTTTAACAATAGAGTCTCCTAAACAAGACCTTCACCATTTAAACAAGACCTTCACCATTGTAACACCATTTGACATTCTTTTGTGGATAGGAGAAATCTCATAAGGCTCCTGATATAGAAGAGCTACAGAAAGTAATGTCTGCAGAGAGAAGGAGAATTAGAGTAAGTCTTTCCTAGGGATGAACTCCTGATAAGTTATCCAATTAGTGGTCATCACTAAACATATGAACACAAGGAAACAGTAAATAGATCCAGCAGGTTTTAGATGTACATACATAAACATATGCATACACACAAATATAATTTTAATTTAATACATATGTAAGTATATGTATATTTAAAGTAAAAGAGGTCATATACATAATAGTTAAAGAAAAAGAGGTTGCGAACTTCTAGGGTGTTGAAAACAAGGGAGGAGTTGGAGGTAGAGAAGAAGGGATAAAAACTGATACAGTTAAAATACCCACTGTAGCAGGGACATCCTATTAGTGGCCCAAGAAAAACTTAATCTTTTTACCTAGCCTCTATCAGCTGCCAATAAATCTAGCTGAGGACCTTGATGGAATTTTGACTGTGTTAATATTGCACAGATCTTACACAGATGCTGTGAACTGATGAAAGAAATAGACATTTCATATCCCAAATACAGTTTTAATTAGTGATTACATCTTGTCAGGTTGATGCTTAATGTTGCAGTGGCTGTTAAATTAAAATATCTCTTTTCAGGATGAGAATTCACTTTCTCATTATCAGAACATTTTTAGTCCTGTTTTGAATCCCTGCAAGAACCACTGCCCATGGGAAAAAGATGCTTGTCAAGAAGCACTTTGCTATTCATTTTTATGATTTTATTTTATTGTATTAATTATGCTTTATTCACTTTGTATTCCCCAAAAGCCCCTCCCTTCTCCCCTCCTGATCCCACCCTCCTGATACCTTCTTCACGCATGTCCCTTCCCAAGTCCACTGATAGGAGATGTCCTCCTCTCCTTCCTTCTGATCTTAGTCTATCAGATCACATCAGGAGTGGCTGCATTGTCATCTTCTGTGGCCTGGTAAGATTGCTCCCCCCTCCTGGGGAGGTGATCAAAAAACAGGCCAATCAGATTATGTCAGAGGCAGTTCCTCTTCCCATTACTATGTAACCTACTTGGACACTAAACTGCCATGGGCTACATTTGTGCAGGGGTTCTAGGTTATCTCTATGCCTGGTACTTGGTTGGAGTATGAGTCTCTGGGAAGACCCCTGTGTTTTTAAATAAAAGAATCAGTGTTTGTTCTCTCATGTCTATATAAATTGTATTCTATAATAGTGTAATAATTCATAAATAAAGCATTTTATGAAATTTTCCAGCTGTTATATTAAATAAGTATTAGTGTACTTTAAACCTCAAATAACATATGATGGCAATTATCATTAATGAATTCTGTCAAGCAAAATTAAGATTGTCAGATACTTGGCCTTTTAATATGGGGACAGACATAACATTTATTACTCATAAGAGAAGTAGTTAGAAAATTAAAAAGTGAACTTTTATCAATTCACAGAATAACAAGGTTTCTTCAGGAAATCCAGTAATAAAATGACTGAGACAATGTACTCTGTTTTCAACAAATCTCAAGTGGAAGGGAAAATAAAAAACATAAGCAGAGACAAATATAAAAGTTGAATGGCTTCAGTGTCTCTATATTTGGATCTCAATCTTTGAATTTCCTGACATAGGTAGAAAATTTGAAAATTCATTGAAGATTGCTGGCAGTAAAGAATTAAGTAAGGTTCATTCATTCAGTTGACAACATTATGACTGTGTGCTTACATTTGAAAAGAGTAGAAAATATAGACAGAAAAATGATAACTGAATAGGGTTAGTTCCATAACAGGAGACAACATTAGATGATAAGGTACTTGGTTATCATCCTTCCCTCCCCTTCCTCTATTCACACTGAAACACAGGTGTATATTTGAGTAGCACATATATGCACAAATATATTTTATATAAACATTATATGTATGTGTATATGTATAGTAAATATGAGCATATTTACCATGGATTATTCTTTCCTAGACTCTTTCATTAATGTTAAGTTCGTGTTTGACAGAGAGTTAATGACATTCTGTATTGGGGTAGTGATGCTGATATTTTAGGATTAGTAATTTTCTCATATTATATTGCCACTATGTCAAACACATGAAAGAAATAATTTATAAAAATATACTTCATGAAAAATAATGACTCATTTTCTTTTAATGCTTTGTATGTAAAACCTTTAAGTACAAATACCTCACTCTCGGGATCTCTATTATTTTCACAGAAAACACTGCCTCGTTGTTTCAAGGCTCTAATTAAATTCTCTTTATTTCAGAAATTACATTTTAAATCTTGAAGATGATACAGTTAAGTGAATACCAATGCTGGATTTTGAAAATCTTTTGATCACTCACATTTTCACAATGAGGTAATGGTGGGAACAATTGAGCATCTCAGCATGAATGAGTGAGTTGCTGGGCAAATCATGCAGACACACTGCTTAATCTGAAATTACAGGAGATAATGTAATTCTTCATTAATGACAGAAATACTGGATTTCCTCTAAAAGAACTTGATTTATCTTTTCATTTTAATTATATACTTATTTTCTAACATATATATTAGAATTTTAAATGGGATATTGTATATCAGAAAATATATCACATTTATTAAAGTTGTTGTAGCACAGTATGAATATAGTTCTTTCTAAACTTCTTTGCTATATTAATCAACTCTGCCTAAAAGGTGTGTTGTGTTAGCATGCTGGATATAATCAGTTTCTATGACAACCAAGAAGCTGGAAGATTCTATTGATTCATACTAGATGGTTTCCTAGGTTATGGACCAATTTATTAGACCTAATTATTGTATTAAAATGACTGGAACAGTAGCTGTAAAATAAGTGATAGCATTTCACCATTCCAAAGTCTATTAGCATATTTATATAATCTGCATGCTAATAATTGCAGAGGGTAAAACTGGAGAGTGACTTCAAAGTACATATTAATTTAATGAAAATAGAAAATATATAATAATCATGGTTTAGTTTAAAAGTTCAAACTAATTTTTGACTGGATATTAGGGCATTTGAAACAAATGTTTATTTTAATATTATTTTGAAAAATTATCTAAAATCAGTCAGGTACACAAAATTTGGAGTTTATGGTTCATGATATTACGATCTTCGCTAATATCTTATAGCACATATCTTTTATTGTTTTAGATTGCTCTTTAAAAAATTGTTTTACATGCATTAGTCAGATCCCTTGGAATTGGTGTTACAGACAGTTGTGAGCTGCCAGGTGATTGCTGGGAATTGATCCCAGGTCCTCTGGAAGAGCAGACAGTACTCTTAACCACTGAGCCATCTCTCCAGCCCCATCCCCATCCGGAAAGGCAAAGAGGATGGACATCAGAAGAAGAAGAAAACAGGGAACAACCTAGGAACCTACCACAGAGGGCCTCTGAAAGCCTCTGCCCTACAGACTATCAAAGCAGATGCTGAGCCTGATGGGCAACTGTTGGGCAGAGTGAATGGAATTTTAGGTAGGAACTGGGAAATAGTAAGAGCTGGAGAGGACAGGGTCTCCACAAGGAGAGCAACAGAACAAGAAAATTTGAACACAGGGAACTTCCCAGAGACTCATATTCCAACCAAGGACTATTCATAGAGATAACCCAGAACCCCTGCACAGATGTAGCCCAGGGCAGTCCAATTGGGTTACATAGTAATGTGAAGAGGGACTGCCTCTGACATAATCTGATTGGCCTGCTCTTTGATCACCTCCCCCTGGGGGGGAACAGCCTTACCAGGCCATAGTAGAGGACAATGCAGCCACGTTTGATGTGAACTGATAGACTAAGATCAGAAAGGAGAGGAGAACCTCCCCTATCAGTGGACTTGGGGAATGGCATGCAAGCAGAGGGAGGAGGGAGGGTGGGATTGGGAGGGGAGGAGGGAGGGGCTTATGGGGGGATGCAGAATGAATAAAGTGTAATTGATGAAAAATTAAAAAAAATAAAAAAATGTTTTACATTAAAAAAGTAATGGTGAACTAGATTTCAACATCCATTCTACAGTATGAGCATTTTTTTCATATTTTTGAGAGTATGATTGTATAAAAGGACTGCACACAGCTCACACAAATGCAAAATAAGGAAGGGAATGGAATGATGGATCAACCAAGAGCACTTTTCGATTTTACTGAGACTCATGTTCCATTTGCAGCATTCACATAGTGACTCACAGACACCTGTATCTCTGGTTTAAGGGAATCCAGTACATAAGGCATACAAAAAGTTATGCAAACAAAAGAAAAATAAACAAGTATAAAACACTGTAACAAAATTACAAAATAAAATAATTCAATAAGGTTTTCTTTTTACCTTACAGCTGCATCTTGGTGTTTGATGAGAACAAGTGCCTTAAGCGAAGCAAAAATGTACAAGGATGCCCTGACATTCCAAAGCACCAATGGCACATGGGTAGTTTTTTGTATAAGAGATGAAATATGTGATGCAACGTGTTCATAAGCAAACATAGAGCACAGTCAAGAATCTTCTGGTAGAAAAGTGAGAAACAGGTTGCTACTTCCTGTTTATTCAACATGGACAGCAGATCCCGACAGTGAATGGTTGGGAACCGTAGAGAACATCTGAGATGTTCCACTGGGCTTTCAGGTACCATAGCAGTTGGACTTTATGGTGAGGGAAATTTTACTGTGTTTTTATTTCCTACCTGAAGAATGAACAATGTTTCTGTAAAGGCAAACTCATAGCAGATTTCTGGATTCCAACTGCAATATCGAGGTCTTGCTCTTCAAGGAGCAAACAAACATAAAAAGCACACAATTGTTGCTGCTTGTTTTGATGATTAATTTTTTTTTCATTTCCAGTGTATAAAGTACATGACTGTGTCTATTGTTCTGGCAGTAACCTGGACTGTCTATCTCAGTACTTTAATGAAGATCTTAAAAGAACCATGGCATGAAATAAAAGTTTTTCAGACCTGTTCTCCTCAAGTTTTTTCCTTGAGATACCTTTAATTTTTATAATTTTTTGAAAAAATATTTATTAATTATGCTTTATTCACTTTGTATCCCCCTGTGGTTCCCACCCTCTTCCTGTCCCAATCCCTCCCTTCTTCCACCCTCTGCATGCACGCCCCTCCCCAAGTCCACTAATAGGGAGGTCTTCTTTTACTTCCTTCTGATCCTAGTCAATTAGGTCTCATCAGGAGTAGCTGCATTGTCTTCTTCTGAGGGCTGGTATGCTACTTCCCCCTCAGGAGGAGGTGGTTAAAGAACAAGCCAACCAGTTCATGTCAGAGACAGTCTCTGTTTCTATTACATTGGAACCCACTTGGATACTGAACTGCCATGGGCTACATCTGTGCATGGGTCTTAGGTTATCTCCATGCATGGTCCTTGGTTGGAGTATCAGTCTCAGGAAAGAGCCCTGTTCTTAGATTTTTTGGTTCTGTTGCTCTCCTTGTGGAGTTCCTGTCTGTCCTTTCTAGATCTTACTTTTTCCCCACTTCTTTCATAAGATTCCCTGCACTCTGCCCAAAGGTTGCCCATAACTCTCAGCATCTGCATTGATAGTCTGCAGGGCAGAGATTTTCAGAAGTCCTCTGTGTCAGGCACCTGACTTGTTATCTCTTTTCGCCTTCATCTGATATCCATCCTCTTTGCCTTTCTGTATAGGGATTGAACATTTTAGCAAGAGTCCTCCCTCTTGATTAGTTTCTTTAGGTGTACAGATTGTAGTAGGTTTATCCTATATTATATGTATATATGAGTGAGTATATACTGTGTGCATCTTTCTGCTTCTGCGATAGTTCTGTCAGGATGATCTTTTCCAAATCCCAATTTACCTGCAAATTTCATGATTTCCTTCTTTGTTTGTTTTTTGTTTCTTTGTTTTATTTTTTATTTTTTGGTTGCTGAGTAATATTCCATTGCATATATGTACAACAATTTCTGCATCCATTCTTCAGTTGAGGGGCATCTGGGTTGTTTCCAGCTTCTGGCTATTACAAATAAAGCTGATACAAACATGGTTGAGCAAATGTAATTTTGTGACCTTGAGCCTCTTTTGGATATATGCCTAGGAGTGGTATGGCTGGATCTTGGGGAAGCACTATTCCTAGTTGTCTGAGAAAGCACCAGATTGATTTCCAGAGTGGTTGTACAAATTTACATTCCCACCAGCACTGGAGGAGGGTTCCCCTTTCTCCACAACCTCTCCAGCATGTGTTGTCACTTGAGTTTTTGATCTTGGCCATTCTCATGGGTGTAAGGTGAAATCTCAGGGTTGTTTTGATTTGCATTTCCCTAATGGCTAGTGAGGTTGAGCATTTCTTTAAATGCTTCTCTGCCATTTGATATTCCTCTACAGAGAGTTCTCTGTTTAGCTCTGTTCCCCATTTTTTAAGTGGATTACTTGGTTTGCTGCTTTTCAGCTTCTTTAGTTCTTTATATATACTGGATATGAGTCCTCTGTCAGATAAAGGGTTAGTGAAGATTCTTTCCCAATCTGTAGGCAGTCGCTTTGTTTTTATGATGGTGTCCTTTGCTTTACAGAAGCTTTTCAGTTTCATGAGGTCCCATTAATTGATTGTTGCTCTTAGAGCCTGTTCTGTTGTTCTGTTCAGGAAGTTTTCTGATGTACCAATGAGTTCTAGGATATTTCCCACTTCTTTTTCTAGCCGATTTAATGTGTCTGGTTTTATGATATCCACTTGGACTTCAGTTTTGTGCAGGGTGATAAGTATGGATCTATTTTCATTTTTCTACATGTAGACATCCAGTTAGACCAGCACCATTTGTTGAAGATGCTATCTTGTTTCCATTGTATGGTTTTGGCACCTTTGTCAAACATTAGGTGTCCATAAGTGTGTGGGTTTATTTCTGGGTCCTCTGTTCGGTTCCATTGATCCACCATTCTGTTTCTATGCCAGTACCATGCAGTTTTTTAAAATGTTGCTCTATAGTACAACTTAAGATCAGAGATGGAGGTACCTCCAGAAGATCTTTTATTATAGAGGATTGTTTTAGCAATTCTGGGTTTCTTGTTATTCCATATGAAGTTGAGAATTTTTATTTCCAGGTCTGTAAAGAATTGTGTTGGTCTCCCCCTGAGGGGGGAGCAGCCTTAACAGCCCACAGTAGAGGACAATGCAGCCACTTTTGATGAGAACTGATAGACTAAGATCAGAAAGGAGAGGAGAACCTCCCCTATCAGTGGACTTGGGGGTTGGCATGCATGCAAAAAGGGGAGGGAGGGTGGGATCTGGAAAGGAGGAGGGAGGGGCTTATAGGGGGATACAAAATGAATAAAGTGTAATTAATGAAAAATTTTTAAAAAAGAATTGTGTTGGTAATTTGATGGGAATTGCATTGAGTCTGTAGATTGCTTTTGGTAAGATGTCCATTTTTACTATGTTAATCCTGCCAAGCCATGAGCATGGGAGATCTTTCCATCTTCTGACATCTTCTTCTAATTCTTTCTTCAGGGACATGAAATTTTTTTCATACAAGTCTTTGACTTCCTTGGTTGGGGTTACTCCGAGGTACCTTATGTCATTTGTGGCTATTGTCAAGGGTGTTGTTTCCCTAATTTCTTTCTCAGCCCTTTTGTCTTTTGTATACAGGAGGGCTACTGATTTTTTTGAGTTAATTTTGTATCCGGCCACTTTGCCGAAGGTGTTTATCAGCTGTAGGAGTTCCCTGGTAGAGTTTTTGGGGTCACTCACGTATACTATCATATCATCTGCAAATAGTGATAATTTCACTTCTTCCTTTCCAATTTGTATCCTCTTGATCTACTTCAACTGTCTTATTGTTCTAGCAAGGACTTCCAGCACTATGTTGAAGAGATATGGAGAGAGTGGGCAGCTTTGTCTTGTCCATGATTTCAGTGGGATTGCTTTTAATTTCGCTCAGTTCAGTTTGATGTTGTCTATAGGCTTGCTGTATATCGCCTTTACTATGTTTGGATATGTGCCTTGTATCCCTGAGCTCTCCAATACTTTAAAAATGAATGGATGTTGAATTTTGTCAAATGCCTTTTCAGCATCTAGGGACATTATCATGTTTTTTTTTTTTATTCAGTTTGTTAATATGGTGGATCACATTGATGGTTTTTGTATATTGAATGACCTCTGCATACCTGGGATGAAGCCTACTTGGTCATGGTGGATGATATCTTTGATGTGTTCTTGTATTCGGTTTGCGAGTATTTTGTTGAGTATTTTTGCATCAATGTTCATAAGGGAGATTGGCCCGAAGTTCTCTTTTTTGGTTGGGTCTTTGTGAGGTTTAGGTACCAAGGTGACTGTGGCTTCATAGAATGAGTTTGGTAATGTTCCTTTTTTTTTTTTTTTTTTTTTTTTTTTTTTTTGTGGAAGAGTTTGAAGAGAATTGGAGTTAGCTCTTTTTTGAATGTCTGGTAGAATTCTGCACTGAAACCATCAGGTCCTCAGCTTTTTTTAGATGGGAGACTTTCGATGACTGCTTCTATTTCTTTGGGGGATATAGGACTATTTAACTTAATTGATTTACCTGGTCCAGATTTAGCTTTGGTAAGTGGAATCGATCACGAAAATTGTCCATTTCATTTAAATTTTCAAATTTTGTTGCTTATAGATTTTTGAAGTCAGTTCTAATTATTGTTTGGATTTCCTCAGTGTTTGTAGTTATGTCCCCCTTTTCATTTCTGATTTTGTTTATTTGGAGGGTGTCTCTCTGCCTTTTAGTTAGCTTGCCTAAGAGTTTGTCTATCTTGTTGATTTTCTCAAAGAACCTGCTCTTGGTTTCATTGATTCTTTGAATTGTTTTATTTGTTTCTAATTGATTGATTTCAGCCCTGAGTTTGATTATTTCCAGCCCTCTACTCCTTTTTGGTGTGTCTGCTTCTTCTTTTTCTAGGGTTTTTAAGTGAGCCATTAAGTTGCTTGAATGCGCTGTCTTGAATTTCTTCTTGAAGGCACTTAGTGCTATGAACTTTCCTCTTAGCACTGCTTTCATTGTGTCCCACAAGTTTGGGTATGTTGTGTCTTCATTTTCATTGAGTTCTAGGAAGACTTTAATTTCTTTCTTTATTTCTTCCCTGACCCAGCTGTCTTTTAGTAGCAAGTTGTTCAATTTCCATGTATGTGTAGGCTTTTTGCTATTTCTGTTGTTATTGAGGTCCAGCTTTATTCCATGGTGATCAGACAGGATACAAGGGATTATTTCAATCTTCTTCTATCTGTTGAGGCTTGCTTTGTGACCCACTATGTGGTCTATTTTGGAGAAGGTTCCATGAGGTGCTGAGAAGAAGGTAAATTTTTTGTGTTTGGATGTAAGGTTCTGTAAATGTCTGTTAGGTCCATTTGATTCCATGACCTCTGTTAGAGACATTGTTTCTTTGTTTAATTTCTGTTTTGTTGACCTGTCCTTTGTTGAGAGTGGGGTGTTGAAGTCTCTCACTATTAGTGTGTGGGGATCTATGTGTGGTTTAAGTTTTATCAATGTTTCTTTCACAAATGTGGGCGCCCTTGTATTTGGGGCATAGATGTTCAGGATTGTGATGTCTTCTTGGTGGAATTTTTTCTTGATGAGTATGAAGTGTCCTTCCCCATCTCTTTTGATTAATTTTGGCTGAAAGTCTATTTTATCAGATATTAGAATGGCTACTCCTGCTTGCTTCTTGCATCCATTTGCTTGGAAAACTGTCTTCCATCCCTTTACCCTCAGGTAAAGTCTATCTTTGTGACTTAGGTGTGTTTCTTGTATACAACAGATTGCTGGGTTTTGTTTATGCATCCATTCTGTTAGTCTGTGTCTTTTTATTGGAGAATCAAGTCCACTGATGTTGAGAGAGATTAATGACCAGTGGCTGTTAGATCCATTGGATTTGATGTTGGCTGTGGTCATATGGTTGTGTGCTTGGTTGCTTTTTTTTTTTTTTTTTTTTTTTACTGTAGTGAGGTTATTTATTTCCTGTGTTTTCTTGAATGTAGCTAATTTTCTTGGGTTGTATTTTCCCTTCTAGTGTCTTCTGTAATGCTGGATTTGTTTGTAGGTATTGTTGAAATTATCTTTTGTCATTGAATATCTTGTTTTCTCCGTCTATGAGGACTGAGAGTTTTGCTGGGTATAGTAGCCTTGGCTGACATCTGTGTTCTCTTAGGGTCTGCATGATATCCGACCAGGCCCTTCTGGCTTTCATACTCTTTGTTGAAAAGTCAGGTGTGATTCTAATGGGTTTGCCATTATATGTTACTTGGCCTTTTTCTCTTGCAGCTTTTAGTATTTTTTCTTTGTTCTGTATACTTAAGGTTTTGATTATTATGTCCGGGAGGATTTTCTTTTCTGGTGTAATTTATTGGGTGTTCTATAGGCCTCTTGTATTCTTATTGGCCTCTCCTTTAATTTGGGGAAATTTTCTTCAATGATTTTGTTGAAGATATTTTCTGGGCCTTGGAAAAGGGAAACTTCTTTTTCCTTTATTCCTATTATTCTTAGGTTTTGTCTTTTTATGTTGTCTTGAATTTCTTGGATGGTCTGTGTCAGGAATTTCTTAGATTTAACATTTTCTTTGACAGATACATCTATTTCTTCCATTGTATCTTCCATACCTGAGATTCTTTCTTCCATTTCTTATAGTCTATTGGTTATGTTATCCTCTGTATTTCCTGCTTTCTTCCCTAAGTTCTTTCTCTCCACAATTTCTTCCATTTGTTGTTTTTTTTTATTTTTTTTTTATTTTTCCAATTCTATCTTTAGGTCCTGAGCTATTTTGTTGGTTTCCTTCACCTGTCTGACTGTATTTTCATGTTTTTCCATCAATTCCTTCAGCTGTTTGTTTGAACAATCCTCTGTTTCTTTTATTTCATTCAGTGATTTAAGCATTTCCTCTCTAAAGGCCACAAACTGTTTGGCTGCATCTTCCTCTATTTCTTTTCGTATTTTATTTGTTTCCTCTGTTATCTTCTTCATGAGCATAGATGTTAGGTCAACTCCTTGAATTTCAATTATGCTGGGGTGTCTAGGGCTATTTGCCCCTGGATAACTGGGTCCTGGAGATGTCATATTGCTCAGGCTTTTTTTGGTTGAACTTTTACCCTGTCCTCTACCCTTTGGGTTAGTTGTTTGAAGTTAGTTTCTGGTTGTTCCTGGACTCCTGTAGTGGAGAGAATCCCTTTGGCAGGAAGATGGTTTTTCCTGAAGGAAGCCTTCTCAGCTTTTTGGGTATAGTCACCAGATGGCTGGTGTTTTTCAGGAGTTGCTACAGCTCGCCTCAGGCATAGAGACCTGGGTGGTAACTGTGGTCCTGATTAGTCAAGATGGCTCTCCTCTCACTGTGAGAAGTCCTGGAGACAGCTGCCCTCCTTCTGGGTTTCTTGCTGTAAATTTAGTGATCTGCTGCTGTAACTTGTATGTCCTGTGGTTTGTTCGGTTTTGTTTGGGATAACTGGTTGCCCCTTGGAGCAGTATCTGGGGGTTGATCTCAGGGTTCCCAGTCTTTAGTAGGTCTGAGGTTGGGGCTCTGTGCCCCAGAACCCAAGAGGTAATCTGTGGCGGGTGAGTACTGCTCTCCTGGTAACAGCAGGCTATCTGTGCCTCAGCAGTTCCCTGGGTTGGGCCAGTCTGTGGGACCTTTTCCGGAGATATACTGGGTTGCCTAAGTCCTTCCCCTTTGCTTCGTTCCTTGTTCCTTTTGAGGGTTACTCCAGACAGTGACTCCAAGTCTCTGCTGTCTTGGGGCACACAGTTCTGTCTGTAAGGAGTAGTTGGTACAAAGCAGGCCTCTGGGCTGGCGGAGCGTGTGCCAGCCTGCTAGTCTGTGGGAGCTGGGTTCCCAATAACTCTGTGCTCCCTGCTTGGGCCCGGATCTGTGATGTCTGGGCATACCTGCCTGTTTGAGATCTGGAGTCTGCTAGACTTTCCCCAGGCAAAGCCTAGGTGACCCCAGCAGCATGGTTTCTTCCTTCCCTGTCGGGCCCTCTCTGGACAGGGATTTCCAGTCTCAGTTGCACTGGGACGTGCAGCTCCTCTGTACTGTTGAGCTGGGCGCACATCTGCTCTGCATGGCGGGAGCTCAGTTGTGATGGTTGCGGATACCCATGGTCCTTGAGACCTTCCAGGGATAGACTGGGTGACCCGTGATCAGACTCGAAACTTTGCTTCTGCATAGGCTTTTCTTGTGACTGGGACTCCCAGTCTCTGGCACCCTTGTGCCTACTGATCAGCCTGGGAAAGTGATCGGGACCCGAAGGCGAGTGGATCTGGCCCAAGACCCAGTGCCCGCATTACCCGGGATTTCTTCCGGGTTCTGGCTGGGCAGCCGAGAGTGGACCCAACCAATTCCCAAGCTGTGGGAGCCTCCCCTCACCTGGGAAACATGATCACTGTAGTTTTAGGGCCCAGAGTTCAGTCTCCTGGTCGCTGCACGGAGAGTGCTGTCCTGTTTCTCTGACACAGTGCTCTCCAGGCGCTGCCATCTTGGCTCCCCCCTGATTTTTTTTTCTTTGAGTTGATTTTGTATCCTGCCACTTTGCTGAAGGTGTTTATGAGATGAAGGAGTTATCTGATTGAATTTTTGGGGTCGCTCATGAATACTATCATATCATCTGCCAATAGTCACCAACCCTTTATCTGACAGAGGGCTAATATCCAGTATATATAAAGAACTAAAGAAGGTGAAAAGCAATAAACCAAGTAATCCAATTAAAAAATGGGGAACAGAGCTAAACAGAGAATTCTCAATAGAGGAATATCGAATGGCAGAAAAACACTTAAAGTAATGCTCAACCTCATTAGCCATTAGGGAAATGCAAATCAAAACGACCCTGAGATTTCACCTTACACCCATCAGAATGGCCAAGATGAAAAACTCAAGTGACAACACATGCTGGAGAGGTTGTGGAGAACTGGGAACCCTCCTCCATTGCTGGTGGGAATGTAAACTGGTACAACCACTTTGGAAGTCAATCTGGCTCTTTCTCAGACAATTAGGAATAGTGCTTCCTCAAGGACCAGGAACACCACTGCTAGGTATATACCCAAGTATACAGCAAGGACATTTGCTCAACCATGTTTGTAGCAGCTTTATTTGTACTTGCCAGAACCTGGAAACAACCCAGATATCCATCAGTGGAGGAATGGATACAGAAATTATGGTACTTTTACACAATGGAATACTACTCAGCAATCAAAAACAAGGAAATCATGAAATTTGCAGGCAAATGGTGGGATCTAGGAAAGATCATTTTGAGTGAACTATCCCAGAAGGAGAAAGACAAAATGGTATATACTTGCTTATATAAACCTATATAATATGATAAACATAATGAAATCTATGCACCTAAAGAAGATAATCAAGAAAGCAGACATGGGGTGTGATGATCAATCCTCTCTTAGAAAGACAAATGGGATTTGCATTGAACGTACAGCAGGAGTCTACCTCAGAAGGCATCTGAATAACTCTACCTATCAGTATATCGAAGCAGATACTAAGACTCATAACCAAACTTTCGGCAGAGTACAGGGAATCATATGAAAGAAGTGGAGTTAGTATGACGTGGAAAGAAGAGGAGCTCCACAAGGAACAAATATATCTGGGCACAGGGTCTTTTCTGAGATTGACACTCAACCAAGGACCCTGTGTGGATATAACCTAGAACTTCTGCTTGTATGTAACTCGTGGTAGCTCAGTAACCAATTGGTTTCCCATAGTAAGGGGAACAAGGACTATTTCTGACAGGAACTCAATGGCAGGGTCTTTGACCTCCCTACCTCCCAAGGGAGTAGCAATCCTGTTAGGCCACAGAGGAGGACTTTGCAGCCAGTCCTGAAGATACCTGATAAAACAGGGTCAGATGAAAGGGGAAGAGGTACTCCCCAATCAGTGGACCTTGAAAGGGGCAGGGAGGAGATGAGGGAGGGAGGGTGGGAATGGGAGGAAATGAGGGAACAGATACAACTGGGATAATGAGTTAACAAAATGTAACTAATAATAAAATGAAAAAAAAAAAAGATGGCCATTTTTACTATATTAATCCTTCCAAGCCATGAGCTTGGGAGATCTTTCCATGTTCTGATATCTTCTTCTAATTCTTTCTTCAGAGACTTAAAATTTTTTTCATACTAGTATTAGACTTGCTTGGTCAGGTCCACACCAAGGTACTTTATGTCATTTATGGCTATTGTGAAAGGTGTTGTTTCCCTAATTTCTTTCTCAGCCCTTTTGTCTTTTGTATACAGGAGGGCTACTGATTTTGTTGAGTTAATTTTGTATCCAGCCACTTTGCTGTAGGATTAATCAGCTGTAGGAGCTCTTTGGTAGAATTTTTGGGGTCACTTAGGTATACTATCATATCATCTGCAAATAGTGAAACTTTGACTTCTTTGTAGAGATACCCTTCTATTCCCTGATCTTTGTATTTTTTCTGTCTTTTGTTTACATTTTTCAAGTGCTTTGTACTTTCCTTGGCAGTGATACCTTCTCTACAGTTGCTTCATCATCAAATGACAGCGACAGTGAATAACTAGACAACTAACGCTTTCCACTTTCCAAATATTTGATGAGCAAGAGCTATTCAGATTATTGGTTATGGATTAAATCTATTGGCGAACATGCAAATAGTTTATGTTTCATGGGTTTCAGTAGAATCAGAGGATACTTAATCGAGGATCTTACTGTGTTGAAATTTTCTTATTTTAATTTTAATTTTTTGTATTAATTACTGTTTATTCACTTTGTATTCCAGCTTTAGTCCTTTCCCTTTTTCCCTCCCAATCCCAAACCTCCCTCCCCCATCTCCTCCCCTCTCCAAGTCCACTGATAGGGGAGGTTTTCATCTTAGTTATTGTAACTAAAGGTTTGCCTTTTTATTTTTTGAAACTCAACTTTTAGCTGGAATATGTTTCTATTTCTGTATTCATTAGTTTATTTCTAATTTATCTTTACTGTTTCTTTCCTTTGGTTAAGGATAACCTTAGTTTCTCCCTTTTCCAGTTTTATGAACTAAGAAGTTTGGCAACCTTTTTTTCTATATTCTTAAAGTTATGGCATGTTGTTTATATTTCCTTTCATCTGGAGATATTTTCTTCTTCATCCTATGCCTTTTTAACAATTTCATCAATGGATATTTAAAATATGACTTTAATTTCTTCATAATTTTCTTTTATTTTAACTTTGTATTTTTAATTAAATTTTTATTTTTTATATTAATTATACTTTATTCACTTTGTATCCCAGCTGTAGCCTCCTCTCTCCTCCCCTCCCAACCCCACTCTTCCTTTCTCATCTCCTCCTAGGTCCCTCTCCAAGTCCAAGGATAAGGGATATCCTCCTCCCCTTCCATCTGACCCTAGCTAATCCAGTCTCATAAGAAATGCCTGCACTGTCCTCTGTGGCCTGGCAAGGCTGCTCCCCTATCAGGGAAAGGTGGTAAAAGAACTAGTTACTGAGTTCATGTCTGAGATAGTTCCTGTTCCCCTTACTAGGGTACTCACTTGGAGACTGAGATGCCATGGGTTACATGGTCCTTGGTTGGAGTATCAATCTCAGATAAGGCACCTATACCCAGATATTTTGGTTTTGTTGCTCTCCTTGTGAGCTCCTGTTCTCTTCAGTTCTTACTGTCTCCTCTTCTTTCCTACGATCCCCTGTCTTCTACTCAGTTTGTTTTTGAGTCTCAGTATCTGGTTTGATACACTGCTGGGCAATCTTTCAGAGGCCTTCTGTAGTAGGCTCCTGTCCAGTTTCCTTTTTTCTCCTTCTTCTAATGTCCATCCTCTTTGCCATTCTGAGTGAGGATTGATCATCTTATCCAGGGTCCTCTTTCTCACATTGCTTCTTTAGGTGTACAGATTTTTGTAGGTTTATCCTTTATTATATGTCTACTATCCACTTATAAGTGAGTATATACCGTGTGTGTCTTTCCGTTTCTGGGACACCTCACTCAGGATGATTTTTTCTAGTTATCACTATTTGCCTGCAAAATGATTGCATGTTTTTCCTAGTTATTAGATTTCATGATTTCCTAGTTATTACTTGGTGAGTAGTATTCAATTGTGTAAATGTACCACGATTTCTGTATCCATTCCTCAACTTAGGGACATCTGGGTTATTTCTAGGTTTTGGCTATTACAAATAAAGCCACAGCAAACATAGTTGAACAAATGTCCTTGTTGTGTACTTGAGCATATTGTGGATATATGCCTGGGGTGGTATAGCCGGATCACAAGGACGCTCTATTTCTATTTGTCTGAGAAAGTGCCAGATTGATTACCAAAGTGGTTGTACATGTTTACTTTCCTACCAGCAATGGAGGGGGCTTCCTCTTTCTGCACAACCCCTCCAACATGTATTGTCATTTGAGTTTTTTATTTTAGCCATTCTGATGGGTGTAAGGTGAAATCTCAGGGTTATTTTGATTTGCATCTCTCTGATGGCAAAGGACATTGAGCATCTCTTTACGTGTTTCTCTGACAATCTATATTCCTCTACAGGGAATTCTTCAGCTCCATACCCCATTTTAATTGGGTTGCTTTTTAACTTCTTTAGTACTTTATTTATTCTGGATATCAGCCCTCTGTCAAAAATAGGGTTGGTATAAACCTTTCCCATTCTGTAGGCTGCAATTTTGTTCTGACAACAGTGTCTTTAGATTTACAGAAGCTTTTCAGTTTCATGACGTCCCATTTATTGATTGTTGCTCTTAGAGCCTATGTTGTTGGTGTTCTGTCCAGGAAATTGTCTCCAGTGCCAATGAGTTCTAGGCTCTTCCCCACTTTTTCTTCTAACCAATTTAGAGTATCTGGTTTTATGTTGAGGTCTTGGATCCACTTGGACTTTAGTTTTGTGCAGGGTGATAAATATGGATCTATTTTCATTTTTCTGCATGTAGACATCCACTTGGACCAGCACCATTTGTTGAAGATGCTTTCTTTTTTCCCTTGAATGGTTTTGGGTTCTTTGTCAAAAATCAAGCATTCCTAGGTGTGTGGGTTTATTTCTGGGACTTCAATTCTATTCCATTGATCCACCATTCTGTTTCTATTTCAGTACCATGCAGTTTTTATTACTATTACTACATAGTACAGCTTCAGATCAGGGATGGAGATACCTTCAGATAATCAGTTGTTATACAGGAACATTTCAGCAGTTTTGGGTTTTTCGTACTTACAGATGAAGTTGAGAATATTTCTTTCAAGTTCAGTAAAGAATTGTGTTGGTATTTTGATGGGAATTGCATTGAATCTGTAGATTGCTTTTGGCAAGATGGCCATTTTCACTATGTTAATCCTACGGATCCAGGAGTATGGGAGATCTTTCCATCTTCTGATATCGTCTTCAATTTCTTTCTTCAGAGACTTGAAGTTTTTGTTTGTTTGTTTGTTTGTTTGTTTGTTTCGAACTTGGTTAGAGTCATACGAAGGTATGTTATGTTATTAGTGGCTATTGTGAAGGGTGTTGTTTCCCTAAATTCATTCTTGGCCCTTTTGTCTTTGTATATAGGAGGGCTTCTGATTTTTTTGAGCTTTTTTTTTTTAAGGGATTTCAGGTAAACCTTTAAGTTGATTCTTGTATGAGATATTTCAAATTTTTTTATGAAACTACTTATTGCCATCCTTAAAGAAATACAGGAAGATGAAGACAAACACATTATGGCAATCTGTAAAGAAATACAGGAAGCTGCAGCCAAACAGTTTGTGGCATTTAGAGCAGAAATAATTAAATCACTAAAAGAAATAAAAAAAACTGAGGAATGTTCAAACAAACAGATGAAGGAGTTGAAGGAAAATACAGTCAGACAGGTGAAGGAAATAAAAAAAACCAGCCCAAGATCTGAAGATATATTTGGAAAACTAAAGAAAACAGAAATGGAAGAAATTATGGAGAGGAAGAACATAGAGAAAAAAAAAAACAGGAACTATAGAGGTATGCATAACCAATAGACTACAAGAGGTCGAAGAAAGAATCCCAGTTGTGAAAGATACAATGGAAGAAATCGATGTATCTCTCAAAGAAAATGTTAAATGTAAAAATTTCTCACATAGACCATCCAAGAAATCCAAAACAATGTGAAAAGAAAAAACCCTAAGAATAACAGGGTTAGAGGAAAAAGAAGCTAGTCTCCTCCAAGGCCCAGAAAATATTTTTTTAATTTAATTTAATATTTTTATTATTAGTTACATATTATTAACTTTGTATCCCAGCTGTATCCCACTCCCTTATTCCCTCCTAATCACACCCTCCTTCCCTCATCTCCTCCCTGCCCCTTTCAAAGTCTACTAATTGGGGAGGACCTCCTCCTCTTTCATCTGACCCTGTGTTATCAGGTATCTTCAGGACTGGCTGCAAAGTGCTCCTCTGTGGCCTAGCAGGACTGCTCCTCCCTTGGGGGGTGGGGAGATCAAAGAGCCTGCCATTGAGTTCCTGTCAGAAATAGTCCCTGTTCCCCTTACTAAGGGAAACCAATTGGTTACTGAGCTACCATGGGCTTCATCAGAGCAAACGTTCTAGGTTATATCCATACACTGTCCTTGGTGGAGTGTCAGTCTCAGAAAAGACCCGTGTTCCCAGATATATTTGGTCCTTGTGGAGCTCCTATCCTTTCCATGTCATACTAACTCTCCTTATTCCCAAAGGTTTGGTTATGAGTCTTAGTATCTGTTTTGAAACACTGCTATGTAGAGTCTTTCAGATGCCTTCTGCAGTAGAGTCTTGTCATATGTCCAATGCACATCCCATTTGTCTTTCTAAGTGAGGATTGATCATCATACCCCGTGTCTGCTTTCTTGTTTATCTTCTTTAGGTGTATAGATTTCATTGTGCTTATCACATCTTGTAAGTCTATATAAGCGAGTATATACCATGTTTGTCTTTCTCCTTCTGGGATACTTAACTTAACTTAGAATGATCTTTTCTAGATCCCACCATTTGCCTGCAAATTTCATGCTTTCCTCCTTTTTGATTGCTGAGTAGCAGCTTTATTTGTAATAGCCAGAACATCAAACTGAATGGAGAGAAACTTAAAGCAATCCCACTGAAATCAGGGACAAGACAAGGCTGCCCACTCTCTCCATATCTCTTCAACATAGTGCTGGAAGTCCTTGCTAGAGCAATAAGACAGTTGAAGGAGATCAAGGGGATACAAATTGGAAAGGAAGAAGTCAAATTATCACTATTTGCAGATGATATGATAGTATACGTGAGTGACCCCAAAAACTCTACCAGGGAACTCCTACAGCTGATAAACACCTTCAGCAAAGTGGCAGGATACAAAATTAACTCCAAAAAATCAGTAGCCCTCCTGTATACAAAAGACAAAAGGGCTGAGAAAGAAATTAGGGAAACAACACCCTTCACAATAGCCACAAATGACATAAAGTACCTTGGAATAACCCTAACCAAGGAAGTCAAAGACTTGTATGAAAAAAAAATCAGCCTCTGAAGAATGAATTAGAAGAAGATATCAGAAGATGGAAAGATCTCTTATGCTTATGGCTTGGCAGGATTAACATAGTAAAATGAACATCTTACCAAAAGCAATGCAATTCCCATCAAATTACCAACACAATTCTTTAGAAGAGTTGAAAGAAAAATTCTCAAGTTCAGATGGAATAACAGGAAACCCAGAATCACTAAAGCAATCCTCTACAATAAAAGATTTTCTGGAGGTATCTCCATCCCTGATGTCAAACTGTACTATAGAGCAACAGTAATAAAAACTGCACGGTACTGGCATAGAAACAGAATTGTGGATCCGTGGAATCAAATAGAAGACCCAGAAATAAACCCACACACTTATGGACACCTGATTTTTGTCAAAGATTCCAAAACCATAAAAGGAAAAAAAGATAACCAATGGTGCTGGTCTAACTGGATGTCTACATGTAGAAAAATGCAAATAGATCCATACTTATCCCCATGCACAAAACGAAAATCCAAATTGATTAAAGACCTCAATATAAAATGAGACACAATAAACCTGTTAGAATCAAAAATGAGATCCACCTTTAACTCATTGGCACAGGAGACAACTTCCTGAACAGAATACCAACAGCACAGGCTCTAAGAGCAACAATCAATAAATGGGATCTCATGAACCTGAAAAGTTTCTGTAAAGCAAAGGACACTGTCATCAGAACAAAATGGCAGCCCACAATTTAGGAAAGGATCTTCACCAACCCTATATATGACAGAGGGCTAATATTTAGAATACATAAAGAACATAAGAATTTAATCAGCAACAAATCAAGTAATACAATTAAAAAATGGGCTACAGAGTTAAACAGAGAATTCTCAATAGAGGAACATCAAATGGCAGAGAAACACTTAAAGAAATGCTCAACATTATTAGTTATCTGGGAAATGCAAATCAAAATGACCTTGAGATTTCACTTTACACCATCAGAATGGCTAAGATCAAAAACTCAAGGGACAATACATGCTGGAGAGGATGCGGAGAAAGAGGAACCATTCTCCATTGCTGGTGGGAATGTATACTTGTCCAACCACTTTGGAAATCAATCTGGAGCTTTCTGAGAAAATTAAGAATAGTACTCCAACAAGAGCAAGCTATACCACTTCTAGGCATATATCCAAAAGTTGCTTAAGTATACAACAAGGACATTTGCTCAACCATGTCTGTAGCAGCTTTATTTGTAATGGCCAGAAGATGGAACCAACCCAGATGTCCCTAAGTTGAGGAATGGATACAGACATTGTGGTACCTTTACACAATGGAATATTACTCAGCATTTAAAAACAAGGAAATCATGAAATTTGGAGGCAAATGGTAGGATCTAGAAAAGATCATCCTGAGTGAGGTATCCCAGAAGCAGAAAGACACATATAGTATATACTCACTTATAAGTGTATATTAGACATAT
This sequence comes from Meriones unguiculatus, assembly GCF_030254825.1. NCBI lineage: Eukaryota > Metazoa > Chordata > Mammalia > Rodentia > Muridae > Meriones > Meriones unguiculatus. The sequence continues at coordinate 81,310,580 of NC_083351.1, read as the reverse complement.
AATGTAGGATAATCACACTAAATTCTGTACACCTAAAGAAGCTAATCAAGAAGGAAGATCCTGGGTAAGATGTTCAATCCTCATTCAGAAAGGCAAATGGGACATATATCAGAAGAGGGAGGAAACAGGGAATAGGATAGGAGCCTACCACAGAGGGCTTCTGAAAGAGTCTATCCAGCAGGGTATCAAAACATGCCAAACTTTGGGAGAGTGCGGGGAATCTTATGAAAGAAAGGAGAGATAGAAAGACCTGGAGAGGACAGCATCTCCAAAAGGAGAGCAATAGTACTAAAAAATCTGGCCAAAATAGTCTTTGTGAGAGTGATATTCCAAACATGAACCACACATGGAGATAATCTAGAGCTCCTGCACAGATGTAGCCCATGTGTCCAAGAGAGTTCAGCTCAGTGTCCAAGAGGTTTCCTTTGTAATGGGAACAGGGACTGTCTCTGACATGAACTCAGGGGCTGGTGCTTTGATAAACTCCACCTGAGAGGGAGCAGCCTTACTAGTCCACAGAGGAAGACAATAAAGCCAGTCCTTATGAGACCTGATAGACTAGGTTCAGATGGAAGGAGAGGAGGACCTCCCTATCATTGGACTGGGGGAGGGGCATAGGAGAAGAATAGGGAGGGCTGGTGGGTTTGGTAGGGGTTTGGGAGGGGGCTACAGCTAGGATACATAGTGAATAAACTGTAATTAATAAAAATAAAATACAAATTAACAATTCTTGCTTAAAATTAAAATGAGCTCCTTGTCAACAAAGGGGCTCTTTTTCTTTTTGTTGTTTATTTTTCTATCAGCCACTATATTGAGAAATATATTCCATTTAAATACAAAGTAGTTGTCACTTAAATATTACATAGTGGTTAAGATTTATTTCTATTTTTATATTGTTTTCCATTCACTTTGTATTGCTTTTGTCCTCTTCTTGCTATCACGTTTGTGTCTGATATGTTTATGAGCATCTGTATGTGTATGTATGTGCAGATCTCTGTATGTGCATATATGTATGCGTATGTGTGCGTATATAAATATGTAGGTCTGTATGTGCATGTATGTATTTGTGTATTATTGTACAGTTTTCCTCAGAAGTAAAAGCCTCTATCTTGCTGGAAATCTGGTTAAACCATGATGTTCTAAAATTAGTTGAAACATTCCATCTGCAGAGAAGCTTCTTAAGCTCAGAAAGTAAACAACACAATAGGTTCCTAAACTGACCAGATTCTGCAGGCATCCCTGTGTGAACTTATAAACAGCCAAGACTGCTGAGAGTCACCCTGAACTTCTTAGAAGAGGTGCAGACCAGTTGAACAGAGCTCAGCTATGCTATGAAGAACCACAGAGCAGCTGAGTTACCTGGAAGTGGCTCAGACCAACTAAGCAATTTGGAAAAGGGAGTCTCACACCTGTTGAGCTGTGTGCAGGTTGCTCAGAATGCTCCATGTTTCCAGGTTTCAAAAGCTGTCAATCATGCTGAGTGACCTTTTGTAGATTCAGCTGTCTTGGAGTCATTTCTGCTCCAGTAAGAAATTCTTACCTCATATTCTTGTACCCAAGCCCTTTAAAACTCAATTGTTCCTCTCACTTTAATGGTATCCATATTTTGGTTTGTCCACAGTTTCCTAACTTGATAAATAGACTAGTTCACAGTCAAACAACATATTAATTGGTGCATATGTGAGTTTGTATGTGTGCATATGTATGTATATGTTTGTGTATGTATGCCGATAGATTTACATGTATATGCATATGATTTGTTGTTTGTTTTTTAGTGATTCTCTTGGATAATACTGTTTGAAGTTTTCATAGGAATTTTATTAAACAATTTCAGTAAAATTGTATTTTGAGTTGCTATCAACTTTCCATTATGTAAAAAGCTATGTTTTTATTACTTATTCAGTTTTATGGTATTGAGATCATAATTTACAACCTTTTATGTTCTGTAGCCAGTTATTCCTAAAATACAGTTATTGTTAATATCATTGGTTTGGTTATAAAACTGCAGTTTAAAATGATTTATGAATTCATGTACATGTCTACTCATGAGTCTTTTTGTTTTCACCTACTCTGCTTTGCTCTTTCCTTTAGTGTGCTTCTTCACATTTAGGAGCTCATAGCACCTTTTATAAAGCAGGACCAGTTGTTATTGGTCTCCTACATGCTTGTCCTTTTCTTCATGAAACATCTTTAGGTTGCACTGATCTTGGGAGTGCTATACACTGTTTTTTATTTTAGCTAATGAAACAGAATTTTATCAAAGATATATTTTTGTCTACTACAAAATATAGAGTTTTGTTTTGCTATTCCTTATCCCAAGAAAAGAATTTACTTCTCGGAGGAGGAGAGTGGAGAATGGGGCACAGCCACATCCCTCTTCCCCTCCTAGAATCACTCTTCCTTCCCTCTTCCCCCTTTGCTTCTTCTTCAGAAAAGGGGAGCTCCCTTTCCCATCCACCTAGCTCAGTAAGTTGCATCAGGACTGAGCATTTTCTTCTTTCCTGTGGCCTGCTAATGCAGTCCCACCAGGGGCTGCAAACTCTAGCAAGTGAATCTGGGCCATTTAAAGACTCCACTTCTCTTGCTGGAGGACCCACATGAAGTCTAAGCTGTTCCCTGATACATCTATGTAAGGGGCGTAGGTCGAGTTCATGCATGGTCCTTGGTTGATGCTTCAGTCTCAGCAAGCCCCTCTGGCCCTGATTAGTTTGCTCGGTTGGTCTTCCTGTGGAGGTCATGGCACTTCCATGTCTTTCTTCCTCCTTTTCCACAAGACTCCCTAAGCATTGCAAGACTCCCTAAGTTTGGCTGTGAGTCTCAGCATCTCTTTTAAGGCTCTGCTGGGTAGAATCTTTCAGAGAACAATACTGTCAGGCTCCTGTCTTCAATCTAAGGAGAATATTTTTTATAGTTTCAGGGGTTGGCACTCTCCCATAGGGTAGGTCTTTGGCTGGGCTAGGCATTAGTTGGGCATTCCCTCAATCTTTGCTCTATCTGTTCTGTATTTATCCTTGCACATCCTAGAGGCAGGGTAAACTTGGGGTTGAGGGTTTTGTGGGTGGGTTGGAGTTCTTGAAGTTGCCATCCCTCTACTAAGATGCTACTCTATTTAGAAGGTGTCCTCCACAGTCACTATGGCATCAGGTACCAGGAGTCATTGCTTGAATTCTCACTCAAATCCTCCCAGGAGCCTACCATGACTTAGGTCTACAGATTATCACAGAGATAGTCCCACCCTTGGTTTTTTTTTTTTTTTCTCTCTTTACTATCCTTCTGTTCTCTTGCCTTAGCTATCCCCAGGTCTCTTCTCCACCCTCTTAACTCTTTGTGCACCCTCTCCTACCTTGTTCCTTTTTCAGCCACTACCTCTATCTATTTTATCTCCCCTTCCAAAGGAGATTTATGCATTCTCCCTTGTTATTTATTATCCTCCATATTATTTAATATGCTCCATATTATTTATCCCTTTTGAGTCCATGCCTTTTAGGATGCTTATCCTGTAATATATGGACAAAATCCTCTTATATATGAGAACATGCCATGTGTGTCTTTCTGTATCTGGGTTAGCTCACTCAAGATTATCTTTTCTAGTTCTATCTATTTGCCTGAAAATTTCATGATTAACTTGTTTTTAATAGCTGAGTAATATTCCATTGTGTAAATGTGCACAGTTTCTTTATCCATTCTTCACTTGAGGGACATCTGGGTTGTTTTAAGATTCTGACTATTATAAATAAATCTACTATGAACATAATTGAGCAAGTGTCTTTGTTGTATGTTGGAGCATATTTTGGGTAAATGGCCAGGAGTGGTACAGCTGAGTCTTGAGCTATGGGTATTTCTAATTTCTGAAAAAGAGCCAGATTGATCTTCAAAGTGATTGTACAAATTTACATTCCCATCAGGGATGGAGAAGTACTCTTCTTTCTTCATCTCCTTTCTAGCATAAGTTGTCACTTGAGTTTTTTTTTTTTAATCTTAGCCATTCTAATGGGTGTGAGATAGAATCTCAGAGTCCATTTTGATTTGAATTTCCCTGATGACTAAGAAGGTTCAGCATTTCCTTAACTGCTTCTAAAGATTTTTAGATTCCTCTGTTGAGAATTCTCTGTTTAGTTCTGTACCCCATTTTTTAATTGGATTACTTGGTTTGTTGGTGTTTAACTTCTTGAATTCTTTATATATTTTGCATATTAGCCCTCTGTCAGAGAGGTAGGGTTGGTGAAGATCCTTTCCCAGTCAGTAGGCTGTCGTTTTGTTCTGACGACAATGTCCTTTGCTTTTCAGAAGCCTTTCAGTTTCATGAAGTTCCTTTTATTAATTTTTGATCTTAGAGCCTGTGCTGTTGGTGTTCTATTCAGGAAGTTGTCTCCTGTGACAATGAGGTCAAGGCTCTTCCCCACTTTTTCTTGTAACAGATTTAATGTTTTATATTGAGGTCTGTGATCTGTTTTCCTTCAATTGTATGGTGTTTGCTCCTTTGTTGAAAATCAGGTGTCCGTAAGTATATGGGTGTATTTCCAGATCTTCAGTTCAGTTCCATTTATCCACCAGTCTGTTTTTATGCCAGGGCCATGGAGTTTCTATTACTTTTGCCCTATCATATGGATTGAGATCAGGGATGTAGACACCTCATGAGGTTCTTTTATTGTACAGGATTGGTTTTGTTTGTTTGTTTTGTTTTGTATTGTTTTGTTGTTTTTTTTGTTCTGTTTTGTTTTATTTTTCTATATGAAGTTCAGAATTGTTCTTTCAAGGTCTGTAAAGAACTTTGTTGGTATTTTGATGGGGATTGCATTGAATCTGTAGATTGTTTTTGGTAGGATGGCCAGTTTTACTTTGTTAATGCTACCAATCAATAAGCATGGGACATCTTTCCATTTTCTGATATCGTCTTCAAATTTCTTTCCTTAGAGACTTGAAGTTTCTATTTTGTGGAATAGCTTGAGGACAATTGGTATTAGATCTTCTTTGAAGGTCTGCTAGAATTCTGCCGAAAACCATCTGTTCCTAGGTCCTTTTTGGTTGGGAGATTTTTGATGATTGCTTTTATTTACTTAGGGCTTATAGGTCTGTTTAAACTGTTTACCTGATCTTGACTCAATTTTGGTAGGTGAAATCTACCAAGAAATTGATCTATTTCCTTTAGGTTTTTTAATTCCTTTGAATACAGGTTTTGAAGTAAGAACAAATGATTATTTGGATTTCCTCACTGCCTTTTGTTTTGCCCCCTTTTTCTTTACTGATTCTGTTAACTGGGTACTCTCTCTATTTTTTAGTTAGTTTAGCTAAGATTTTGACTGTTTTGTTGATGTCTCAAATAACCAGCTCTTGGTTTCATCAATTTTTTTGTATTTTTCTCTTTGTTTCTAATTTCTTTATTTCAGCTCTAAGTTTGATTATTTTCTGTTGTTTACTCCTCTTTGGGGTGTGTTGGGAGCCGCGTGAGCGTTTCGCCAGCAGAAACGCACGCGACCACAGGAATTCTTCCGCAACAAAATCTTTATTAGTCACGCGATGAAAACGGAGAGGAGAGGGGCTGCCCGGCCACCTCGTGGGCGCGGGTGGCGTCCCGAGGGCCGCAGCCCCGGGCGGGAAAACGGGGAAGAGGAGAGGGAGGAGAGGAGAGGAGAGAGAGAGGGAGCCCCCGATGTGGCGCTGTTTATATAAGCCCGGGTCGCACCTGAGTGATGTGTGAATACCCTGACTGGCTGCTCAGTTTTACCCCGCCTGATGACTCCGGGCCCAGCATGCTTAGCGGGCCCAGCATGCTTAGCGGGCCCAGCGTGCTTGTGACGTGTCAATACCCTGATTGGCTGCTCACTCTTACCCGGCGTGCTTACGCAATCCTTAGCGTGCTTACGCAATCCACGCATGTGCACTAGAGGTTTACAGTTTTGAGGGCGAGATGTCAGCGCCACCTAGTGGCGTCTGAGTCTCGGCTCTCCACATCTCCCTTTTTGTTTTAAATAAATGAAACTGCCTAAAAGCCTATAAGCACGGTACAAGAGGGCCCTAAGCTCAATCAAACGAACTCCTTCTTTGGGGAGTAAGCGATCAAGAGCTTTAGATTACTCCCTTACCCCACCAGGTGCAATGGAAACGAGTCCTCTGGGTGCAGGGGCTAGGGGAGAAGATTTAAAAAGGAGGTGACACTCATTCCCGTGCAATGGAATAAAATTCCAGGGAGTGCAAGAGCTGTCATCCTCCTATCTAGGTACCATAACCGCTTAGGCAAGGCAACATTAACCTGGATCACTCATCGACTCAGTGCAATGGGTGAAACCCCTGAGGTGTATCGACTGAGCGTCACAGTCTGTTTTAATTTTTTAACATGGATAACCAAATTTTTGGGAGACGATCCTTGTTCCAAGGCTGCTAGTGCTTGCGCGATTGTGACCTAGTCACGTTTGTTTTGGGTATTGAGTTTGCAGAACAATCAGAGTAAAAACACTAAGCCACAACACAATGCTACACCAAACATTCCAACCCCCACCCAATCTTAAAGAAAAGGCAGAAGAAACCCAGGGTAAAGCCAGTCTGTGGGCAATGAATCCACTCGAGTAGAATTAGTGGTCCTCCTCGCTGTCCTTGATTCTTTAAGCAGTAGCAGGTGTGTCTGTTGAAAGATCATCTTCAGCTGTCACGAGCTTTCGCGTGAGGTGCTCCGGTACCCAGAATGGATTGCTTTCTTCCTGTGGAAAAACACAGACAGCTCCCCTGGATCTTATTAAAATAGGATCCGGGCCTTTCCACTGTCCAGTTAAGACATCCTTCCATTTAATCATTTCCTTGGGCCTGTTAGGCCCTGAACAGTGGTGATCAGCAGCCGAATGGCCTTGACTGTCCAAATTTAAAAAATTGAGAGTGAAGAGTGCCAATGAAACGGTCACTCGTGGCACTGAGGGCAGAGCCTCCTGGACTCCTCCCTTTTGTTTTATTAAATAGGAGTTTAGGGTGCGGTGAGCACGTTCAATGATGCCCTGACTCTGGGGGTTATAGGGGAGACCTGTCAGATGGGTTATTTCCATCTGATGACAAAACTGTTTAAATTTTTGAGAAGTATAGGCTGGCCCATTGTCAGTTTTTAGAATATTAGGCTTTCCCCAGGCACTCCATGCCTCTAGGCAATGTTGAATAACATGGGCTGCCTTTTCTCCAGTCAGGGGAGAAGCAAACATGACTCCAGAGCAAGTATCAACAGAAACATGCAAATATTGAAGTTTACCAAAAAATGAAATGTGGGTAACATCCATCTGCCACACTTGTAGTGGACAGATTCCTCTGGGATTAATCCCAACATGAGGCATAGGTAAGAACTGACAGCAATTTTGACATTGGGTAACAATATCTCTAGCTTCCTTTCTAGTTATGTTAAATCGATTACGCAATGTCTCAGCTGTAACATGAAATCTTTTATGAAACTCCTTAGCCAATTCTAAATTTGAAAGGAGGGCAAATGCAATCATCTTTGTGGCTCGATCTGCCAGGTCGTTTCCACGGGACATGGGCCCCGGTAGACCGGAATGAGCCCTAATGTGTGTAATAAAAACAGGGGATCTTCTGGTAATTAAGGCAAACTGAATCTTTTGAAAAATTTTTGCAAGTTTGCTAGACGCTTTAATTAATCCAGCAGCCTCTAAGATTTTGGTTGCATTTACCACATAACTAGAATCAGAAACAATATTTAAGGGACCTGGAAATTTTTCCAAAACTTCTAGCACTACTAAACATTCCACAATTTGAGGCGAGGTCTCATGATATTGCTTAGAAATAACTTTATTATTAACCACATAAGCTCCTATTCCTGTTTTTGACCCATCTGTATAGACTACCAGTCCATCCCAAAGTGGCTTTTGGGACGTTACATGCGGGAAGACTACCTCCTGAGTTAAAGCAAATTGCAAAATAGGATGTTTTGGATAATTATTATCAATTGAACCACTAAAAGAGGTAACCAGCACCGCCCAAATATCAGAGGTAGCAGTTAATACCTGAACTTGGTGAGCCATATAAGGCACTATTAAAGACTTTGGCTCCTTCCCAAAGTATGTAATGGCTGTTTTTAACCCACGAAGTGCGAGTTGAGCGATTGCATCCGGATACCATTCAATAATTTTTGTAGGAGAAGCATTGGGATGAACCCACACTAAAGGTCCATCTTGCCATAATACAGCAATTGGTAAATGTTTAGTTTTAATGACACACAGGTCAAAGGCCTTAGTTTCATCTACACGTTTTAATTGGGCATCCTGTAAAGCGTTTTCTACCACTCGCAGGGCATGGCTTGCAGCCGGTGTTAAGGCTCTGGGTGAAGAAATATGAACATCCCCTTCCAAAATATCAAATAGGGGCTTTAATTCAGCAGAAGGAATCTTTAAAAACGGCCTAAGCCAATTTATATCACCTAATAATTTTTGAAAATCATTTAAGGTATGTAAATGATCCCTGCGAATTTCTATTTTTTGAGGAACTATTTGTTCCGGATAAATAACAGTCCCTAGAAAGGAGCCCACTTCTGAAATTTGGACTTTTTCAGTGGCAATATGCAATCCCCATTGTTGCAGGGTTTTTTGCAACAAAGGATACACATCTTGTAAGATGGCTAACTCCTCATGGTACAAGAGAATATCATCCATATAATGAATCAGCACCAAGGAAGGAAATTGCTGTCTAACTGGTTCAAGAGCCATCTGCACATACAATTGACACATGGTGGGGCTATTAGCCATGCCTTGAGGTAGGACTGTCCACGGATATCTCTGGTCTGGCTCATGCTGATTAACAGCAGGTAGGGTAAAGGCAAATCTCTGTCTGTCTCGTGGGCACAATGGAATGGAGAAAAAAACAATCCTTGATGTCTATTATTATAATTCTCCATTGCTTAGGCAGGGCTGAAAGCAGAGGCAAGCCTCGTTGCACTGTTCCAAATAATCGCATCTGTGCATTAATAGCCCTCAGGTCATGGAGAATCCTCCACTTTCCTGATTTCTTTTTTATAACAAAAATGGGTGTATTCCAGGGGGAAGTAGATGGTTCCAAATGACCAAGCTGTACCTGTTCTTTAACCAGCCTTGTAGCGGCTTCTAGCTTTTCAGAGGAAAGGGGCCATTGAGGAACCCATACGGCTTCCTCTGTGAGCCAAGATATGGGCATGGAACCCTCAATGGCAGTTAATGAAAACCCAGGCCTTGTTTCCCTGTATTATTTTCCTGTGAAATCGGGTGCAATCTCCCTTGTTCCTGTTTTCGAAGGCCTCTTCCTTCCTTATAACCCATCCTTTTTATTATATCAATTGCCTGTTGAGAGTACTCATTGGTCAATGCTAATCCTAAATCCTGCAAAATATCTCTTCCCCAGAGATTGACAGGGAGAGGAAGAACATATGGTATGAAACTTCCTGTTTGACCTTCCGGTGCTTGCCACCTCAAAGAACGTGAACTAACTGCAGGGCTGGCCTCATATCCCAACCCTTGTAAGGAGTGGGATGATTGTGTAACAGGCCACGCCTTAGGCCACCAGGTGGAAGAAATAATGCTTTTATCAGCCCCGGTGTCCAAAATACCAGTAAAACCTTTTCCTTCTATCTGTAATTGTAAGGTAGGTCTGGTCTTAAGATCAACTACCAAATGAGCAAAATCTGTTCCCGTGGAACCGAGTCCTCTTGTGCCCCTTGGTGTTTCGGTAGATGGGAAACAGTCATGAAGACTTGGGAGGAAGACTAATTGAGCAATCCTATCTCCAGGGGAAATAGAAAATATACCTTGGGGGCAGGAACAAAGCACCTGGAGCTGTCCCGTAAAATCCTGATCTAAAATTCCAGGATGGACCATAAGTCCTTTTAAAGTGAGAGAGGAGCGACCCAGAATAAGACCGACACTTCCTTCAGGCAGGGAACCTTCAAACTCCACTGGGACAGGTTGCACCCCCATGTGTGGCATTAATAAGAATTGGGAGGTGGAACGGAGGTCCAGGCCTGCTGATCCTCTGGTTGCTCTATAGCTGGATAAGCCCTCCTGTTGTCTGTCTGTGTCCCATTTTTTCTGGGGCCCTGAAATCCGTTTTTTGGAATATTTTCATTCCTCTCATCAGGGGGGTTCTCATGCTGGATAAGCTTTCCCTGAATATCTCTAATTGAACGGCATTCATTAGCCCAGTGATTGCCTTTTTTACACTTAGGGCAAAGCCCAGGAACTTTCTTTTGCACAGACACATGACAATCTCTCTTAAAATGACCCATTTTGCCACAATTAAAACAAACTTTATTGTTTTCAGAACTTGGGCGGTTATTGCTTTGTAATATAGCTGCCGCCAGCCCAGTGTTGGTAAGCGGGCCTCCGAGTCCTCGGCAAACCTTTATCCAATCTGTCAGTCCTTTAGTCCTTCTGGGGGTAATGACTGCCTTGCATTCTGGTGAAGCATTTTCATACACCAGCTGTTCTATCATTGGCTGGACCCTTTCCGGGTCTCCAAATATCCTGCCTGCTGCATCCATCATTCTGGCCACAAATTCTGGCAATGACTCCTGAGGACCCTGGATAATTTTTGTTAAATGGCCCTCGGTCCCACCCTTCTTTGAAAGGGCCTTCCATGCTTTAATGGCAGCAGCAGATATTTGGCCATACGCTCCCCAATCATAATCTGTCTGTTGCTGGACATGCGGACCTTGTCCTGTTAGTAGCTCAAATGTCCAGCGTCGTTGATTGTCTTCTGCATTGGCATTAGCCCTAGCTTGGGATTGACAGGCATCATACCATAGGGCTTTCCATTCCAAATATACTCCCATATTAGGGAGGGCAGCTTTCACTACAGTCTGCCAATCATTTGGGGTCATTGCTGTAGAGCCTAGCCTCTCAAGCTGCATAATTGTGAAATTAGCATCCACCCCGTACTTATTAACTGACTCTGCCAGTTCCTTGACTAGAGGGTAATCTACAGGCACGTGGACACGGCCTCCCTCCACATCTTCAAATACTGGAAAAGTCTGAAAAATCTTGTGTCTATCTTCTGTTGAAAAGAAGGAATCAGGACAGTGCCTCCCGGTGTAGTTTGGGGGAGCACTGGAGACAACGGGAGCGGCCGACTGAGAAAGTGCGCCCTTCCTGTTCCTCATACTACCTTGCTTTTGATATAATAGTGATGGCCGCTCATCCGGATGGTATCATTTTTCCTCATAGTAGGCTGCTTCCCCCTCCAAATCCTCTTTGCCAGAGGGATATAGCTGCTCAAATCCCAGGGTGTTCTTCCCCTGACCTCTCTCTTCCGTGGCTTTAACGTCCACAGAAGGGTCTTTTTTCTTAGAGACGTCCCTATCTCTATCCATTGGGGCCCCTAACCTCATCTCACATCCTGATTCTGGCATGTCGTCTCGCATCCCCCCTATCCTTAACCTTTTGCTACTCCTTTTTCTTCCGAGGCAGCCCTCGAGTTTGCACGAGACCAAAAAAAGGAAAGCTATGGTGGCTATCACAGCAGAGAAGGCCATAAGGGCTTCTGCTAGCCGAAATGAGAAATGGGATAAGTCAAGATCGAACATGTCTTTCAGGACAAACCTTAATGTTGTGGTTCTGAATTCCTCCCCGCTAACGGGGGCCCTCCTTACCCAGCACTGCTCCCGGGTTTCAGTACCAGATGTTGGGAGCCGCGTAAGCGTTTCGCCAGCAGAAACGCACGCGACCACAGGAATTCTTCTGCAACAAAATCTTTATTAGTCACGCGATGAAATTGGAGAGGAGAGGGGCCGCCCGGCCACCTCGTGGGCACGGGCGGCGTCCCGAGGGCCTTGGCCCCGGGTGGGAAAACAGGGAAGAGGAGAGCGAGGAGAGGAGAGGAGAGAGAGACAGCCCCCGATGTGATGCTGTTTATATAAGCCCGGGTCGCACCTGAGTGACGTGTGAATACCCTGACTGGCTGCTCAGTTTTACCCCGCCTGATGACTCCGGGCCCAGCATGCTTAGGGGGCCCAGCGTGCTTGTGATGTGTCAATACCCTGATTGGCTGCTCACTCTTACCCGGCGTGCTTACGCAATCCTTAGCGTGCTTACGCAATCTACGCATGCGCACTAGAGGTTTACAGTTTTGAGGGCGAAATGTCAGCGCCACCTAGTGGCGTCTGAGTCTCGGCTCTCCATAGGGGTGTTTGCTTCCTTCTGTTCTAGAGCTTTCAGGTGTACGGCTAGGTTAGTAGTATGGGATTTTTCCAACTTTTTTTTTTCTTTTTCTTTATCAAGGCGCTTAGTGCTATGAGCTTTCCTCTTAGAACTGTTTTGTGTTCAGTAAGTTTGGGTATTTTGTGCCTTCATTTTAATTGAATACTAGAAAGTCTTTAATTTCTTTATTTCTTCCTAACCCAGTGATTGGTGAATAGGGAGTTGTTCAGTTTCCATGAGTTTGTAGGCTTTCTGTTTTTTTTTTTTTTTTTTTTTTTTTTTTTTTTTTGTTGTTGTTGTTGTAGTTGAGTTCCAAGTTTAATCCATGGTGGGCTGATAAAATACAGGGGGTCATTTCAAAATTCTTATCTCTATTGAGGCTTGCTTTGTGACTGAATATATGATCAATTGTGAGGAAGGTTGTGTGAGGGGCTGAGAAGAAGATTAATTCTCTTTTGTTTGTGTGAAATGTTCTGTAGATATCTGTCAGGTCCATTTGATTCATTACATCTGTTAGTTTCTTTATTTCCCCATTTTGCTTCTGCTTGATGTTCTGTCCATAGGAGAGAATGGTTGTTGAAGTTTCTCACTATTAATGTGTGGGGTTTGATGTGTGATTTAAGCTTTAGTAATGTTTCCTTTATAAATGTGGGTGCCCTTGTAATTGGAGCATAGATATTCAGAATTGAGACGTAGTCTTGGTGGAGTTTTCTGTTGATGAGTATGACACGCCCTTACACATCTCTTTTGATTAATTTTGTTTGAAAGTCTATTTTATTAAATAATAGAATTGCTACTCCAGCTTGCTTTTGGGGTCTGTTTGCTTGTAGAACCTTTTACCATCCCTTTACTTTGAGGTAATGTCTATCTTTATTACTGAGGTACACTTCTTATATGCAGCAGAATGATGGGTTTTTTAATCCATTCTGCTAAGCTGTGTCTTTTTGCTGGGGAGTTGAGACTATTGATATTGAGAGATAATAATTACCAGTGGTTGTTACTTTCTGTTATTTTGATATTGGTAGTGGTAGAGTTTGTGTGTGTGTGATTCTTTTTTTTTTTTTTTTTTGGTTTTGCTGATGTGGGTTAATTATTACCTCTGTTTTCCTGGGTGTAGTTAGCCTCCTTTGGTTGGAGTTTTATTTCTCGTATCTGCTATAAGGCTATATTTGTGCATGGGTACTGTTTAAATTTGTTTTTGTCATGGTATATCATGTTTTCTCCTTTTATGGTGAGTAAAATTTTGCTGGGTGTAGTAGTTGTAGGTGATGTCTGTGTTCTCCTAGGGTCTGCATGACACCTGTCCAGGCCCTCCTGGCTTTTACAGTTTCTAATGTGGAGATCAGGGTAATTCTGACAAAGTGTAATTTGCCTTTATATGTGAGTTGGCCTTTCTCACTTGCAGGTTTTAATATTCTTTCTTTCTTCTGTGTTGTAGAAAATAAAGATGAGTTTTAGATTAGGTAATGCTTATGATTTGACCTGTGATTATTGTGGCAGTATTATTTGACCTGCTATCAAAAACAATAAGACACAGAAACCTGTTAAATTTCATAGTTGCCTTATTACCTTGCTCCAGAAAGATATTTCTACCAGCACTATCTCAATAATCTCACCATCCAATTCCATGTACCCATCCAGTGTTATCCAACTTAATCATTTTTTCTTTTTATTTTTATTAATTATACTTTATTCACTTTGTATCCTGAAGCTCCCTCGCTTCTCCCTTCCCAATCCTTCTCTCCCTCCCCCTTCTCCACACAAGACCACTGATAGGGGAGGTGTTCTTTTCCTTCCTTCTGCTCCTAGTATAGCAGGTCTCATCACGAGTGGTTGCATTGTCTTCCTCTGTGGCCTGGTAAGGCTCCTAGCCCCTCAGGGGGAGGTGATCAAAGAGCAGGCCAATCAGTTCATGTCAGAGACTGTCCTGTCCCCATTAATATGGGACCCACTTGGACATTAAACTTTCATGGACTACATCTGTGCAGGGGTTCTAGGCTATCTCCACGAATGGTCCTTGGTTGGAGTATCAGTCTCAGAGAAGATCCCTGTGCTCAGAATTTTTGGTTCTGTTGCTCTCCTTATGTAGCTCCTGTCCTCTCCATGTCTTACTATTTCCCACTTCTTTCATAAGATTCTCTGCATTCTGCGCAAAGGTTGCCCGTAAGTCTCAGCATCTTCTTGCAGCTCTTCCTGCAGGGTAGAGTCTTTCAGAGGCCCTCTGCGGTAGGCGCCTGACTTCTTCTCTCTTTTCTCCTTCTGAAGTCCATCCTCTTTGCCTTTCTGAATGGGGATTGAGCATATTAGCCAGAGTCCTCCTTCTTGACTAGTTTCTTTAGGTGTACAGATTTTAGTGTGTTTATCTTATATTATATGTCTAATATCCATTTATGAGTGAGTATATACCCTGTGTCTTTTTCTCCTTCTGGGATAGCTCACTCAGGATGATCTTTTCCAGTTCCCATCATTTACCTGCAAATTTCATGATTTCCTTGTTTTTTTATTGGTGAGTAATATTCCATTGTGTAGATGTACCATAATCTTTGTATTCTTATCTTGTCTACTTTCCATCCATAATCCCAAGATACTTGCTTATATTCTTTATCTGGGCCTTTTCAAGCAATTATTTGATTCCTTCCTTCCAGCCCATGAGTTTCCTTCTCCATGCTTATCCATCATGGCATTTCCCTTCCTCCTATCTTTTCATCCATCTGATTCTCATGATTCTCTTCCTCTAAAGCCTGGAAACCTTCACCATGCCTACCCCATTCTTCACTGCTCAGGTATAGACCATTTAATCAGCCAATCAGGTAAGTTTACAATGTAAGTATAGGTGTACCCAGGCAGTAACCAGATCTTGAGTAACCAGCATCAATATACAAGCATGAGACTAACCCCCAACAGTTCTGTACATTTAGTGTTTTGATTATTATGTTCTAGGATACTTTATTTTTCTGGTCCAATCTATTTGGTGCTCTGTAAACTTCTTGTATATTTATAGGCATCTCTTTCTTTAAGTTGGGAAAGTTTTCTTCTATGATTTCTCTGAAAATATTTTATGGGCCTTGCAGCTAGAATTCTCCTTTTTCTATTCCGATTATTCTTTGGTTTGGTCTTTTCATAGTGTCCCAGATTTCTTGGATCTTCTATGTCAGGAACTTTTTAGATTTAACATTTTCTTTGACTGATGTATCTATTTCTTCAATCTTATCTTCTACAACTGAGATTTTCTCTTCCATATCTTGTATTCTGTGGGTAATGCTTGTGTCTGTAGTTCTTATCCTCTTTCCTTGCTTTTCCATCTCCAGGATTACCACAGATTGTGTTTTCTTTATTGTTTCTACTTCCATTTTTAGGTCCTGAACTGTTTTCTTTATTTCCTTCTCCAGTTTGTTTGTAGTTTCCCATATTTCTTTATTTAAGGGATTTGTTCAGGTTTTTTTTTTCACCTGTTTGATTGTATTTTCCTGTACTAGTTTGAAGGATTCATTTTCCTTCTTTAAGGCCATTATAATTTTCATCACATCAGATTTAACTTTTTTTTTTCTTACACTTCATGGGTGATAGTATCTCCAGAGTTTGCTATAGTAGGACATAGCAAGTTGTTTTCTGGTTATGTCAAATAGACTGGGGATTTGCTGTTTGTGTTTTTATGCTGACCTCTACGCATTTTGATGTCTCTGGTGTTAGCAGGTCTGGTGGTCTCTGAAGGTCAGAGATTTTGGGAGTAGGTAGAGAGAGTTGTAAGTTGAATGTTGCTGGGGCCTCACAGGCCTTCTCAGGATGACAGAAGGAAGATGTGTGTCAGACTCTGATTACAACTCCCTCTGCTGGCCTTTTTCCAGTTGGGTCAGATAGATTAAGAGTTAGCAGGGGAGGTCCTCTTCTCCTTCCTTCTGATCTTAGTCTATCAGATCACATCAGGAGTGGCTGCATTGTCATCTTCTGTGGCCTGGTAAGGCTGCTCCCCCCTCAGGGGGAGGTGATCAAAGAGCAGGGCAATCAGATTATGTCAGAGGCAGTCCCTCTTCCCATTACTATGTAACTCACTTGGACACTGAACTATCATGTGCTACATCTGTGCAGGGGTTCTAGGTTATCACCATAGACTTGGGGAGGGAGGGTGGGATCAGGAGGGGAGGAGGGAGGGGCTTATGGGGGAATACAAAATGAATAAAGTGTAATTAATAGGAAAAAAAGAAAAAAAGAAAAGAAATATAGTCATTGAAGGTATTTCATTTAAAAAAAAGAGAGTTAGCAGGGAGTGGGCTACACTCTGAATGTTGTTCTACTCTGACTCCATGGGATGGAGGACCAGGAGAGGGAGGAACTCTCTGCTGCCTATGCTTTGAGTAAGTCAGGCAGAGCAGGCAGATTATAAGTGGGCATTGATATTACAGGATTAGCTTCCACAACAAATGGACAAATGCGTGCTGGCCTAATAGATTCAGCTTCAGAGACAGGGCTCCTGCTGGCCCACCAGGTACTGAGTTCCTAGCACTCAGATTTGGCTTGACTTCATCATCTTATATGTAGGACCCTGTAAGTTTGTGTTGTCCAGCTGCTCTCTATGCAGGGATCAGAAGAACCCTGTATTGAGATTGGGGCGCTGTCTCTGGTCTAGATACTGCCCTTGGGAAAGTGGGAGTGAGCCGAGGTCTGGTTGATGGAAGGAAGTGTTACTGGAGGTGCAATCATAGCATTTAGGTAGGCAGAAAGCAACATGTAGACCCAGCGAGCACTGGGATGTGCTTGCTCCCTGGGCCCCGTGGAGTGAGGTTGGGATGCTGGCGTCAGTAGCCAGGGGGGAGCAGGTGTCATCTGAGGTATGGTTGCTGGAGGGGGTCTGTGTCCTGCACTCAGGTAGGCTGGACCATGTTACCAGACATGAACCATGCTAGGCAGGAAGCGCCATGTCATGAATGTCCTGAACCGTGTTCTAGAAATGGTCTCTGCTGGAAGCATGTCTTCCCTGCACCTAGTATGTCCCCTCCCCTCCCGGCGAAGTTCCAGTGTCAGTGTTTTGGGGTTCTTCGCTAGGTTACTCATCCATAACTTCTGTCTTGGATCTTCCGCTACTCAGATACAGTACATCCTGGCTGCCACCATCTTGAAAATCGTTCCAAACTACTTTGTTTTTTTTTTTTTTTTTTCAATGCAGTTTATTCAGGAACCTTGAACAATCCTCGGACCCCGGGGAAAGCCAGCCCACAGCTTAAATAGCCTCTGGGTAGCCAACCCAGGCGTGCCACGGGGGCAATGCAGATAGGTCCACATACATGGAAGCAAGCCAGATCCTCAGCCTTAGCCAAATGTGGAATTGTTCATGACAGAGAGCACTCACCATCGGGAAGGTGGAAGGCGGAAACCAGCTCCATCTTTAAGGCATAGCATTCCGTAGCTCTCTACAGTTCCCCCTTTTTGTTTTAGACGCATCAGGCAAGAGTAGAGGTCTGATCTCTGATATTAGAAATAAATTGGGACTTTGTACTGATGTTCATTTAGGTGTCATCCACCCAAAGAGCATCAGACCCGTCCGATACCTTTTTCTCAGAGGCGGGACCTGGGGCATCAACCCGCATGCAATCAGACATGCTCTTCTCTGGGTCCAAAGCGGCTGACCCTGAGTGCAGTGCTTAGCCTCGCATCCTGAGCGTATCATTTTAGCTTTTTATGGTATCCAACCATGCTTGGGGAGAATGTCCTGCTTCAATGGCTGTAAAGGCCTGAATGATCATGGCTGCATCACACTGTTGTGAGACTCTAATCTTGCATATATACCACAGGCAAACCAAGGAGACCAACACCAGAAGGCCTGCTAACACTCCCATGCCCACCCATTCCTTCAGATGATTCATGGCTGCAGCAATCCATGATGATAATCCTGTGGCTAGTCCTGTGTCCACTCCGGTAGAATTTACTGTGACAATGGCCACTCTCAGCTGCTCCATCATAGTATCGAATTCTCCAGTCCAATTACCTAAAATATAGCTTGACAATTGTTTAGACAGATTTGCAGCACAGGAAAAATTCTCATGTTGTATGCTAGTGACACAAAGTCCAGCATACTTTCATTGACAGCCAGGTTGAGCGATTTGCCATAGGGTATCAATTTGCTCCTGCACGAGGTCAATCCTCTGATTGAACACCATCAAGCTTCCTTTTAGTTGAGCATTAATTCCTTTATGTACAACTAAGGTATGAGCTACATTGGCTAAATGATTATTCAGGGTCTGAGCAGTCTGCCCAGTATGACTCATGGCTAATGCCCTGGTGGTAGCTCCAACAGCCGTCAATGAGATGGTAGTAACAATGGTGGCTGTAGTTCCAAGATCCCTTTTCTGTCTGAAGAGAGTCATAGCGTGAGGGGCAACAATGGGCACAGGCACCCAGTGAGGCATGCGAGTAACCAGGGCATACCTAAATTTACTAGCATTCCAGCATTGGGCAAAAAAGCAAGTATCATTACCACAATTACTTGGCTCTATCTGGCTAATAATGAATAAAAATGGGGTATATAGACAAACAGGTGTGGGCTTATAGGAAATATTATGAGAAGCCTTAACCCCTCGTTGGAACATCCTGCGTCAGTTCTAGAACTAGCAGTGGTGGTGTCCGAGGTCTGAGTAGGTTCAGGTTGTTTTATACACAGATTTGGAAGATAAAAATATTTTGGTCTCAACCTTGCTCAGTAGTACACTCCTATAATCCCAGAACTCTGGGAGGTAGAGGCAGACAAATCATGATGATTTCCAAGGCAGCCTGGTCTACAAAGTGAATCCAGAACAGTCAAGGCTACACAGAAGAATCCTGTCTCAGATCTCTCTCTCTCTCTCTCTCTCTCTCCCTCTCTCTCTCTCTCTCTCTCGTTATTGGTCTCTTAAACAGTTCACAAATAATCTGCATGAGCTGTGATAGTGTTATGGGGCTATGAAATAACACAAGGGTGTCGACCATGCATGAGATAACAGATTTTGTGGTGTTAAATGATACTTTCATGTAGCTGGAACAATAGAAGTCATCACAAGTAACTGGTGATTCTAGCAAGCACTATGCTAATTATCTATTATCTAATTATTACTTTCATTAACTCTTTATGGTAATGTTACACCCCCATTGTGTCAAACTCAAAGTTGAAGCTTAGGGAAATTAATTTTAATGTCAAAACAGTTACTTTTTGGCAAATTTGGGATTCATAGCCACATCTGTCTGACACCAAAGCCATTATGAGAAGATGAACTCTAATTATATGTTAAACTAGGCAATTAAGACACTTTTTTTTTCTAAATGAGACAATTGGAACTAAATCAGCTTTCCTGAGAGACACATGTCATAGTTTTCAGTCTGCTCATGACATATTTTTGAAAGGCCATCAAGTGAAATGGGAATGTATATCCTGGAGAAAATCTTCTGGGAAAATAAACTGTCTTTAATCATTTAATAGTTAGTAGTATTGACAAGGTAGTGCTCTCCATTTTATAGAGTTCAAGAAAAGAATCAAGGTCAAAACATACATGTATTTATTGTTCAGAGACAGTTACTTGTTAGTTGTTTTATGCACTTTTAAGATGCATACTAACATGTGAGTTCTAGTATCATAAGTATTTAACATAAGAGTCAGTTGGAAAGTCTTCATGTTGTATTCATAATTGATTAGGATATTTGCATTTGAGTGATTCTACATTGGATTGAATGTTCTCATCTAAAAAGATGTGCAAATATCTTAACATCTCTACTCTACGATTGTGACCTTTTACTCCTAGAGGAAGAATGCCAGCTAGAAGATCTGTGATCTTAAAATATGAAAGCACAGCAATTGCACAAACAATCAAATTGGGGTGAGAGCACACTGGGTCAGGATGAGCATGGCATTCAACTGCTGGTGTTCTAACTAGAAGGAAAATGGATAGAGACAGACATAGAGGGAAGATGGCAATGAGGGCAGAGGAAAAAATACACTAATGTGGCAGTAAACACACTCAAAAATTAGTAGGGCTTGGCAAGTGTTCATAGGAAAGAATTCTTTAAAGCCATCAGAGTGAAGAGTTCCTGGATGACATTGATTTTGCTATTCTG
Source organism: Meriones unguiculatus (assembly GCF_030254825.1). Taxonomy (NCBI): domain Eukaryota; kingdom Metazoa; phylum Chordata; class Mammalia; order Rodentia; family Muridae; genus Meriones; species Meriones unguiculatus. The sequence continues at coordinate 81,290,355 of NC_083351.1, read as the reverse complement.
ACTTCTAGAAATGAGAAAAAAAAATGTATTCTTTGTTGTAATCCCCTTGCATTGCAGTTCATTGTTATGTCAATAGAAAGCAACTAACATAAATTCTTCCAAACCTGAAATAGAATCTACTTTAATAAGGCTATTCACCTTAGATAATTTATTCTTTAAATACAGAAAGCTCAAAGAAGACAGCAGCCTTAGTTTGGTTCATAAAAGATAAACACAGAGAAAGAGAGAAAAAAAAGACAAAACAGGAAAACAAAGAGACAGAAATCATATGAACTAGTTATGGATAGAATAGAATGTGATATGAGGGAATTGGAAGACTCTTTTAAGCCTTGGAGAGGCAGATAAAACAATTTAATAATTTTCACAAATAATAGTAATGCTGAAATAAACTTATTTATTTTACAGTATTGCTTCATTATTTAGGCAACTGATAAAACAATATTTTGTGGCATACTTAGACAGTAATATAGACACTGGGAAATCATTTCTTTTGGGACTCAGCCTTAGGTAATTAAGTATGGAAAACTATAAATGGAATTCATTTCACAGAGACAACCTAAACTCCAGAGATTTGTTAAGGAGTAAGGACAGGGAGTTTTTAAGTGGGAACCAGATTCATTTAGAATCATCTGAAAACTCATTTAAGAAAAAAATAATTTATGTTATCTTAAAAAACCTGATGTTTTGAAAATGGTATGGAATGTGATTCTAGATTAAAAAATAAATAAAAGAAAAATGTAGTGCATATGATAAGAAAATGAGACTAGCAAAAAGAGAGAGAGAGAGAGAGAAACAGAGACAGAGAATAGAGGAAAGGATCATTGTTGTGTTTGGATATCTAAGGCATGTAAACATTGTCTTTATGTTGTAGGTTTGACATGGCATAGACTTCCTATTACAACCATTTAATTCTTTGCCTCTCTACAAGAGGAAGAAATTTGACTTTTTAAACTTGAATTTATTTTATCTGAGCCTTCTGATAATTTTCCATAAAAATAGATATTACATATACTCATTTGGTATCTGAAAATCCAGAGATGGACAGTGTTAATTATTAGAAAGTGTGGAGGAAATTTGATGTTTTGAATAATTTCTTCAAACACTATTAATGATGATATGACATTTTGTAAAAATTTACTATGTTGTTATATTATTTGCCAAGTGATAAAAATAAGTTACAAGCATATCCTTATTTGATGTAGATAGAGGATGGTATTTATCTCTTGATCTCCCTTTTCAAAGGAAATTTAACCATTTCCATGGTGGAGGGAAGTGATCCACATGAGTCAGATAGAATAAATTGGCTTTTTCCAGTCAGTAATGGGTTTGAATTTTTAACACCTCTTTCATGAATCTGTGTCATCTCATCTTAGATGATTACCTATGCTCAAGCACTACTGATTTAATCTGCACTACCATTTCTGAGGTAGGACACTGTTAATGACTCAATTAAGACATGTGATGTTCTATTTTATATTCCCTGCACAGAAGTTAAATACAAGTCCATAATTATTTGCCAGGTCTGCAGCATAAAAACAAAATTGTTCTCAGAATTTATTTATCAAGAATATTACGTTACATTTATCATGCTGTAGGCTTAGAATTTCCACCAAGCCTTCATCTCCTTTCCAACCCCCTGCAACCTTAGGTAGGAGATTAGTAGGGAAAAGAGTGTTAGTTCTCTTTTATCTACTTCCTGTTGATTAGGGTTGATTAGCAGATTACCAGACTCAGTAGTAAGGATTCCAGCAGTCCAGTCCAAAGGCCAACATGAAGCAGCAACAGGAAGTCAGTGAAAGCCAAAGACTCAGTTGGATTGCCCAGAGAAGCTATCTGGAAAATTTCTCTCTGTGAGGTCAAATGTTGAAGCGCAAAGATCAGCATAGTAATATCAATCCAAAAAGCAATGTCTCATTCTGCCTGGACCTCGATGTATGTCCTGTTCTCAAAGTCTACCCATGGATATTCTCAGATGGCCAAAGTCATGCCCCTTATGTATGAAAGGTCACAGCAAAACATCACATGCCTTTTCACAAGCCAACCTGGGCAAAACATCATGTGCCCAGCTTGAAGCAAAACATCACAGGACAACTCTCAGTCTTCAGGGAAACCAGAAATTTCCATTTCATCCTGCCATATTATTACAATGGGTTTATAGAGTTTTGCTGTTGTTGTTGTTTATATAGGATTGTTAAAAAATTACTTCCCCAGACTGCTGAAATCTGAATATAGTATAAACAAAATGTTCACAGACTATTATTTTAAAGAATCATTTATTTGTATTTCATATGTCTGAGTGTTTGCCTGCATGCACGTATATTAACTATGTGTGTGCCTTGTGACTTCAGATGTCAGAAGAAAGAAGTAGGTTCCCTAGGACTAGATCAGAAAGCACCCATGAGCCAACTCACCAGTCCCTTCATAAGCCTCATTTAATTTGTAATTTTTTTATTACTTGCTTAAATAATACAATAACGCATTAAATTAAATGAAATATAAAGTGGCATGGTAATTCAATCTAAAGTGAACATAAATTAGTTAGCTAATACACATTACAAAATACATGCTAGGCATGATTAATCATATAAATTATTATATTTGTATTAAATTTCAAAAATTTTCTCTGGGCATATAATGAGATACTCATGATATTGTGAAGAAAAGAAAATACCTGTCTAGATCTCTTGCATCATTATATGTATTTGACAAAACATTTGGAAACTTCATTAATTTATGTCAAATTTGTAGAGAGGTTTTAACTGGATTAGTGTACACTTCAACTTGAAGTTGAATTCAAGTATATCAAGTTGATCCTCTTGGCAAGAAATTACAATGCTAATGAAGTTGGGAAGGGAAGAATTCCACTTTATTCTTTGCTGTAAAATGTGAGGATTGAAAATGAGAAAAAGGGTTTCAAGAAATTAATGATGAATATGAATCATTTGGAGTACTGTGGCATTGGGAATTAATTAGATTAAAATAATCATTATAAAGATTATCTTTTTATCAAATTGAAAATGGTGCATTTAAAACATTACTTTGTATTTTTTACTTAGGCTTTTTACTTAGTTTTTTTTTTTCCTTACAATTCCCTATTGTTCATTACACAAATACCATCATGATTAAAACTATATTTGTGCAAAATATATTCAGCTTTCTGTTAGAAGGTTTATTTTGATGGAGATTCCTAGATTATGAGTGGTGGGAATCATAACATTTTATCTTAGCCAAAACAGAATATTATACTGGGACAAGTTATCAAAGTTGACTCACAACATGCCCATGAAACACACAGAGGAAATACAGAGAATAAGAGTCCCTAAGACAAATAAACTTTCTGCAGCCTAAAAATCTCCTAAGAGGCTTTACCATCTTAAATATTCTCTGTCCCCCTTGGGACCATATTTGAATGCTTGTCTAACAGGGAATGGTATTGTTTGGGAAGGATTAGGAGGTGTGGCATTGCTGAAGTAGGTTTGACCTAATTGGAGAAAGTGTGGCACTGAGTGGTGGGATTTAGGGTTTCAACACACCACGTCAGTCCCAGGGACTTTCTCTTCCTGCTACCTGTGGACCCAGAAATAGAACTCTCTAGCCACCTGTCCAGCACCATGTCTAACTGTGTGCTGCCATTCTCCCTGCCATGATGACAAAGGACTAAACCACTGAAACTGTGAACAAGCTCAATTAAATGCTTTCCTTTATAAGACTTGCTGTGGTCATGGTATCTCTTTAGGGAAATAGAACAGTAGGACATGTATCCAAGATGGCAGTGCCAAGAGGACACTGTGTCTGAGAAGTTACAGCAGTGTAGGCACAGCATCCAATAGACTGTACTCTGGGCCCTAAAACACCAGAGATTGTCTTTCCTCACAGTGAGAGGAAACCTCACGGTGTGGGAATCAATTTTCAGGTCACCCAGGCAAAACCTGGAAGAGTTCCCAGGGGTCCAGACAGACACTTGGTGGCCAGCCCAGAGTCACATGCCTGTGTGTCCTGATCACCTTCCCAGGCTGAACTGTGGGCACCAAAACACCAGAGACTGGAATTTCCAGTCTCAAGAAAACCCCACAGTAAGGAAGCAAATGGGATTGACCTCAGGTCACCCAGTAAATCCTTGGAAAAGGTTCTGGGGACCAGCAGGCATCCAACTGTCAGCCCAGAGATCTGCTGTGTGCCCTACTGTCCATCACAGAAAGAACTCTGCACCCCAGGGCACCAGAGACTGGGTTTCCCTGTCAGAAGAAAACCCCACAGTGAAGAAAACAGCAGTTCTGAGCTTAGAGCACTCAGCTGACCACCGCACACACACATAACCAAATGAAAAAGTTCTCCAGAAAAGTTCCTGGATTCCTGCAGGAATCAAGTCACCAGCTTGAAGCCACCATTCGCCAGTGCTTGTGTGCTCTACTCACCACCTCAGACAAAACTGTGGACAACAAAACACCACAGACTGAATCTCCCTGTTAAGAGGAAACCCCACTGTGCAGGGGTAAATATCTGGCCCAACCTCAGGACACACAGCTCTGAAAAAGTTTCTGGGTCCTAGCAGGCTCCAGGCTCTAGCCTCCTGCTGCATGCATGAGAGCTGTGCTCACCTGCCACTGATTACCAATTGGGTACTGGGCCAAAGAGCTCCAACCTCAGACCTACAGAAGCCTGAGATCCAGAGATCAGGCTCCAGATACTGCTTCAAGGGGCCACCAGTTATCCCTAACTAAAACTGCACAAACCACAGGGCTCCCAGGTTCTTCAAGAGGGCAGTGCCTAGAAAACAGTGTAAGAACAGCAGGAACAGCTCACTAAATTCAGAACAAGAAACCTAGCAGTAGGGCAGCTGTCTCTAAGACTTCTCCAGGTGAGAGGAGAGCCCCCTGACTAACAAATACCACAACTACCACTCAGGTATATAGGCCTGAAATGAGCTGTGGCAATTCCTGAGAAACACTGAACATTCAGTGACCATGCCCAAAAAGCTGAGGAGGCCTCTTCAAGAAAATCATCTCCCTGCCAAAGGGATTCCCCTCACCCCAGGATTCCAGGAAGCACCAGAGACTATCAGCCAACACCTAAGATATCCCAATGGGTAGAGGCCAATATAAAAGCTCAACCAACAAAAGACAGAACAATATGGCATCTCCAGAACCCAGTTATCCAGGTGCAAGCAGTGCTGAATACCACAGCATAATTGAAATTCAAGAAGATGACCTTACATCTATGCTTATGAAGAGGATAATAGAGGAGACAAATGAAATGCGTTAAAAAAATAGAGGAAGATAAAGAAAAACAGATTATGGCCATCCTTAAAGAAATACAGGAAGATAAAGGTAATTATGGCTATCTGTAAAGAAATACAGGAAGAGGCAACCAAACAGTTTGTGGCCATTACAGAATAAAGAATTAAATCACTGAAAGAAATTATAGAAACAGAGGAATGTTCAAACAAACAGCTGAAGGAATTGAAGAAAAATACAGTCAGACAAATGAAGGAAATAAACAAAATGGATCAAGATCTGAAGACCGAATTGGAAAAATTAAAGAAAACACAAATGGGGGAAATCATGGAGAGGAAGAATTTAGGAAAGAAAACAGGAACTACAGAGGTAAGCATAACCAACAGACTACAAGAGATCAAAGAAAGAATCTCATGTATGGAAGATACAATGAAAGAAAGTGATGTATCTGTCAAAGATTATGTTAAATCTAAAACATTCCTGACACAGACCATCCAAGGAATCCAAGACAACATGAAAAGACAAAACCTAAGAATATGGAGATGGGAATGGAGGAGATGAAGGAAGGAGGGAGGGTGGGATTGGGAGGAAATGAGGAAGAGGTCCACAGCTGGGATACAAAGTTAAAAACATGTAATTAATGTACAAAAATAAAATTTAATTAAAAAACTTAATAGGAATAAAGAAAAGAAGATTCTCTCCTCCAAAGCTCAGAAAATGTTTTCACAAAATCATAGAAGAAAATTTCACCAACTTAAAGGAGAGGACTATAAGATCATAAGAGGCCTACAGACCACCTAATGAATTAGACCAGAAAATAACATCTTCCTGCCACATAATAATCAAAACAGTAAGTATACAGAACAAAGAAAAATATTAAAAGCTGCAAGGGAAAAAAGTCAAGTAACATAGAATGGCAAACCCATCAGAATCACACCTGACTTCTCAACAGAGACTGTAAAAGCCAGAAGGGCCTGAATGGATATCATGCAGACCCTAAGAGAACACAGATGTCAGCCCAGGCTACTATACCCAGCAAAACTCTCAGTCCTCATAGACATGGAAAACAAGTTTTTTCAGTGACAAAAACAAATTTCAACCATACCTACACACAAATCCAGCATTACAGAAGACACTAGAATGGAAAATACAACCCAAGAAAACTAGCTACTTTCAAGAAAACACAGGAAATAATTAACCTCACTATAGTAAAACAAAAAGCAACCAAGTACGCAAACTTATTAACACAGCCAACAACAAATTGAAAGGATGTAACAGCCACTGGTCATTAATCTCTCTCAACATCAATGGACTCACTTCTCCAACAAAAAGACACAAACTAACAGAATGGATGCATAAACAAGACCAAATAATGTGTTGCATAAAAGAAACATACCTAAGTCTCAAAGATGTTACCTGAGAATAGAGTGCTGGAAGACGATTTTCCACTTAAATGGACCCATGAAGAAACAGGAGCAGCCATTCTAATATCTAATAAAATAGTTTTTTAACCAAAGTTAATCAAAAGACACAGAGAAGTTCATTTCATAGACATCCAAAGAAAATTCCACCAGGAAGACATAGTAATTCTGAACATCTAAGTCCCAAATACAAGAGCAGCCATATTTGTAAAAGAAACATTAATAAAACTGAAACCACACACAGATCCCCACATATTAATAGTGGGAGACTTCAACACACCACTCTCAAGAAGGGACAGGTCAACAAAACAGAAATTAAACAAATAAACAATGACCCTGACAGAGGTCATGAATCACATGGACCTTACAGGTATCTACAGAATGTTTCACCCAAACACAAAAGAATTCTTCTCAGCACGTCATGGAATATTCTCCAAAATAGACCATATGGTTGATCACAAAGCAAGCCTCAAAAGATACAAAAAGATTGAAATAGCCCCTTGTATCCTACCTGGCCACCTTGGGTTAATCTGGACCTCAACAACAACATAAATAGCAAAAAGCATACACATAAATGGAAACTGAACAACTCACTACTCAGTGACAGGGTCAGGGAAGAAATAAAGAATAAAATGAAACACTTCTTAATATTCAATGAAAATGAAGGCACAACAAAGCCAAACTTATGGGACACAGTGAAAGCAGTGCTAAGAGGAAAATTCATAGCACTAAGTGCCTTCAAGAAGACATTTGAAACAGCTCATACAAGCAACTTAAAGGCTCAGCTGAAAGCACTAGATGAAAACAAAGCAGATATACCCAAAAGGAGTAGACATCTGGAAACAATCAAACTCATGGCTGAAATCAATAATTTAGAAACAAATAAAACCATTCAAAAATCAATGAAACCAAGAACTGGTCTTTGAGAAAAATCAACAAGATAGACAAATCCTTGGCCAAACTCACAGAAAGGCACAGAGACACTATCCATATCAACAAAATCAGAAATGAAAAAGGGGACATAACAACAAACACCGAGGAAATCCAAACAATCATTTGATTTTACTTCAAAAGCCTATACACCCAAAATTTAAAATCTAAATGAAATGGACAATTTTCTTGATCAAATCTACCTGACAAATCTGAATCAAGAACAGGTAAATAAATTAAATAATCCTATAACCCCTAAGGACATTGGAGCTGTTATCCAAAGTCTCCCATCCAAAACAAACAAACAAACAAAAAACAGAGCCAGGTGGTTTCAGTGTTTCATGGAAGAATTCTACCAGATCTTCAAAAAAGAGCTAACACCAATACTCTTCAGAGTATCCCACAAAATTGAAACAGAAGGAACATTACCAATCTCATTCTATGAAACCACAGTCACCTTGGTACCTAAACCTCACAACGACCCAACAAAGAAAAAGAATTTCAGGCCAATCTCTCTTATGAACATTGATTCAAAAATACTCAATAAAATACTTACAAACCAAATCCAAGAACACATCAAAGATATCATCCACTATGAACAAGCAGGCTTCATCCCAGGTTTGCAGGGGTGATTCAATAAAAGGGAATCCATCAATGTAATCTACAAAATAAACAAACTGAAAGAAAGAAACATATAATAATCTCCTTAGATGCTAATAAAGCATTTGATAAAATCCAACATTCATTTATGTTTAAATTCCTGTAGAGATCAGGTAGACAAGGCGATATATAGCAAACCTATAGCCAACATCAAACTAAATGGATAGAAACTTAAATCAATCCCGCTAAATCAGGGAAAAAGGAAAGTTCCCACTCTGTACCTCTTTAACACTGTACTTGATGTCCTTGCTAGAGCAATAAGAAAATTAAAGGAGATTAAGGGAATTCAGTTCAGAAAGAAACAAGTCAAAATATCAGTATTTGCAGATGATAATGATAGTATACTTGAGTGACCCCAAAAGTTCCAGCAGAGAACTTCTACATCTGATAAACACCTTCAGCCAGTGACTGGGTACAAATTCATATCAAAGAAAGTCAGTACCCCTCCTGTATACAAAAGACAAAAGGGCTGAGAAAGAAATTAAGGAAACAACACCCTTCACAATAAACACAAAGCACATAAAGATTCTTGGTGGAACTCTAACCAAGCAAGTCAAAGACTTGTATGAAAAAAAAAAAAGTTCAGTCTCTAAAGAAAGAAAGAGAAGATATCCAAAGATAGAAGATCTACCACACTCTTGGCTTGGCAGGATTAACATAATAAAAATGGTCATCTTGCCAAAAGCAATCTACAGATTCAATTCAATTCCCATCAAATTCCCAAAAAAATTCTTTAGAGGAGTTGAAAGAAAAATTCTTAACTTCATATGGAATAACAAGAATCCAGAATTGCTAAAACAATCTTCTACAATAAAAGATCTTCTGGAGGTATCTCAATACCTGATCTAAAGCTATACTATAGAGCAACAATACTAAAAACTTCATGATACTGGCATAGAAACAGAATGGTGGATCTATGGAATCAAATAGAAGACCCAGAAATAAACCCACACACTTATAGACACTAGATTTTTGTCAAAGGTGCCAAAACCATAAAAGGAAAATAAAAGATAACAAATGGTGCTGGTTTAATTGCATGTCTACATGTAGAAAAATGCAAATAGATCCATACTCATCACCGTGCACAAAACTAAAATTCAAATTGATCAAACACCTCAATATAAAATGAGACACAATATACCTGTTAGAAGAAAAAATGGGGAAGCACTTTGAACTCATTGGCACAAGAGACAACTTCCTGAACAGAACAGCATCAGCACAGGCTCTAAGATCAACAGTCAATAAATGGGACTCATGAAATGGAAAAGCTTCTGTAAAGCAAAGAACAATGTCATCAGAACAAAAAAACAGCCTACAAGTTGTGAAAAGATCTTCATCAGCCCTATATCTGACAGAGGGCTAATATCCAAAATACATAAAAAACTTAAGACATTAAAAAGCAATAAATCAAGTAATGCAATTAAAAAATGGGGTATGGAGTTAAACAGAATTCTCTGTAGAAGAATATAGAATGGCTAAGAAACACTTAAAGATATGTTCAACATCTTTAGTCATAGGTAAATGCAAATCAAAATGACCCTGAGATTTCACCTTACATACATCAGAATGGCTAACATCAAAAACTCAAGTAAGAACACATGCTGGAGAGGATGTGGAGAAAGAAGAATCATACTCCATTGCTGGAGGGAATGTAAACTTGTCCAACTACATTGGAACTAAATCTGGAGCTTTCTCAGAAAATTAGGAATAGTGCTTCCTCAAGATCCAGCCATACCACTCCTAGGCATATGACCAAAAGATGCTCAAGTATACAACAAGGATATTGTTCAACCATATTTGTAGCAGCTTTATTTGCAATAACCAGAACCTGGAAACAACCCAAATGTCCTTCAGCTGAGGAATGGATACAGAAATTGTGGTACATTTACACAATGAAATACTACTCAGCAATTAAAAACAAGGAAATCATGAAATTTGCAGTCAAATGGTGCCAACTTGAAAACATTATCATGAGTGAGAAGACCAAGAAGCAAAAAGACGGGGGGTGGGGCAAGATGGCAGCACCGGGAGGAGGACTCTCATTCTGACCATCAGCACAGCAGGATCAGCACAGTGACCAGCAATCAGAACTCATGGCCATAAAACACAGTGATTGTGTTTCCCAGGTGAGAGATACTCCACGATGGGGGATTCAATCAGCTTTTAACTTACCCGGCTAAACTGCGGAAGAGATCCTGGTTCCCGACAGACACTTGGCTGACGGCCGCCAGGCCCAGCCCCAGCCCAGAGCCACAAGCCAGTGTCTCTGGTCACGGTCCCAGACTGAATCGTGTACACCACACTATCAGAGACTGGAATTTTCAGTCGAGAGATAACCCCACGATGCAGAAAAGGATTGGAACCAACCTTAGGTCACCCAGACATCCCCTGGAAAAGACTCAGGTTCCACGGGTGCCCCAGGAGCCAGCCCGGAGCCAGAGCCAGGACCCAGGCGCCTGCACAGAGCCCTGCCTGCATGCACGCCTGATTCACCACCTCAGATAGAACTGTGGGCACCAGGGCACCAGCGAAAGAGTTTCACTATCTGGTACAAACACATAGGGAGGGAAACGGCTGGTTTGATCTCAGAGCACTCAGCTGACACCCCCACCCCGAAAAGGTCTCTGGAAAATTACCCAGTTTAGGCAGACTCCCAGGTTCCCAAAGGCCGGAAAGGCAGACACTGGCAGTTTCTGTGCACCAGGCAGCTGGTGGAGACTGAGCCGCCATCACTCAGCTGTGCTCCAGACACAGGCACAAACAGTTGCTGCACGAAAGATGTCCAACTGGGTCACAGCAGCTGATCATTAAATTTACAGCAAGAAACCCAGAAAAAGGGCAGCTGTCATCAGGATTTCCCTGGGTGAGAGGAGAACCCTCTCGACTAACAAAGACCACAGTTACCACTCAGGTCTCTATCCCTGAGGTGAGCAGCAGCAACCCCTGAAAAAACATCAGCCATCCAGGGACTGAACCCAAAAAGCTGAGAAGACATCCTTCAGGAAAAAAACAGCTTTCGACAAAGGGGATTTTCTCCACCACAGGATCCCCAGGAACCACCAGAAAATAACCCCAAACACCTGAGATAGCACAATGGGTAGAGGCCAGTGTAAAAGCTCAAACAACAAAAGACAGAGCAATACGGCATCTCCAGAACCCAATTACCCAGGGGCAAGTAGCCCTGGATACCCCAGCATAACTGAAATCCAAGAAGATGACCTAACAACTATGCTCAAGAAGATGATAACAGAGCAAACAAATAAGATATGTAAAGACATAGAGGAAGATAAACTCAAACAGAATATTGCCATCCATAAAGAAATAGAGGAAGCTGCAGCCAAACAGTTTATGGCCTTTAGAAAGGAAATGCTTAAAGCACTGAGAGAAATAAAATAAACAGAGTAAAAGGAACTAAAAGAAAAACAGGAGAGTTCAATCAGACAGGTGAAGGAAGTAAACAAAACAACTCAGGACCTAAAGATAGAATTGGAAAAATTAAAGAAAACACAAATGGAGGAAATAATGGAGAGGAAGAACCTAGGGAAAAAAACAGGAACTACAGAGGTAAGCATAACAAACAGACTACAAGAGATGGAAGAAAGAATCTCAGCTATAGAAGATACAATGGAAGAAATCGATGTATCTGTCAAAGAAAATGTTAAATCCAAAAAATTCCTGACACAGATTGTCCAAGAAATCCAAGACAATATGAAAAGACAAAACTTAAGAATAATAGGTATAAAAGAAAAAGAAGACTCCCTTCTCCAAGGCCCAAAAAATATTTTCAACAAAATCATTGAAGAAAATTTCCCCAAGCTAAAGGAGAGGCCAATAAGAATACAGGAGGCCTACAGAACACCCAACAAATTTGACCAGAAAAGAAAATCCTCCCGCCACATAATAATCAAAACAGTAAGTATACAGAACAAAGAAAAAATACTAAAAGCTGCAAGGGAAAAAGGTCAAGTAACATATAATGGCAAACCCATTAGAATCACACCTGACTTTTCAACAGAGACTATGAAAGCCAGAAGGGCTTGGTCGGATATCATGCAGACCCTAAGAGAGCACAGATGTCAGCCCAGTCTACAATACCCTGCAAAACTCTCAGTCCTCATAGACTGAGAAAACAAGATATTCAATGACAAAAACAAATTTCAATAATACCTACACACAAATCCAGCATTACAGAAGACACTGGAAGGGAAAATAAAACCCAAGAAAATTAGCTTCTTTCAAGAAAACACAGGAAATAATTAACCTTACTACCGTAAAACAAAAAGCAACCAAGCACACAACCTGATGACCACAGCCAACATCAAAATCAAGAGATCTAACAGCCACTGGTCATTAATCTCTCTCAACATCAATGGACTCAACTCTCCAATAAAAAGAAACAGATTAACAGAATGGATACATAAACAAAACCCAGCATTCTGTTGCATACAAGAAACACACCTAAGACACAAAGATAGACATTACCTGAGTGTAAAGGGATGGAAGATGGCTTTCCAAGCAAATGAACTCAAGAAGCAAGCAGGAGTAGCCATTCTAATATCTGATAAAATAGACTTTCAACCAAAATTAATCAAAAGAGATGGGGAAGGACACTTCATACTCATCAAAGGATAATTCCACCAGGAAGACATCACAATCCTGAACATCTATGCCCCAAATACAAGAGCACCCACATTTGTTAAAGAAACATTGATAAAATTTAAACCACATATAAATCCCCACACATTAATAGTGGGAGACTTCAACATCCCACTCTCAACAAAGGACAGGTCAACAAAACAGAAATTAAACAAAGAAACAATGTCTCTGACAGAGGTCATGAATCAAATGGACCTAACAGACATTTACAGGACTTTACACCCAAACACAAAAGAATTTACCTTCTTCTCAGCACCTCATGGAACCTTCTCCAAAATAGACCAGATAGTGGGTCACAAAGCAAGCCTCAACAGATACAAGAAGATTGAAATAATCCCTTGTATCTTGTCTGATCACCATGGAATAAAGCTGGACCTCAAAAATAACAGAAATAGCAAAAAGCCTACACACACATGGAAACTGAACAACTTGTTACTAAATGACAGCTGGGTCAGGGAAGAAATAAAGAAAGAAATTAAAGTCTTTCTAGAAATCAATGAAAATGAAGACACAACATACCCAAACTTGTGGGACACAATGAAAGCAGTGCTAAGAGGAAAGTTCATAGCACTAAGTGCCTTCAAGAAGAAATTCGAGACAGCTCATTCAAGCACCCTAATGGCTCACTTAAGAACCCTAGAAAAAGAAGAAGCAGACACACCAAGACGGAGTAGACGGCTGGAAATAATCAAACTCAGGACTGAAATCAATCAATTGGAAACAAATAAAACAATTCAAAGAATCAGTAAAACCAAGAGCTGGTTCTTTGAGAAAATCAACAAGATAGACAAACTCTTAGCCAAGCTAACTAAAAGGCAGAGAGACACCACCCAAATCAACAAAATCAGCAATGAAAAGGGGACATAACTACAGACACTGAGGAAATCCACACAATCATTAGGACTTATTTCAAAAGTCTATATGCCACAAAATTTGAAAATCTAAATGAAATAAACAATTTTCTTGATTGATTTGACTTACCAAAGCTGAATCAGGATCAGGTAAATCAACTAAATAGTCCTATATCCCCCAAAGAAATAGAAGCCGTCATCAAATGTCTCCCATCCAAGAAAAGCCCAGAACCAGATGGCTTCAACGCAGAATTCTACGAGACCTTCAAAGAAGAGCTAACACCAATTCTCTTCAAACTCTTCCACAAAATAGAAACAGAAGGAACATTACTAAACTCATTCTATGAAGCCACAGTCACCTTGGTACCTAAACCTCACAAAGACTCAACTAAGAATAAGAATTTCAGGCCAATCTCCCTTATGGACATTGATGCAAAAATACTTAACAAAATACTTGCAAACCGAATCCAAGAACACATCAAAGATATCATCCACCATGACCAAGTAGGCTTCATCCCAGGCATGCAGGGGTGGTTCAATATACAGAAATCCATCAATGTGATCCACCATATTAACAAACTGAAAGAAAAAAAACCACATGATAATCTCCCTACATGCTGAAAAAGCATTTGACAAAATTCAACATCCATTCATGTTTAAAGTATTGGAGAGATCAGGGATACAAGGCACCTATCTCAACATAGTAAAGGCAATATACAGCAAGCCTATAGCCAACATCAAACTAATCAGAGAGAAACTTAAAGCAATCCCACTAAAATCAGGGAAAAGACAAGGCTGCCTACTCTCTCCATATCTCTTCAACATAGTGCTGGAAGTCCTTGCTAGAGCAATAAGACAGTTGAAGGAGATAAACGGGATACAGATTGGAAAAGAAGAAGTGAAATTATCACTATTTGCAGATGATATGATAGTATACATGAGTGACCCCAAAAACTCTACCATGGAACTCCTACAGCTGATAAACACCTTCAGCAAAATGGCAGGATATAAAATTAACTCAAAAAAATCAGTAGCCTATCAGTTCACATCAAAAGTGGCTGCATTGTCCTCTACTATGGCCTGGTAAGGCTGCTGCCCCCCAGGGGGAGGTGATCAAAGAGCAGGCCAATCAGATTATGTGAGAGGCAGTCCCTCTTCACATTACTATGTAACCCAACTGGACTCTGAACTGCCCTGGGCTACATCTATGCAGGGGTTCTGGGTTATCTCTATGAATAGTCCTTGGTTGGAGTCTGAGTCTCTGGGAAGTTCCCTGTATTCAAATTTTCTTGTTCTGTTGCTCTCCTTGTGGAGACCCTGTCCTCTCCAGCTCTTACTATTTCCCAGTTCTTACCTAAAATTCCATTCACTCTGCCAAACAGTTGCCCATCAAGCTCAGCATCTGCTTTGATAATCTGTAGGGCAGAGGCTTTCAGAGGCCCTCTGTGGTAGGTTCCTAGGTTGTTTCCTGTATTCTTCTTCTTCTGATGTCCATCCTCTTTGCCTTTCAGGATGGGGATTGGACATTTTTGTTAGGGTCCTCTCTCTTGCTTAGTTTCTTTAGATGCACAGGTTTTAGTGGGTTTGTCCTATGTTGTATGTCTATATGAGTGAGTATAAACCATGTATGTCTTTTTGCTTCTGGGACAACTCACTCAGGATGATCCTTTCCAGATCCCACCATTTACCTGCAAATTTCATGATTTCCTTATTTTTCATTGCTGAGTAATAGACTAAGATCAGAAAGGAGAAGAGAACCTCCCCTATCAGTGGACTTGGGGAGTGGCATGCAAGCAGAGGGAGGAGGGAGGGTGGGATTGGGAGGGGAGGAGGGAGGGGCTTATGAGGGGATGCAGAATGAATAAAGTGTAATTGATGAAAAAGTTAAAAAAAAAGGGAAAAAATTATTTAAGAACCTTAAATGACTTTCAAATTGGAGGAAAACATGGAGTTAGTCAATTGGCATGGAGCACATCTCGCCCCTGGGGGCAATGGTCTCCTGAACCTACTCAGACCTCGGACACCACCACTGCTAGTTCTAGAACTGATGCAGGATGTTCCAACGAGGGGGTTAAGGCTTCTCATAATATTTCCTATAAGCCCACACCTGTTTGTCTATATCCCCCATTTTTATTCATTATTAGCCAGATAGAGCCAAGTAATTGTGGTAATGATACTTGCTTTTTTGCCCAATGCTGGAATGCTAGTAAATTTAGGTATGCCCTGGTTACTCGCATGCCTGGCTGGGTGCCTGTGCCCATTGATTCCTTTCACGCTATGACTCTCTTCAGACAGAAGAGGGATCTTGGAACTACAGCCACCATTGTTACTGCCATCTCATTGGCGGCTGTTGGAGCTACCACCAGGGCATTATCCATGAGTCATACTGGGCAGACTGCTCAGACCCTGAATAATCATTTAGCCAATGTAGCTCATGCCTTAGTTGTACAAAAAGGAATTAATGCTCAACTAAAAGGAAGCTTGATGGTGTTCAATCAGAAGATTGACCTCGTGCAGGAGCAAATTGATACCCTATGGCAAATCGCTCAACTTGGCTGTCAATGAAAATATGCTGGACTTTGAGTCACTAGCATATAACATGAGAATTTTTCCTGTGCTGCAAATCTGTCTAAACAATTGTCAAGCTATATTTTAGGTAATTGAACTGGAGAATTCGATACTACGATGGAGCAGCTGAGAGTGGCCATTATCACAGTAAATTCTACCAGAGTGGATGTAGGACTAGCCACAGGATTATCATCATGGATTGCTGCAGCCATGAATCATCTGAAAGAATGGGCGGGCATGGGAGCATTAGCAGGCCTTCTGGTGTTGGTCTTCTTGGTTTGCATGTGGTATATATGCAAGATTAGAGTCTCACAATAGCGTAATGCAGCCATGATCATTCAGGCCTTTAGAGCCAGTGAAGCAGGACAGTCTCCCCAAGCATGGTTGGCTACCATAAAAAGCTAAAATGTTACGCTCAGGATGCGAGGCTAATAGACTTTTGAATAGGCATATAGACTTTTGAAGTAAGTCCTATATTTCACCTTACACCCATCAGACTGGCCAAGATGAAAAACGCAAGTGACAACACGTGTTTGAGAGGTTGTGGAGAAATGGGAACACTCCTCCACTGCTGGTGGGAATGTTAACTTGTACAACCACTCTGGAAATCAATCTGGTGCTTTCTCAGACAACTAGGAATAACACTTCCTCAAGATCCAGCCATACCACTCCTAGGCATATATCCAAAGGTGGCCCAAGTACACAATAAGGACATTTGTTCAACCATGTTTGTAGCAGCTTTATTTGTAATAGCCAGAAGGTGGAAACAGACCAGATGCCCCTCAACTGAAGAATGGATGCAGAAATTGTGGTACATTTACACAATGGAGTAAATAAGGAAATCATGAAATTTGCAGGTAAATGGTGGGACATGGAAGGGATCATCCTGAGTGAGTTGTCCCAGAAGCAGAAAGACACACATGGTATATACTCACTCATATAGACATATAACATAGGATAAACCTACTAAAATCTGTACATATAAAGAAACTAAGCAAGAGAGAGGACCCTGACTAAAACACTCAGTCCCCATCCTGAAAGGCAAAGAGATTGGCCATCAGAAGAAGAAGAAAACAGGAAACAATCTAGGAACCTGCCACAGAGGTCCTCTGAAAGCCTCTGCCCTTCAGACTATCAAAGCAGACGCTGAGACTTATGGCCAACTGTTGGGCAGAGTGCATGGAATCTTATGTAAGAAGTGGGAAATAGTAAGAGTTGGAGAGTACGGGAACCCCACAAGGAGAGCAACTGAACCAAAAAATTTGAACACAGGGATCTTCCCAGAGATTCATACTCCTACCAAGGACTATTCATGAAGATAACCCCGAACCCCTGCACAGATGTTGCACTTGACAGTTCAATGTCCAAGCTGGTTACATAATAATGGGAAGAGGGACTGCCTCTGACATAATCTGATTGGCCTGCTCTTTGATCACCTCTCCCTGAGGGGGGAGCAGCCTTACCAGGCCACATAATGTGACAATGCAGCCACTCCTACTGTGATCTGCTAGACTAAGGTCAGAAGGAAGGAGAAGAGGACCTCCCCTATCAGTGGACTTGAGGAGGGGCATTCGTGAAGAAGGTGAAGGGAAGGTGGGATCAGGAGGGGAGGAGGGAGGGGCTTATGAGGGGATACAAATTGAAGAAAGTGTTATGAATAAAAAATTAAAAAAAGAAATTAGAGAAAATTGATTAATCTAGATAAGTTTTTCTATGTGTGCTAGGAATTAAATAATTTTTGTATTGAAAACCAAAAACATTATTACTCAGAAAAATAAGAAGAAATAGATTTGAGAAAGAGATTCCAGGTCATTATTTTTCTCTATACCTATTAATCAGTAAGAATTAAATTATTAATCATATAAATATATTTTTAATTAATACATATTACTTAATTAATAATTAATTAACACATATTAATACATTAATACATATATTAATCTGTGGAGTGCAGATTATTTCCTGAAAATTTTCATGTATGTCTCTTTGTGTGTCCTTGTGTGTGTGTGCTTGTGTGTGTGTGTGTATACATTCCATAGTCAGGAAAGGAATACAGATGAATAATTAGGAAATTACAAGTAATGATGGTCTAATTAACACATATATGGATATAAGAAACACATACATACATACAGACATACATACATAAGCACATACAAACCATACTTTGTTATCTATCTATCTATCTATCTATCTATCTATCTATCTATGACTTGGAGAAAAATTCTGTATTTGAAGAGACCTAAATTCCAAGTGCCAGTGGACTGTCCATCTAGGGAGGACTCTTTCTGGTTCTTGAAAATTTTTCTTTTTTGTGTGTTTTCATGTATACTTCTCTGAGCACTTCCATGAATGAGTGAAGGAGAAGGGAAATGAATACAGTCTGTGTTAAAGTAAGAGTACTGATCTCCAGTTAATGGTAGCTTAAAGAACAGTTAGATATGTTAAAACATCAGAAGGAAGGAGAGGAGGACATACCCTATCAGTGGACTTGGGAAGGGGCATGTGTGAAGAAGGAAGAGGGAGGGTGGGATCGGGAGGGGAGGAGGGTGGGGCTTTTGGGGGGATACAAAGTGAAAAAAGTGTAATTAAAAAAAATCTGGACCCTTTCCTTGGCTTTCCCAAAACATAAGAAGAAAGATCTTTTAATCTCTAACATGAAAAAATAGTTCTGGATTTTAATTTTCTCCATATTGTCACTTTCCAGGTATATTTATGGTCAGAAAAAACCCTGAAGTTATAGTAAAGGTACATTTGTATTTGTATACTTGTTTATTTTGAGAGAGGGTCTTTGTTTCTTTTTCAGTCTGGATTGTAACTCACCATGTATATCAGACTGACTTTGATCCCTGAGTCCTAAGACTCAGACTCCAGAGTGCCAGGATTATAGGTCTAGACCACAGACAGCATCCTGTTGAGGAGCTCTGCTTTATAGTCCCTCTATTTCTCCTTATATCCACTGTCTTGACAAGTCCCTCATCAAAACACCACTAATTAGAGGAATAAGCAAGACACAACAAAAACATGTATATTACTTTTAAAATATTGGAACGCAACCCACAATCAATTATGTTTTAGTAGAACAAGAATGAGCAATCACTTGTAAATAATGTGGGTACATTAAATTCATGTAACAGTGGCACTCTACCTTAATCAATCCTAAATTAGATCATTAGGTAATTAAAATAGGCACTAATTAAATACTCTTGGTTTTTATTTGTATCATGAGATCAAATTTCCTGATTAAAATTAGATTGAAGATTGGGTATGTTTAAAGATTTATGCTTTCTAAACTCACTGCAGTGGAGCAAACACACTAAAGACCAGAGCTAAATCCAGAATCTTAGACTTTTTTTTTTTAACATAGATTTTTTTTTTAAATGCTGATTCTTCTCTTTGGAAAAAATTTTAAAAAAGAGTAAGGAACATTACTGGTAAAGTCCTGTCAGATACAATATTATGTGATTATAAAAGCTGCGTATTTTTTTATTAGTTGTATTGTATTCGTTTTGAATCTTACACTTTTTAACAAGTAGTTTAAGTCACCACTTCATTTGCCAGGAGACTTCTCTCCATTCTCCCACACAACTAAATCACATGTGCTGTTGACTTTCCTCAATCTCTGATGTTGATACACAGCTCTCATACTTTCTACCCAGTCCAGCAATGATACATATGTCCATAAAATGTAGACAAAGTTGTTACAGGCTGGAGCAACTAATCACATTTCTTTTTCTTACTAACATGCAAATAAGTTTGGAACTCTCCCAAATCTCACAGCTTCTATGACTGTCTTGGTAAATCATTAGGATATAGATATCCTTGTTTCAAGAGCTAGAATTTGAAGTAGAAAGAATTCAATGTAGGAAAAGGAGAAATTCTAGAAAAGGAAAAGTGGTGATAGCTTTTGGATGATAAATGGGAAATTCACTTTTTATTGAAGGTATCTTGGATGATTATAGGCTTTACATTTTTTGCTCATTATAATCACAATTAAGTATCACCTACTAACATATGTGTTCAATAAGACAGTTGTACAGATTCTTTACAGCTGTCCTCTCCATGAGATACAGGACTCAAATAAGACAGGAAGTATGGCTAATTACCATTCTAAGCATTACAATGCATTATATGCATTATATGCAGCTTAGACAGATGTAATTAACTTCAACCAAAGCTATGAAGAATACATCTCTGAGGGAAAAATCTTCTGACAGAGAATGAAAGGGTTAAATGTCCTTTTATTACTTGAATTTGTCAAAATTACCAAGGGTTTACTAAGAGACTGTTTATATTTTTTGCTAGGTGGATACAAAATCAGTCCACAAGAATGAATTAATTTACCAAGGCAGCATTCTTTCCTTTTTTCTATTCTGGTAATTGAATATTCATCACCTAACAAGCGCTGCTAATTAGCCGATTATTCCACATAAAAAGAGCAAATAATAAACTTGCTTTCTCTATTGAATACAAAAGTTTTTAAAAAATCTAATTTTATTTAGTTACTGTGACTTAGATAATTTATAAAGTCTTCAAATCACACAGTGCATTGCCTTGTAGTAAATATTTATTTAATAACTATGATATACGAGCTTTGATCTCTTTATGAGTAAGAGTTTTAGGTTGATAACTAGTCAGTGTAACTCATTATCTGATTTTAGTAAGCCTGTATGTTTGCCTAAATTTAGTAGATTGGTCAGGTTCATGTTAATTATTGCATTTCCTCAATTTTCAAATTTATTTAAGTTGGGCATTTCATTTTGGAAGTTGTAATTAACATTTATTTTAGAAATTATTATTATTCTTTACAATTTATTCACTTTGTATCCAGGGAGAAGCTCCCTTCCTCATCTCTTCCTTGTCCCACCTATCCACCTTCTCTCTCTTCTGTTTGTCCTCTGATAGGGGAGGTCCTCCTTCTTACTGTCTGACCTTAGCCCATCAGGTCCCATCAGGAGTGCCTGGGTCCTCTTCCTCTGTGCTCTGGCTAGGTCACCCCACCAGGGAGAAGTGATCAAGGAGCAGGCAACCGAGTTCTTCTCAGAATCTGTCCCTTCTCCCCTTACTAGGATGCCCATATGGACACTGAGCTGCCCCTGGGCTACACGTAAGCAGTGGGTTTAGGTCCTCTCTGTGCATGGTCTTGGGTTGATGCATCAGTCATCGAAGTACACCCTGCACCCTGTGGTTGTTTGTTTGTTTGTTTGTTTGTTTTCTTTGTTGGTCTTCTTGTGTGGCTTCTGTCCTCTCCTGATCCTTCTATATCCCCTTCTTCCATAAGACTCCCTGTGTTCTAATTATTTATATTGAAATTTACCAAGTTTTTTTCAAAGTTTCATGAGACAGTGAGTTACATATTAAGAATATCTGTTATTTGTTGTGAATGTGCATGGTTTAATTACATTTGTATTCAATTTTAAATATTAATTCTGTAACATACAGACCCTTTCTGACCATCTTCTTTACAAATCCTCATTCCCAAATATTGAAAGCATATGAGTTAAGTAAATATTGGGATGCTAATGTGTAAGGATATGAAATGTTTACTTCCATGAACGGGTCTTGGGCACATGAAGAGTTCCATTAGCTTAAGAGAAAAGGCAAGAGTTCTCTTGTTTCAAAATCTGTGTATGAATTTTCAATTACCATAAATAATTTGGGGGGCAGTGTATGTTGATAGGAACAAGACTCATTAGCTTTCAATCACATTTTAAGGGTAAAACACACACACAGGAGAGGGTCACTAAAAATAAGGGACACAATATAAAATAAAATATCAAGTTTTAACAAGCAGGAAATAAGAAACAAGACAAAAATAATGTCAAAATAGAGACAGAATGAATGGTAAAGAGATGAGGACATATTTGATGAGCTTGTGGTAGGAGGTATGAGCTTTGAGGGGAAAAAACAGAGGCTGAGAAAATTAAATTCTTTTTTCCCATTAATGGATAAGAATCTTTGATGTCTAAATTTCCAATCAGAAAAAGTAAATTTTTCAGGAATAATAGTGTGAATACCAACAAGAAACAAAAATAAATAAAACTTAAGCTAAAATAATTGAGAGTGTTTCCTTCAGAAGAATGAACCATATTCTTTTATTATTTTCTCTATGGTTGATTTCTGTAGATAATAGAATTATAAAATGCTAATAATTTAATTAAATGGTTTATAAAACCTGTAACTGGAAATTCTAAAACATCCAGTCAAGGTTCTGATATGAGTTTTCATTGCTCTCGATACATACTGATGGCTTAAAGGTTGTATTTTGGTAATAAGGTGTAATGGGATAATAAAATAATAATAAATAATGGGATAATAAAATAATAAAACACTTTTCTCTACTGAATACAGGATTTTGAGAGAAAAATCTTCAAACCTACCTTGTTAAGGATCTTAGGGGTCTATTGAGAATCACATGTAATAATGGTCTACCTTATCTATCTTTCTGTCTATCTACCTATCTATTAGTTATCTACCTTCATCATCTACTATCTATCTATCATCTATCTATATCTCTACCTGTCATTTATCTATCTGTCTATCATCTATTTTCATCATCTATCTATTCATTCAAATGTTAGAAATTTTTGAATACTTTTTTCCTGATGCTGGCATTATTTGGAAGAGTGTAAAAGTAACCTTTTAGAATTTATGACAAATTTAAAAAAATAGAATTCATGACAGATTAGCAGGAGCAAAAGAAATCTGAAAAACTTGGAGATGAGTTTTTGGACAAAACTGGACAAATCCTACATCCTTTCTAAGCAGACTTCAGTGGATGATTCCAGTGGAAGGACCAGGATGATGGTAAAATGATGGGCTGTGAAGACTGATTCTGAGGGTCAGGTCATTAAAGGTATCATTTCTTGCCCTGTTTAAGATCTGGTTGATTGCTCCCTGGTTCATTGTAATGTGATGAGCCTCCATAGAATGCTCCCTGCCCCTGTGAATTCTGCCATACTTTGTCCATCTTGATATTTTGAAACCTTCTAAAAGCCAAAATAATTCTTTAATAACAATTGATTTTCTTTGTAAAAATTATTTTCTTTAATATTATTTTTTATTACAATCTATTCACTTTGTATTCTGGCTGTAGCCCCCTCCCTCATCTCCTCACAGTCCCACCCTCCCTCCTTCTTCCCACTCTGTGTCTTTTCCCTAGTCCACTGATAAGGGAGGTCCTTCTCTCCTAACATCTGACTGTATCCTCTCAGGTCCATTTATGACTATCTGGATCCCTCTTTCTGTGGACTTAGTTAGGCCACCTCGTCAGGGGGAGATGATCAATGAGCCAGTCACTGAGTCCATGTCACAGACAGCCCCTGCTCCCCTTACCGGGAAACCCACATGGTGGATGAGCTGTCCATGGGCTATTCCTGAGCAGGGGTCTAGGTCCCCTCCATGAATGGTCCTTGGTTGGAGTATCCATCTCTGCAGGGCCCCCTGGGCCCAGGAATTTTTGGCTTTCTTGGTCTCCTTGTGGAGATCCCATCCCCTCCAGGTCTTTCTATTTCCCCTTTCTTCTATAAGATTCCTTGCAAATAAAATTTGCAGGCAAATTGTGAGAGCTAGAAATGATCATCTTGAGTGAAGTAACCAAGAAGCAGAAAGGCACACATGGATATATATACCCACACATAAGTGGTTATTACACATATAAAATGAACATACAAAAATGTATACTACCAAAGAAGCTAAACATCAAGGAAGACCCTAGGAAAGATGCTCAATCCTTATTCAGAAGGGCAAACAGGATAGACATCAGAAGCAGGAGAAGACAGGGAACAGGAAAGGAACCCACCACAGACAGCGTCTGAAAGACTCTACGTTCAGGTATCGAAGCAGAGGCTGATACTCAGCCAAATTCTGGACAGAATGCATTGAATTTTATGAAAGAAGTGGGAGATAGAAAGACCTGGAGGGGACAGGAGCTCCAAAAGGAGAGCAACAGGGCCAAAAAATCTGGGCTCTGCAGAAACTGATATCCAAATCAAGGACCACACATGGAGAGGACCTATAACCCCTGCTCAAATGTAGCCCATAGACTCAATCTCTGCGTTGTTTCCCTATTAAGAGGAGCAAGGGCTGTTTCTGGCATGAATTCTGTGGCAGGCTCTCTGATAAACTTCCCCTGGGATGTGAACCTTGCCAGGCCACACAGGAAGACAAGGCAGCCAGTCCTGGTGAGACCTGATTGGCTAGGGTAAGATAGAACTGGAGGAGGACCTCCCCTATCAGTGGACTAGGGGAGAGACACGAAAGGAGAAGAGGGAGGGAGGGTGGAAATGAGAGGAGACAAGGGAGGGGTCACAGTTTGTATACAAAGTGAATAAGTTGTGATAAACCATAATAATAATAATCAAGAATGAAAAAGAAGAAAGAAAAAAATAAGATTCCCTGCATTCTACCCAAAGTTTGGCTGAGTTTCAGCATCTGCATCAATACCCTGCTGGGTAAAGTCTTTTAGAGGTATGTGGTAGGCTCCTGTCCTGTACTGTGTATTCTACTTTTGATGTCTGTCATGTTTGCCATTCTGAATGAGGATTAAGCCCCTTCTCTAGAGTCCTCCTTATTGTTTCTTAATCTATCTCCTTTGATGATCAGGAGTATTTATTGTGTTAAACTGACATCCCAGATATGTTTTGCATATCCTCATTTAGAATCATCATATTGTCTTGATGAACTTTATCTTGATATGTGGTGAATTTCAGATCTTATGATTAATTTGGCTTAGTGGCTACTCTGAGAAAAATGAGTAACATATTTTGACTTGTTTGAGACATTTACTTGCTTGGTATATTGATTATAATACTTTTACTTTCAGACTCTTTGTATCTTTACCAGTGAGTTTCTTGCAACCAATGTACTATTTTTTAAACTCTATCTGCATCTTTTAATTAGAAAATTAGAACTACTTACATTTTTATTGTGAAATATTTCATTTCTATAATTTTATTGTTTGTTTTCCTGAATATCTCAAATAGTAGTTTAGTTTCCTTTTCTACACTGTTATTTGTTGATTTATTGAGTTGAACATGACTGATTTTTCCACATATCTCTTTTGTTCATATATTCCTTCTATAACATTTATTCTTTTCAATGTTTCCATATATTTATTTTTCTTCCTCTTTTGTTTCTATATTCTTTAAAATATTACTTACAATAATGGCATGTATTTAGGGACTTTCTTAGTTTGTGACCATTTAGATGGCATACTTTTCTTCATTAATTTCAAAAATAATTTTAATGTACTATAGTTACCTTCTTACGTATTTGATTATATAGAGGTCTTAGAATATATCATTGTGGGCTTTCCATTTATTTTAATGAGCAGATTTTGTTTTGCAATTTTAATGTTTTATTTTTCTTACAAATCTTAAATTTTTAATGATGTTTTTCTTATTTGTGCATGTGTATTTGTTGTTCTACATTCCAATATGGAGATGTTCATACATTTTAAAGATTTTAAGGTATTCTCATCTAATTTCCTCAAATCCATTATTAATATTTTCCGGGGTTGCTACTCAGGCTAGTGTTAAATGTACACTGAAATTTGAGGCAATGAAGGGTAAGTTGTTCTCTACTTTGCTAAGTTTAAAACTTGAAACATTTTTCTTTAACTTCCTGTAGTTACTACTAGCAACACAATGTTTTACAGTCTCTGAGAGTGTCATGTTTTCCCTCCTGTCACTGAAGGATGCTTATATCCAAGCCAATGGGTATCCCCTATTTGTTTCTTAGTGCAAACAGAACAGAAAGAGCACAGAGATAAGTTCTGAAGTGAAGAACACTTGGCACCCAGCATTCTGACTGCAAGTTTCTAATGTTTTCATGTCTTGTCCAGCAGCAAACCACTGCATCAGATGAAGAAGCTTGCCGGAATCAGGTGTTTCACTTGTTCTGGACTCAGGTGTTGGGCACATCTGACCACATGGCTTATAGCTGAGGGGAGGCTGAGAAAACTGTCATGTTTAATTGACTGGTCTCTCTGGAAACCACAGAGAGCATGCCTATCTATTCCCACACCCTTCCCAACCTCAGACTCCTGTTGTGGATTTTCTCAGCATGCACACTATCTGATCCTCTACCATGTGGAGCTATCTCCCTTCCAGACACTGTAGTAGGGTGTTCTCTGTCTCCTTGAAGTGTAACTATTCCCTGTTTTCTGACTTCTCAGAGCAGCTCAGTCCTAACAACACATACTTTCTAGTTATGCTGTTCTAAGTTATAGGGTTAAAACTCAGTTTCTGCTCTATCATTGACTTTCCACAGAGAACATCATGTTGCTGTACTTCCCAATTAGAATGATTGGGGAGAAACTTGTCAAATAATTTGGATTATGTGTTCTGGTACATATTTGTGTATCAATTGTGGAAAGAAAATCAATAAATCATTTTCCTACCTGTTCTACCACTGTTAGAAGAGGTTACTCTTTTAGCCTAACCATCTGATTTCCCTGGAGAGGCATTTTCTGATGACAAGGCATTCCATCTCACGGGCTGCAGCCTCTGCCTTCTCCATGCACAATTTTAATTCCCATGCTTTCAAGCTGTCCTATCATCTCTCTTGAGAATCCCAAGGTTCCTTTTCCTCTTTAGGAATCTGTCCTTTGTTTCCCTGACTCTTCTGTTTCACAGAATCGTATGGAAGCAGCTTTTCCCACTTGCCCTCCAAGTCTGGCTCTAACTATATGTGTTGATTCTTTGTAATATAATGACAACTTTTCTGTAAATTTAAAGTTTGTTTTTAACTATAAAGTATGGGATTTATTGTAGTTGAAACCAAAAGAAAAAATGTTTATGATACAAAAATCAAACAGCAAACACAAACAGTTGTTTATGTAATATGACCATTTTCAGTCTGAAACAAATGTGTGTACATGAGTGTGTGTAAAAAAAAAGTAAGAAAAGAACAACATATACCAAGCCATAGTTTATGTTTAGTTATTGAATATTTTTATATTAATTACACTTTATTTACTTTGTATCCCAGGTGCATCCCTCCCTCCCTCATCTCCTCTCTGCTTCTGTCTAAGTCCACTGATAGGAGAGGTCCTCCTCCCCTTCCATCTGACCTTAGCTTATCAGGTCTTTTCAGGACTGGCTGCAATGTCCTCTTCTGTGGTCTAACAAGGCTGCTCCTCCCTCAGGGGTGGGGTCCAAAGAACCAGCCACTGTACAGTGAGAATATTTTTTGAGAATGACTCTTTTCAAACAAAACATTTATGTATAAAATTCTCTGCTACGCAAAAGATCCCTTTCATCCTCTTGTAACTAGATAGGTGAACAAAATAATCTACAGTCCTCATGTGGCCACAGAGCCTACATTTGGCTGCACAAGAAGCTGAAAAGTTGTGGGTGTCACATGCTATAGACAAGTACCTGATGACAAGACTTTTTCTGGCCCATTTTCTTGACTAATGTGTTATAATATAGTGTTCTGTGTGTCCTGCCTCAGTGACCTTCCTCAGGCAGGTAGATATTGAAGACAGTAGATTTCTTACAGGCAAGGACACTCAATTATTGGTGGCTTGCCTGGAGAAGCTCAAGGCACTGCATATTTTGAAATACTTTAGAGGGTAAAGATGACCTCCTTCTATGGAAACTACCTCCCATGGACATTGATGAGCATGTGTGCCATGCCTCACCTATCCACTTTTTGATGGTAGAGGCTTTCCCTCTACCCATCAGTTAGTGTCACAATTATACCTGAACCTCCTATGAGAACACCCTTACCCATAACTGCTATGTGGTATTCCTGAGCTTGGAGCCAGAGTTCCTTGGGTCTCTGAGCCACCCAGCACTAGGGCAATAAAGACCAGAAAGAAACCAATAGTAGTCTCTGGAACCAAGATTGGCTGCCTACCCAACAGCTCCTCTGTTCAGCCCAAGGCTGAACACTGAATATTATGGGTGACTGGTATGACTCCCCTTGTAAACACAAACCACCTCTGTCCCTCAGGTTACTGTGAGGTAGTAGGTAGTGGTAGGAGAAACAGCTACTGCCATGTCATGCCCTGAGGACTTAAAGACTAATCTGAAGCTTTTTAAATTAAAACAGGTATTGATTTATTGATTTTTCTTTCCAAAATTGATACACAAATATGGGCCAGAACACATAATCCAAGTTATTTGACAAGTTTTTTTTTTCCCTAATCATTGTAATTGGGAAGTACAGCAATGTAATGTCTGAGAGAAGAGTCACTAAAAGAGCAAATGATCTCTACAATTTTCTCTTGGCAGACGAGTTCTGGACATCAGGCTTATGAAGATGGGAAACCACAATATTTCTGTGAATGAGAAATGAAGCTTGAGTTTGAGTGACTTGGGACAGTGTATTTATAGGAAATTGTTGTAATCCAAAAGCATCTCCTTGATTCTTCAAACTGGATAAATATGTAGTTTTAAATATGCAGCATGATTATCCAAATCTTTAGCAATGGTTTCCCAAGTAGTTAAGCCATCAACTATTTTTTAGAGATCACAAGGAGTTACTTGTTTTCCAATAATGTAGAAAATACCCGTTTGTAAAGGGAGACTTTAAAGGAGTCATAATTTAGCAGGACTGATTAAATGCATCTTGAGTAGAAACTCTACAGGCTCCCCAGGAATTATTACAAACAGGCCTGAAAAGAAGCAATCTCATGTTCCAAACATTGCCTGTCAAAACTATCCTTAGCAATCATTATTGAAACCAATTAAAAAAGGATACAATCAACAATACAATTTTCACAAAATTCAGTACCCAACCTGAAAACTCTAAGCATACAAAGAAATAAGAAATTGTGACTCAAAGGCATTTTTTTAAGTCAATAGAAACTGACCACAAATGTCAATGATGTTGATGGAACTAGTGAACAGAATTTTAACAGGTGCAATACTTTTGTCCAGATATTTAAATGAAGATTTGAAAATAGGAGAGAGAAAAGTGGAATTTAGAAAGAACTATTCTGTTCTTCAATTCTCACCAAAAAAAGCCAGTACTTTCATTCTTTTTATTTCTATTCAATGTTGAACTGAATGTTCTAGCTAGTAAAATAGAAATCTGGGTATAGAGCTGGAGCAAAAAGAAAAATACTGCTTTCATTTTCAAAATACTTAATTGCATTTGTAGATATTCTAAAGAATCTAATACACAATAGTAAATTCAAGACTGTCTTGCGAACCAGAGAACATAGAAGTCAAAAGAAGGAAAAGGGATAAATAACATATACATAAAATATATGCAGAAACAATGAGCATATGTCTTTATCAAACACTGTTCTACAAAAATTGTACCAGAAAAATGTTTCATGTTTCTTTATTATATTTTGAATAGTATTCTCAATTTCAAGTTATAATTGCTAACTGTTGGAAGAGAAGACTATGATTTACTTTATTATACTGGAATGTCATTCTAAATCTCTATTAAGCATACTTATGTTTTTTTCACATCGCAAAAGAAAATTTATTCTCCTTCCGTCAACAACTATCAACTTCCAATAGCTCTTCAGCAATGAATGGGACGTTATGAGCCGCTCCCCACCCATGCTAGGATTTTATGAAAGTCTAGGGCATGTAGTCCCAGTTATGGTTAGTTTATATAAGCATACTTATTAAATCTGTGTACTGTTTGTGTTTCTGTGTTTCTGTGTCCATTACTGTGTTTGTGTATGATCCTAAATCTCTCTTAAGTACAGGTCTCTTATTAAGTAAATATTGTGTGTTTGTGAGTGTATGTATGTGTGTATGTGCGTGTTTGTGCAATCCCAAACCCCACTTACTAGTTTTACGTATTTTGTGTATGTTTGTGTGTATATAAGTATATGTATATGTAAGTATGTTTGTATGCATGTGTGTGAGTGTGCTGTTGTCTTGTTTGTGAATATGCTCATGTGTATCAATGTGTGCACATATGTGTTGAGGCCACTGATCTACTTCAGTGTCTTCTACTTCTCCACATTTCATTTTTATGAGACAAGGTTTATGCTAAACCTTGAACTTACTGATTGGTCTGACGGACTTGTCAACAAGCCTCAGGGAACTTGTTGTGTCCACCTCCTGAATTCTGGGTTTATATTTATGTGCCCAGCTTTTTAGGTAGATGCGAAGACTCTAAACACAAGTCTTTATTCTTTCTTGAAAAGTATTTTACAAACTCAGCTATACAAGCCCCTGATTCTAAGAACTTTACAAATA
Source organism: Meriones unguiculatus (assembly GCF_030254825.1). Lineage (NCBI taxonomy): Eukaryota > Metazoa > Chordata > Mammalia > Rodentia > Muridae > Meriones > Meriones unguiculatus. The sequence goes on along the minus strand of NC_083351.1, from coordinate 81,259,858 downwards.
GATTCCTAGTGATGTTCAACCTAAGAAATCATGTTTTGTCAAAGACATTTTATTGCTTCTACTTCAATATAAATACATTTCATTTCTTTTTCTTCCCTTAATTTCTCTATGATTGCCAGTACAACATTGGATAGAATATCCGATGATGTACAATTGTGAGAATCAAAGGAAAGAAACATATTCCTTTGTTCATGTTAATTTTAAATACTTTTCCTCACCATTTATGATTATGTTGTTATGATGCTGTTATCGTAACAGCTGTGTCATTTAAGCTAAAGAAATTTATTCTTCCAGGCTTATGAGACTGTGTTTAACTTTTGAATACTGGATTTTGTTGGGTACTTTTGTTTGATCTAGTGATATAATCATGGTACATTTTTCATAGAATTTTTATTTTTAAAAGCTTTCTGTTCTGATATTTTGAAGAAGGTATTTTAGTATAATCTATTGATAATAATGAAAAGCAATGATTTTCAAGTAGTGACCTGATTCTATGATCTTGTGTTTCTAAGTCAACCTCACATGGGCATAATTTATTATAATAATACTTTTATATACTGAGGGATTATCTGTACTGATGTTTTCTTGGGCATTTTTGCGTTGTCATAATGGTCGTGAACACTATTAACTGTAATTTAAATGCAGCTATTCTATGTAATATAGTGAACCTAAACACATATATTATATGTAAAATTCTTGATAATAAATGTACCATCTCTTGTGATGGGCATTCAGTAGCTCAGCTATGATTAATCACATTGTTTCTGGGAATACATTCAGCCATCTACAATCATCTCTTTCCTTTAGTGATACTTATTTTTGTTTGTTTGTATCAGGTAGTCAAGGGTAATTTTCTCAACATATAATTCCTTCCCAGGTTCAGGTCTTTTCTATTTTCTAGTGACAATCTTTTTCCTTTCAATGCTTGTTAGCTAGATGGTGTCAGTTCTTATGTTCTGATCAGGCCTCAGCCTTAATCTTTGTATCTCTGAATCTCAGAACAAAAACACTTGCATCTAGCTGCTAAACTAGGAATAATGAAAATTCTTGTAATTTCTTTAGGTAGAATAGCTTTATATATATATTTTGTTTTTCATATAAATTGGTTTCTGCTTAAGATTTAATGGGATTAGTTAAGTAAATAGTACAGATACTTATCTCTCTTGACATGTGTTTGTGTGTATAAATTTATGCACTTACAAACACACATGCATTAAACTTTATTCCTCTTGCAGAACAAAGGGTTTTATTTAGAAAACAAAAGAAACAGATTTATAATCAATTTTGATGTTGATTACCCTTTTCTCTTTTAAATAACAGCATAGCAGGTCTTTCCTAAAGATTCTTTCTCATAAACTGATAGCACATGCCAAGAATCAGTACGTGAGAGGTGGAGGCAGGAGAACCAGGAGTTCAAGGTCATTCTTAGCCACAAAAAAGGCTTTGACATCTCCTGAACTACATGAACTCTTGTCACCTGCCTCTCACCAAAATAAATATCCTCCCTCACATTTCCTTTGAGTATTTGGCAGACCCATAAGAACAAAATTGAAAAAAAATATATAGATCTCCTTTCATCTGTTACAAATTGTAACAAATCAGCTGTATCTTCCTAGAGGCTTATATAAAGTAAGTTGTTAAGGCATGCCTGAAGTAATTTAAGTCCTGTTTCTTTATACAAGTTGATCTTTCTTTAGACTTATGATCAATGATTGACCCAAGACCTCAATTTTGTATTGGCTTTGAAAGATTACTCATTTGTGATTTCTTTCATTCTTGCAATGGTGTGCTAATGAGCCAATCTCCTTACATTTTTTTATCTTTATTGTCTTTTTGTTTTGGATCTTTTCAGGAATCACGCATTAAAATATACAGTACAGCTAAATTAATATATTAATTATATGAATATTACTTATAGAACCCAAAAAATAGATTAAAAATGTGAAAGAGAAGGCCAGGAGCAGTGGCATATGGATGTATTACCAGCACTTGGGGAGGCAGAAGCAGGCAGATCTCTGTGGGTTCTAAGCCAGTCTGGTTTACAGAGCTTGTGGACAGTCAAGGCTATGCAGAGAAATCTTGACTCAAAAAACAACAAAAAATGTGAAAGGGAAGAAGAACTAATATACTTTGTGAAGCTTGATAAGAGAAATGACAATTAAAGATGGGCAACTGTTGGGCAGAGTGAATGGAATTTTATGTAAGAACTGGGAAACAGTAAGAGCTGGAGAGGACAGGGTCTCCACAAGGAGAGCAACAGAACAAGAAAATTTGAACACAGGGAACTTCCCAGAGACTCATACTCCAACCAAGGACTATTCTTGGAGATAACCCAGAACCCCTGCACAGATGTAGCCCAGGGCAGTTCAGAGTCCAATTGGGTAACATAGTAATGTGAAGAGGGACTGCCTCAGACATAATCTGATTGGCCTGCTCTTTGATCACCTCCCCCTGTGGGGGAGCAGCCTTACCAGGCCATAGTAGAGGACAATGCAGCCACTTTTGATGTGAACTGATAGACTAAGATCAGAAAGGAGAGGAGAACCTCCCCTATCAGTGGACTTGGGGAGTGGCATGCATGCAGAGGGAGGAGGGAGGGTGGGATTGGGAGGGGAGGAGGGAGGGGCTTATGGGGGGATGCAGAATGAATAAAGTGTAATTGAGGAAAAATTAAAAAAAAAGGGAAAAAAATAATTTAAGAACATTAAATGACTTTCAAAAGTGGAGGAAAACATGGAGTTAGTCAATTGGCATGGAGCACATCTTGCCCCTGGGGGCAATGTTCTCCTGAACCTACTCAGACCTCGGACACCACCACTGCTAGTTCTAGAACTGATGCAAGATGTTCCAATGAGGGGGTTAAGGCTTCTCATAATATTTCCTATAAGCCCACACCTGTTTGTTTATATCCCCCATTTTTATTCATTATTAGCCAGATAGAGCCAAGTAATTGTGGTAATGATACTTGCTTTTTTGCAAAATGCTGGAATGCTAGTGAATTTAGGTATGTCCTGGTTACTCGCATGCCTCGCTGGGTGCCTGTACCTGTTGATGCCCCTCACACTATGACTCTCTTCAGACAGAAAAGGGATCTTAGAACTACAGCCGCCACTGTTACTGCCATCTCATTGGCGGCTGTTGGAGCTACCACCAGGGCATTATCCATGAGTCATACTGGGCAGACTGCTCAGACCCTGAATAATCTTTTAGCCAATGTAGCTCATGCCTTAGATGTACAAAAAGGAATTAATGCTCAACTAAAAGGAGGCTTGATGGTGTTCAATCAGAGGATTGACCTTGTGCAGGAGCAAATTGATACTCTATGGCAAATCGTTCAACCTGGCTGTCAATGAAAGTATGCTGGACTTTGTGTCACTAGCATACAACATGAGAATTTTTCCTGTGCTGCAAATCTGTCTAAACAATTGTCAAGCTATATTTTAGGTAATTGGACTGGAGAATTCGATACTACGATGGAGCAGCTGAGAGTGGCCATTATCACAGTAAATTCTACCAGAGTGGACGTAGGACTAGCCACAGGATTATCACCATGGATTGCTGCAGCCATGAATCATCTGAAGGAATGGGTGGGCATGGGAGCGTTAGCAGGCTTTCTGGTGTTGGTCTCCTTGGTTTGCCTGTGGTGTATATGCAAGATTAGAGTCTCACAACAGCGTAATGCAGCCATCATCATTCAGGCCTTTACAACCGTTGAAGCAGGACAGTCTCCCCAAGCATGGTTGGCTACCATAAAAAGCTAAAATGTTATGCTCAGGATGTGAGGCTAAGCACTGCACTCAGGGTCAGCTGCTTTCGACCCAGAGAAGAGCAAGTCTGATTGCATGCGGGTTGATGCCCCAGGTCCCGCCTCTGAGAAAAAGGTATCGGAGGGGTCTGATGCTCTTTGGGTGGATGACACCTAAATGAACATCGGTACAAAGTCCCAATTTATTTCTAATATCAGAGATCAGACCTCTACTCTTGCCTGATGCGTCTAAAACAAAAAGGGGGAACTGTAGAGAACTGCGAAACGCCGTGCCTTAAAGAAGGAGCTGGTTTCCGTCTTCCACCTTCCCGATGGTGAGTGCTCTCTGTCACAAACAACTCCACATTTGGCTAAGGCTGAGGATCTGGCTTGCTTCCATATATGTGGACCTATCTGCATTGCCCACGTGGCACACTGGGGTTGGCTACCCAGAGGCTATATAAGCTGTGGGCCGGCTTTCCCCAGGGTCCAATGATTGTTCAAGTTTCCTGAATAAATTGCATTGAAAAAAAAAAGAAAAGTCAATATTTTTAAAATATTAATATTTGATAAAATTCAACATCTATTCACTCAAAATGATAATTTTGAATAATTATTTTGAAGGAATAGAATTTCTGCCAGTGTATTCACTTGAATTATAATGATTGATTGCAATATGACTATTTATTAATGATAGTCTTGCCTGGCCAGTAAAGCTTAACTTATGTTTTTTACTCTTTGAAGTTGAGGAAGGAGCTGACTGAGTCATGAACAGGAAATAAGTCCCTCACCCACATGGCTCACTTAACAGCATTCTTCCCTCAGAGCATCCTGCATTTAGAAATAGAGACTCTGGTCACCTTGAAAGAAAATGTTGAATGCTTTTATTACTGCCCTAAGGCAGTATCTATTTTTATAGTTTTACCCAACATTCAGTTCATCTGACTTTAAACTGGGACACTGGCCCTCTGATTATATTGCTCATCATCCAAATTTTCTTCTCCTAAGTATCAAAGGACAATTGCAAATTTAACTGTCTCCTGTCTATACAGTAGCAGAAACAAAAAACACAATCCTCATATTTTAAAACTATTGTCCAATTTTCTTCCAATCGTATGAATTACCAATGAAGATTAAATAAACTCTGCAATTCCTTGTACACACTTTTCTTTTACATTTAGAATTGGAAGACTAGATCTAGCTCTCACACTCCAGTGAGGTTTAGGAAGTTCCGTTCCTATTCCAGTTTCTTTCTTCATTTTGCTTGTCTGGCGTTTATGATTTTAGGGTGTTTTAAATTAACATTTCAAAATCTGTATCCTTTAAAATTAGTTTCCTGAGTTCTTGGATTAGAGAACAGTGCCAACATGCTGGCATCTAATAAAATCATAATAAATAAATTCTACATAATAAAAGTTATCACTATATACTTTATCTAATAAGTCAGAGGATAAATGAATCTAGAAAAAAATTGAGTACATGTATATTTTTCGAGAATTTTTCTGAGATGTTTTTTTCCAGGCTTGTGTATCTTTAAACTGTTTTGGATATGAATATGTTTTTGTTTTAATATGAGGTAAGATATAAGACTGATTCAGATAGTCTTCAGTAGCAAACTAGGTGCCTTGTGTGAACTCTGAGAAGAGATCATTGGAAGCAGCGGATAGTTTAAATCTGAAGACTGTGGAGAGAGAATAAATGCCAGAGCCCAGAGAGTGTTGGAGAGCTCCAATAACAAATAAGGCTACTGCTGCTTCTCCCTGTGGCACCTGGATGCCTTGCTGCTGTGAGAGAAGTAGGAGATCTCCTGAAACAAGGACTGGACTGGCTTCAAGGAACACAACAACCCTTACCAGCAGAAAGCAGCTAAGAGAACTGCACCCTCTTTCACACTAACCATGACTTTCTACTACCAGTTGTTGGGGTTTTGGAAAGGATTAACGTGGAATAGAGAGAAAGAGAGATAAAAATGTAAATAAATTTTTTTACTCACTTATAAGTGGATATTAGACATTTAATATAGGATAAACATTCTAAAATATGTATACCAAAAGAAGCTATGCAAGAAGGAGAACCCGTCATTGGACAAAGGTCCTTGAAGCACACATTGACACAAATATGTTATGTCTGAAATAGAAGAAGGAAGAGGAAATCTTACTTCTAGTGTTAGCATCTCAATGAATTCGTTTGACAAGTTACTGATGTCCATTATAGGTGTGTACATAAATAAACACATATGTAGAACTGACAAATAAATATGGTGTAAACTTTGCAGCTAATAAGACATCATTACTAAGTTACCTTAGTAAGAGTCATGACTATTGGAGATATTTTAATTTTCACAAAAATATGCCAGTATGTATAACATAATGTAAGCATAATACCACCAAATTATAAGTGATTATAAGAAAATCAAGACAAATTAAAAGCTAATGAATGAAAGTAGAAGCTATTTTAGATTTGGTAACAGGAACCCTCTTGCACAGAATCCATCATCTGAATAAAGAACTCTATGACAGAAACTCAAAATCAAAAGGGCAAGAAAATAAATGACCCAATTGAAATTGGGCTAAAAATATAGTTCTCAATAGAAGAAATAAAAATTATTGAACAATATCTCAAAATATGTTCATTATCCTTAGCAATGAGGGTACTGGAAATTAAAAAATTTTGAAGTTCATCCCATGCTGGTCAACATAGCCAAAATCAACAAGACGACTGACCATAAATACTGACAAAGACTTGATGAAAGAGGAAGCCTAATTCTCAGTTGGTGGGAATGTAAACTAGTGCAGTCACCACAGAAATAAGTATGGAAAATCCTCTTAAGTTTAAAATAAATCTTCGCAGCTGTATCACTCCTTGGCATATGCACATACAACTTGACATTTAACTACACAGATACTTGCTCAGACATGTTCATTGCTGCTATATTAACAATCAGTAGAAAATGAAAGTGACCTAAATGCCCTTAAACAGATGGATAAATAATGGCAAAACGGAGAATACATAAAAAGGAATACTATTAAACTGCAAAGAATTTGAAATCATAAAATTTTGCTGGTAAATGGATGAAACTAGAAAATAGTAAGTTGGGTGAATTAAACCAGAACCAAAAAGGCAAATTCTGAATGCTCTTTCTCCTCTGTGGTTCCTAGCCCCCAAATTTTAGATGTGAGATACTAATTTGGAGTAACTGATAAAGTAATAATTGATGAAACATGGAAAGTAAGAGGAATAATGAAGGGGGACAGAGTAGGGAAAGGCAGAGTACAGGTGATATGATTGAGAGTAGTGGGAAATATGGGAATGAAGCTCTACTTGAAGAAAAAGATCAGAGGTCAACACAGGAGGGGAGGGATGATAGACACATAACACTAAGAATAATTGATAAAGTATTAAGGAATTATATTATTTCATATCTACCTCAGTTTTACATAATGCATATAAGTATATTGAAGACATATAACTTAAATTAAGATATGACACTTGGGCTGACAGCAATCCCCACAAACACTACAGACTAGCAAAAACCTCAGCACCAAATATGAGAAACTTATGTTCGCATTTTTGGTCAGGGTAGTCCAAGAAACTACAGAAATAATACACAGTATTATTTTACCTTTGGTTGTCTCTCCCAAGTTTATGGTAAGTCACTTTTTCTGAAAACAGCTAAGAAATCATCGTTACTAAAAACTTGAACAGCTACTTGGAGCTAGCAAGGTCATGGATCTTAAGGTGGTTCCTCCTACACTTTACTAAACTAACGTTATTTATAATTGCACACTAAAACATATTCTTCCATCTTTATTCCCCATTAAAGATACATCATTTTGTTGCAAATGGAGACACTTATAGAAACCTACCAATGACCATAATAGTGAAGAGATCAGCTGATAGTGGGGAACCAAGCTACAATAGATAAATCTACAACACAACTCCTACACTTAATGCAGAGAAAAGATCATGGAACAGGAGCCAGAAAGAGTGTGAAAGACAGAGTACCAATTTTTTTCCCAGCTGTAGCCCCCTCCCTCCTCTTCTCCCAATCCCAACCTCCCTTCCTCTTCTCCCCCTATGCCCCTCCCCTAGTCCACTGATAGGGGAGGTCCTCCTCCCCCTCTATTTGACTGTAGCCTGTCTGGTCTCATCAGGACTAGTTGCACTGTCTTTCTCAGTGGCCTGGCAAGGCTGCACAACCCCCAGGGGAAGGTGATCAGAGAGCTTGTCACTGAGGGTTTTAGGTCCTCTCCATGCATTGTCCTTGGTTGGGGTATCAATCTCTGCAGGGATCGATCCCAGGGCTCAGTTTTTGGTGTGTGTGTGTGTGTGTGTGTGTGTGTGTTTTTGTTTGTTTGTTTGTTGGCTCTGTTGGTCTCCTTTTGGAGCTCCTGTTCCTTCCAAGTTTTTCTATTTCCATCTTTTATAAAATTCCATGCCCTCTGCCCAAAGTTTGGCTATGAGTATCAGACTCTGCTTTGATGCCTTGATCAGTAAAGTCTTTCAGATGACCTCTGTGGTAGGTTCCTGTCCTATTCCCTGTCTTCTCCTGATTTCAATGTCTATTGCAATTGCTATTCTGAATGAGGAATGAGCATTTTCCCTAAGGTCTTCTTTGTTGTTTTTCTTCTTTAGCAGTATATTTTAGTATCCCATATTGTATGGCTAAAATCCACTTATGAAAGAGTATATACTGTGTATATGTATATGATTTCTTATGTGCATGTATGTGCTGCACGTGATGGTTTGTGCATGTAGACAACAAAAAGGATGTGAGATTCCATAGAGCTGGAGTTATGGGTGGTTGTAAACAGCCACGTGAGTGCTGAACCATGTTCAGTTCAGCCTCGAAAGCAGCAAATGCGCTTAACTTCTGAGTCATCTTTCCAGCACAGAAATTGTTGAGCTGCCTTGATGAAACAAACAAACAAACAAATGGCACAAGGCAAATGTAGCTGTGAATTAAACAGTCTTCTACCCATTTCATGTTTTGTTCTTCATTTACTTACTATGTTTTTATGAATACTTATGATAGTAGATCATTTTCATATACACATTTTCTTTCCTTTTTATATGTTATTTTCTACAAGTTGTCTCTTAGATCCATCTAGATTATCCCTTTTGGCATTGAAAGGATGCTACTTGTTCCCATTTTTCATGGAAAACTTCAACACTGCTGTGCAATGACTAATTGATATATGAACATATCCAGCGCCAAATGTCACTGGAAATGTGAAAACTGCAAAATGAAAGGAAGTCACTACATTTCTGTTAACTCAGCTTAAACCCAAAGAGCTGAACATATTAAGTGCTGGTGAGTTTACAAAGCGGCAGATAGTCTCGGTTGGGATGGTAATGATGGGAGCTTTTGAAGGTGTTTTTATATTCTAATGTTGTTTGTTTGTTTGTTTGTTTGTTTTGACTAAGTCTCACAACATCACTATGTACTCCTATATTTTGCCTCAAAGTCATTTAGTAACAACCCAGACCCTTCTTCATATCTGAAGCAGTCCTCTTGCCTTAGCCTTCCCATTGCTGGAACTGAAGGCATGTATTACCATACCAAGAAGACTGTTTGAAGACTATTATTCACTCACTTATGTGTATTAATCAGTATTCATGCCTGTGAATGTTTATTTGTACCTACCAAAATTTGGAAGCAACCAAGATTTCCTTTAAGGGCATGAAAAAATATTGTGATATTTCCAGAAAATTGAATCTCATCCAGCTAAAAAAATTTAATTGAATTATCACAGCATAAAGAAACAGGGAGTTTGCTGAATGCCAACCAGAAAACCTTCCCTTCCCTTGCTGCCCCTTGGTACTCAAACTCTCATCTCTAGTTACCTTCCTACAGTATGTGCACCAGCCCAGTCTGAGGAATTCCTTAGAACCTCACCTCTCAATGCTTCCCCCACACTCCCAGGCCAAGCTTAGGGCACAGCTTGTGCACCATCCCATCCTGGTATGTGAAGGAAGCCAACACACATAGACTGCATATTGTGTGATTTCAGTGTCATGACATTGAAAAATTGATAAGCACAGGGACAGCTGAAATGTTAGCATTTGCTAGGAAGTCCAAGGGAAGGAATGGAGTATGAGCAGGTGCAATCAAGAATTGAAGGCAGTTAAACTGTTCTTATAATACGGTATTTGTGAATATGTAAAGCTGATACTTTTTTGCATAGTATGTGAGTTACAAAAAGGAAATCATAATAAAAGTAGCAACTTTAGTAATGATAATCTAGCAGTCTCTGTTTATCCCCTGAAAGAAATACAAGGCACATGGAATACATGGATTATAGGCAAAACTGTACGGGGCATGAGGGAAAGTTTAAAATGGATTCCAAGGACTCTTTTGGTCATTGTTTCTGAAATTCTAAAACAAGGCTATTAATTTTTTTTTAAAACAAAGATATAATAAAAATATAAAATACTTTCGTAAAAAAAGAAACATTTAGAATTAATGTCCAAATTTCCCTAAAAAATATATTCAAGATTTTTGAGGTTGACAAGAACTAATAAAACATAAATGATCAGATTCCCCATAAAGAGTGATGTAAAGTTAAAAAAGTATATATATATATATATATATATATATATATATATATATATGTACCACAAAAGAAAACAGCACCATGAAAAATACACACAGAGTAACTTAATTTAAAAATATTTTCTGGTAATGATCTTAAATCAACATTAATTTAAAAAGTAATATGTGATAAAATGCATAAGTATTTTAAAATTTTGGACAGGAAAGAATTTTGAAAACATTTTAAACTACATAAAAGAAACATAGCATATACTTGTGCAATGAGGTTAACATTCATTTCTATTATTTAATACAAATTATTTATATTTAAGAAGGAAGAAATTACTTACCTAATGTCAAAAATTAAAATATAGGGCAAATAATAAATTATTCTAAAGAAAAGCCATCATTAAAACAGAGTACAAATCAACGACAAAAATGAAAAAGAACATATTATCAATTTAATTTAATTGGTTGATCAAAGTATTTGTACATGTGTGTTGCACATACATCCATGTGTGTGCATGTGTGTGTGTGTTATATGCATGTGCTGCATGAGTGTGAGTGTCTGGGTATGTCCACCTTTGCAGTTCTGAGCAGGACATTAGGTGTTTTCTACTTCACTTCACTTTCTATCTGATGGCCTTTAGGCAGGGTCTCTTACTGAGCTGAGATTTGAACAATCTTAGGTTTACCTGCTTATACTCCATTGCTGGTGATACAGTCACTCTCAGGCATCCTAGATGTTTATATGATACTGGATTCAATTGAGACCCACTGAAAGTAGAAGAAGTTTCAAGAAGATGGCAGGAATTTGTTTTAGTTGAAAAACATGGTTGTTGTAGATTATATTTGGAAATTTCTCCCCCCTCTTACAGTTCCTCTCATATCCTTCACACCTCTCTACCTCATCTTCATGGTATTTTTCTCACTTCCCTTCAAAGAACAAACTAACAAAAACAAACAAATAAATAAAAACCCTACAAACACATGAAATAACGCAAAATCACAAAAATGGAAACCAAACTAAACAGTAAAACTAAGATTAAAAAAATGACCAAAGGAAGCAAAGTGGGACAAAATGTCTACAAAAATGCCATTGAGTTCCTTTTCTGTTGTCCAAGTACTCCTAGGCATGGGGCTTATAGTAAAATGTAGATAATATACTCAGGGATATCACAGTGAAGAAACTTAACGTTTCCTTGCCAGTGGGTATCAGTCATGGATAACTCCTTCATTAGGAGTGAAACCCAGTGTTCACTACTTCCTCATGATGTTGAGGCCCCATCTGGCTTGAACCTGAACAAACTTTATGTGTAGAGCTACGGTTTCTGTAATTTCATATGTGTGTCAGTCCTGTTTAAATGGAATGCACTGTTTCCTTAGAGTCATACATTCCTCTGGCTCTTATAATCTTTCTGTCTCCTCTTCCACAAAGATCCCTTGATCTTTTTTTTTTTATTTATTTTTTATTTTTTTTATCAGTTACATTTTATTAACTCTGTATCCCAGCTGTGTCCCGATCCCTCATTCCCTCCCAGTCCCTCCCTCCCTCCCTCATCTCAACCGTGCCCCTTTCCAAGTCCACTGATAGGGGGGACCTCCTCCCCATTCATCTGATCCTGTTTTATCAGGTATCTTCAGGACTGGCTGCAAAGCCCTCCTCTGTGGCCTAACAGGACTGCTCCTCCCTTCGGGGGTGGGGAGACCAAAGAGCCAGTCATTGAGTTCCTGTTAGAAATAGTCCCTGTTCCCCTCACTTTGGGAAACCAATTGGTTACTGAGCTACCACAGGCTACATCTGAGTGGAGGTTCTAGGTTATATCCATACATGGTCCTTGGTTGAATGTCAGTCTCGGAAAAGACCCTGTGCCCAGATATATTTGGTCCTTGTGGAGCTCCTATCCTTTCCACATCAGACTAACTCCCCTTCTTTCTTATGATTCCCTGTACTCTGCCAAAGGTTTGGTCATGAGTCTTTGCTTTGAAAACACTGCTAGTTAGAGTCTTTCAGATGCGCTCAGTAGACTCCTGTCATACGTTCAATGCACATCCCATCTGTCTTTCTAAATGAGGATTGATCATCTTACCCCATGTCCGCTCAATTGATTATCTGTTTTAGGTGTATAGATTTCATTATGTTTATCATATTTATCACCCTGCACAAAACTAAAGTCAAAGTGGATCAAGGACCTCAACATAAAACCAGATACCCTAAATCAATTGGAAAAAAAAGTGGGGAACAGCCTAGAACTCATTGGCACAGGAGACAACTTCCTGAACAGAACACCAACAGCACAGGCTCTAAGAGCAACAATCAATAAATGGGACCTCATGAAACTGAAAAGTTTCTGTAAAGCAAAGGATACCGTCATCAAAACAAAACGACTGCCTACAGATTGGGAAAGAATCTTCACTAACCCTTTATCTGACAGAGGACTAATATCCAGTATATACAAAGAACTAAAGAAGCTGAAAAGCAGCAAACCAAGTAATCCAATTAAAAGATCCCTTGATCTTGATAAGGGTTTGATGAAAACATACCATTTAGAACTGAGTGTTCTAAAGTCTCTCAATCTCTGAAAATTGTCCAGTATGGATCTCTGTGTTGGTTCCCTTCTACTGCAAAAGGAGGCTTCTCTGGTGATGTCTGAATGAGGTACTGATTTATGCATACAGCAGAACAACATTAGTATTCATTTTATTGCTATGTTCCTATAGTAGAATATGGTAATTTGAATTAGAATATCTCATAGGTTCATATATTTGAATGTTTCATCATACGGGAGTGGCACTATTTGACATGGATTAGGAGGAGTGGCCTAGTTGGAGTAAGTGTGGCCTTGTTGGAGGAAATGTGTTACTTGGTGATGAGCTTTGAGATTTTAAAAGCTCACAGCAGATACAGTATCTTTTTCTCTGTGCCTATGGATCTGAAGGTACCTCTCAATTTTTGTTCCAGAGCCTGACTGCAAGCATAATGATAGCGACTTAACCTCTGAAAGTGTAAGTAATCCTCCAGTTAAACTATTTTTCTTTTAAGAGTTGCCTTGGTCATGGTGTCTCTTTAAGCAAGAGAACAATGAATAAGGTAGAGAATAAGAGTTTGAGGCTTTATACTATCCAATGATGAATAGTCTCAGGTATTTGGCCACTTTAGACTGTCAGGTATGGGTTCCAGCTCACAAAAGCCATTGACCTTAAACTAAATAAGAAAATGGTTGGTTACTCTCAAAATATTTGTACTACTATTGAACAAGTGTATTTTATAGACAGATCTCTGTTGTAGGTCCCAGTGTTTATAATTTTTTCCTTCAATTATATTTTAAATTTTATTTACATATTGTTTATTACAATTTATTCATTTTCAATTGCTCATGTAGCCTCCTCCCTCATTTCTTCCCAGAGGCACACACCCTCCTTCTGCTCCCCCTATGCTCCTTCCATAGTTCACTGATAGGGGAGGATCTCCTCACCTTCTAACTGACCCTATTTTATCAGGTCTCATTAGGACTGGGTACATAATCTTCCTCTGTGGTCTAGCAAGGCTATACCCCCAGGGAGAAGTGATCAAAGAGCTGGCCAGACAGCTCCTGCTTCCTCTACTAGGGAACCACTTGGAAACTGAGCAGCCAATGGGCTTCATATGAGCAGGGAGTCTAGATTCCCTCCATGCATGGTCCTTGGTTGGAGTATCAGTCTCAGCAGGCCTCCAGGGGCCCAGATATTTTGGCTCTGTTGGTCTCTTTGTAGAGTTCCCGCCCCACCCTGCCCTCAGGTCTTTCTATCTTCCTCTTCTTCCATAAGGTTCTTGCACTCTGCCCAAAGTTTGTCTATGGGTTTCAGTATCTTTGATACCTTGATGGGTAGAGTCTTTCAGAGGACCCCTGTTGAAGGCACCTGTCCCATTCCCTGTCTTCTTCTACTTCTGCTTGTGGTTCTGAATGAGGATTAAGCCTTTTCCCTAGGATCCTCCTTGTTGTTTAGCTTCTTTAGGACTATAGATTTCAGTATGTTTATCTTATTTTATATGGGTAATATCCACTTATAAGTAAGTATATGCCATGTGTATCTTTCTATTTCTGGGTTACCTTACTCAGGATGATCTTGGTCTAACTGGATTTCAGCATGTAGAAAAATACAAATTTATCCATATTTATCACCCTGCACAAAACTAAAGTCCAAGTGGATCAAATGCCTCAACATAAAACTAGACCCACTAAATCTATTAAAAGTAAAAGTAGGGAAGAACATTGATCTCATTGGCACAGGAAAAAACTTCATGAAGACAACATCAACAGTGCAAGCTCTAAGTTCAATAATCAATAAGTGGGACCTCGTGAAACTGAAAAACTTCTGTAAATCAAAGGGCACTGCCATCAGAACAAAACAAGTCCTACAGACTTGGAAAAACTCTTCACCAACCCAACTTCTGGCAGAGGGCTAATATCCAGAATCTATAAAGAACTAAAAAAGTTAAACACCAACAAACCAAGTAATCTAATTAAAAACTGGGGTACACAGAGAGACTGCATCCAGCAACTGATGGGAGAAGATGCAGAGTCCCACAGCTAAGCATCAAACTGAGCCCAGGGAATCCTGCCAAAGAGGGATAGGATAGGGGGGATTGGAGGATCCAGAGAAGTCAGGGATACCAAAAGCACACAGCCCACAGAATCAACCTACCAGGTCTCAAGTGAGCTCAGAGAGATTAGGAGGCCTGTAGAGGTCTGACATAGATCCTCCGAATATATTTTATGAATGTATAAATCACTTTTCTTGTGGGATTCCTAACAGTGGGTGTGAGGGCTACCTTTGACTCTTTTGTCTGTCTTTTGGATCCTTTTCCTTTTACTGGGTTGTCTAATCTAGCCTTGACACGAGAATATGTGACATATCATATTAAAGCTTATAATGCTGTGTTTGGATGATGTCTCTGGAAGGCCTGATCTTTTCTGAGGGGAGATGAAGGAGGGGTGAATTTTGGAAACAGAAGAGGAAGAATTGGGGAATGGGAAGAGGGGAAACTGCAGTATGATGTAATATATGAGAGAAGAATAAATAAAAACTGGGGTACAAGTTTACATTCCCCCCAGCAGTGGAGGAGGGTTCCCCTTTCTCCACAACCTCTCCAGCATGTGTTGTCTCTTGATTTTTTGATCTTAGCCATTCTGATGGGTGTAAGATAAAATCCTAGGGTCGTTTTGATTTCCATTTCCCTGATGGCTAATGAGGTTGAGCATTTCTTTAAGTGTTTCTCTGCCATTCAATATTTCTCTGCAGAGAATTCTCTCTTTAGCTCTGTACCCCATTTTTTAATTGGATTACTTGATTTTTTTGCTGTTTAACTTCTTTAGTTCTTTATATATAGTGGATATAAGCACTCTGTCAGAGATAGGGTTGATGAAGATCTTTTCCCAATCTGTAGGCAGTCATTTTGTTCTGAGGACAGTGTCCTTTGTTTTACAGAAGCTTTTCAGTTTCATGAGGTCCCATTTATTGATTGTTGCTCTTAGAGCCTGTGCTGTTGGTGTTCTGGTCAGGAAGTTGTCTCCTGTGCCAATGAGTTCAAGGGTATTCCCCACTTTTTCTTCTAAGCTGTTTAGTGTGTCTAGTTTTATGTTGAGGTCTTTGATCCACTTGGATTTTCGTTTTGTGCAGGGTGATAAGTATGGATCTATTTGCATTTTTCTACATGTTGACTTCCAGTTAGACCAGCACCATTTGTTGAAGATGCTGTCCTTTTTCAATTGAATGGATTTGGCATCTTTGTCAAAAATCAGGTGTCCATAAGTGTGTGGATTTATGTCAGGGTCTTCTATTCGATTCCATTGCCTTGTACAACCACTCTGGAAAACAATCTGGTGCTTTCTCAGACAACTAGGAATAGCGCTTCTTCAAGATCCAGCTATACCACTCCTAGGCATATATCCAAAAGATTCTAAGTACACAATAAGGACATTTGCTCAACCATGTTTGTAGCAGCTTTGTTTGTAATAGCCAGAAGCTGGAAACAGCCCAGATGCCCCTCAGTGGAGGAATGGACGCACAAATTGTGGTATATCTACACAATGGAATATTACTCAGCAATAAAAAAACAAGGAAATCATGAAATTTTCAGGTAAATGGTGGGATCTGGAAAAGATCATCCTGAGTGAGCTATCCCAGAAGCAGAAAGATGCACACGGTATATACTCACTCATACAGACATATAAAAAAGGATAAACCTACTAAAATCTGTACATCTAAAGAAACTAATCAAGAGGGAGGACTCTTGCTAAAATGCTCAATTCCTATCCAAAAAGGCAAAGAGGCTGGGCATCAGAAGAAGGAGGAAAGAGGGAACAAGTCAGGAGCCTGACACAGAGGACCTCTGAAAGGCTCTGCCCTGCAGACTATCAACATAGATGCTGAGACTTATGGGCAACTTGTGGGCAGAGTGCAGGGAACCTTAAGAAAGAAGTGGGAAACAGGAAGATCTGGAGAGGACAGGAACTCCACAAGGAGAGCAACAGAACCAAAAAATCTGAGCACAGGGGTATTTCCTGAGACTGATATTCCAACCAAGGACTATACATGGATATAACCTAAGACCCCTGCACAGATGTAGCCCATGGCAGTTCAGTATCTAAGTGGGTTCCATTGTAATAGGAACAGGGACTGTCTCTGAGATGAACTTATTGGCCTGCTCTTTAATTACCTCCCCTTGAGGGGGAGGCAGCATTACCAGGCCACAGAAGAAGACACTGCAGCCACTCCTGATGAGACCTAATTGACTAGGATCAGAAGGAAGGAAAAGAAGTCCTCCCCTATCAGTGGACTTGGGGAGGGGCATCCATGCAGAGGGTGGAGGAAGGGAGGAATTGGGAAGGGAGGAGGGAGGGAACCACGGGGAGGATACAAAGTGAATAAAGTGTAATTAATAAAGAAAATAATAATAATAAAAAACTGGGGTGCAGCACTAAACAGAAAATTCTCAATAAAGGAATATCAAATGGCAGAGAAACACTTAAAGAAATGCTCAACATCCTTAGTCATCAGGGAAATGCAATTCAAAACCATCCTGAGATTCCACCTCACACACATCAGAATGGCTAAGTCCAAAAGCTCAAGGGATGGCTGACCATGTTGGAGCAAATGTGGAGAAAGGTGAATTCTTCTTCATTGCTGGTGGGAATGTAAACTTGTACAACCACTTTGGAAATCAATCTGGTGCTTTCTCAGAAAATTAGGAATAGTGCTACCTCAAGATCCAGCTATACCACTCCTAGACATATATTCAAAAGAAGCTCAAGTATGCAATGAGGACATTTGCTCAACTATGTTGATAGCAGCTTTATTCATAAAAGAAACTAGCTAGAAACAACCTAGATGTCCCTCAGTTGAAGAATGTATACAGAAATTTTGGTACATTTACACAATGGAATACTACTCAGCAATTAAAAACAAGGAAATCATGAAATTTGCATCCAGTGTTTATTATTGTGTTAACAATTGATTACTTTTCTCCTCTGCTAGTGTGCAATGTACCATTAAAGCTAGTCTGTAAGGCTAAGCCTTCTAGTTAGCCACCAGCTAAACTTCTTTGTTTACAACAAGATATGTAAATGTTATCTTCAGCAATAAGGCTTTTGACACCAGCACTGACAATATCCTGTGATGTTTGGGAGTTCCCATGGGAACACTTTGCCCATGGACTAAACAACGTGTACCCCATTATAGGAATATAATTTTGAGCCAGCTGAAAAAACCGTTTAGCTGAAATTCAAATAAAGTAAAGCCAGAGGTCTTGAAATTTTCCTACAGGGATTTATGCTGATGATAAAAGATCATTGCCAACAGCATTTATGGAATGGTGACATCATCATCTTTAATGGTTCAGCAAAACTACTCTGGCTTCCTTGAACAAAATAGACAATTGTTATATGAAATTTTACATTTTCCAAAGATATTAACTCAAAATATGGGTGGGTTCTGAAAGTATAAGACAAATCATATTTGAGAGCTAATAATCAGAAATCACTTGGGACTGTCAAAACAGTATTTCTTATTTTGATAAATAAGAGAAAGAATAAACCATTTTATGGCTATTTTCTTTTTTAATATTTTATTATTATCATTTATTACATTTTTTTCATTTAGAAGTTAACATTCCTACTAAATATATAAATAAATGTATCTTATTTTGAAAATTCTCACGAGCATGTGGTGTCTGTTTTCCCTGGTACTAGTCACTTTTTTTTTTTTTTTTAATAATGGTCATGTTGACTTGAGTGAAATTGAATTGAAGTTGTTTTACTGTTCATTTCTCTGATGGCTAAGGATGTTGAAAGCTCTACCCTGCAGGGTATCGAGGCAGATGCTTAGACTCATAGCCAAACTTTGGGCAGAGTACAGGAAATCTTATGAAAGAAGTGGGAGATAGTAAGACCTGGAGAGGACAGGAGCTCCAAAAGGACAGCAATAGATCCAAAAAGTCTGGGCACAGCAGTATTTTCTGAGACTGATGCTCCAGCTAAGGACCACTCATGTAGATGGCCTGGAACCCCTGCACAGTGGTAGCCTATGGCAGTTCAGTGTCCAAGTGGCCTTCATAGCAATCAGTTCTTTGACAGAAACTGATTGGCCTTGTCTTTGATCACCTCCCTCTGAGGGAGGAGCAGCCTTACCAGTCCACAGAAGAAGACAGTGCAGCCACTCCTGATGAGACCTGAGAGACTAGGATCAGAGGGAAGGGGAGGAGGACCTCCCTTATCAGTGGACTGGGAGAGGGACACAGGTGGGAAAGAGAGAGGATGGGAATGGGAAGGAGGAGGGAGGGAGGTACAGGAAAGATACAAAGTAAATAAACTTTAATTAATAGAAATAAAAATAGTTAAATAAAAAAGACAAAAAAAAGAAAATATAGAACCCAAATGATTTCTACATGCAGTAAATTGAACTGTAAAGGTAACTTGTGTGAGTCTGAATACACAGAAAAAAAATGTTTTTATTCCTCATGCTTTGATGGCTTCCATCATAAAATAGACATGGAATTTTATGAAAAAAATAAAATTTGAGGAAATTACAAAAAAATACTATTAGCCATTGCGCTTTTTATTTGAAAACATCCTAATTTCGTGACTCACTTTTTTGTTGCTTATATTTTTTAATATTTCTGAGTTATTTGATGTCATAGTTATTCATCTTTCATCAGAGATGAGTAAGTATATTCTTCCAAATACATAACAAATCAAAATTCTTGCAATACTCTAATACATATGCTATCCAAAATTTTCTTTGAAAATAAGTTAACTAACTTTGAAAATAAGTTAACTAACTAACTAAGAAGGTAAAGGCAATAGTGTAATTTGGAAGTCATACTAGCAGAGTGAATCAGACCCAACAGATCTCGTGTAATGTTAAAAATATTTTTAAAAATCCACACATTATTTCAAATGCTTATTCTATTTAGAGTCAGTTTGCGTAAGTTAGCATATTCTTCCTTTCATACATTACAGTAGAGTTATTTTCATTATTTTCTTCTTCCAGGATAATTCTTTCAACTTCTAGACTAGCTACTATCCATAAACTACAATGTGCTTGAAATTATTTTTATTTTTTGTTTAGATGATCAGATTTATATAACACCTATATTCATACACACGTTGACATACACATGTACATGCACACAAACACACACACACACACACACACACTCACACAATGCAGTTAGTATTTAGCAGATGAAGGAAATTGGTAATTTACAAAAACAATAATGTTTGGAATTACAAGCTGTGACCATCCAAGTGCTGGGGTTTACAGACACATACAATTCATGAATAGCTGTGTTATGTATTTTAAGTAAAAATTCTTAAAATGTGTTAGGGGCTTATTACATATTAGATAATAAGTGATTTAAAAATTCATCTTATAAATATTTCAATTACTTTTATTTATTTTAATTATTTTTTCTTTTAAATCATGTTTATGTTTGACTATTTCATGAGACATTTCTTTTGATACATGAAGGTGGAGAATTCTAACATATATAGTCACTTATCACCAAATAGCTTATTTATAGGCCACTTTTGCTAGCTTAATCCTGGTCTGAGGGTACACAGGCTAAATTGCTGGTTTCAGCCTAAATGTAAAATGATACATGTCTTAATCTTCTTGTCAGAATTTATCAAACTATATATTATAAATAATTATATAAGCAATGGTGATTTTATTGACTCTTAAAAGTAAGCAAGGGGCTGGAGAGATGGCTCAGCAGTTCAGAGCACAATCTGCTCTTCCAGAGGTCCTGAGTTCAATTCCCAGCAACCACATGGTGGCTTACAACCATGTGTACCCCCTACTGCCCTCTTCTGGCCTGAAGGTGCACATGCAGCTAGAGCACCAATATGCATAAAATAAATAAATAAAATCTTTAAAAAAAGTAAGCAAAGGTTTTTTTTTTTGTTTGTTTGTTTTGTTTTGTTTTATTGGTCTCCTTTTGGGGATCCTGTCCCCTCCCTATCCTTCCTCCCACCCCCTCTACTTCTGTAAGATTCCTGTGCTCTGCCCATAGTTTGGCTGTGAGTCTCAGCACCTGCTTTGATCCCCTGCTGGATGGAGCCTTTCAGAGGACCCTATAGAGTAGGCTCACATCCTGTTTCCTCTCTTCCACCATTCTGGTATCTATCCTGTTTGCCACTCTGAATGAGATTTAAGCATCCTCCATATAGTCCTCCTTACTGTTTAGCTTCTTTAGGCCTGCAGATTTTAAAATGGCTATCCTATACTATACTGCTAACATCTGCTTATGAGAGAGTAGAGCATATCTCTCTTTCTGTTTCTTGATTACCTTACTCAGGATTACCTTTTCTAGTTCCATCCCTTTTCCTGCAAATTTCATGATTTTCTTGTTTTGAATAGCTAAGTAGTATTCTATTGTGTAAATATGCCACAATTTCTGCATCCATTCCTGCATTGATGGGCATCTATCTTGTTTCCAGCTTCTGGCTATTACAAATAAGGGTGCTATGAACATAGTTAAGCAAATGTCCTTGCTGAATTGTGCGGATGGTGCTGAATGATTTGGGGTATATATGCAGGAGTAGTATTGCTGGATCCTGAGGTAATGATATTCTGGAGATTCTTCTCTTTTTAACCTCCAAGAGTCCATGGGTGTGCTGGAATTATAGGCACACATGATTTTAATGTGGATTCTGGAGATTTGAACTCAGGTCTTCAGTCTTGTTGCAGTGTTCTGCAAGTGAAGTCACCAAGGGAACCCTGCAAAGTGTAGCCACAATGGTTTATTTGTACAGGTGGAGAAACTTGCTCCTCAGCCTGTTTTCCATAAATGCAGAAGAACCAGCCATATATATTAAAGTTCATAGAATAAGGGCTGAGGAAATGCTAAGTTGATAAAGTACTTGTCACACAACTTGAACATCTGAGTGTGAATTCCCATACGTCACATAAAAAGTGCATCTGTTGCCTATATCCCACTGCTGGGGAAGTAGAGACTGCAGAATACCTGCGTTCCGTCATCAGTGGGGAGCTGAATCAGTAATCTCCAGGTTCACTGAGAGACATGTTGTTGACCTCTGGTCTCCATACACACGTGATGCATGTGTACTCACATGAAGTTCTAAGTACATACAGTACCAAGTGATTGGATGAGTTTTGTCACTCAATAAGAGTGACAGAAGTTTTGTCATCAAATAATCAACAGGATCTTTCTTTCTCCTCTATCACACAGTACCTTCCTGGGTATGAGCTGATTCAAATCCATCTAGACAGAGTGGTGTTGTGTTAGATCCTTCATGTCTCACACACAAATCAGTCATTTATATGATATATTTAACTATCATACAATGTTGTGTTTTCTTGTCTTACACAAATGATACTAAAAATGTACTCTGCAATACATCTTATTTGGAGAGTATGCTACAGCCTAGAAATTGTTAGGGATCATCTAACCAGCTTGTTTCCAACCCAACAAACTCTGTAGTATGTGGGCTTTCTACATTATGCTTAGAAAGTCATTTAGAGGTCAGTCTTAGATTGACAGTTTATTTTCTATTACGGAAAAGGCAAATCCATATTTGACAGCACTTTATATTCTCAGGAAATAACTTACTCTTCTTTAAACATTTATTAGGTGTATTCTTATCTAAAAAGTAGCCCTATGTGATAATTTACAATTTGCAATTACACTGTAAAGTATTTTATTTCAGTCTTTTATTCTCTTGGTGGTTTTCTTCTCCTCTACTTACAATGTCCACAAGTCCTACAGCTTGTTGCTAAGGCAATGATAGCCAGTTAGTCTCCTAATAACGACAATGCCCTTGTCATTGCTCTCATTTTCAGTGGAAGGTAATTATTATTCACTTTCTGTATCTGCAGAAGAGGAAGATGTTGGCTAAAATTATCTGGATCTGATTCTTGAACCAGTGAGCTAGTCGTGACTTCCATTGTTTACATGTTTACATGTTGTTTCTATACTTAGCCAAGTAATCGCCATTAATACCCCATCATATGAAGTGTTTTTTTGCTTAAATGTAAGTCAGAAAACACAACCCACTGAAGTAGGAAAGACTAAAACATCACATTGTTTAAAAGGTGAAGAAATAGAAGTTAATGCAGTTGTTTAACTGTCAGTTTCCCTTTTGCAGTGGAGGTGTGTTTAGTTCATATTTACATTGAGAGTGTATGGATAGAGCAGGCATTTCATCATTTTGGAGAGAAGATCTTTGTAAACAGCATAAAACCTAAAGGAGATGCTTGACTAAGATCATTTTAGGGAGTTGTGCATTGTAAGATATGACCTATGAGGGTTAGTGTACACTAAGGATTCACACATTTGTAACTACCAGCATGTATTAACATACAAACTGCTTTAGTCATTTTACTTTTCAGTTATTGAAGTTACCACTTTCTAACTTTTTATTTCCTCTCAATGTAAAATATGGTAGTACTTAGTCAATACACATTTTTTTAATTTTAATTTTATTTTTATTAATTAAAGTTTATTCACTTTGTATCCCAGCTGTAGCCCCCTCCTTATTCCCTCCCAATCCTACCTTCCCTCCCTGTTTTTCTCCTGTGCCCCTCCCTCAGTCCAATGATAGTGGAGGTCTTCCTTCCCCTCTACCTGACCCTAGTCTATCAACTCTCATCAGGACTAGTTTCATTGTTTTCTTCTGTGGCCTGTTAAGGCTGCTCTCTCTTCAGGTGCAGGTGATCAAAGAGCCAATCTCTAAGTTCATGTCAGAGACAGTCCCTGTTCCTATTACCAGGTCCATTACCAGGTTCCTATTACCAGTGTCCATTATCTTGGACACTGAGTGCCCTGTGCTACATCTGTGCAGGGATTCTAGGTTATCTCCATGCATGGTCCTTGGTTGGAGTATCAGTCTCACAATAGACCCCTGTGCCCCTATTTTTTGGTTCTGTTGCTCTCCTTATCATGATTAAATTAATGTATGTAAAATCCATATAACATTGTTTTGCATGTACTATGTACTAGTTCTGCAAAGGCCACACTGAGCAGGTAATATTCTTGCCTACATGAAGTATAAAAGGCCTGCCTAAATGAGATGCATGAAAGAAATCTCTCAGTAGTTGAAACACTCAGAAAAAGTCCTGCGAATTAAAAGAACTTGGCAACCTGAAAGAAGAACTCAGTATTAATTCATATAATAACTTCAAGCTTGTGTTTAATGTGGATAAAATCCAAGGCTGTATTGCCATAGTTAACATCTTAGCCTTAAAAATAACTGGGTTTTTAAATTAATTTCTGCCAGATACATTTATATTGCATTTTTCACTCTCTTTAAAGCTTAGAATTTTGATCAGGCTACTGAAGCAGAGACTGAGACCCATAGCCAAAATTTGAGCAGAGTACAGGGAAACTTATAAAAGAAGGGGAGACAGAAAGACCTGGAAGGTACAAGAGCAGGTCTGGAAGGTACAGGAGCTCCAAAAGGAGACCAACAGAGAGAAAAAAAAAAAAAAAAAAAAAAAAAAGCACTGGGGAATCTGCAGAGACTGAGACCCTGACCAAAGATAATGCATGAAGGGGACATAAAACCCCCGCATCTTAATGCTTGATTTTACATATTAAAGGTCCTATGTAAATAATCAATAAATAAAACATGGGCCACTGCAGGCTCTCTGATCACCCTCCCGTGGGGTGTACTGTCTTGATAGGCCATAGAGGAAGACAATGCAGCCAGTCTTGATGAGACCTGATAGGCTAGGGTCAGATGGAAGGAGAGGAGGACAGGAGGACCTTCCCTATCAGTGATCTAGGAGAGGGAGGGAGGGTGGAATTTGGAGGAAAGAAGGGAGGGGGGTCACAGCCAGGATACAAATTGAATAAATTGTAATAAATGATAATAAAAAATAAAAACAATCAAAAATGTTAACAACTGCATTTCTTTAAAATCAGAGAATTTATTTTATGACAGGCAAACAATATAAACATAGGAAGCAGGAAAAGCTGGGGTACAGGACAGGAACCTACCACATAGGCCTCTGAAAGAATCTCCCCAGCAAACTGTCGAAGCAGATGCACAGACTTACAGACAAAGTTTGGGCAGAGTGCAGGGAATCTTACAGAAGAAGGGGAAATAGAAAGACTTGGAGGGGACAGGAGCTCCACAAGGAAAAAGCAACAGAACTAAAAAATCTGGGCACAGGCGTGTTTTCTGAGACTGATACTCTAACCAAGGACCATGCATGGAGATAACCTAGAACCCAGGCACAGATGTAACCCAGGGCAGCTCAGTGTCCAAGTGGGTTCCCTAGTAATGGGAGCAGGGGCTGTCTCTGACATGAAATCAGTGGCTGACTCTTTGATCAACTTCACCCTAGAGGGAAAGCCTTATCAGGCCACAGAAGAAGAGAATGCAGTGAGTCTTGAAAAGACCTGATAGGCTAGAGTCAAATAGAAGGAAGGAAAGACCTCCCCTATCAGTGGACTAAGAGAAAAGCATAGGGGGAGAAGAGGGAGGGAGTGTGGAACTGGGAAGAGAAGAGGGAGGGGGCTACTGCCAGGATACAAAGTGAATCAATTGTAATAAATTATAACTTAATTAATTAAAAAAGAATCCATGGCATAAATTCTATTTTTTCTAGAAAAAAAACTTAGAATTTTGAACCTTATTGCACTCCTTTCTTTGTCCACAATCACTGTGGAAACAATATTCTTCAGGCTTTTTCTGTCTTTAGTCTGTTCAAGCAACTGTAGTTAACATCCACAGACAGGGAAATTGGTGAACAGTAGATCTGCAATGCTTGCTGTTCTGGTGTTCCATAAATCCTTATAGATTGACCCTGAGGGCTTTATCTTCCTGTCTTACATTCAGCACTCTGTGTATCACAAGGGTGAAAGGTAAACTGCTACTTTGGACCATTAACCTTTGTACATGTACATGATCTTTGTGTGGAGAGGAAGGGAACACTTGCCTTCTGTTACTGTGTCAGCTCTCTCCTTCCACCATGTGTTCGCCAGGTTGAACTCTGCTTGCCAGGACTGCTCAGGAATCACTCGTACTCACTGAGCCATCATTCTGTCTATTTATTTTTACTGAAAGTAGGTCGAGAATTAATTCTATGTTCCAGTTTTGTTGTATTATTTTGGAGATTAGGTGGCAGAAACTAGGTTCTAGAAAGACACAAATATTTTATATCATATTTGCAACAAAAAATAATTCCTAAGGTTTCCTATTTTTTGATTGCTTATTTAATTTATCTCACTGTTTACCAGATAACATAAATTTACATTATAATTCACATACTCTTACTTAGCTTAGAGTGTTCATTTAACACTATGATCCAGAAATGATCTCATGCATTGTCTGCTATCTTTGATTTTAGATCATTTGAGTTAATGTCTCAGAAGACAGTAAACTAAGTTATTCCTATTGCATCACTCCTCTAAATTCTATCTCTGTTGTTCTGTACGTGCTTAAGTTATTGATTCTATGAGAATATGTGCTATAGTGAGACCCTTAGCTTATTAATAAGAACTTTAATCTTTCCATTGGTCATGATTAAACAAGTTAAAGCCCTAAAGCTGAGTGATTCCCTAATTCAAAAGGAAGAGGGAAAAATATTTCCTTCATTCACTCCTTTTTTCATTTATTAATTTTTAAGGAATTTTTCCATTTTTTAATAAATATCTACTGTACAACCATGAATAAGATATAAAAATGAAAAAAAAATGTTTACATAGTAGTTTAACCTTCGAGGAGTATTTACCATGGCTTTATTTGTGTTTCCAATTGTGTGAAAATCCAGCAAAAGACAAATGAATGAAAATGTATGAGTACAAATAATATTTGTAACTAATGTTATGAATTTTAAAAATCTAAAAACAATTCCCGAAAATCTTATTTCCTAGACATGCCTTCAGAATTTTATTTTTGTCCATCTAAAAACAGAATGGTCTCTGAAATAGTTGATTCTTTTACTTTTTGGATTAAAACATTAAAAAGTGTACTAAATATGTTTTTTTTATTAATTACAGTTTATTAACTTCGTATCCCGCCATAAGCCCCTCTCTCCTCCCCTCCCGATTCCACCCTCCATCCCCCTACTTCGCACATGCCCCTCCCTAAGTCCACTGATAGGGGAGGTCCTCCTCTCCTTCCTTCTGATCTTAGTCTATCAGATCACATCAGGAATGGCTGCATTATCATCTTCTGTGGCCTTGTAAGGCTGCTTTCCCCTCAGGGGGAGGTAATCAAAGAGCAGGCCAATCAGATTAGGTCAGAGGCAGTCCCTGTTCCCATTACTATGGAACCCACTTGGACACTAAACTGCCATGGGCTACATCTGTGCAGGGGTTCTAGGTTTTCTCCATGCATGGTACTTGGTTGGAGTATGAGTCTTTGGGAAGACCCCTGTGTTCAAATTTTCTTGTTCTGTTGCTCTCCTTGTGGGGTTCCTGTCCTCTCGAGATCTTACTATTTCCCAGTACTTATATAAGATTTCCTGCACTACTGAGACTTATGGCCAACTGTTGGGTAAATATGTTTTTTTTTTTTTTAATTTATTTCCATGGAATATTCTTGTAGGAAACTAAAGACAGTCTAGTTTGGGGCATATTTAATCTTTAAGTTTGGTGATGGGTATTTAAACCTTTTCTAAAATAATTAAGACATTTGGTCTTTGCCAATTCGTACTTTAATTAAGTTTATATCAATAATGATAATATAGCATAAAATAATATTACAGTGGATTTAGTGTTCTCTCTCCTATACTATTTAGATCATGATAATTAAACTTGGCATATTTATTAAAGAAAAAACACATCAATTTAAGATTAGTCTTTAATGAATCCATTTGGTGGTAAAATCTTCTGCATTAAAATTTAAAACAGCTTATGAATATATTTTATTCCCGTAAATATGCTAATGAATATTTAATATAAAACTAACGTTCAGTTTTAATTCTTCTTAGTGTATTTGTGTGTGTGATGTGTGTAAATGTGTTAGTAAAGTTTTTCATTTTTTAATTTTTATTTTATTAATAACAGTTTATTCACTTTGTATCCCTCCTGTGGCTTCCTCCCTCCTCCCCTTCTAATCCCATTCTTCCTCCCCCTTCTCCATCCATGCCCCTCCCAAAGTCCACTGATAAGGGAGGTCTTCCTCTCCTTCCTTCTAATCAAGGGGTCTTTTCTGAGATTGGTACTCCAACCAAGTACCATGCAAGGAGATAACCTAGAACCCCTGCACAGATGTAGCCCATGGTAGTTCAATGTCCAAGTGGGTTCCATAATGGGAATAGGGACTGTCTCTGACATGAACTGATTGGCCTGCTCTTTGATCACCTCCCCCTGAAGGAGGAGCAGTCTTACCAGGCCTCACAGGAAGACAATGCAGCCAGTGCTGGTGTTAGTAGATTTTTAAAAAGTGTCATACTGTATATAATATAAAAGTAATTAATTCAAGTGATTGGATAATGTCAAAAGTTTTAAAACTGTTTTCATATAGGTAAAATATGAATACTTGAATTTATAAAGTGAGAGAAAATGTAAGGTGGATTTGAAAAGGCTCTCATATCTTTATAAGGTAAAGGATGGAAAACCTAACATCTTCGATCAAATACTTTGCCTTCTTCAATGAGAAGCCTTTTTGATTCAAGTACTGAAACAGTCATATGAAATCTCCATTTCCCTGAATTGACTTAAATTCATGATTTGAAGTAGCACTGACTTAGAGTCTTTGAAGTACTTAGCCAAGAGTGTAGTAGGTACCTTCCAGAAAAATCATGTATTAGTCTGTTTCTGAACATATGTGTTTACACAACACAGACTGGATGTTTCCATCTCACCATACCTTGATGACACACCCAGCTATCTGAAGTGTGATACTCATTATGACACCTCTCCATGCCTGAATTTCCTCTGCTTTTCCACTCTTGTCCCCTTGGTCTGAGGCCAAGTAGAGATTAATGTATATATTTTTTTATTTCTATTATTTATGGTGATACTATGTGAATTGATTTTCTTTTTTTTTCTCACTTTTTTTAATTTTATTTTTTCTTATCAGTTACATTTTATTAACTGTATCCCAGCCGTGTCCCGCTCCCTCATTCCCTTCCATTCCCACCCTCCCTCCCTCATCTCCACCATGGTGAATTGATTTTCAAATTACATATGTGTGTTCCAGAATAAAAACATATCCTTTCTTCAATTAAGTCTCAACCTCATGTGCTAGAGTTGGCACTTCTCAGGTACGTAGTCTACCAAGGCTTATATTCCTTGTTTTTATATATGCTGTCATTTAGAACAATAAATTCCAATCAATCTCTGTCAGCTTATCAGCTGACAACATAATAAATCACTCATTTAATTCATTTTTTTCTTTACTTTTTATTTTTTATTAATTACAGTTTATTGATTTTGTATCCCAACTGTATCCTCTTCTCCCTTCCCCTCCAAATCCCATCCTCCCTCATCTCTTCCCATGCCTCTCTCCAGGGACTTGGACCCTAGCCAATCAGGTCTCATCAGGAGTGGCTGCATTGTCTTCCTCTGTGACCTTGTAAGGCTGTACCCCTCTCAGGGGAAGGTGATAAAAGTTTTTAAAACTTGTTCTATTTAGAAAATAAAACATCTGTACTTGCCCAGTAAATCACAAGTCGCTTTATGTACATGTCCCATTCTCTGCTGATTCCTGTATAACTTTTGAAAATCTAAGATTAATCTGTTTTCAGCTTTTCAGGTAGAATATTATAAAGCAAAGAAGGGGGATTTAGGTAATGTGCATGTCAGATTCTAATTCTAAGAGCAATCATGGGTTCAGATCACCACAGACTTGGCCTTCATGTTGACTTTTCTTAGGCCTTACAAAAAGACCATTTGGGACATTAGTTATAATTATTCATGCAGGTGTGACAAACATTTATATTTAGCTCTTTTTTTCTTCAATAAAATTAGTAATAAAAATGTACTTAGGGATGAATTATTTGTGTATTTTAGTGTATGTTATTTTTCTCTCTGTTTCTTTAGCTACGTCCTCATTTTCCTCACAATTCTAAGACCAGATTACTTAAAACATAATTTAAAAAAAAACACTTAAAATGTGCTAATCTTTGTTTCGAGGTTCATGGTTCACTGCTGATTTTCTAAAGGCTTGAAATTATATAAACACAATTAGAAACAATGCTCAGGATCATTGTATTTGTGAATATCACATACATGC
Source organism: Meriones unguiculatus (assembly GCF_030254825.1). Taxonomy (NCBI): domain Eukaryota; kingdom Metazoa; phylum Chordata; class Mammalia; order Rodentia; family Muridae; genus Meriones; species Meriones unguiculatus. The sequence continues at coordinate 81,229,884 of NC_083351.1, read as the reverse complement.
ATGCACACACACACCTATAAACACATACCTACACACACACATACACCTACACACACATCTAGACACACACATACATACACACACACTTTTGTCTTTAGCATCAACTACTTTCTTAAACCCATTTCAGTGACATTTTTTTTTCCATATCCTCTTGTGAAAGTCTTTAATGATCTCCACTTTAAGAAATCCAACTGGGTCTTGAGGAAGCACTATTCCTATTTGTCTGAGTAAGCACCAGATTGATTTTGAAAGTTTTTGCACCAGTTTACATTCCCACCAGCAATGGAGAAGGGTTCCCCTTTCTCCACAACCTCTCCAGCATGTGTTGTCACTTGAGTTTTTGATCTTAGGCATTTTGATGGGTGTAAAGTGAAATCTCAGGGTTATTTTGATTTGCATCTCCCTGATGGCTAAGGATGTTGAACATCTCTTTAAGTATTTCTCTGCCATTCTACATTCTTCTACAGAGAATTCTTTGTTTAGCTCCATACCCCATTTTTTAAATTGGATTACTTGATTGTTCAAGTACACAACAAGGATATTTGCTCAACCATGTTTGTAGCAGCTTTATTTGTAAGTAATAGCCAGAACCTGGTAACAACCCAGATGTCTATCAATGGAGGAATGGATACAGAAATTGTGGTATTTTTACACAATGGAATACTACTCAACAATCAAAAAAGAGGAAATCATGAAATTTGCAGGCAAATGGTGGGCTCTAGAAAAGATCATTCTGAGTGAAGTATCCCAGAAGGAGAAAGACAAACATGGTATGTACTCGCTTATATAGACCTACAAGATATGATAAATATGATGAAATTTATACACCTAAAGAAGATAAACAAGACAGCATACACAGGGTAAGATGATCAATCCTCACTTAGAAAGACAAATGTGATGTGCATTGGACATAGGACAGGTGCCTACCACAGAAGGCCTCTGAAAGACTTTACTTAGCAATGTATCAAAGCAGATACTAAGACTCATAATCAAACCTTCAGCAGAGTGCAGGGAATCATATGAAAGAAGGGGAGTTAGTATGACATGGAAAGGATAGGAGCTCCACAAGGACCAAATATATATGGCACAGGGATCATTTCTGAGACTGACACTCCACCAAGGACCATTTATGGATATAACCTAGAACCTCTGCTCAGATGCAGCCCGTGGTAGCTCAGTAACCAATTGGTTTCCCATAGTAAAGAGAACAGGGACTATTTCTGACAGGAACTCAATGGCAGGTTCTTTGACCTCCCCACCCCTCAAGTGAGGAGCAGTCCTTCTAGGCCACAGAGGAGGACTTTGCAGCCAGTCCTGAAGATACCTGATAAAACAGGGTCAGATGAAAGAGGAGGAGGTCCTCCCCTATCAGTGGACTTGGAAAGGGGCAGGGAGGGAACGAGGGAGGGAGGGTGGGATTGGGACAGAATGAGGGAATGGGATATAGCTGAGATACAGAGTTAATAAAATGTAACTATTAATAAAAAATTAAATTAAATTAAAAAAAGAAATGCAACAAGGGGCCTACCACAGATGTCCTCTTAAATACTCCACCCATCTTGCGATCAAAGCAGATGCAGAGCCAAACTTTGGACAGAAGAGCAGGGAATCTTACAGAAGAAGGGGGATATAAACAGAACTGTAGAGGACAGGAGCCACACAAATATACCACCACCAACAACAATAAAAAGTCATGATAGGCTAGGGTCAGATGGGAAGACCTCCCCTATCAATGGACTGGAAGAGAGGGATTGGAGGAAAAGAGGGAGGGAGAGTGGCATTATGTGGGGACCATGGACGGGGCTAGAGCTGGGGTAAAAAGTGAATAAACTGTAATAAATAAAAATTAAACAAATGCACACATACATACATAAATGCATACATTCATACATACATACATTCCTAAATACATAAAGAAGGGCCCGGGGGAGATGGCAGAGACTGATGCACCAACCAAAGACCATGCATAAAAAAGACCTCGACCCCTTGCTCATATGTAGCCCATAGACAGCTCAGTCTTCATCCAGATCCTCTAGTAATGGGAGAAGAGCCAGTCTCTGACATAAATTTGGTTGCTTGCTTCTTGATCACCTCGCCCTGGTGAGGCAAACAAGACAGCCCACAGCGAAAGAGTATCCAGCTTTGATGGTATATGATAGACTAGGGTCAGACAGGAAGGGAGGAGGACTTCCTGTATCAGTGGATTAGGAAAGGAGGATAGGGGAAGAAAAGGGAGGGAGGATGGGACTGGGAGGAGATGAGGGAGGGGGCTGCAACTGGGATGCAAACCAAATAATTTTTAAATAATAATAATAATGATCCACATTAAGAAGAAAAAAATAAATCCAGTGTCCAATATAAGTACTCACTTTATTAAGTTGGTAAAAATTACTGTTGATTTCTGTTCAATGTAATAACTTTTACTTACTGTTAATCCAGATAAATGTTCTCAATTTTCACTGTCTTTGTGTCTATATTTTTGTTTCTCTTTGCATGTTTCTTTACTTTCTGGGATCTTAGTGATGGGTTACTTCACAATTGATGTTGTTTTTGTATTTTTTCTCAATATTACTTTTTGGTGATACATTCAGTGTGATGCTTTGTCTTCTAAAGAACTACAAAGTCTTCTATGCTCAGACATACACTTGCTTATCATTCATTTTATTGTGATCAGATATGCTAGGCTTAACAGAACTTTTGAACCTCTTCAGCTAAACTTGGCCATCATCAGTCTTTCCCTTTACCGTTAATGGCAACCAAAACTTCGGAAGTATCACCACACAATACATGATAGCTTCACAAAAAACAATCTTATAGATGCTTTCTGCAGTAGACTCCTGTCATATGTTCAATGCATATCCCATTTGTCTTTCTAAATGAGGATTGATCATCATACCCCGTGTCCGCTTTCTTGATTATCTTCTTTAGGTGTATAGATTTCATTAGGTTTATCCTATCTTTTAGGTCTATATAAGTGAGTATATTCCATGTTTGTCTTTCTCCACCTAGCAGTGCTCCAAAGTAGATACTAAGACTCATAACCAAACCTTCGGCAGAGTGCAGAGAATCATATGAAAGAAGGGGAGTTTGATGTGGAAAGGATAGGAGCTCCACAAGGACCAAACATATCTGGGCACAGGGTCTTTTCTGAGATGGACACTCAACCAAAGTCCATGAGAGGATATAACCTAGAACCTCTGCTCGGATGTGACCCATGATAGCTCAGTAATCAATTGCTTTTCCCATAGTAAGGGGAACAAGGACTATTTCTAACAGGAACTCAATGACTGGCTCTTTGACCTCCCCACCTCCCAAGGGAGGAGCGGTACTGTTAGGCCACAGAGGAGGACTTTGCAGCCAGTCCTGAAAATACCTGACATATGAAAGGAGGTCCTCCCCTATCAGTGGACTTGGAAAGGGGCAGGGCGGAGATGAGGGAGGGAGGGTGGGATTGGGAGGGAATGAGGGATACAGCTGGGATACAGAATTAATAAAATGTAACTAATGAGAAAAATAAAATTATAAAAAAATAAATAAATACACAAGAAAAAAATAAAACTTTTTCTTAATATCAAAAAAAAAAAAAAACCACAATCTTATAGCCTCAGCTCCTCTGCATAATAGACTAGGTATATACCATATTCAACTATTTCTTTCAGTTTTAAAGATAACACTCTTTCATTTTTATGTTAGTTAACTTATTTATTTTTACTTTGTATATGTATTTCTTCAGGAAATATTGATTAATCATCAAATACAGTCACTATGAAGCTACTATTCATATTAATTCCTTACTACAAATCACTACCAGATCTTATTTTTCCCTGGTAACTTCCAAATCTTTGCCCACAAAATATCAATTCTCAACACAACAACTTTCATGATTTTTCAGGAATATCACCCATTTTTCAAAATTTCCCTTGAATGCTCAAATTCATTAAGCACAAATCTAATGTTTTCACAATTTCAACAAGCATTCAAATTCAAGCAAGGAAGAATTTGTCAGCAGTTTTTCTTCTATGTCTAGTATTTTGTTCTATTTTCTTCTCACCTCATTGACTTCTTAGCCTATGCCAAACAGACAAGATAAAAGATCACTCTACACACAGTGCCCAATAAAAACAGCAAACTTAAGTGGTGACAATCCTATAATTGCTTCAATTTACAATAAAGCTATCCACTGAAACGTGCAAAAAGTGCCCCAAAACATTCCAAGCCCCTTATGCTACTTCGCTTGATATGTATTATCTTTTTGTTTTTACAAAAATTATATTATACTACGAAAAGTATAATGGACATGAATAAAAATTTGTTGGAGTGAAATGTTCACTGACAATACAAACTTCATGTTTCACACAGACACACACACACACACACACACTGCACAAACAGAGAAAAGAATATAAATAAAGATATTATTTTGTGACTTTTCCTAAGGAGACCAGAACACAGGTTTATTTACTTCAGATACAGTACCAGCAGGAAGCCGAAGATATGATTCCACCCAAATTTGGTTTAATGAACCAATTAGTTTACTAAGGTTACATGTGGAATTATGGGTGATGGGTTATTTACAGGAGCAGGGATGACAAAAAGGCAGCTTCATCACTGAAATTGTATCTCTGGATCTCCCTGAACAACCTGTATGATATGTTTTTCTGCTTGAGTTTTTCTCCTTAGGCAAATTATACAGCAGTAGGAAGGAGCTTTGTTAATCTTGTAAGTTTCAAGAACTTCTAAAGGCTTATGCTTTGTTTGTTCCTGAGTCTAATGTTTTTTTATTTAAGTAGTACATCTAAAAATTCTTCTCAGTTCAGTGTGGTGGTGAACACCTATAATAGCAGAAATCTGGGAAGCAAAGTCAAATGAATCATTGATGCCCCTCACGCTATGACTCTCTTCAGACAGAAAAGGGATCTTGGAACTACAGCCACCATTGTTACTACCATCTCATTGACGGCTGTTGGAGCTACCACCAGGGCATTAGCCATGAGTCATACTGGGCAGACTGCTCAGACCCTGAATAATCATTTAGCCAATGTAGCTCATGCCTTAGTTGTACATAAAGGAATTAATGCTCAACTAAAAGGAAGCTTGATGGTGTTCAATCAGAGGATTGACCTCTTGCAGGAGCAAATTGATACCCTATGGCAAATCGCTCAACCTGGCTGTCAATGAAAGTATGCTGGACTTTGTGTCACTAGCATACAACATGAGAATTTTTCCTGTGCTGCAAATCTGTCTAAACAATTGTCGAGCTATATTTTAGGTAATTGGACTGGAGAATTCGATACTACGATGGAGCAGCTGAGAGTGGCCATTGTCACAGTAAATTCTACCAGAGTGGACGCAGGACTAGCCACAGGATTATCAACATGGATTGCTGCAGCCATGAATCATCTGAAGGAATGGGCGGGCATGGGAGTGTTAGCAGGCCTTCTGGTGTTGGTCTCCTTGGTTTGCCTGTGGTATATATGCAAGATTAGAGTCTCACAACAGTGTGATGCAGCCATGATCATTCAGGCCTTTACAGCCATTGAAGCAGGACATTCTCCCCAAGCATGGTTGGATACCATAAAAAGCTAAAATGATACGCTCAGGATGCAAGGCTAAGCACTGCACTCAGGGTCAGCCGCCTTGGACCCAGAGAAGAGCATGTCTGATTGCATGCGGGTTGATGCCCCAGGTCCCGCCTCTGAGAAAAAGGTATCAGACGGGTCTGATGCTCTTTGGGTGGATGACACCTAAATGAACATCTGTACAAAGTCCCAATTTATTTCTAATATCAGAGATCAGACCTCTACTCTTGCCTGATGCATCTAAAACAAAAATGGGGAACTGTAGAGAGCTGCGGAATGCTATGCCTTAAAGATGGAGCTGGTTTCCGCCTTCCACCTTCCCGATGGTGAGTGCTCTCTGTCACGAACAACTCCACATTTGGCTAAGGCCGAGGATCTGGCTTGCTTCCATGTAGGTGGACCTATCTGCATTGCCCCCGTGGCACGCCTGGGTTGGCTACCCAGAGGCTATTTAAGCTGTGGGCTGGCTTTCCCCGGGGTCCGAGGATTGTTCAATGTTCCTGAATAAACTGCATTAAAAAAAAAAAAAAAGGTTAATCTGGTCTACAAATCTAGTCCACAACAGCCAAAGCTACATAGAGAAATCCTGTGTTGAAAAAAAAAAAAAAAAACAAAGTCTTCCCCTAGGCTGGAATGTTTTTATTTGGAGGAAATTACCACAAAGCATCCTTTGCACAGGTCATACTATTCTTATTTGTTTTTTTAATTAAAGATGATTAGGGGGAAAAAAACTAACAAACAAGGCTTATCTATCAGGCATTGTTCTTTCTTTGCAATAATTAATATTTCCCTGACTACTGTATAAAATATTGTCATCTCAAAAATGCCATGAGCCTACTTAGGAAGGAATTAGAATTAAATTTTAAGTAATAATATAAAGGAAGGCAAAAACAAATGAAATTTTAAATATGCAAGCAATATTAAATTATAATTTGAGTAAAATGCAAAATGTCAAATACATTTTTACTTAAAGTATTCATAAATTTCATACATCATTTATCATTTCCATGTTTAGAGTTTAACAAGTTAAACTTTGTTTAATAAATAATTTTTTACCAAACTATATGAAACTTTCTGGTGTAATTTGTTAAAGTTTCACTCATTAAATCTAGTTGTCTTTTCACCAAATGATTTTAACTAGGGGATGTCAATGAGATTCCAAAAATTTAGAATAGAAATACTAATACTACTACTACTAATAATAATAATAATAATAATACCTAGTGAAAACCTTGATATGTTAATAATGACTTCCTTGGTTTCTAAGCTTACAATACTGATGAAGAGGTGGCTGCTCTTCCAAAAGACCTGTATTCTATTTCCAGTACGCACATGACATATTACAACCATTATAACTCTAGTTCCCTCAGATCTTCTGCCTGATTCTCACTTCCATGGTCACCAGACATACATGTGATACATAATAATGCAATTTTCCTACATGTAGATAGCCAGCTGAACCACAACCATTTGTTGAAGGTGCTATCTTTTTTCTACTGTATGGTTTTGGAATCTTTGTTAAAGATCAGGTGTCCATAAGTGTATGGGTTTATTTCTGGGCCTTCTATTCGGTTCCATTGATCCACCATTCTGTTTCTATGCCAGAACCATGCAGTTTTTATTATTGTTACTCTATAGTATCGCTTAAGATCAGGAATGGAGATACCCCAGAAGATCTTTTATTGTAGAGGATTGTTTTAGCAATTCCGGGATTCTTGATATTCCATACGAAGGTGAGATTTTTTCTTTCCAGGTCTGTAAAGAATTGTGTTGGTAATTTGATGGGAATAGCATTGAATCTGTAGATTGCTTTTGGTAAGATAGCCAATTTTACTATGTTAATCCTGCCAAGCCATGAGAGCTTTCCATCTTCTGATATCTTCTTCTAATTCTTTCTTCAAAGACTTGAAATTTTTTTCATGCAAGTGTTTGATTTGCTTGTGTAGGGTCACACCAAGGTACTTTATGTCATTGTGGCTATTGTGAAGGGTGTTGTTTCCCTAATTTCTTTCTCAGCCCTTTGGTTTTGTTTTATACAGGAGGATTTCTGATTTTTTTTTTTTTTTTTTTTTTTTTAGTGAATTTTGTATCTGGCCACTTTGCTGAAGGTATTTATCAGCTGTAGGAGTTCTCTGGTAGAGTTTTTGGGGTCACTCAGGTATACTATCATATCATCTGCAAATAGTGATAATTTGACTTCTTCCTTTCCAATTTGTATCCTCTTGATCTCCTTCAACTGTCTTATTGCTCTAGCAAGGACTTCCAGCAGTATGTTGAAGAGATATGGAGAGAGTGGGCAGCCTTGTCTTGTCCCTGATTTCAGTGGGATTGCTTTAAGTTTCTCTCCATTTATTGTTATGTTGGCTATAAGCTTTCTGTATTGCCTTTACTAAGTTTAGATATATGCCTTGTATCCCTGATCTCTCCAATACTTTAAACATGAATGGATGTTGGATTTTGTCAAATGCTTTTTCAGCATCAAAGGAGATTATCATGTGGTTTTGTTCTTTCAGTTTGTTAGTATGGTGGATCACATTGATGGATTTCGACATATTGAACTACCCCTGCATACCTGGAATGAAGCCTACTTGGTCATAGTTTATGATATCTTTGATGTGTTCTTGTATTCGGTTTGCAAGTATTTTGTGGAGTATTTTTGCATAAATGTTCATAAGGAGATTGGCCTGAAATTCTCTTTCCTTGTTGGGCCTTTGTGAGGTTTAGGTACCAAGGTGACTGTGGCTTCATTGAATGAGTTTGGTGGTGTACCTTCTGTTTAAATTTTGTGGCACAGTTTGAAGAGAATTGGAGTTAGCTCGTCTTTGAAGGTCTGGTAGAATTCTGTACCGAAACCATCTGGTCCTGATCTTTTTTTGGATGGGAGACTTTTAATGACCGCTTCTGTTTCTTTAGGGGACATAGGACTATTTAATTGATTTACCTGGTCTTGATTCAGTTTTGATAAGTGGAATTAATCAAGAAAATTGTCCATTTCATTTAGATATTCAAATTTTGTGGCATATGAACTTTTGAAGTAAGTCTTAATGATTGTTTGCATTTCCTCAGTGTCTGTAGTTTTATCCTCTTTTACATTTCTGATTTTGTTGATTTGGGTGGTGTCTCTCTGCCTTTTAGTTAGCCTGGCTAAGGGTTTGTCTATGTTGTTGATTTTCTCAAAGAACCAGCTCTTGGTATCATTGATTCTTTGAATTGTTTTATTTTATTTATTTTAATTAATAAAATAAAATATAATTATACATCAAAAAAATAAATAAATATTCGGTTCCATTGATCCACCATTCTGTATCTATGCCAGTACCATGCAGTTTTTATAACTGTTGCTCTATAGTACAGCTTGAGATCAGGGATGGAGATACCTCCAGAAGATCTTTTATTGTAGAGGATTGTTTTAGCAATTCTTGGTTTCTTGTTATTCCATACGAAGTTGAGAATTTTTCTTTCCAGGTCTGTAAAGAATTGTGTTGGCAATTTGATGGGAATTGCATTAAATCTGTAGATTTCTTGTGGTAAGATGGCCATTTTTACTAGGTTAATCTTGCTAAGCCATGAGCATGGGAGATCTTTCCACCTTCTCAGATCTTCTTCTAATTCTTTCTTCAGAGACTTGAAATTTTTTTCATACAAGTCTTTGACTTGCTTGGTTAGGATTACACCAAGGTACATTATGTCATTGTGGCTATTGTGAAGGGTGTTGTTTCTCTAATTTCTTTTTCAGCCCTTTTGTCTTTTGTATACAGGAATGCTACTGATTTTTTTTTGAGTTAACTTTGTATCCGGCCACTTTGCTGAAGGTGATTATCACCTGTAGGAGTTTCCTGGTAGAGTTTTTGGGGTCACTCAAGTATAATATCATGTCATCTGCAAATAGTCGTAATTTGACTTCTTCCTTTCCAATTTGTATCCCCTTGATCTCCTTCAACTTTCTTATTGCTCTGGCAAGGACTTCCTGAACTATGTTGAAGAGATATGGAGAGAGTGGGCAGCCTTGTCTTGTCCCTGATTTCAGTGGGATTGCTTTAAGTTTCTCTCTGTTCAGTTTGATGTTGGCTATAGGCTTGCTGTATATCGCCTTTACTATGTTTAGATATGTGCCTTGTATCCCTGATCTCTCCAAGACTTTAAACATGAATGGATGTTGGATTTTGTCAAATGCTTTTTCAGCATCTAGGGAGATTATCATGTGGTTTTTTTCTTTCAGTTTGTTAATATGGTGGATCACATTGAACAGAATGGTGGATCAATGGAACCGAACAGAGGACCCAGAAATGAACCCACACACTTATGGACACCTGATCTTTGACAAAGACACCAAAACCATACAATGGAAAAAAGATAGCATCTTCAATAAATGGTGCTGGTCCAACTGGATGTCTACATGTAGAAAAATGGAAATAGATCCATACTTATCACCCTGCACAAAACTGAAGTCCAAGTGGATCAAAGACCTCAACATAAAACCAGATACATTAAATCGGCTAGAAAAAAAGTGGGGAATACCCTAGAACTCATTGGTACAGGAGAAAACTTCCTGAACAGAACACCAACAGCACAGGCTTTAAGAGCAACAATCAATAAATGGGACCTCATGAAATTGAAAAGCTTCTGTAAAGCAAAGGACACCGTCATCAAAACAAAGCAACCACCTACAGATTGGGAAAGAATCATCGCCAACCCTTTATCTGACAAAGGACTCATATCCAGTATATATAAAAAACTAAAGAAGCTGAAAAACAGCAAAACAAGTAATCCACTTAAAAATGGGGAACAAAGCTAAACAGAGAATTCTCTGTAGAGGAATATCAAATGGCAGAGAAACACTTAAAGAAATGCTCAACCTCATTAGCCATTAGGGAAATGCAAATCAAAACAACCCTGAGATTTCACCTTACACCCATGAGAATGGGCAAGATCAAAAAGTCAAGTGACAACACATGCTGGAGAGGTTGTGGAGAAAGGGGAACCCTTCTCCACTGCTGGTGGGAGTGTAAACTTATACAACCACTCTGGAAATCAATCTGGCACTTTCTCAGACAACTAGGAATAGTGCTTCTTCAAGATCCAGCCATACCACTCCTAGGCGTATACCCAAAAGAGGCTCAAGTACACAAAAAGGACATTTGGTCAACCATGTTTGTAGCAACTTTATTTGTAATAGCCAGAAGCTGAAAACAGTCCAGATGTCCCTAAACTGAAGAATGGATGCAGAAACTGTGGTACGTCTATACAATGGAGTATTACTCAGCAATGAAAAATAAGGAAATCACCAAATTTGCAGGTAAATGGTGGGACCTGGAAAGAATCATCCTGAGTGAGTTGTCCCAAAAGCAAAAAGACACACACGGTATATACTCACTCATATAAACATACAACATAGAATAAACCCACTAAAATCTGTACATCTAAACATACTAAGCAAAAGAGAGGACCCTAACTAAAATATTTAATACCCATCCTGAAAGGCAAAGAGGATGGACATCCAAAGAAGAAGAAAACAGGAAACAACCTAGGAACCTGCTACAGAGGGCCTCTAAAAGCCAGAAGGAGAAAACAGGAAACAACCTAGGAACCTGCCACAGAGGGTCTCTGAAAGCCTCTGCCATGCAGACTGTGAAAGCAGATACTGAGCCTGATGTCTAACTGACAGGCAGAGTGAATGGAATTTCATGTAAGAAGTGGGAAATAGTAAGAGCTGGAGAGGACAGGAACTCCACAAGGAGAGCAACAGAACAAGAAAATTTGAACACAGGGAACTTCTGAGAGACTCATACTCCAACTAAGGACTATTCATGGAAATAACCTAGAACTCTGACAATGCAGCCACTTCTGATGATAACTGATAGACTAAGATCAGAAAGAAGGAGAGGAGGACCCCCCCCCCATCAGTGGACTTGGGGAGGGGCATGCATGCAGAAAGGGGAGGGAGAGTGGGACTGGGAGGGGAGGAGGGAGGGGCGTATGGGAGGATACAAAATGGATAAAGAGTAATTAATAAAAGTTAAATAAATAAATAAATAAATAAATAAATAAAATATGGACTGTGGTTTTGGAAGCTTTGGCTGCTCTGCAAACACTGGGTCTTTGCAAGGTAAAAACATAACTAACTAACTAAAATAAAATTAAAAATGTATGCGATCAAACTGTCAACATACATGAGGTATATTGGCAAACTATCAATCTCTTCACTATTAATGCTTCCACTGGCCCCTTGAAACACTCTGCTGAATACCTGAAATAGGACACATTGTCACTTTCATGGAACTTATATATTATTGTCTCTGCGCTTTCTTCCTCCACAAAAATGTGATTGTATGTTGTCATTATAGCATTGAGGTAGAATCAAATATATTAACAGATGAATTCATACATTACATACATTACATTGCATTTAACATAAAACTTTGTTTTATCTTCAGATTTAAAAGAAATTAAAAGTTTCATGTATGTATACAGTGCTGTAGGCATTGCATTTGCTGAATTTGACAGAGAGATCATTGATGATCTGATCTAGAATCCCTATTAGGGCTCTCCATACCTTTTAAACTCCTTTTCCCACCAAGCCTCTTACTCATGGATTTACCTACTGCTAGACTTTAAAAACCTATGTCACATCCAAGAGAAAGTGCTTTGCAACAAATGTGTTCTGTGTACATTGCTCGTTCCATAGACATCCATGACGTTCCTCTCTTATATTACTATCTCCCTGATGACTGTATATAACATAGGCTTCTCCTCTGACCAGCAACTCTGCCAGTGTCCTACATCCGGAGACTCTTTGAATTGCTGTTCTACTGTCAATGCTTTTAGAATTTGCACATGAGCAACACAGGAGAAATAGGCTACTACAAATAAAGTTGCTATGAGCATGGCTAAACAAATGTCCTTGTTGTGTACTTGAGTATATTTTGGATATATACCTAGGAGTGGTATGGCCGGATCGTGAGAAAACACTATTCCTAATTGTCTGAGTAAGCACCAGATTGATTTCCAAAGTGGTTGTACAAGTTTACATTCCCACCAGCAACGAAAGAGGATTTCCCCTTTCTCCACAACCTCTCCAGCATGTGTTGTCACTTGAGTTTTTGATCTTTGCCATTCTGATGGGTGTAAGGTGAATTCTCAGGATGGTTTTGATTTTAAATCTCCCTGATGGCTATGTAATGCCAGGATTATGAGACCCTCAGAGACCACCAGGAGACAACTCGATGCAATAGCAAGAGAGCTTTATTAAGAAAGCAATCGAACTCGGGACCCAAGTCTCAGTGTAGCAGCAGTAGAGAAGTGGGACCCTGAGCTCTAAGTGAGCAGGATTTTTAAAGGGAAAGTCTGTGATCAGGGGTTTCCATAAGAGCAAGCAGCGGGGTACATGTTTCCATGAAAGAAAGTAGGGGGATTCATCCCTTGACATTACAGAATTGAGTAAAGCCATAGGGGAGAGGTGACTGTTTACATAATCACAATTGCCAGGTAGATTGTCTCTATTTTTTCCTAAACACTTATTCTGTGATATTTCTTGGAGGCCATTGTTTGGAGAGCTAACTTTGTTTTCTGCCAGGTACACATTCTATGATATTTCCTGGTACCTGAGTTCAGCTCCCGGTCTAGATGGCTTCTTATTTCAAAACGGAGTTATACTCAGGCTAATTATACTCAGGCTAACTTAAATCTTTAGCTAAGGACATTGAACATTTCTTTAAGTGTTTTTCTGCCATTCTACATTCCTCTACAGAGAATTCTGTTTAGCTTTGCCTCCTATTTTTAATTGAATTACTTGATTTGTTGCTTTTAAACTTCTTTAGTTATTTATATATTCTGGATATTAGCCAAAAAAAAAAAAAAAAACAGAGGAATGGATACAGAAATTGTGGTACATTTACACAATGGAATACTACTCAGCAATTAAAAACAAGGAAATCATGAAATTTGCAGGCAAATGGTGGGACCTAGAAAAGATCATCATGAGTGAGGTATCCCAGAAGCAGAAAGACACACATATACTCACTTATAAGTGGATACTAGACCTATAAGATAGGATAAACATACTAAAATCTATACACCTAAAGAAGTTAAACAAGAAGAAGGACCCTGGGTAAGGTGATCAATCCTCACTTAGAAAGACAAATGGGATGGACATTGAAAATAGGAGAAAATGAGAAGCAGGACAGGAGCCTACCATAGAGGGCCTCTGAAAGACTCTACCTAGCAGTATATTAAAGCAGATGCTTAGACTTATGGCCAAACTTTGGGCAGAGTTCAGGAAATCATATGAAAGAGGAGAGAGTTAGTAAGTCCTGGAAAGGACACAAGTTACAAATATATCTGGGCACAGGGGCTTGTCTGAGACTGATTTTCCAACCAAGGACCATGCATGGATATATCTTAGAAACCCTGCTCAGATGGCATGGCAGCTCAATCTCCAAGTTGGTACCATAGTAAGGGGAATAAGGACTGTATCTGACATGGATTCAGTGTCTAGCTCTTTGATATCTCCACCCCCTGTGGGAGAAGCAGCCTAGCTAGGTCATAGAGGAGGGCATTGCAGCCAGTACTGGTAAGACTTGATAAGCTAGGGATAGATGGAAGGGGAGGAGATCTCCCCTATCAGTGGACTTAGAGAGGGGCAGGGAGGAGATGAGGGAGGGGGAGTAAGATTGGGAGGGAATAAGGGAGGGGTCTACAGCTGGGATACAAAGTCAATAAACTGTAATTAATAAAAATTTAATTAAAAAATAAAGATATAGGCTTAGGAGTTTTGTAATAGAGCCGAGCAATATAATGAGCAATAGTGAATGATACCATGCAACAGTTATAGAGGATTTTGAATAAACTTACCACAAATAAACGATACTACTGGAAAGAGGAATTGATGAATGAGATGGAGTGTTATCAGTATGGGGAAGGGGAGTGGAGAAGAAAGCTCCACCTAAGTATATGTAAAAATACCATAATGAAAGCTACTAGTTTGTGCAATAGTTTTAAAATGACAAAAATAAAAGTTTAGGGTGAGGTGTATGTTTATGACTGAGTTCACTGTCCAATTTTTACATGAATCAAAGTGTCACTTTCTATCTCATAAATAATATTTATTCCTTATATAAATCATTGATTTTTCTGCTTCCTTCCTTCTAAATGGTGATTTGAAATACTTTCATAGTACATACTAGATTCTTGACAAAATACTAATGAACACAATAAGCTCCTAGTATTAGAAAACCACAAATGATAAACTCTGATTTACTAGTATTCACCTAATCTCATGGAACAATTGTCCTCCTATGTAAATCCCTTTTTCAATTCAAGAAAATACAGAAAGACTCTTTCTTTTCTTACTGGAAGCCATGTGGCGTTCCCTCTATCTATTCAAAATCACAGGGAAGTTAGGGACAAATATTAGAATATATATATATATATATATATATATATATATATATCCAATATATTAATCACCCACAGAACCCTATTTCACTGCTCTCATAAGCGCTGTTCTGGAAGAACCAGCTAGAATGTCACAGGGCTTTATTTGTTTATGAACTTTATTCTAAAAGAGTAAAACAGTGAATGACCCAAATTATTCTAAAGATAACTTGACGCAATATGAGTTAGTGTCCACTGAGTTGTGTTGTAATTGTTAAATACTTCAGAAAAGTTCAGCAAAGTTTAATATCTGCAGCTTTGCCATAAAATTATGTGCCCAGGTAACAATTATCTGAGAGCAAATTTTCTATGTGACTTTGAACAAAATTTGCTTTGTAGATGAGAGACCTACAATACTTTTCCTAAAGAACTGACTTAAATGTAAGAATCAAAACCTAACTGAGTGTGAGAGAAATAATCATAAAGAGAGATAAGTTCTACTCATTACAAACTTCGAGTTTGATTTCATGTACATGAGAACAGTGGAAGAAAATAATCTGTCTAAAACAAATGCATAGTGCAAATTGATTGACCTACCAAGAAACCAGTGAAATAAATATGGCCAAAAATAAAGAGGGTCTGAATGAAGAAACAGAAGACCTGAAGATGGCTTTGTTTTACAAAGTGAAGTACATACTCCTCTTTTCTTCTCTGGGTTCCATGTTGGTGAGAGTTGAAAAAAATCAAATTGAGTCTAGTTATGTTGGATTTCTTTTGTAGTTATATGAATCAGATTCTTACAGACAGGACTTAAACTTCACTCTCCATGTTTGGAGGTGAATGTGGGAACCAGATCTCATGGAGCTCAAGTCATAGTCAGTAATGAAGAGCCTAGTGTGGATGCTGAGAACAGAACTCTGGTTCTCTAAAAGAGCAAAAACTGCTCTCAATAATGAAACTGTCTTTCTAGCCCCATAATGTGAGTTTTCATAAAACATTTATATCGAGCATTTAATCATACTTATTTTCTAGTAAAAGAAAAACAGTGCTAAGAGGGGATGCAGCCTAGCTAGTACACAGAGGAAAATGATGCAGGCAGCACTGATGAGACCTAATAGGCTGTGGTTAGATAGAAGGGGGACAAGATATGTTGACTAGGGGAGGGGTACAGGAGAAGAAGAGGGAGGGAGGGTAGAACTGGGAGGAGATGAGGGAAGGGACTATAGCAGGGATACAGAGTGAATAAATTTTAATAAATAAATATATAAGTAAAATTCATTTAAAAAAAGTTCATAGCACTAAGTGCCTTTAGAAAGAAGTCTGAGGCACCTCTTACAAGCAACTTAATGACACACATGAAAACCCTAGGGGAAAAAAATAGCAGACACACCCAAAAGGAGTAGACTGCTGGAAATAATCAAACTCACTCGGGCTAAAATCAATAAATTAAAAATCAAGAAAATAATTCAAAGAATCAATAAGACCAAGAGCTGGTTCTTTGAGAAAATCAACATGATAGACAAACCCTTACCCAAACTAACAAAAACGCAGGGAGACACTATCCAAATGAGCAAAATCAGAAATGAAAAGTGGGACATAACAACAGATAATGAGGAAATACAATCAATCATTTTAGGTCTTACTTCAAAAGCCTATATGCCACAAAATTTGAAAATGTAAATGAAATGGACAATTTTCTTGACAAATTCCACTTACCCAAGCTGAGTGAAGATCAGGTAAATAAATTTAATAGTCTTATATCCCCTAAGGAAATAGAATCAGTCATCAAAAGTTTCCCTTCCAACAAAAGCCCAGGGCCAGATGGTTTCAGCATAGATTTCTACCAATTCTTCAAAGAAGAGCTAACACCAATACATTTCAAACTATTTCACAAAATATGAACGGAAAGAACATTACAAAGCTCATTATATGATACCACAGTCACCTTTATACCTAATCCTCACAAAGATCCAAAAAAGAAAAAAAAATTCACACCTATCTTTTAATGAATATTGAAGCATAAATACTCAATGAAATACTTGCAAACCCAATATGATAACACATTAAGATATTATCCACCGATATGACAGGATACATGAGTGACCCCAAAAATTCAACCAGAGAACTTCTTCAGCTGATGAACATCTTCAGCAAAGTGGCAGGATACAAAATCAACTAAAAAAAAAAAAAAAAAAAAAAAAAACCAGAAGCCCTCCTGTATATCAAAGACAAATGGTCTGAGAAAGAAATTAGGGAAACAACACCCTTCACAATAGACACTAATAACATAAAGTACCTTGGGGTGACATTAACCAAACAAGTGAAAGACCTGTTTGAGAAAAACTTCAAGTCTCTGAAGAAAGAAATTGAAGAAGATATCAGAAGATGGAAAGATCTCCCGTGCTCATGGATTGGTAGGATTAACATTGTGAAAATGCCATCCTGCCAAAAGCAATCTACAGATTCAACGCAATTCCCATCAAAATACCAATTCAATTCTTTTCAGACCTTGAAAAAAGATTCTCAGCTTCATATGGAGAAACAAAAAAACCCAGACTCTCCAAAACAACCCTGTACAACAATAGATCATCTGGAGGTATCTCCATCCCTGAGCTCAAGCTGTACTACAGAGCAATAGTAATAAAAACTGCATGGTATTGGCATAGAAATAGAAAGGAGGATCAATGGAACTGAATAGAAGACCCAGAAATAAACCCATGTGCCCATGAATACTCGATTTTTGACAAAGCAGCCAAAACCATTCAATGGAAAAAAGATAGCATCTTCAACAGATGGTGCTGGTCTAATTGGATGTCTACATGCAGAAAAATGAAAATAGATCCACATTTATCACCCTGCACAAAACTAAAGTCTAAGTGGATCAAAGACCTCAACATAAAACCAGATATGCTAAATCTGTTAGAAGAAAAAGTGGGGAACAGCTTAGAACTCATTGGCACAAGAGACAACTTCCTGAACAGAACTCCAACAACACAGGCTTTAAGAGCAACAATCAATAAATGGGACCTCCTGAAACTGAAAAGCTCTGTAAAGCAAAGGACACTTTCATCAAAACAAAGCGACTGCCTACAGATTGGGAAAGAATCTTCACCAACCCTTTATCTGACAGAGGACTAATATCCAGTATATACAAAGAACTAAAGAAGCTGAAAAGCAGCAAACCAAGTAATCCAATTAAAAAATGGGGAACAGAGCTAAACAGAGAATTCTCTGTAGAGGAATATAGAATGGCAGAGAAACACTTAAAGAAATGCTCAATGTCATTAGCCATTAGGGAAATGCAAATCAAAACAACCCTGAGATTTCACCTTACACCCATGAGAATGGCCAAGATCAAAAACTCGAGTGACAACACATGCTGGAGAGGTTATGGAGAAAGGGGAACCCTCCTCCACTGCTGGTGGGAATGTAAACTGGTAAAACTACTTTGGAAGTCAATCCGAGGTGCTTTCTCAGACAATTAGGAATAGTGCTTTCTCAAGACCCAGCTATACCACTGCTAGGCATATACCCAAAATTTGCTCAAGTACACAATAAGGACATTTGCTCAACCATGTTTGTAGCAGCTTTATTTGTAATAGCCAGAACCTGGAAACAACCCAGATGTCCATCTTTGGAGGAATGGGTACAGAAATTGTGGTATTTTTACACAATGGAATACTGCTCAGCAATCAAAAAAGAGGAAATCATGAAATTTGTAGGCAAATGGTGGGATCTAGAAAAGATCATTCTGAGTGAGCTATCCCAAAAGGAGAAAGACAAACATGGAATATACTCGCTTATATAGACCTACAAGATATGATAAACATAATGAAATCTATACACCTAAAGAAGATAATCAAGAAAGCAGGCACGGGGTATGATGATCAATCCTCATTTAGAAAGACAAATGGGATATGCATTGAACGTATGACAGGAGTCTACTGCAGAAAGCATCTGAAAGACTCTACCTAGCAGTGTTCCAAAGTAGATACTAAGACTCATAACCAAACCTTCGGCAGAGTGCAGGGAATCATATGAAAGAAAGGGAGTTTGATATGGAAAGGATAGGAGCTCCACAAGGACGAAACATATCTGGGCACAGGGTCTTTTCTGAGATAGACACTCAACCAAAGACCATGAGAGGATAAAACCTAGAACCTCTGCTCGGATGTGACCCATGATAGCTCAGTAATCAATTGCTTTTCCCATAGTAAGGGGAACAAGGACTATTTCTAACAGGAACTCAATGACTGGCTCTTTGACCTCCCCACCTCCCAAGGGAGGAGCAGTGCTGTTAGGCCACAGAGGAGGACTTTGCAGCCAGTCCTGAATATACCTGATAAAATGGAGTCATATGAAAAGAGATCCTCCCCTATCAGTGGACTTGGAAAGGGGCAGGGCGGAGATGAGGGAGGGAGGGTGGGATTGGGGAGGGAATGAGGGATACAGCTGGGATACAGAATTAACAAAATGTAACTAATGAGAAAGGTAAAATTGAAAAAAAATTATATCATCCACCATGACCAAGCAGGCTTCATCCCAGGTATGCAGGGGTGGTTCAATATACAAAAATCAACCAATAATCCACCATATAAATAAACTGTATGAAAAACAACAACAACATATTATCTTCTCCTTAGATGTCAAAAAAGCATTTGACAAATTCCAATACCTGTTCATGTGTAAAGTCATGGAGAGATCAGTGATACAAGGCAGATACCTAAACACAGTAAAAACAATGTATAGCAAGTCTATAGCCAACATCAAATGAAAAGGAGAGAAAATTAAAGCAATCCCACCAGATTCAGGGACAAGGCAAGCCTGCCCTCTCTCTCTCTCTCTCTCTCTCTCTCTCTCTCTCTCTCTCTCTCTCTCTCTCTCTCCTTATCTTTTCAACATAGTTCTTGAAGTCCTAGCTAGTACAATAAGACAACTAAAGGAGATCAAGGGGATACAAATTAGAACGATAGAAGTCAAAGTATCACTATTTGCAGATGATATGATAGTATACATGAGTGACCCCAAAAATTCTATCAGAGAACTTACTTCTTCAGCTGATAAACAAAGTGGCTGGATATGATATCATCTCAAAAAAAAAAAAAAAAAAAAAAAAAAAGAAGAAGAAGCCCTCGTGTATACAAAAGACAAATGGGCTGAAAAAAGAAATTAGTGTCTTTTTATCATCTCCCCATTCTTTGTAAGATTTCCTGTACTCTGCTCAAAGTCTGGTTATGAGTCTCTGCTTCTGCTTTGATACTATGCATGGAAGAGTCTTTCAGAGGCCCTCTATGGTAGGCTCCTGTCCTGTTCCCTGCTTTCTCCCTCTTCTGATATCCATCCTCTTTGCCTTTCTAAATGAGGATTGAGCAGATTACCTTGATTAGTCTTCTTGAATAGCTTCTTAGGTGTACAGATTTTAATATATTTATCCTATATTATACATCTAATATCCACTTATAACTCAGTATAAGCCCTGTGTATCTTTCTGCTTCTGTGATTCCTCACTCAGATTATTTTTTTTTAGGTCCCACCATTTGACCGCAAATTTTATGATTTCCTTGATTTTAATTGCAGAGCAGTATTTCACTGTGTAAATGAACCACAATTTTAGTATCAGTTCCTCAACTGAGGGGCTTCTTGGTTGATTCCAGCTGCTGACTTTTAAAAATAAAGCTGCTGTGAACAGGGTTGAGCAAATGTCCGTGTTGTATACTTGAGCACTTTGGGATATATGCCTACGAGTGCTATAGCTGGATCTTGATTGTCTCAGAAAGGACCAGATTGAGTTCCAAAGTGGTTGTACAAGTTTACATTCCCACTGGAAATGGAGGAGGGTTTTCCTTTCTCCACATTCTCTCCACAATCTGTTGTCACTTGAGGTCTTTTTTTTTCTTTTTCTCTCTATTTATTTATTTTTTATATTAATTACAGTTTATTCTCTTTGTATCCCAGTTATAGCTCCCTATTTCATTCACACTCAAACCCATCCTCTCTCCCTTACTTCCTCCCAAACCCCTCTCCAAGTCCACTGATACAGAAGGTCCTCTTGCCCTTCTATCTGACTCTAGCTTATCAGGTCTCATCAGGACTGGCTGTAGTGTCCTCCACTGTGGCCTGGCAAAGCTGCTTCCCCCTTAGGAAAAGGTGATCTATGAGCCAGCCACTGATTTCATGTCAGAGACAATCCCCATTCACATTACCAGGGTGGCCACTTGGATACTGAGCTGCCATGGGCTACATCTGAGCAGGAGTTCTAGGTTGTATCAATGAATGGTTCTTGGTTGGAGTATAAGTCTCAAAAAGATCCCTGTGCCCAGTTATTTTGGTACTGTTACTCTCCTAGTGGAGCTCTTGTCCACTCCAGGTCTCTACTATCTTCCTCTCCTTTCATAAGATTCTCTGAGCTCTGTCCAGAATTTGGTTATGAGTCTCAGCACCTGCTTTGATACACTGCTGGGTAGAGCCTTTCAAAGCCTTCTGTGGTAGGCTACTGTCCTGCTTTCTGTTTTCTCCTTCTCCCAATGTCTTTCCTGTTTGTCTTTCTAAGTGAGGATTGGTAATGTTACCCTTCTTACTTAGCTTCTTTAGGTGTACAGATTTTTGTAGGTTTATCCTCTATTATATGTCTAGTATCTACTTATAAGTGAGTACATACCATGTGTGTCTTTCTAATTAAGAGTATACCTCACTCAGGATGATCTTTTCTAGATCCCACCATTTGCCTGCAAATTTCATGATTTTATTGTTTTTAATTGCTGAGTAGTATTCCATTGTGTACATGTACTACAATTTCTGTATCCATTCCTCCTTTGATGGACATCTGGGTTGTTTCCAGGTTCTTGCTATTACAAATAAAGCTGCTAAAAACATGGTTGAACAAATGTCCTTGTTGTGTACATGAGCATATTTTGCATATATGAGTAGTAGTGGTATATCTGGATCTTGAGGTAAGCACTATGCTTAACTGTCTAAGTAAGCACCAGATGGATTTCCAAAGTGGCTATACAAGTTACATACCCACAAGCAATGGAAGAGGGTTCCCCTTTCTCTACATCCTCTCCAAGATGTGTTGTCACTTGTGTTTTTATGATTAGCCATTCTGATGGGTTAAGTTGAAATCTCAGGGTTCTTTTGATTTGTAGTTCCCTGATGACTAAGGACATTGAGCATTTCTTTCAGTATTTATCTGTTATTCAATTCATTATTCCTCTCTTGAGAATTCTCTTGTTCTGTGCCCCATTTTTTAATTGGATTACTTGTTTTGTTGGTGTTTAACTTCTTGTATTCTTCATATATTCCAGATATTATCCCTCTGTCAGATATAGGGT
Source organism: Meriones unguiculatus (assembly GCF_030254825.1). Taxonomy (NCBI): domain Eukaryota; kingdom Metazoa; phylum Chordata; class Mammalia; order Rodentia; family Muridae; genus Meriones; species Meriones unguiculatus. The sequence continues at coordinate 81,207,602 of NC_083351.1, read as the reverse complement.
TGGTGAAGATCCTTTCCCAGTCTGTAGGCAGTCATTTTGTTCTGGCTAGAGTGTCTTTTTCTTTACAGAAGCATTTCAGATTCATAAGGTCCCGTTTATTGATTGTTGATCTTAGAGCCTGTGTTGTTGGTTTTCTGTTCAGAAAGTTGTCTCCTGTGCCAATGAGTTAAATGCTCTTCCCCATTGTTTCTTCTAAGTGGTTTAGTGTCTCTGGTTTTATGTTGAGGTCTTTGATACAGTTGGACTTTATGTTGTGGTCTTGATTTACTTGTACAAGGTGACAAATATGGAGCTATTTGCATTTTTCTACATGTAGACATTGAGTTAGACCAGCACCATTTGCTGAAGAGGACGTGGATGGGACAGGAGCTTTGCAAGGAGAGCAACAGAACCAAATAAATCTGGACCCAGGGGTGTTTTTTGATACTTATACTCCAACCATAGACCATTCATGGTGATAACCTAGAACCCGTGCACAGATGTAGATCATGGCAGATCAGTATCCAAGTGGGCTCATAGTAATGGGAACAGGGTCTGTCTCTGACGTAAACTGGTTGGCCTGCTCTGTGATCACCTCCCTTTCAGAGGGGGTGCAGCCTTATTAGGTCACAGAGGAAAACAATGCAACCACTCCCAATGAGACCTAATAGGCTAAGATTAGATGGACTTGGAGGAGGAGGACTGCCCCTATTACTGGACTGGGGGAGAGGTGTGGGTGGAGAAGAAGAAGGAAGGATGGAATTGGGAGGGGAATAGGAAGGGAGCTACAGTTAGGATACAAAGGGAATAAACTGTAATTAATAACAAAAAAGAAAAGAAAATGCTATACAGGAACTGTCTTTGACATGAACTCAGTGGCTGGCTCTTTGAACTCTGCCCCTTCTGGAGGGAGAAGCAGCCTTGCTAGGCCATAGAGGAAGACATGGCAGCCAGTCCTGATGAGACCTGATAAACTGGTGTCAGGGGAGATAAACTGGTGAAAGGGGAGAAGGACCATCCCTATCAGTGGACTGACAGAGGGGCAGGGAGGAGATGAAAGAGAGAAGGTAGGATTGGGAGGGAATGAAGGAGGGGGCTACAGCTGGGATTCCAAATAAATAAAGTGTAATTAATATAAAAAATAAAACTTTAATTAAAAAAAGAAACTAGTGAAAGAATACCCTTCACTATAGTCACAAGTAACATAAAGTACCTTGGTGTGACTGTACTCTGACCAAACAAGTGAAAGACCTGTATGATTAAAAAAAAAAAAATTCAAGTCTCTGAAGAAAGAAGTTGAAGATATCAGAAGATAGAAAGATCTTCACATGCTCATGGATCAGTAGGGTTAACATAGTGAAGATGTCAATTCTAACAAAAACAATCTACAGATTCAATGCAATTCCCATCAAAATATGAACACATTTTTTTACAGACCCTTTAAGAACAAGTATCAATTTCATGTGGAGAAACAAAAAAAAAAAAAAAAAAAAAACAAAACAAAACAGAGAATAGCTAAAAAGATCATGTACAATAAAAGATCTTCAGGAGGTATCTCCATCACTGATCTCAAGCTGTACTATAGAACAATAGTAATAAAAACTGCATGGTACTGGCAGAGAAACAGTCTGGTGGATCAATGGAATGGAAGACTTAGAAATAAACCCACATACCTGTGGATACCTATTTTTGACAAAGAAACCAAAACAATACAATGGAAAAAAGATAGCATCTTTAACAAATGTTGATGGTCTGAATGTCTGCATGTAGAAAAATTCAAATAGATTCATATTTATTACCCTGTATAAAACTAAAGTCCAAGTGCATCAAGGGACTTAACATAAAATCAGATATGCTAAACCTGGAGAAAAAAGAGTGGAGAAGAGCCTTGAACTCATTGGTACAGGAGACAACTTCCTGAACAGAATAACAACAGCACAGGCTCTAAGATAAAAAATCAATAAATGGAGCATCATGAAACTGAAAAGCTTCTGTAAAGCAAAGGACACAGTCAACAGAACAAAACAACAGCCTACAGACTGGGAAAGGATCTTCCTAACTCAATATCTGGCAAAGGGCTAATACCCAGATTATATTAAGAACTCAAGAAGTTAAACACTAAGAAATTAAATCATCCAATTAAAAAAATAGAGTGCAGAGCTAAACAGAAAATTCTCAACAGAGGGATATTGAATGGAATATCAAGAAGTACTTAATGGCCTTTCAGAAGCCCTCTGTGGCAGGCTCCTGTCCTGTTCCCTGTTCTCTCCCTCTTCTAATGTCCATCCTCTTTGCCTTTCTAAATGGGGATTGAGCATCTTAGCCAGAGTCCTCTTTCTTGATTAGTTTCTTTAGGTGTACACATTTTAGTTTGTTTATCCTATATTATATGTTTAAAATCCACTTATGAGTGAGTATAAACCTTGTGTCTTTCTGCTTCTGGGATACCTCACTCAGGATAATTTTTTTCTAGGTCCTACCATTTGCCTGCGAATTTCATGATTTCTTTGTTTTTTATTGCTGAGTAATATTCCCCGTGTAGATGTACCACAATATCTGTACCCACTCCTCTACTGAGGAGCATCTGGGCTGTTTCCAGCTTCTGGTTATTAAAAATAAAGCTGCTATAAACATGGCAGAGCAAATGTCCTTGTTGTATACTTGAGAGTCTTTTGGATATATGCCTAGGAGTGGTATAGCTGGATCTTGAGGAAGTGCTATTTCTAATTGTCAGAGATAGAGCCCAATTGATTTCCAAAGTGGTTGTGCAAGTTTACCTTCCCACCAGCAGTGGAGTAGGGTTCCCCTTTCTCCACTTCCTCTCCAGCATGAGTTGTCACTTTAGTTTTTGATCTTAGCCATGTCAATGAATATAAGGTGAAATCTCAGGGTCATTTTTATTTGCATTTCCTGCAGGGTGTCAGAGAAGATGCTGAGACTTATAGACAAACTTTGGACAGAGTTCAGGGAATCTTATTAAAGAAAGGGGAGATAGTAAGATCTGTAGAGGACAGGAGCTCCACAAGGAGAGCAACAGAACCAAAAGAATCCTGGCACAAGGGTCTTTTCTGAGACTGATACTTCAATCAAGAACTATTCCCTTGGGGGGTGGGGAGGTCAAAAAGCCTGCCATTGTGTTACTGTCAGAAATACTCCCTGTTCCCCTTACAATGGGAAAACAATTGGTTACTGAGCTACCGTGGGCTAGGCCACAGAGGAAGACTTTGCAGCCAGTCCTGAAGATACCTGATAAAATAGAGTCAGATGAAAGGGGAGGCAGTCCTCCCCAATCAGTGGACTTGGAAAGGGGCAGGGAGGAGATGAGGGAGGGAGGGAAGTTTTGGGATGGAATGAGGGAGCGGGATACAGAGTTAAAAAAATGTAACTAATAATAATTAAAAAAAGCAAATCAAGCAAAAAACAAAAAAAACAAACAAACAAAAAAGAACCATTCATGGAGATAACTTAGAGCCCCTGCACAGATGTAGCCCATGGCAGTTCAGTGTCCAAGTGGGTTTCATAGTAATGGGAACAGGGATTTTCTCTGATGTGAACTGATTGGCCTACACTTTGATCACCTCCCCTTGATGGGGGGGGGGGGGGACAGCCTTACCAGGTCACAGAGGAAAACAATGCTTCCACTCCTGATGAGATCCGATAGACTAGGTTCAGAAGGAAGGGTAAGAGGACCTCTCCCATCAGTGGACATAGGGAGGGAAATGGGTGGAGAAGGAGAAAGGAGGGTCAGGTTGGGAAGGGAGGAGGGGGGAACTACAGGGAGGATACAAAGTGAATAAATTGCAATTAATAAAATAAAAAAGAAAATAATAAAAGAAAAAAAGAAACCCTCCCCCCTGAAAAAAAAAGAAAAGGAAGTGCTCAATGTCCTTAGTCATGGGCAATGTAAATCAAATCAACCATGAGATTTCACCTTACACTCAACGGAATGACTAAGATTAAAAACACAAGTGACATAAAATTTTATGTAAGAAGTGGGAAATAGCAAGAGCTGGAGAGGACAGGAACTCCACAAGGAGAGCAACAGAACAAGAAAATTTGAACACAGGGAACTTCCCAGAGACTCATACTCCAACCAAGGACTATTCATGGAGATAACCTAGAACCCCTGCACAGATGTAGCCCATGGCAGTTCAGTGTCCAAGTGGGTTCCATAGTAATGGGAAGAGGGACTGCCTCTGACATAATCTGATTGGCCTGCTCTTTGATCACCTCCCCCTGAGGGGGGAGCAGCCTTACCAGGCCACAGAAGATGACAGTGCCGCCACTTCTGATGAGAACTGATAGTCTAAGATCAGAAAGAAGGAGAGGAAGACCTCCCCTATCAGTGGACTTGGGGAGGGGCATGCATGCAGAAAGGGGAGGAAGGGTGGGATCGGGAGGGGAGGAGGGAGGGGCTTATGAGGGGATACAAAATGAAAAAAGTGTAATTAATAATAATAATAATAAAACAGAAACAAAAAAAAAATCCCACAAGTGACAACACTTGCTGGAGAGGATGTGGAGAAAAGGGGAACCCTTCTCCATTGCTGGTGGGAATATAAATTTGTACAACCAACTTTGGAAACCAGTCTGGCGCTTTCTCTATTGATTAGGGATAGTGCAATCTCAAGATCCATCTATGTTACTCTTAGGCATACCTGAGAACGATCCTCAAACATACAACCAGGACATTTGTTCTACTATGTTCATAGCAGCCTTATTGATAAGGGCCAGAATCTGAAAAACCCCTAGATGTCCTTCAACTGAAGAATGGATACAAAAATTATGGTACATTTACACAATTGAATATCACTCAGTAATTAAAAACAAGGAAATCGTGAAATTTGCAGGCAAATAGTGAGAACTAGAAACACTCACCTTGGGAGAGGTAGCCCAGAAGCAGAAAGACACACAGGGTATGTACTCACTCATAAGTGGATATTAGCCACATAATATAAAATAAGCAAACTAAAATCTACAGACTATAAGAAGCTAAACAACAAGGAAGATAATAGGAACGATGCTTAATTCTTATTCAGAAGGGCAAACAGTATAGATATCAGAAGCTGGAGAAGACAGGGAATGGGACAGGAGCCTACCACAGAGGGCCTCTGAAAGACTCTACCCAGCAATAATTAAAGCAGATGCTGAGACCCATAGCCAGACCTTGGGTAGAGTGCATGGAATCTTATGGAAGAAAGGGGAGATAGAAAGACCTGGAGAAGGCAGGATCTCCACAAGGAGAGCAACAGAACCAAAATGCCTGCTCAATGGGCCTGCAGAGACAGATGATTTCCCAACGAAGGACCTAGACACCTGCTCATGCGTTGCCCATAGGCAGCTCCGTCCCAATGTGGTTCCTTAGTAAGCAGATCAAGGGTTGTCTCTTATTTATACTCAGTGGCCTGTTCTTTGATCAATTCCCCCTGGTGGGGCAGCCTTGCAAGGCCACAGAGGAAGATAATGCGGCCATTCCTGATGAGACCTGTTAAGCTAGGGTCAGATAGAAGGGGAGGAGGACCTCCCCTATCAGTGGACTAGGGGAGGGTTATAGAGGAAGCTGTGGGAAGGAGGGTGGTACTGGGAGTATATGAGGGAGGGGGCTACAGCCAGAATACAAAGTGAATAAATTGTAATAAATAATAAATAAAAAGAAAAAAGTAAAGTCTAAACAAGTTCTTTTTAACCAGTAGTGATTTAAAAAGACCTTATGAATAATTAAACAGTGATGAAAAATTTGTCAGCATTTTTTAGATTCATAATATTCCAATCCATACTTGTGACATTAAAGACGTCTGTAATACATTAAAACACTGCAAATGAGCACAGCCCTTTGAATGCTTTGTGCAAATAGGTGTCTGTAATTCTTATTGTCTACTCTCATGACCTGAGAATCAACTGCTCTCTGCACTCAGAATTTTTTTTTACCTTATGTATAGGCAGTTTTGCCAGAGGTGGCTTCCTTACTGCACTATGCATCCAGTATCATATAAAAAAGGCCAGGTTGAACAGCACAAGCCTTCCTTAACGGAGGAGGAGCCAGACTACCCTGGTGCTTGGGCACAGGAGTGATTTTTATTTTCCTTTTCTTCTTTGGTCTTAATTAGCATTGGTGATTCAGGCTGGCTACATTTTTCATCCAAGTTTTTCTTTCAAGTAACCAATCAATATCTCGTTAATGAAGCCAGGAAAAGAGAACGAAGCATTCTTAAATGTCCACTACCACCCCCAGAAGCAAACAAACAAGCTTGGAGTTTCACGGAAGAAATCATTCAGCTAGCAAAATCGTGTGGCTGCTTAGAGGGGGAGTAATTGATTTAGTGAGGAGAGCTGTAAGACCCTTAAGTATTCAATTCAACACATAGTATATCAAATATTGCTTTAAGTAGTATTAATATTTGCATTATGATTTTCAATTTCATCTTCATGAAATGTCACATAATGCAGTCGTAATAAAATGCTTCTCACACTACAGTTCATCCTAGGAGCCACTGATTCACCTTTCTCTGGGTGGAGTTCTTCAGACCAACATTATGCTTTGGACTCTTCGAAGGGGAAGAGCAGTGTGGGATGCTTATCCTTAACATTCATGCAGATGGTAGAAAAGTCATTTACACTTCTGTGTCAGACATTTAAAGCAAAATACAAGAGGTGTCAATGAACAGTTGAGAGCATCGACCACTTGGTGGCAGAAGCGCTCCTTCCGCTAACCTGGCGTCTCCTGGTGTGGGCTGTAATTAGGTCAGTGTAAGTTAAAGTAGGGCTGAGAGATGAATAAAGTAGATTTTCTCCTCTGGAACACACTGCAGTTTAATTTCAGTTCTTTCTACAATGTGCTATGAAGGTGGACTTAACTTTTAAAGGCAAAGAGACAAACCACTGCCAGGATAAATGAAAAGACGCAGAGGGGCCAACTGGCACCGCACAGGAGAAGAAATGCTTTCTGGCTGGTTCCGAATTTTCATATCCTGGTTATCGTCAGAAATCATTTTCAGAGGTAAGGTGATGAATGTTTTATGCAAGACAGAGGTGACTTCTCAAGCCTAAAGGGGTGGGCTTCCTGGTTTTTAAAATCCATTGCCTTTATTGGTGTTTCATGCAATACAGCTGTTTCATCCCGATGCTGTTCTTATTTATTTTTATTTTTCTCATTTTGTCAGCAGCCAGGAACACGTTAATCTGAGGGAAAGCTCCATACTCCCATAGACTTCCCTTTCCTGCTGAGTGAGCCAAGGAGGAAGTGATCCTGAAGGTGAAAGTTGAAACCTCCTGTTGTCAGTCTCCGTGACTCTGGGAAGGACACAAATGCCTCCACACAGCTTCTAGCTCTAGCGTTCAAAATGCAGCAGGCCATCTTGGAGTTTCTTCCCTATCCTAAAGCATGGGACCTCTGTAGTCGCTTATATGAAGAACTGAAGGAAATATGAGCAGTCATAGGAAAAATCTATCCTTTACCCAGTTGCTGATCTGCTTATTAAATGTGCAACATTCATTTTAGGGTTTTGTTGTCTTTAAGAAAAATAGTGGCAAATAAGATGTAAGTTAGACATATTCTCAGTAGAAATATTTCCTGATTCTAAATTCTCTAGAGTTTGAGAACATCTAGCTGAATTTGATGTTGTTTCTTTAAATTACAGATCATGTCACAGGTAATTCAGAACTCAAAGACAGAGGAAGGGCAGTTGATAGCATAATAATAAAAAAAAAAAAAGATGCTGTTGTGATGATGAGTGAGATCAGCTAAGCACAAAGATGTGCCTCAGGCAAAGATTCCCCAAATAATTTCTGGGTTTTCAGATATGATTCCAAAATAGGAGCCGAGTGACTTTGAATAGCTCCCCAGCATTGCCCAGTTGCTAGTGTCTTCGGCTCTACCCTCAAATTTCTTCCACATATTTGTCAGTGCCTCATATTTGTCCAGGCTCCTTTCCTTCTGTAGCCACATATGACATGATGACAGAATCTGTGTGCTGCTCTGTGTCATGTTTGTCTCCAGAATCACATTAAATCTATGTGCAAACATGATCTGTAACTGAATTATCTGTGCTGCAAATGATGTTATCTGCATTTCTTAATATTGCAAAAGAAAAAAGAAAAAAAAAAGAGGGAACAAGATTAATGGAGAGTAGAGTAAGAAGCAAGCGATTAAAAAAAATTTTAAGGGAAACATTGTGAGCTCGTGTTTTAAGGTGGAATTGTCAAGAGGTAGTCTCCCTTTCCAGCTAATTGTCCTAACAGCTCGATTTGCTGATAGACACCAATTAGATATGAGACAAGCAGATACTATAAAATTGAAGACATTAGAAACAGAAAATAGTCACCAAATAGACTTTAAAAGGCAAAGGAATGATCCCTGATCACATATGTCAGAAACCAGATACAGTCTTATCCTGAAAGGTCATTGTCAATTAACCAGAGTTGTTGAAAGAATGACATCTAACCAAAAAGTAAACACAGTTATATAGACAAGGTGAACCTTAATTCAAATGTTTTATTAAAAACATTTATTTCTTTGTGAAGTTGTGTCATCTCTACTTTTTTATTTGTTTATTACATTGTAAAATCAAGTTGAAATTTAGAAAAATAGACATTTTGATCACTATGAAGTAAATAGCGTTTTAAATGATTTTAAAGTTATAAGCATATTTTAGACAAGTCTATAATGCAGAGCTAGAAACAGCATGGTCTAACATAGACTGTAGGATACTTAAGAGTGATTGACTTTTTAAGAGCTCAGGAAGTAGCTACAGTAGCAGACCAACAGAGCCAAAATATCTGGTCCCAATAGCTCCTGCAGAGACTGATGAATCAACCAAGTACCATGCATGGAGAAGACCTAGACCCTGCTCAGATATAGCCCATGGGCAGCTCAGTCTCTATGTGGGTTCCCTAGTAGGGGGAAGAGGGGTAGACTCTCGCATGAACTCTGTTGACTGCTCTTTGATCACCTCCACCTGGTGAGGTGGGTTTACTAGGCTGCAGAGAAAGGGGATCCAGACAGTTCTGATGAGATCTGATAGGCTAAGATCAGATAGTAGAGGTGGGGAAAAGAGAGAGAAGGTAGACCAGGAAGGAGATGAGAGAGGGGGCTACAGCCAAGATACAAAGTTAACAAATTGTAATAATAATGACAATAATAATAATGATGATGAAAAAAAGAGTTCAGGTACATTTTGATGGCCTCCTGGCATCTTCTGCTCAATTTACTTTTCCTGTTATCTTATAGACTCTTTTTCCTTTATTTTCACATCTGCCATTTTTAATACATATATCATATGGCTCCCATTTTTGTTTATAGATGTAGTTTGTTCATTACTAATCCTGAATTGCATTCTATTGAGTGATTCTGGCTGTTCATTATTTATTCACTTTCTGAACTATTTTAAATTTGCTAATACTAACGGCAGTGTTGCTATGGGCATTCTATATAAGTGTTCTTTGCAAATGTTATTCATATTCACATATAGAAAGATCCGTAAGCACACACTGAGGAACATTGTAACATGTTTCTTGTTTTGACACACTGCAAGTATGAACTGGATGTATAGGCTAACATTTTACCAGTGTCCCACAAATATCACCATTGATCTACTCCACTGTCATCCTTTAAGTTATCATTTCCATATTTAACCTCCTTTTTTATAGAAATATGAACAGACCAGTCATATGTTTGAGAAAATACAGATGGTAGAGACAGTTAGTTAATTCAAAATAACATACTTTTTTTTTCAAACAATTGATCATCTTTTTTTGCCTTAATTTTTAGGATGACCTTCTGGCTACAAGAGTCTTATAATTTATGTTAAATTTTAAAATTAAAATTTTCAGAAGAAGTAAATGGTCTTGTGTTCTAGTTTGGCTTTGTATTCTATTGGTTTGAAAAGTCATTCTGGCTAAAATCAACTTGGAAAATGAGATGAACTTATTTCATTCTTATTTCTAGGCCAAAATGTATAATAGTCCCCTATTATATCAGAGCAAGAACTCAAACAGTAACTTAAGTGGAGACTGTTGAAGAATGCTGCTCACTGTTTTGCTCACTGGCTTATGCTCAACTAGCTCCCATGTATAGACCCATCCCACTTACAAAACAATATTGCCACTGTCAATTGGGATGGACTCTCCCACATCAATCATCTTTCAACACAACCTTTCAAGGACATGGCCACAGACAGATCTGTTCTGCCAATCCCTCACTGAGATTCTCTTAGATGACTCTAGGCTTTGTCAGTTTGACAGCTGAACTGTCAAACTCATTGTGATTTTTTTTTAAGGTATGAACATCAAATTAATTATTTGTTTGCTATCCAAACAGTCACAAATGAGGAAAAAGCAAATAAGAATATAAAATTTAAAAATAAAGTTCATTATATCTCTACTACTTGTACTAAATTGGAAACCAAGAAGTGGATCTCATAGAGCAAGAAACTCACTTGTATTCTTTGTATTCCCGTATTATATATTTTTAAATGGAGTTAAGGGGCATATAAACTGAAAATGTGTATGTGCAAAGCAATATATATTCAATATTATATATTCATTTTATATAAAAATCAGCACTCAATGTGTGTTCTAAACAATTTCCATAGAACTGAGATTTACATGTCAGAGCTAGCTATGTCTTTGTTCATTCAGCATAGTTTTCAAATGTGTTCCATATGACCGCTTATGTCTCAGGGCAAGAGAGTATTAAGCAGACAGAGGCATCAATCATTCTCACTGTCAGAATCTTATCGACAGGAACAGTGAAGTAACAGTGAAGTTCAAGATGGGCAGGAAATATTACCAGCAACATGCATGTGTGCTTAACAGGGGAGTGAACACGTAAAGCCCATGGGGACTTAGTTGTCCCTCTCTATCAGCTGTGCCGCCATATTCAGACTCATAGCAGATATTTCAAGAAAAGGAAGACTAAATAATTGATGTGTCCTTAGGGAAGAATTTTTTTAAAGAAATCTTTAGAATTTCAACTCTGTTTCATGTAGATGATGATCTTAACCTCAAAGATCATAGAATGTTTAATCTAACATTCCAAAAGATCACAATTAAAATTTTAATGGTGTTATTCAAAGTATACCCTTTTTTTATATTGTGATCAGTATTTCACATGTTGAATTTTTCTACATATTCTTACATATAACTTTGACATTTAGTATTTACTTAACATGCCATGGGATAATTTTATTCTGAATTACAAGTGTATAATTAATTTATATTAAATTACATATTGTATCTTTCAACAGCTCAAGTAGGTGACTAATAATTTTTGGGTTCTTACACTATTAGAATAAACATGTATTAAATGTGTAGACTCTTAAAAATATTTCGTGTATGTATACATATAAAGATTTAACATTACAATGAAGATTCACATATATGGAATAAACACAGAGAGCTATGCTTCAAAGCTACGAAGAAAGGCATTATTCTTTCTTGGCAAAGAATTTTATCAAGATTCAAGTATAAGGTGATATTTTATTAGCCCTCATAGGTTTAATCAAGGAGAAGGAGACAATGTCAAGTGCTCACTATAGGACATAGTGATGCAGTCTTTTTCTTAAAGCTGTATCTCAACCCACCATTTCAAATCATCTCAATGTTAATACTTTCTAAAACTAGATTTGTAAAATAATTTGAAAGTGAAGCCTCATATTGGATTAAAATCTTCAAAATAAATGAGAAGTGTGTAGCCAATATTTGTACTGTTCTGCCCACATTTCATTATAAATTCCATCAGGAGCTGGAACTACTTATTGCTGAGTAAGCACATTAATAAATATTATATGGAATTAAAAATATAAAAACTTTTAAAGGAGAAAAAGGGTCTACAACTTCTGATCCTGTAAGTGGTGTGTGTATGTTTGTGTTTATGTGTGTGTGTATACAAATTTATGTGAGTGTAAAGAAGGTGAAAGTGTGAATCTAATGGAGTTAAAAGGTATAAAAATAGCCTGTTCTTCAGGTATCATGTCAATGACTTCAGGGTTAATAACCCTTTACTTAAAAAGCAAAAAAATATTTTCTGGTTTTGTTATTCATTGCCTTTCATCTAATTACTTAGCTCTTTCATAAATAAGACATCACAGTTTAAAATTACCGGTTGAAGGAACATGCTATTGGCAACTGGGATTTCCAGATTTTGATTCTCTAATATTAATGAAATATGATCACTATAACAAACGTGTTCTAACATGCAGCTTTCCGCATTCTCTGGAGATTAAAAAGCAGCTTCGGCAGATGAAAATCAAGCTGAAATCTGATCTTCAGGCAGTCTGAGTCACATTTGTCCTCTACTCCCATGTGATCATGATAATTGTCACAGAGCAAGCCCATTGTTGTTTTACCACAAATGTTTTACTTACAGCTGCAAATTCATTGTACCTATATTTTGCTTTTATTTTCAAGTATTTACAAGTAACATTTTGCTGTTACTATTTTAAAAGAATACTTCACCCCTCAAATCTACCATAAATATCTCCTTGACTTGCTTCCATTCTATGTGCTGGCTGTCCTGCATTAGAAGTAAATTGCTGTGCTGACCATCGCTATCACTGTTCAAAGAAAGGAATCATGCATCCATATGCTCAATGTTCTTATTGGGTGATTAAAAATATGAGTTTAAGAGGTCAGCCCTGTTAATTGGGAATTCACTCACATGTATTGTCAAACATTATTTTTTTAAATTAAAAGAAATTTCATGTAGACAAAAGGATATATAGTAGAGTGATGTGATGGCAACACCAGTTAACAGGCTAATGTGCATGGGGAAATATCACAGCTTCCACCAATAAGTAAAATACAAGTAATTAGTAGATCTTGAGAGAATCAGTTTCCATTGACAAGATCCTCACAGATTACCTGATTCTATGTAGTGAGTTTGAAACACACACACACCGGAAAGCATACTAAATACTAAATATACATGTATGTTTGTGTGTGTGTTTACATGTGTAAAACTGATAATTAAGAAGAGGCCACAAAGGAAAGGAGGAGACAAAGGAGGAGAGGTATACAGGTGGGAATCATTACATAAAATATTTGTTTATTAAATTCCCCCAAAATAACTAAAAGGATTTTAAAAAGATGCTTTATATTGCAGATAAGCATTAATACATAAAGTATAAATGACAACCAAATAAGGAAGACAAAATGTAGTCATAAAATTCATAATGAAAACAGAAGTCAGGAAAATAAAATTGAAACAAATTTGCCAAACAGAAAACAGCAAGCCAGCTGGCACATTTTGATCTATGTTCATAATTACTTTAGATGTAAACACATCAATTGGAAAATGGGACACAGAAGCAAGACAGAAGTGTGTCCTGTCACAGGAGAGTAAAGATGCAGGAGAGCTGAACACAATGTGCTCTTTTTGGATTCAGTCCTGAAACAGAAAGCAAACATTAGTTGAAAAGAATTGTAGTCATCTGAAAAAACATAATCTAAAAAAGGAAAAAGTTTTCGTTTTAGAATGAAAATTAGAAAGTACTTCAAAATATTTATTTTGTTTTACATCATTAACTTTAAAGAGGTTTTAATTATATAGTTCATTTGAATATATAACTTTGCTTAAATAATTAACAATTTTAGAACAAGACCAGAAATGGTTAATTAAGGAACTCACCAGGCATCTCTCCCCTCCAAACAGTTATTAAATTAAAAAAAATTCCATAACCAATCTATAGCCCTAGACACTGACCTGCAAAGGGTAACATGGAGAAAGGAAAACATCAGCTCAGCTACAGAATGGTTAGTCTACAATTACAACCTGCCTCCATGATGTACTGGTAGAATAGTGGCAAAAGCTTGTGAGTGTAACCAACCAGTACCTGATTGGATTTGAGCCTCAATCCATGAGAGAAAACCATCCTTGACTCTGCTTGGATGGCCAAGAACTGGAGACCAGATAGGACAGGGATCCACAGGAAAACTAAATACTGCTGTTCTGCTAAGGGAAGGCACAATCCCTTTTCTTAATTTTAATTTTTTATATTAATTATACTTGATTCACTTTGCATTCCAGCTGTAGCCCCTCCTTCATTCCTTCCCAATTACACTTTCCCTCCCTTATCTCCTCCCATGCCCTGTCCCAAGTCCAATGATAAGGGAGATCCTCCCTTCTTCCATCAGACCCTAGCCAATCAGGTCTCAGCAGGACTGGCTGCATTGTCTTCCTCTGTGGCCTGATAAGGCTGCTCCCCCCTAAGGGGGAGGTGATCAAAGAGCAGGCCAATCAGATTATCTCAGAGGCAGTCCTTTTTCCCATTACTATGTAACCCACTTGGACACTAAACTGCCATGGGCTACATCTGTGCAGGGGTTCTAGGTTATCTCCATGCATGGTACTTGGTTGGAGTATGAGTCTCTGGAAAGACCCCTGTAGTAAAATTTTCTGGTATTGTTGCTATCCTTGTGGAGTTCCTATCCTCTCCATCTCTTACTATTTCCCACTTCTTTCATAAGATTTCATGCACTCTGCTCAACAGTTGGCAATAAGTCTCAGCATCTGCTTTGATAGTCTGCAGGGCAGAGCCTTTCAGAGGCCCTCAGTGGCAGGATCCTAACTTGTTTCTTGTTTTCTTCTTCTGCTGTCCATCCTCTTTGCCTTTCAGGATGGGGATTGAGCAATTTGGAGAAGGTCCTCCCTCTTGATTAGTTTCTTTAGAAGTACAGATTTTAGTAGGTTTATCCTATATTATATGTCTATATGAGTGAGTATATATTGTGTGTGTTTTTCTGCTTCTGGAATGCTTACTCAGGATGATCTTATCCAGTTCCCACCATTTACCTGCAAATTTCATGATTTCCTTATTTTTCATTGCTGAGTAATATTGCATTGTGTAGCTGTAATACAATTTCTGCATCCATTCTTCAGTTGAGCAACATCTAGGCTGTTTCCACCTTCTGGCTACTACAAAATAAAGCTGCTACAAACATGGTTGAGCAAATGTCCTTACTGTGTACTTGAGCCTCTTTTGGATATATACCTGGGAGTAGTATGGCTGAATCTTGAGGAAGCACTATTCCTAGTTGTCTGAGAAAGGGCAAGACTGATTTCCAGAGTAGTTGAAAAAATTTATACTCCCACCAGCAGTGGAGGAGGGTTCCCCTTTCTACACAACTTCTCCAGCATGTGTTGTCACTAGAGCTTTTCATTGTGGCAATTCTGATGGGTGTAAGGTGAAATCTCAGGGTCGTTTTGATTTGCATTTCCCTGATGGTTAATGACATTGAGCATTTCTTAAAGTGTTTCTCTGCCATTAGATATTCCTCTATCGAGAATTCTCTGTTTAGCTCTGTTCCCCATTTTTTAATTGGGTTACTTGGTTTCTTGATTTTTAGCTTCTTTAGTTCTTTATATATACTGGATATTAGCCCTCTGTCAGATAGAGGGATGGTGAAGATTCTTTATCAATCTGTAGGCATTCGTTTTGTTTTGATGATGGTGTCTTTTGCTTTACAGAAGCTTTTCAGTTTCATGACATCCCATTTGTGGATTGTTGCTCCTAGAGCCTGTGCTATTGGTGTTCTCTTCAGGAAGTTGTCTCCTGTACCAATGAGTTCTAGGGTATTCCCCATTTTTTCTTCTAAGAGATTTAATGTGTCTGGTTTTATGTTGAGGTCTTTGATCCACTTGGACTTAGTTTTGTGCAGGGTGATATGAATGAATCTATTTGCATTTTTCTACATGTAGATATCCAGTTAGAGAAGCACCAATAGTTGAAGATGCTGTCTTTTTTTATTATATGGTTTTGACATCTTTGTCAAAGATCAGGCATCCATAAGTGTTTGCATTTATTTCTGGGTCTTCTGTTTAGTTCCATTGATCCACCATTTTGTTTCTATGCCAGTACCATGCAGTTTTTATTACTGTTGCTCTAAAGTACAGGTTGAAATCAGGGATGGAGATACCTCCAGAAGATCTTTTATTGTAGAGGATTGTTTTAGCCGTTCTGGGTTTCTTGTTATTCCATATGAAATTGAGATTTTTTCTTTCCAGGTCTGTAAGGATTGTGTTGGAAATTTGATGGGAATTGCATTGAATCTGTAGATTGCTTTTGGTAAGATGGCCATTTTTACTATGCTAAACCGGACAAACCATGAGCATGGGAGATCTTTCTATCTTCTGATATCTTCTTCTAATTCTTTCCTCAGAGACTTGAAATTTTTTTCATAGAAGTCTTTGACTTGCTTGGTTAGGGTCACACCAAGGTACTTTATGTCATTGTGGCTATTGTGAAGGGTGTTGTTTCTCTAATTTCTTTCTCAATCCTTTGGTTTTGTTTTATACAGGAGGACTTCTGATTTTTTTGAGTTAATTTTGTATCCTGCCACTTTGCTGAAGGTGTTTTTCAGAAGTAGGAGTTCCCTGGTAGAGTTTTTGGGGTCACTCAGGTATACTATCATATCATCTGCAAATAGTGATAATTTGACTTCTTTTCCCATCTGTATCCCCTTGATCTCCTTCAACTCTCTTATTGCTCGAGCACGGACTTCCAGAACTAGGTTGAAGAGATATGGAGAGAGTGGGCAGCCTTGTTTTGTCCCTGATTTCAGTGGGATTGTTTTAAGTTTCTCTCCATTGAGTTTGATGTTGGCTATAGGCTTGCTGTATATCACCTTTACTATGTTTAGATATGTGGCTTGTATCCCTGATCTCTCCAATACTTTGAACATGAATGGATGTTGGATTTTGTCAAAGGCTTTTTCAGCATGTAGGGAGATTATCATGTGGTTTTTTTCTTTCAGTTTGTTAATATGGTGGATCACATTGATGGATTTCCATATATTGATCCACCCCTGCATACCTGGGATGAAGTCTACTTGGTCTTAGTGGATGATATCTTTGATGTATTCTTGTATTCGGTTTGCAAGTATTTTGTTGAGTATATTTGCATCAATGTTCATTTCTTTGTTGAGTCTTTGTGAGGTTAAGGAACCAAGGTGACTGTGGCTTCATAGAATGAGTTTCCTTCTATTTCTATTTTGGTAATGTTCCATCTGTTTCTATTTTGTGAAATAGTTTGAAGAAAACTGGAGTTAGCTCTTCATTGAAGGTCTGGTAGAATTCTGAGCTGAAACCATCTGGTTGTGGGCTTTTTTCAGATGGGAGACTTCCAATGACAGCTTCTATTTCCTTAAGGGATATACGACGATTTAATTGGTTTACTTGGTCTTCATTCAGCTTTGGTAAGTTGAATTAATCAAGGAAATTGTTCATTTCATTTAGATTTTCAAATTTTGTGACATAAAGATTTTTGAAGTAAGTCCTAATGATTGTTTAGATTTCTTCAGTGTTTGTAGTTATGTCTCCTTTTTCATTTCTTTTTGTTGGTATGGCTGGTGTCTCTCTGCCTTTTAGTTAGTTTCGCTAAGGGTTTGTTTATCTTGTTGATTTTCACAAAGAACCAGCTCTTGGTTTCATTGATTCTTTGAATTGTTATATTTGTTTCTAATTTATTGATTTCAGCCCTGAGTTTGATTATTTCTAGCCGTCTACTCCTCTTTGGTGTGTCTGCTCTTTTTTTTTTTTACCCTAGGGTTTTTTTTTTTTTAAATAAAATTTAATTAAAAGAAAAGAATGTACACAGTCTTGAAGTAGTATTTTTTTATGTGCTACTGAGCCAGTTGTGTATGGTTATGCATTAACTAACTTTATCTTGAGTCTGTGAATTATTTTTTTTCAATTACACTTTATTCATTCTGCATCCCCCCATAAGCCCCTCCCTCCTCCCCTCCCAATCCCACTCTCCCTCCTCCCTATGCTTCCCAGGGACTCATACTCCAAACAAGGACTATTCATGGAGATAACCCAAAACCCCTGCACAGATGTAGCCCAGGGCAGTTCAGAGTCCAATTGGGTTACATAGTAATGTGAAGAGGGACTGCCTCTGACATAATCTGATTGGCCTGCTCTTTGATCACCTCGCTCTGGGGGGGGAGCAGCCTTACCAGGCCATAGTAGAGGAAATGCAGCCACTTTTGATGTGAACTGACAGACTAAGATCAGAAAGGAGAGGAGAACCTCCCCTATTAGTGGACTTGGGGAGTGGCATGCAAGCATACCCTAGGGTTTTTATGTGAGCCATTAAGTTGCTTAAATGAGCTCTCTCGAATTTCTTCTTGAAGGTACTCAGTGCTATGAACTTTCCTCTTAGCACTGTGCCCCACCAGTTTGTGTATGTTTGTGCCTTCATTTTAATTAAATTCTGAGAAGACTAATTTCTTTCTTTATTTCTTCCCTAACCCAGCTCTCATTTAGTAGCACATTGTTCAGTTTCCATATGTGTGTAGGCTTTTTGCTATTTCTATTGTTGTTGAGGTCCAGCTTTAGTCCATGGTGATCAGATAGGATACAAGAGATTATTTCAATCTTTCTTGTATCCGTTGAGGCTCGCTTTATGACCAACTATATGGTCTATTTTGGAGAAGGTTCCATGAGGTGCTGAGAAGAAGATAAATTCTTTTGTGTTTGGGTGTAAGATTCTGTAAATGCCTGTTAGGTCCATTTGATTCATGACCTCTGTTAGAGACATTGTGTCTTTGTTTAATTTCTGTTTTGTTGACCTTTCCTTTGTTGAGAGTGGGGTGTTGAACTCTCCCACTAGTAATGTGTGAGGATCTATATGTGTGGTTTAAGTTTTATCAATGTTTCGTTTACAAATGTGGGTGCCTTTGTATTTGGGGCATAGATGTTCAGGATTGTGATGTCTTCCTGGTGGAATTTTCCTTTGATGACTATGAAGTGTCCTTCCCCATATCTTTTGATTAATTTTGGTTGAAAGTCTATTTTATCAGATATTAGAATGGCTACTCCTGCTTGCTTCCTGGGTCCAGTTGCTTGGAAAGCTGTCTTCCAACCCTTTATCCTCAGGTAATGTCTATCTTTGTGACTTGGGTGTGTTTCTTGTATGAAACAGATTTCTGGTGTTGTTTATGCATCCATTCTGTTAGTCTGTGTCTTTTTATTGGAGAATGGAGTCCATTGATGTTGAGAGAGATTAATGACCAAAGGCTGTTAGATCCTTTGATTTTGATGTTGGCTGTGGTCATAAGGTTGCTTTTTGTTTTACTGTAGTGAGGTTAATTATTTCCTGTGTTTTCTTGAATGTAGCTAGTTTTGTTGGGTTGTATTTTCCATTCTAGTGTCTTCTGTAATGCTGGATTTGTGTGTAGGTATTGTTGAAATTTGTTTTTGTTGTTGAAAATCTTGTTTTCCACGTCTATGAGGTCTGAGATTTTTCCTTGTCATAGTAGCCTGGGCTGACATCTGTGTTATCTTAGGGCCTGCATGATATCTGTCCAGGCCCTTCTGGTTTACATTGTCTCTGTTGAAAAGTCAGGTGTGATTCTGATGGGTTTGCCATTATATGTTACTTGGCCTTTTTCCCTTGCAGCTTTTAGTATTTTTTCTTTGTTCTGTATACTTACTGTTTTGATAATTATGTGGCGGGAGGATTTTCTTTTCTGGTCTAATTTATTGGGTGTTCTGTAGGCCTCTTGTATTCTTATTGTCCTCTCCTTTAAGTTGGGAAAATTTTCTTCTATGATTTTGTTGAAAATATTTTCTGGCCCTTGGAATATTCTTTTTCCTCTATTCCTATTATTCTTAGGTTTTGTCTTTTCATGTTGTCTTGAATTTCTTGGATGTTCTGTGTCTGGAATTTTTTAGATTTAACATTTTCTTTGACAGAACATCTATTTCTTCCATTGTATCTTCCACACCTGAGATTTTTTTCTTCTGTTTCTTGTAGTCTATTGGTTATGCTAACCTCTGTAGTTCCTGTTTTTTCCCCTAAGTTCTTTCTCTCCACAAATTCCTCCATTTGTGTTTTCTTTATTTTTTTCCAATTCTATCTTTGATCTTGAGCCGTTTTGTTGATTTCCTTCACCTGTCTGACTGCATTTTCCTGTTTTTTCTTCAATTCCTTCAGCTGTTTGTTTGAACAATCCTCTGTTTCTTTTATTTCTTTCAGTGATTTAAGTATTTCCTCTCTAAAGGCAACAATCTGTTTGGCTACAACTTTCTGTATTTCTGTATGGATGGCCATAATCTGTTTTTCTTTATCTCCTTCTATTTCTTTATGGATGGCCATAATCTGTTTGAGTTTATCTTCCTCTAGGTCTTTAAGCATTTTATTTGTTTCCTCTGCTATCCTCTTTATGAGTATAGATGTTAGGTTATCTTCTTGAATTTCAATTATGCTGGCATGTCAAGGGTTACTTGCCCCTTGATAACTCCATTCTGGAGATGCCATATAGCTCTGTCCTTTGTTGGTTGAGCTTTTATGCTGGCCTCTACCTATTGGGCTATCTTAGGTGTTTGGAGTTAGTTTCTGGCGGTTCCTGGAATACTGTGGTGGAGAGAATCCCCTTGGCAGGAAGATGCTTTTTCCTGAAGGAAGCCTCCTCAGCTTTTTGGGTATAGTCACTGTATGGCTGGTGTTTTTCAGGAGTTGCCACAGCTCTCCTCAGGCGTAGAGACCTGAGTGGTAACTGTGGTCCTTGTTAGTTGAGAGGGTTCTCCTCTCACCGGGAGAAGTCCTGAACACAGCTGCCCTGTTTCTTGCTATGGATTTAGTAATCTGCTGCTGTAACCTGTGTGTCCCTTGGTTTGGTCAGTTTTGCTAAGGATAACTGGTTGCCCCTGTTATTTGGAGGTTATCTGATTGCCCCTGTTATCTGTTATCTGGAGCAGTATCTGGAGGTTTATCTCAGGTATACTGGGCTTCTGTAGGTCTGAGGTTTTGGTTCTGTGCCCCAATACCCAAGTAGTAATCATTGGCAGGTGAGTATTGCTCTCACGGGAGCAACAGGCTAGCTGGTGCACAGCAGGTCCCTGGGTTGCCAGGAGTGCTGGTCTGTGGAACCTTTTCCAGGGATATACTGGGTGGCCTAAGTCTGTCCCCTTTGCTTTGTTCCCTGTGAGGATCTCTCCCGACAGGAACTCCAAGTCTCTGGTGCCCTAGTGGGCACAGTTCTGTCTGTGAGGAAGAGTTGGTACAGAGCAGGTCTCTGGGCTGGCAGCATGTGTGCCCGCTGGTCGGTGGGACCTTTTCTAGGGATATACTGGATGACCTAATTCAGGTCCCCGTTCTTTCCGTCCCTGTGGGGTTTACTCCCACCCGGAACTCTTAGTCTCTGTTGCCCTGGGGTGCACAGCTCTGTCTGTGCCGGAGAGCTGGGCGCTCAGCAAGTCTCTGTGCTCATGCCCGGAGTCCAGTTCAGTGATGGCTGCTTACAACCACCATTCTGCGAGACCTTTTCCAGGGAAAGACTGGGTGACCCTAGGTCAGTACTATTTCCTTCCTTCCCTGTGGGGTTTACTCCCAACAGGGACTCCCAGTCTCTGTTGCCCTGGGGTGCACAGCTCTGTGCTGGAGAGCTTGATGCGCAGCAAGTCTCTGTGCTTGTAGCTGGAGCCCAGTTCAGTGATGGTGGCATGCATCAGCCATTCTGTGAGACCTTTCCCAGGAAAAGACTGGGTGACCCATGGCCAGTTCAGTTTCCTACCTTCCCTGTGGGTTTTTCTCCCAACTGGGACTCCCAGTCTCTGGTGTTTTTGTGCCTACCATTCAGCCTAGGAAGGTGATCAGGACACACAGGCATGTGGTTCTGGTCTGGCGACCTAGTGCCTGTGCAACCAGGGATCTCTTCCAGGTTCTGGCTGGGTTACCTGAGAGTGGACCCCAGTGATTCCTACACCGTGGGGGTTTCCTCTCACCTGGGAAACATGATTGCTGCTGTTTTAGGGCCCAGAGTTTTCAGTCTCTTGGTATCTCTAAGGAAAATGTTGTCCAAATCTCAGACGCAGTGTTCTCTTGGCGCCGCCATCTTGTCCCTCCGTATCTTTTTTCTTAAAAAAAAAAAAAAAAAAAAAACTTCTTTATTAATTACACTTTATTCACTTTGTATCCCCCCTGTGGTTCCCTCCCTCCTCCTGTCCCAGTCTCTCTCTTCCTCTACCCTCTGCTTGCATGCCACTCCCTAAGTCCACTGATAAGGGAGGTCTTCTTTTCCTTCCTTCTGATCCTAGTCAGTTAGGTCTCATCAGGAGTGGCTACATTATCTTCTTCTGTGGTCTGGTAATGCAGGTTCCCCCTCAGGGGAAGGTAATTAAAGAGCAGGCTAATCAGTTCATGTCAGAGAGGAAATGTTTTTTTGTTGTATACTTGAAAAAGGGGACTTAACAACAGACTTTGAAGAAATCCGAACAATCATTAGGTCTTATTATAAAAGCCTATATGCCATAAAATTTGAAAATCTAAATGAAATCGAAAATTTTCTTGATAGATTCTATTCAACAAAATTAAATTAAGACCAGGTAAATAGCTTGAATAATTCTATATCTCCCAAGGAAATAGAAGCAGTCATCAAAAGTCTCCCTTCCAAAAAAAATCCTAGGACCAGTTGATTTCAGCCCAGAATTCTACCAGACCTTCAAAGAAGAGATAACTCCTATCCTTTTCAAACTATTAGACAAAATAGAAACAGAAAGAACATTACCAAACTCATTCTATGAAAGCACAGTCATCTTGATATCTAAACCACACAAAGACCCAACAAAAGAAGAGAAATTTAGACCTATCTCTCTTACAAACATTGATGCAATATACTCAATAAAATACTTGCAAACTGAATTCTAGAATTATTCTTTTTTTTTCTCTCAACAATGTTCATAGCAGACTTATTTGTTTTTTTTTTTGTGTGTGTTTTCTTTAATTTTAATTTTTTATATGAATTACACTTTATTCACTTTGTATCCCAGCTCTAGCCTCCTTCCTTATTCCTTTCCAATCCTACCCTTACTCTGTCATCTCCTCCCATGCCCCTCTCCATGTCCACTGATAGGGGACTGACATCAGAAGAGGGAGAAAACAAGAAACAGGACAGGAGCCTACCACAGAGAACTCTGAAAATCTCTACCCTTCAGAGTATTGAAGCAGAGGCTGGGACTCATAGTCAAACTTTGAGCAGAGTGCAGGGCATCTTATGAAAGGAGGGACAGATTGAAAGATCTGGAGGGTACAGGAGCTTCACAAGTAGAGAAAAAAATCTGGGCACAAGGGTCCTTTTTGAGAATGACACTCCAACCAAGGACCATTCAGGGAGATAACCTAAAACCCCTGCACAGATGTAGCCCATGGCAGTTCAGTGTCCAAGTTGGTGCCCTAGTAATGGGTACAGGGACTGTCTCTGATATGAACTCAGTGGCCTGATCTTTGATCACCTCTTCCTGCGTGGGGTGTAGCCTTACCAGGCCAGAGAATTAGATAATGTAGCCAGTTCTTATGAGACCTGATAGACTAGAATTACTCTTAATGATATTCTTCTATACTCATAAATCAGAGTCTTGCTCAGCCACCATCAGAGAATCTTCCTCTATTAGCAGATGGCAACAAATACAGAGCCCCATAGCTGAACAATATGCAGAGAGTGAGAGACCTTGCAACATCAAACCATAAATGGAATGTCTTCATTAAGTTCCTCCACTCAGGAATAAGGGAATCCAGAGGATTAGGAGACAGAAAATTCTCAAGAGACAGAGGGGATGGAGGACACTAAGGAAACAAGGCTGTCTAAACACAGCATGCCAGACACACATAAGAAATCAGTAATCACTGTAGTAGCATTTTCAGAACATGTGTGTTTCTGCCAGGAAAGGTTCGGTGAGAAAAGGAGACACAAGACCCCATTCATAACACAGAAGCCACGTTCTATTGATAACTACTTGTAAATGTGAAATCAGTTCTCTCCAACAGAGTCTCACTGGGGTTACAAACCACTCTTAAGGACATGCAAATGCCCATACAGATAGTCAACACAATGCCAGTGACATCTCTGGAGATTTTTTGTCTCATAAGGTTTTGACTCGGTATTTGTTCATTTTTTTAACATTACAGTCCTTTGCATACGCATTCTAGATTCCAGTGTTGTATTAGGGGAATCCTGTGAAAACAAACTTGTTTCACTGCTGGAGAGAAGAAAAAAAAAAATACACCATAAAATATTATCAAATAAGAGGAGACACTAAATGTTTGGGTGGAAGTAGTGGCTATAAAATATAGTAAATCCATTAGAAGATGCAATGTTTTAGAAAACATTATTATTATTTTAAAAAACATTACCTGTAATATTAAAACATATTATGTATCTTTATGTGTATGAGTGCTTTGCCTACATGTATGTGTGCCGTATGGATGCCTGAAGAGACCAAAAAGGTGTCAGATTCCCAAGAGCAGGCATTACAGGTGGTAATCCTTCCTACAAGGATGCTGGGAACTGAACCTGGGTGATCTGAAAAAGTGTATGCATTAACCACGGAGAAATCTCAAGCCCTAAAAAAGTAATAAAACTGTACCCTTACTATAAATGAATCTTATCAGATTTGGACTGTCCTATCACAATATTGCTGCACATTGAAATAATAAAACAAGAAGCTGATTAAACATTTGATAAATGTAATTTTTGAGTGATTAATAAATGCAAATTTTCAAATTTTATTTTACTGCATTCTCTTTTAGAATTGATATACCTGTTGTCTGCGTATCATTGGTAAATATAGACACTCTCCAATAAATATCTTGCATTTTGTACACCTTTTTTCTATAGTACAAACAGTGTTAGAGTCTACGAAGAAGATCCTAGCATTGTCACCAATTTTTGAAGATTTATATTCTCCTAACTAGAAATATTTCTATGATAAATTACTTGGCATGTTTAACTACTCATTTTGCTAATAGAATTGCAGGTAACTATTTTTACAGGCTACTACTGTACACTGATAATTTAATAAATGCAGTACTAAATTATTTAACTAAGAACTGATACTCCAAGACTGTTTTAAAGGCACAAGAATTGTTGTCAATTAGAATTATGAGGGAGGGAGTTTTACTGAAAAGCCAGGCAATAAGAAACGGTTCTTGTCCTGTTGACAGGACCACCTTACTATGGCTTACTGCAACAGCTCTCAACACTTACTAATGCAGCAAACAAGTTCTGTCTTTTCTTAGAACCAATAAAATATTGATATAAATAAAGAAGTAGCATGTATTTGGAAAATCATTTTGTAGTGAATTGGATCTGTTAATGAGAGTTTTTTTGATCAATCAAAATAATGAGAGCTTGTCTGTAGAGTTTGGTGAAAGCGTTTCTTAGTTCATAATGATTTTTATTTAGTTTATAATGAGAAAACACACTATATATCAAAATAATAGATAATATCAATTTCAAATGGTGTGTGTATGTGTGTGCTGTATAGAGTATACGTGTCTGCACATATTCTGGAGAGGAGGATAGGATACTGGGGATACTGTTTCTTACTCTCCATCTTCTTCTCTAGAGACAGGGTTTCTCACTGACCTTGGTCCTCTCTGTCCTCCATCAGGCTGGCTGAATAGGGGGCTTACTTTCTCTGCTGCATACTCTTCACTCCAGGAGTGAAGCTACAGCACCTCTTGAAACTTGTATGTTATGGATTTTAACTTGGTTTAGCATGTTTTTCCAGCAGATAATCTTATCCACAAAGCATGCAGTTTTCAATGTTCAACATTTTAACATGATTACTCAACTTTAAAAGCATTAAAATCATGTTATGTATTTTTCCTTTTTTACATATTCTGAAATTATACAATTGTAGAGAAAATAGCATTAGAGAATTATTATATACATCAATTCATATGTGTACACAGTCACATGTGATGAAAAATAGGTAATATTTATTCTTTTAGAAATCTCATTTAAATTTAATTCAATTCACTGATATAATATTAATACACCCCTATTACGAGGCTGAAAGAGGACAAAGAAGAAAATTCAGAGAATGAGGCAATAAAATAATTGAGCATCCTTTCCACAGAGCTGTCAGGAAATTCATCATTTTCTTGACATGTCAGAAATAAATGCTAAAGTCATCTCAGGCGCCATGTGGTGGGTGTCTTCATAGAATAGCACATTTGATACAATGTGGCATCTCCATGTCACAAGTATACAAGTGCGGCAATGTTTTCAAAGCAATGATTTGTAATTACTAGAACATTGTTCTACAAAGACACATTTAAGCATGCTTTAAAATGCACACAATGATGCAATAAATATCAAAGCTTCTGTAACTCTGTAAAGTAAGAGGACTTATGGCTTGCATTACTATTTTTATGTGTTTGCCATGAGCAGGTCTTTCCCTTTTTGTCAAATGTGCTCAATATTGCTACATTTGCATCATTTAGGTACATTCAAGCCAATTATTTACAATGACTATTTCTAGTGGAAAATGTAAACTTAGCTCTCTTTCTTTAAATATGTTTGTGAAGACAAAGGGATTACTTTCAAGATAGAGAATTTTGAACACCAAATATTTATGCCTTAAATTAGAAAACTGTGGAAAACTTTTTTGCTTAGACTTATATATAATTGAAGAGAAGTTTGTCCTTGCTTACATATCTGTATTGTCTTTGTCACTATCTCATGAAAAAACAGTCTCTCTTCAAGCTTGCCAGATAGCCAAGCATGACTTTTTCCCCCCATGGTGAGACTTTATTTTATTTTTTGTTTTAATTTTATTTTTTATTAATTACACTTTATTCACTTTCTATCCTTCCATAAGCCCCTCTCTCCTCCCCTCCCAATCCCACGATTCCTCCCCCTTCTTAACGCATGCCCCTCCCCAAGTCCACTGACAGGGGAGGTCCCCCTCTCCTTCCATCTGATCTTAGTCTATCAGATCTCATCAGGAGTGGCTGCATTGTCATCTTCTGTGGCCTGGTAAGGCTGCTCCCCCATAAGGGGGAGGTGATCAAAAAGCAGGCCAATCAGATTATGTCAGAGGCAGTCCCTCTTCCCATTACTATTAAACCCACTTGGACACTAAACTGCCATGGGATACATCTGTGCAGGGGTTCTAGGTTATCTCCATGCATGGTACTTGATTGGAGTATGAGTCTCTGGGAAGATCCCTGTAGTAAAATTTTCCGGTTCTGTTGCTCTCCTTGTGGGGTTCCTTTCCTCTCCAGCTCTTAATATTTCCCGCTAATTACATGAGATTTCATGCACACTGCCCAACCATTGGCCATAAGTCTCAGCATTTAATGGCTCACCTAAAAACCATAGAAAAAGAAGAAACAGACACACCAAAAAGAAGTAGACGGCTGGAAATAATCAAACTCAGGGCTGAAATCAGTCAATTAGAAACAAATAAAACAATTCAAAGAATCAATAAAACCAATAGCTGGTTCAGTGAGAAAATCAACAAGACAGGAAAACCCTTAGCCAAGCTAACTAAAAGACAGAGAGACACCATCCACATCAACGAAATCAGAAATGAAAATGGGGACGTAACTACAGACACTGAGGAAATCCAAATAATCATTAGGACTTACTTCAAAAGTCTATATGCCACAAAATTTGAAAATCTAAATGAAATGGACAATTTTCTTGATCGATCGACTTACCAAAGCTGAGTCAAGACCAGGTAAATCAGTTAAATAGTCCAATATCCACCAAGGAAACAGAAGTGGTCATCGAATGTCTCCCATCTGAAAAAAAGCCCTGGACCAGATGGTTTCAGTGCAGAATTCTACCAGACCTTCAAAGACGAGCTAATTCTAGTTCTCTTCAAACTATTCCACAAAATTGAAACAGAAGGAACACTACCAAACTCATCCTATGAAGCCACAGTCACCTTGGTACCTAAACCTCACAAAGACCCAAAAAAGAAAGAGAATTTCAGGCCAATCTCCCTTATGAACTTTGATGCAAAAATACTCAACAAAATACTTGCAAACTGAATACAAGACCAAATCAAAGATATCATCCACTATGACCAAGTAGACTTCATCCCAGGTATGCAGGGGTGGTTCATTATATGGAAATCCATTAATGTGACCCACCATATTAACAAACTGAAAGGAAAATAAAACACATGATAATCTCCTTTGATGCTGAAAAAGCATTTGACAAAATCCAGCATCCATTCATGTTTAAAGTATTGGAGAGATCAGGGATACAAGGCACATATCTAAACATAGTAACTGTAATATGCAGCAAAACTATAGCCAACATCAAACTGAACGGAGAGAAACTTAAAGCAATCCCACTGAAGTCAGGGACAAGGCAAAGCTGCCCACTTTCTCCCTATCTCTTCAACATAGTTCTGGAAGACCTTGCTAGAGCAATAAGACAGTTGAAGGAGATCAAGGGGATACAAATTGGAAAGGAAGAAGTCAAATTATCACTATTTGCAGATGATATGATAGTATACCTGAGTGACCCCAAAAATTCTACCAGGGAACTCCTAAAGCTGATATACACCTTCAGTAAAGTGGCCGGATATAAAATTAACTCCAAAAAATCAGTAGCCCTCCTGTACACAAAAGACAAAGGGTTGAGAAAGAAATTAGGGAAACAACACCCTTCACAGTAGCCACAAAAAAACATAAAGTACCTTGGTGTGACCCTAACCAAGCAAGTCGAAGACTTGTATGAAAAAAATTTCAAGTCTCTGAGGAAAGAATTAGAAGAAGATATCAGAAGATGGAAAGATCTCCCATGCTCATGGTTTTTCAGGTTTAAAATGACCATCTTACCAAGCATTACTTTAAAATTCTCATCTATCTAACTTCCTTTTCCTAGTGCAGATGTTACAGATGAGCAGTGCTCAGTTCCAAATCCAGGGTTCTGTATATGGCAAGAAGGCACTCTGTCAACAAAGCTATATCCACACATTATTTATTTTTATATCAAATTAAATGAGAAAATACTGGGACTCTTACCTGATATCTGAATTTCCTTATGAGCCATGTACTATTTTGAGAAAGCATCTGTCAGGGTAAAGGGAACAATTCAGTATACTGACAAGCAACAGTAAAAACATCCTGAGTAAACATCTTACTAATTATTACCCCACCAACTCTCTGACATGAAAGTTAATATGCCATTCTGAAATATTATATAATAAATGGAACAAGATTCCTTTACTATGACCAAGCAAATTAAATTTCTCATTACACTTAGAGTCAGAAAAAGAAACTAATATCTATTTAATACACAACATCTCGTAAAATCCCTGTTATACACAAACACACACATGCACACACATGTGAAACTAACGGTTTGCTTTCTTATGAGAAATGCATTTTTCATAATTTTATATTAGGTTTTTGAGAATTTCATGCCATGTATTTTGATCATATTCTTCCTGTCTATAAACTCCTCCCCAGTCCATACCACCTTCACTACATACCCACCAATGTATACTCTATTAAACCATCAGGTGTAGTTGGATTTGCTCATATACTTTTAAATGTATGTTCTTCCACTGGAGCACGCTCAAGCTCAATCATTCTTATAGAAAACTGGCTACACATCTAGCAGCCATCAAATGTTAATAGCTCCTCAGGTATGGGTGGAACTTTGTGCTCATCCCTACTCAAATCCCCACACAAGAATTTCATCTAGTTTGATTTATACATATCTTCTGTAGGATATCTGAACTGTCATGAGTTTATATGTGAAACTTCCCTGTTGTGTCTGGAAACACAATTTCCTTGTATTATACAATTTCCTTGTATATAACCATCTCAGACTCTTACAATCTTTCTGCACACTCATACCAAATACACTGTCTTTCTGTATTATCCAAACCTTGTTATACTAATTAAAATGTTGTAAGTAGTTTAAGGTTTATTTAAATTGGGATTATGTTAGAGTATGGACACTACTATAGGAAGGGTTTTCGAGTGATTTTACTCACTACTATAAGTCTAGAATGAAGGAACATGCTTGAGATATACAGATGCTTAAGGCATACTTGTAAATTCATGCTGAACAATTGGCTCTCAGTTAAAGTATGTCTCATGTTTTGAAACCAACAAATTCAGCTATAAGATCTATACTTATCTTCACATTTTAAATTCTCTCAATAAGGGGTTAGAAATTTCAGATTTGACTCAATTAATTTTTTCCCAGCCAATCTCTTATATCCAGGCTATCAGAATGCTGAAGCATTCCTCCCTGTGTGAATGTCAATTGATGAATGCTGAGAGTAGTGCTTTTAATATTTGGGGGAAAATAATACTATCAGTCAAAGATATCCTAGCATTCATAGCACCTTTCATCTCCATGAAAACTATGCCTTAAAGGTGAGGTTTCCAGGTAAGTATGTGCTGTATTTCTCTGTGTTCTGTGATTCATGCATTGAATATCTTTAGCAACAGGGTTTTATCAAGCTCTGGACAGTCACTTAGAGTGTCGACAATGACCTCTAAAGTTTGAAGGTCTATGAGACCTCACTGGCCAAAATTTCAAAAGAGGAAATTCATTCATGGCACTGGGTTATTTATTTGCTAGCCTACCGTGTTAAATAAAGACACTGTTGGCCTATACACTTAGGAATACAATGTTGGTATTATTGTTAGCATTGGATTTGAAATTTTATTATATGTAAACACTAAGTTTTGATTATATAATATTTAAATATCAAAGTTGTATTGAAGCCAAAGTCATCTAATAAAAATTTTCACAACAGTAAAACTGAAAGTCTGACAAAATTTGTATATTTGAACAAAAGTGTAAAACCAATAGAATAAAATAAATTAGCTTTTGAAGTTTTCACTGAGTTTTTCATAAGAAGTAATTTATTTATCGTGTGTGTATATTGGGGGATGGTGTTTGTGTGCTTTTCTGTCGGTGAAAATGTGCATGTCAGAATGACAGGGAATAAATATGTTTATTTTAGTTACATTTAAGAAAAGTGGAGGATTCTCTTAGTGATGAGGACAAATGCCACTTGAAAAATGGCTGTTTTTGCATCTAAATATTTTATAACATTTTTTTGTATCATCCCAATATAACCAAAAGACAAATAGAACTTTGTGAATTTCTCATTTAAAACAGCTATGCTTATGTTTGAAGCTCCAGATTGGACCATGATCTACATAGATAACTTTAGACTTTTTAAGGCAAGAAAAATTTCTTCACTTATTTCAAAATATGTCATTATAACTGATATAAAAACAGTTCAAGCCCTGAAGCATGAAATCTGATTGCTAACTCATCTACTTTCATTGCTCCCTACACAATATCATGGTAATGTCTTTGAATTTTAGTGAGAGATTTATTTCTACTACAGATTAAAAACCAGTCATTCCCTCCAGAAACACATTTGCCACTATCCTTTTAGATTAGTAAGAACTTTGTTAATAGCATTTTATGTGGATGCATCTGGATACAAGTTTGTTTATGCATTTGGAAATCAGGAACACCACAATTAAACTTTCTGGTATTTATAAAAAACCCATAGACTCTAAAGCTGTTTGCAAAAAATGTGTGGCAACCAAAAGACACTTATGAATGCCATATTATGCAACACAAATGGACCCATTGTGTTATGTTCACACTAGGAAGTCTACTGCAGGCTTTACACCAGAAATCGGCCTGAAAACACAAGTCTGAGTGAGCATGATTTAAGACATAACTAGGATGCATAGCTTCTGCAGCTGACAAAACCTTTTAAGTATAAGAATTAAAGTGCTCAATAAGGTACACAAACAGTGAACTCATAGTCACCCAGGATTTATAAATGAAGGGCTTAATATAGACACAGAAGAAGAATTAAAGACTAGACAACTTAGCTACTGGATAGAAAAAACATGAAATTTTTTTAAATCACTTACTTCATAAAGAAATATTTTATAGGCAATGCCATATTGAATGCAGAAAAATATATTTAAGAATTTTTAAAAATAAATATACATTCAAATATTGATCATTTTTTGGCTCTAGGAATATATCAAATATACATGCAAGATTACTATAACTCTTCACTCTGGAAACAAATAATTAGAAAATTCTATTAACGAAAAAACAACTGCATTCATAACTTTAAAGTATAAGAAATGTTTAGGATCAAGTCTGGTAAGAAATATAAAATAGTTTTACTTAGAAAAAGACAAATGTTGTTCAGCAAGTTAATACATATATGAATAAACACAAAGCCAAAGCTTGAATATGAGTTGGAAAGTTCAGTATTATCAATGTTTCAGTTCTGAAATGTAGTTGTGATATCAGTGGTAATTAAAAGGTCAGGGGCTAATTTTTGCAGTTAAATGGAAAGATTTATTTTAACCATATTTGGAAAAAAGAGAGCATCAAATTCAAGTAAATTTTGAAAAATAAAGTTGAAAGTAGTATGCTTTTGTAATTGCAGAACTACTTAAACATTTGTAATAACTCTAGTTGAATATTTACCTAGAGGTAGATGGCTATAATAATGAAACAGAATTATCCTGACATATATATATCAGCTGATTATTTTGTGTGGGTTCTTAGGATCTAGAATCACGTCAGCAGGATTGCATAACAATTATTTTATTCACTGAGCTATTTGACTATTACCAAAGCTGTTTCTTAGATTATCTAGCTGTCTGTCTATCTATCTGTCTACCTATCTATCTGTCTGCCTATCTACCTACCTATCTATCTATCTATCTATTAATTAATTATTAATTGAGATAGAGCCTAGCTATGTACCACAGGTAGCCTAGCGATCACTATGTGAACTATTTGTTGACTACTAATGACCACATTTTTGTCACCATCTTTTTCTCCAAAGACTTACAAGGTAGCATGTTGGAAAGATTCTGTCATACTTCTTTGTTATTATAAAGCCTGTTAGAAAAAAACATAAATATAGATTAAGCAGAACAAAAGCAAATTTGTGCTTTTAAAGTGATTAGAGCCATGTAACATGTGGCCATGGATTGTGAATATTGCATATTAAATCAATTCTTTATGTGTACACTTTTCAAAATGTTATGATTTTCTTTCACTGCTGCTTTTAATATTTAAAATCCTCGAGAACTTTTATTATGACTGAGCTTTTGGCACTTTGGGTAGTTGTCTTAGTCAATTAGTCAATATCAACTTCTGTTATAAGACACCGTAACAAAGTAACTTATAAAAGAAAGTCTTTAATTTGAGGCTCATGCCTCCATAAGGCTAGAGTCCATGACCATCATGATGGAGAGAATAGCATCAGGATGATAGGCATGTCACTGCAACAGTAGCTGAGATGGTGGCTGACAGTAGCTTACATCTTCATACAAAAGAAGAAGAAGAAGAAGAAGAAGAAGAAGAAGAAGAAGAAGAAGAAGAAGAAGAAGAAGAAGAAGAAGAAGAAGAAGAAGAAATAACTGGAAATTGCATGGGATTTTCCAACTTCAAAGTCCACCCCTAGTGACACACATCTTCCAGTAAGAATTTTTCTCCTAATCTTTGCTGAATATTTCCACCATTAAACTATTTTCTTAGATTATGAAGGCCATTCTCATTTAAGACATATCATTATACTTCCTAATTCTGTAAGTCTGTAGTGATAGCGTAATGAAAATTTTAATTACTCAGACTTCAAAAGTTCTTATGTTCTTTCACAGTCTCTATATAGTTCCAAAGTCTCAAGTCTCTTCAGACTCTTAAGGAAATCTCTGAACTGCAATCCCTTTAAAATGAAAAGCAAAGAGCCAGTTACATAAGTGTCGGGAGCTGTGACTCAGCGGCCTGCTTTGATATTTTAAATCTCAGCGGAGAGATGGCTTTTAGCAGGTCTTTACTAATGGCAGAGGAGAACTTGCAAGTCCCTCTCCTTTTGTTTGTGACAACAGGTGGGATAGCGTGTGAGGGTTACAACTCTTCCTCAGGCTCCTTGTGCAAATTAACCTATTGTTCTGAGATGTTTTACTGTCTAAAGTAACTCCTCAAAAAATAAAGTGGTCAGAAGGCTGGAGGCAGAGGATGAGGCAGCACTTGAGACTTGCTGCTTATGCAGCAGTCTGCCTTTTGCTGTGGCTGTCGAGTCTGGACCTTTAAAAAGTTTCCTGTGTGCTGTGTGTTTATTTTATTAATTTTAATCCTCACACCCAACTCAAGGACCGTTCGACTCTGCCTGGCTGGCCCCGGCACATAAGTCCTATAAACAGTGTTTCAAAATATGCATTACAATTCCAAAAGGGAAGAAAGTCAGCCAAGTGAGGAAATCTTGGGCCAAAGAAAGACTGACACTCAAGGAGGGCCAACTGTAGTTTTATATTCAGTGTCAAAGGTCTTAAATGGTACTCCCTCCCAGTTTTGCTTACGGCAACATACTTCCCTCTTTTGGGCTGGTTTAACTCCTCACTCTTGCAGCTCTCCTTGGCAGATGATGGAGACTGGCATCTCCATCATCTTGGGATAGCCAACACAATCTCTACATTATTTTGCCAATTTCATGAGATGCAGACTCTTTGTTCCAGAATGAAAGGACTTCCCTGAAACATGTTTGGCACCAGGATCTTTCCTTAGGTGAAGAGGAGATTTCCATACTCATCTCATTTACTCCTGTGTCTTTCCTGACTCCAATGCCAGAACCATGTGAATGAAACTGCCAAGTTGGCTGTCTGCTTGGGATGGAGCCTGGCCCCATCCTTACATTACATTTGCATAAGTTTTGATTTGCTGCAGCTTTTCAGTACCAGAACATCCCTCAGGTGTTTTTCTTTCACAAGTTGCAAGGTTATCTGTGTAGGGCCTTACCCTGAGGGTGCCTCTATCTACTCTATTTTTCATCAGTCCTTTTCTTATCACTTTAAGTACAAGCTTTGACCCCAACATTAAATATTCTGGTGTTCTTTTTCTCTTCAAACTGTACAGTATACAGTATATATACATACAAATATATATACAAACAGTTGTATATATATATTTATATATATAAACTATACAGTATATATATAAACTGTACAGTATATATATACTTATACACTTGCTCTGCTTGTTCTTTTGTATTTTAGAGCCCATAAAAATTATTACCAATAACCCAACAACAGAGTCATTATTAGACTATCTCAAAATCTCCACCAATGATATTATTTCTAAACTTAGCCTCAAACAGATTCTTAGGACAAGGGCAAATTCAGTCACATCTCTGCCAAAATATGACAAGAATAATTCCTAGCTCAGTTGCTAATATTTTTTCCCCTATGAAACCTCTTGAGGTACACTTCCACAATCTGCATGAGTATTGGTAATACTGTTTTTTTATTATTTTTTATTTAACTTTTATTAATTACACTTTATTCATTTTGTATCCCCCCACAAAGCCCCTCCCTCCTCCCCTCTTGGTCCCACCCTCCCCCCCTTTCTGCAAACTGTTTTTTAAATTTTTACTGGGATAGCCTAATACACCCTGTTTACAATATTCAACAACTTTCATAATCATAATGTCTTGAAATTCACAAAGTCTTCCATATTCCTTTAAGGAAGTAGGTTAAGTAGGATAAGTCCTGTCATAACAATAGCCCACTTCCTAACAACAAATTCTACCTTAGTGACTTTTCTATTGTTGTGATACAACACTATGAGCAAGGCTTTTGTAGAAGAACACGTTTATTGAGGTTTAGAGTTTCAGAGAGAAAGTCCATAATTATCATGTGCCAGGCAATCAATCAGGAGTGGTTCTGGGGCAGTATCTGAGAGTTTATGACTTGATTCCTATGTACAGGCAAAGGAGAAAGACTGGCTCTTCTGTGGTCTTTTGAGACATCAGAGTCCGTTCATACTGACATGGCTCCTCCAATATAACCATACCTCCTAGTTCTTTCCAAATTGTTCTACCAGCTTGGGTTCAAGTATAGAAAAGTATGTGCCTGTGAGTGAAATTCACATTCAAACTTCTACAGTTAGGGATATGAAAGCATATAAGATCATCACTATGTTCACTATAAAAAGTTTTCATCTTTTCTGAGGCAAGCACATAGCATACTCAGAGACTTACTGTGTTAATATGCACAGTCCCAGAAAAAGATAAAGAAAAAGGTATGGAAACTACAAAGTAGGAGAAATACAATTTCTGCTGCTATTTTAAAATACTGACTTTTATATTCCATAACAATGTTAAGTATAATTTTTCTCCACGAAAAATATAGAATACTTTAGGATGACACTTCCACAAATGGAATGATGGAATTTCCATCTAAAGTAGAGTATGTATTAAAACTAAGACAGGAAAACATAGGAAGATCAGCATTTCATGAAGTTAAGAGTCAACACAACAATGTACTCCATTCATGTTTGTTTTTAGCTTATGTGTATGGTAGCAGTATTGCAGAAACCAGATTTGCAAGTATTTGCAAATGAGAAAAACTTTAAAAATTCTGCTAATTCCTCCAGCGCAATCCACTCTTTCTCTTTTTCTTTCAGAAGAAAACACGTCTTCCAGGATATCAACCAAACATGACATATCAAGCTGCTATAAGGCTAGTCACCTTCCCTCATATTAAGGCAACTGAGTAGAAAGAAAGGTGTCCCAAAAGCAGGCAAAAGAGTCAGGGACAGGAAATGGGAAGGGGAAAGGAAAGAAAAACTGTGGTCGAGATGTAATATATGAAAGAATAATAAATTTGAAACAAATAAGTTAATTTACATTGTACTGGTTTTATAGGCTATATAGCAAACTACAAACTTTTTCCAGTGAAAAAGAAAGCCAGAATAAGAAATAATAGACTCTACCTCAAAAAAGAAAGAGGTTTGGAAATTCACAAAAATAGTAATAGGACAGCTGAAATGTGCAGTAACCATATTCTTACTGATATTTTTGTTTGGAACCTCCACCCTTCTAAAATAACTCACTGGTTCACACACATACACACAAATTCTGCTACCTTTAGGGATAAAATGACCTATCCTGACAAGCAATAATATTTTAAGAAAATAAGTATGTTCCAGATAAATACTATGAAATATCCGCTGTAAATGCTATAATAAAATCCTCTTTACCAGCAAAAGGTCAGGTGGGGAGTTTCCACTTCCACTCTTACAGGCGATGAAGTGAGTCACCCTGTTTGCAGAATGGTGCCAGAGAAGGAAAAGTGGCCATCAAAGGATTTCTCCTTACTATGTGGAACACAGTCTTCTTCTACACTGTGTTTGGCACACTATGTACGGAGTGTAAACTTCTCAACCCATCAAAAAGTAGTGAGCTATTTCTTGTTATTCTGCCAGTTTAGTTTTTGAGTAGGTGTAGTAGAGGACCAGGCCTTTCATCACCATTTGTGCATCAATGAATTCACCCTTCACTCTTTGTATGTCAATGATGGCCACATTGAGAAAGTCAGTAGGCTATTCTTTGCTCAAATAGCTTAGGCATACTATTGGACCCCCATTGAAACTAAAGGACTGATCCTCAATAAAGAGGCTATTTCCCTACAAGCCACTATAACAGTAAACAGAGTTGCTAAAGTCAGGGCCTGGGTTCCAGTGGTCCTACCAAGCTTGTCTTAACCACCAATCCAAACAAGTCAATTGAAGAGATAAGGTCTTGAACTCCAATGAAAATTTATTTAATGTGATCACATTTGGAAGAGGTACAAAGAAGACCTAATGTAGAGGTCCTGAGATGAGGGTTAGGATCAAACAGAAAGCAAGAAATGTGCATGATCAAGCAGTCCTGATCAAGATATGCTTCCCATTATCATTGACCTATCAACACCATGTAATTTGTTTCTCTTCCAAGTATTCTAATAACTGTGGTAAATCTCTTTCCATAACATGTTGTATGTATTCAATAGTCTACCTTTTGTCTTATTATTCCCATAAGATATCCCTGTATTCCTTTCTTTCCTTTTCTCCTTATCTAAGAAGGAAGGAAAGATAGAGAAAAGAAAATAGAGAAATACCTAAGTTTAACCTCATTTTCTCTCCTAGTAAGACAATTAATAAATTATAACCATCTCCCAATGACAATAAATATTCATAGCCCAAGAAAACATCCAAAAACCTACCCAACAGCCCCCAAACCAAGGGAAATCAGGTGTCGATAACATGAGTTTCTTCTAGCTGATATTGGGGCAAAGTAAGCCTGTTTGGAGGTCCAAAGGAAAACAGGAAAATGGTTAAGCAAACTAGTAATAACATTTGTGTTCCAATCATTGAATGTTGAGAAATTTTAGGTTTAATAGAAGTCTTGTTTTGAACAGTATGAAATACTATATCAATAGAGATGAGCAGCTTTCTTTAAAGCTCTCTTGGGAACAGGCTTTAATGAAAAACAGCAATTGAAACAGCAGAGGCTGGAACAATCAGAATGCTGGAACATGCAAGATGCTGTCAGCATCTCAGCATGCTGAAAGGATGAGTCCTATCAGGTTTGATCCAGCATCACCGGTGTCTGGTTCTTTTGTTCTGTAAATATATAATTTCTCACAAGCATTTACACGGATCTAAAATTGTAAATATATGAGATGTGCATGATGCACAGATCAATTAAGAATGGCTCTCTGTTCTTTGTAGGAGCAGAAGAAAGATATCTGTACATCTTTATTCATGCCTTATGAAAGGAAAAGGATGGCATGTACATGTCAGGGGGATTCTGTAGCCGACAAGAATTACTGGCTGTGCGTGCACATCCATGTCTCAGTAAATTTCAGAGCTATTCTCATGAAGTGGGATCTGCAACAGAAAAGTTACCATTATTGTTGAACATACAATCATTACCATGTTGGAATCAAAACAAGGTTGTATAAACCTCAATATCCTCTCCGGGCTCTTGGGCACCTGTTGTTTTAGGCCAAGCCATTATCTGTCTCCCACGAAAAAGCTTCCTGTTAGAGAGACAAGCCTATGTCCTAAGCAATAGAAAAGGCATGTTTTAAGTAAACATTATATAAACTCCTTTTAGATTTAGAGTTTAAGCATGTTCTAGGCATCTTGGTACCTGTTTAGAAGTTTATGCCTGGGTTTTTATATATGTTGCAGCTATTTTTATCCTATCCCCTTTTCTTTTTTTTTAATTTTATTTTTTTCTTATCAGTTACATTTTATTAACTCGGTATCCCAGCAGTGTCCCAATCCCTCATTCCCTCCCAGTCCTTCCCTCCCTCCCTCATCTCCACCGTACCCCTCTCCCCTTTTCTGTATGGAATGGGAAGTTATGTGTTTATAGCCAAACCTTGTATAAACTCCCTTTTACCTTTAGAGTTTAAACATACACTAGACACCTTGTACCTGGGTTTTTACATTACTTGTGGCTATTCTTGGCTTGCCACTTTTTTGATATAGGGTAGGCAGTTATGCCTTTATAGATAAAATTTCTATAAACTTATAAACTCCTTTTTAACTTTAGAGTTTATATATATGCTAGCCATCTAGTTCTTGGGTTTTTATATCCATTGTGGCTATTTTTTGGCTTTCCCCTTATGTGACCTGAGATGACGGTTCCACATTTTAAACATATGAATTATAATATTTGAGTTTTTAGAACTTAAATAGGCTGGTGGGTACTTTGTCATCTATGAGCCCTCCCCACTCTTGAGTCTTTTTTGCCTCAGTCATGACTAATATTTGTCCCTTGTGAAAATGCTATACCTTCAAAAGGATAAGCTAGGTGCCAGAGCAGTGTGATACCTTAATATAGTCAGTACAGTTGTCCCACAAGGAGACCAACAAAACTAAAAAACCTGAGCCTAGGGGGTCATGCAGAGACTGATGTACCAACCAATGACTATGCATGGAGAAAACCTAGTCATTTTTTGTTCAGATCTAGCTATTTGAAAACTTAGTCTCCAGGTGGATCTCCTGAATAAGAGGAGCAGGGGCTGCTTCTGTCATGCTCGGTTGCCTACTCTTTGATCACTTGCCCCTGGTGATGTGGCCTTGCCAGGCCATTGAGGAAGAGGATCTAGGCAGTCTGTTGAGATTTGATTAACTATGGGCAGATGGCAGAGGAGGAGAACTCCCCCTTTCAGTGGAATAGTGACAAGAGATAAGGGGGAAGATAGAGGGAGGATGGGAATGGGAGGAGTTTAGGAAGGGGACTTCAATTGGGATATAATGAATAAATTGTAAAAAAAAAATTAAACAAAAGGTTTTTTTTTTTTTATATGGAAGGCATGCAGTTTGCTTGTTTGTCTTCCAGTTTAATTTTGTCTTTACATTAACCAACAGAATATATTTCTTAAGCCAAAATGCCCTTTGGCACCAGTTCTCCTGTGGACATCCCATGTTTTGAAGATATTGGCTTGTCTTTTTAGAGCAGTGTAACATCATCTCTGTTAGTATTTAGGAACTGAACCTGCTTCTGGGTTGCCTAGCAATTTATGATGTCATCATGTGTCCCTTGCCAGGTGGCTACACCTGGAAGGCGTGGTTACCTTGCCCCTTAAAGGGAAAGTTCAAATGGATACATGGTCTCTCCTTTGTTCTCTTGGCCTCTTCTCTCTTGCCTCTTGTTCCCCCTCTTGCCCTCTTGGCCCTCTCCCCTTTCTCTCTCTTTCTACCACATCATGCCCGCTCAACGTTTTCTCTCTTTCTTCATTTCTATCTAATAAAAAGCAGGTAGGGACTGAGGAACACTGGGAGAAACTGGAGCTGTTTGTCATGGTCCTGAAGCACTCCAATCTCTCCTTACATTAAACTAAAATTGATGTTAATCCAACCTTTCAATCAGTAAGTACTTAAGATCTATTTTTATGAAAAATGAGAATACATGGTAATTACCCTTAAGGAAAAGTCTGTCATTTTGAATCTTAGACTGTCTCTCCCAGTGGCTTGAACAGTAGGACTTCCTGTCCTGACTTGTCATGTAAACTAAGTTGATCAGGAACTCAGAGATCTGCCTCTTTCTGTCTCCTTTGTTTTGGAATTAAAAGCATGCGCAATCACCATCTTGTTTTAATATTTCATCTCAAATCCATATCATTGTAATTCAAAGCCTTTAAACAAAAATCAAGCAAAGAAATGAAAATTTTTTAAGTTTTGGGCCAGTTGTGCCAATTTAGGCTGTAACAAGCAAAGCCCAGTTAATCATATTTTGGAACTTAGTTCTTGCTAAAAGTGGATTGGCAGACCCTTCCAGAAAGAGCTGTCAAGCATCTTGTAGCCAGAGATTTTTGAATACCAGCCATTATCAATCTAGTTTTTATTAGGAAGAGTGCCCTTTCTATTGTCCCTAATTTAGTATTCCATCCCTTGGCTTTTTCCCCACTTTCTCCGTTAACTCTTTTGGAGAAGGCATGTAGAAAAACCATCACCATTAAACACATTGTAACCAAATCTATGACTATGACACCCAAACAAAGCCAAAACAGATCCAAACATCCTCTGATATGTTTTTGTTGTTGTTGTTGTTTTGTTTTGTTTTGTTTTGTTTTGTTGTTTTGTTTTGTTTTGTTGTTGTTGTTGTTGTTGTTTTTTAATTTAGACCGAGTTCTGTCTAGAGGTCTGTTTGCCTCTCAGTTTTACCTCTTCAACTTCCAAGTCTCCATAGTCAGGCCCACTGTTGTTCTATGAGAGCTGAGCCAGTCAACGCCAGCAAGGAGCAAAGCTTGTATATCCCTGATGGTGGATGGTAGCTGCAGTCAGTTTTGTGAAGGCCTTTCTAAACGAGGATTGACCATCTTACCCCAGGTTTGCTCTCTTGATTATCTTTTTTAGGTGTATAGATTTCATTATGTTTATCATATCTTATATGTCTATATAAGCGAGTATATACGGTTCTTGTCTTTCTCCTTCTGGGATATTTCACTCAGAATGATCTTTTCTAGATCCCACCATTTGCCTGCAAATTTCATGATTTCATCCTTTTTGATTGCTGAGTAGTATTCCATTGTGTAAAAATACCACAATTTCTGTATCCATTCCTCCATTGATGGACATCTGGGTTGTTTCCAGGTTCTGACTATTACAAATAAAGCTGCTACAAACATGGTTGAGCAAATGTCCTTGTTGTGTACTTGAGCAAATTTTGGGTATATATCTAGCAGTGGTATAGCTGGGTCTTGAGGAAGCACTATTTCTAAATGTATGAGAAAGTGCCAGATTGACTTCCAAAGTGGTTGTACCAGTTTACATTCTCACCAGCAATGGAGGAGGGGAACCCTCCAACAACATCAACAACCTCTCCAGCATGTGTTGTCACTTGAGATTTTCATCTTGGCCATTCTGATGGGTATAAGGTGAAATCTTAGGGTCGTTTTGATTTGCATTTCCCTAAAGGCTAATGAGGTTGAACATTTCTTTAAGTGTTTCTCGCCAATCAACATTCCATTATCAAGAATTCTCTGTTTAGCTCTGTTCCCCATTTTATAATTGGATTACTTGGTATGTTGCTTTTCAGCTTCTTTAGTTCTTTATATATACTTGATATTAGCCCTCTGTTAGATAAAGGGTTGGTGAAGATTCTTTCCCAATCTGTAGGCAGTCATTTTGTTTTGATGATGGTGTCCTTTGCTTTACAGAGCTTTTCAGTTTCATGACGTCCCATTTATTGATTGTTGCTCTTAGAGCCTGTGCTGTTGGAGTTCTGTTCAGGAAGTTGTCTCCTGTGCCAATGAGTTCTAGGCTGTTCCCCACTTTTTCTTCTAACCGATTTAGCGTATCTGGTTTTATGTTGAGGTCTTTGATCCACTTAGACTTTAGTTTTGTGCAGGGTAATAAATGTGGATCTATTTTCATTTTTCTGCATGTAGACATCCAGTTAGACAAGCACCATCTGTTGAAGATGCTATCTTTTTTCCATTGAATGGTTTTGGCTGCTTTGTCAAAAATAAAGTATTCATAGGTGTGTGGGTTTATTTCTCGGTCTTCTGTTTGGTTCCATTGATCCTCCTTTCTGTTTCTATGCCAATACCATGCAGTTTTTATTACTATTGCTCTGTAGTACAGCTTGAGATCGGAGATGGATATACCTCCAGATGATCTGTTGTTGTACAGGATTGTTTTGGAGATTTTGGGAATATACTCGCTTATATAGACCTACAAGATATGATAAACATAATGAAATCTATACACCTAAAGAAGATAATCAAGAAAGTGGACATGGGGTAAGATGATCAATCCTCATTTAGAAAGACAAATGGGATATGCATTGAATGTATGACAGGAGTCTACCACAGAAGGCATCTGAAAGACTCTACCTAGCACTGTTTCAAAGTAGATACTAAGACTCATAACCAACCCTTCGGCAGAGTACAGGGAATCATAAGAAAGAAGGGGAGTTAGTCTGATGGGGAAAGGATAGGAGCTCCACAAGGAC
This sequence comes from Meriones unguiculatus, assembly GCF_030254825.1. Lineage (NCBI taxonomy): Eukaryota > Metazoa > Chordata > Mammalia > Rodentia > Muridae > Meriones > Meriones unguiculatus. Next base: position 81,164,569 of record NC_083351.1, on the reverse strand, counting down.
CAAACATCTGGGCACAGGGTCTTTTTTGAGATGGACACTCAACCAAAGACCATGAGTGGATATAACCTAGGACCTCTGCTCAGATGTGACCCATGGTAGCTCAGTAACCAATTGGTTTCCTATAGTAAGAGGAACAAGGACTATTTCTAATAGGAACTCAATGGTAGGCTCTTTGACCTCCCCACCTCCCAAGGGAAGAGCAGTATTGTTAGGCCACAGAGGAGGACTTTGCAGCCAGTCCTGAAGATAACTAAAAAAAAACAGAGTCATATGAATGGGGATGAGGTCCTCCCCTATCAGTGGACTTGGAAAGGGTCAGGGAGGAGATGAGGGAGGGAGGGTGGGATTGGGGAGGGAATGAGGGAGCGGGATACAGCTGGGATACAAAGTTAACAAAATGTAACTAATAAGAAAAATAAAATTAAAAAAAATAGACTGGAATCTTAGCATTTGAGATGGCATTACATCCTATGAAGGTGGGAAGACTTACCTCCATATAGCCTAAATCATACCTCTCAGGCATTCCTGGAAACTACCTACTAGGTGATGCTGAATCTTGCCAATGGGTCAGTCAATATTCAGCATTTCAAGATTGCAAGGAAAATGAAACACAATGAATTTCTTTTGTATCTTGTGTTACTTAGTTTACACATGAATGATGCAGAGAAACAACAAACAGACTAGTCCAAAATGTATGCAAAGGAAACCTTTCAAACAATTCTGATTTCAACTGAGAAGGGTAAAAGAAATTGAGAGAATTTTTCTTACATAAACTGATAAAATATGAGAATAAACAATAGACTGTGGTAAGTTGTGTATATACAATGTAACAACTAAAGTTATTTCTATAAAATGTATTCATAAAGACATGTAAAAACACTATCAGTCATTCATAAAAGATTATAAAATGCATTGAGTAAGACCACATGAAGGTAAAAAATACAACAGAACAATGAAATAAAAATTGAAGGAATAAAAAGCGAACATACCACACGAGATTTTATTCAGTCATAAAACAATATGCTACATATTTACAGGACTTGAATCCTCTTGAAATGTTCTTTTACCATAACAGATTCAAACTATAAATCAATAACAGAAAGCTTCCCTGAAATTCTTCAAACACCCGAAAAGACACTTGTAAATAATCCATGAGCGAGGAGAAAGTCTCCATGGACATATATATATATATATATATATATATATATATATATATATTAAAAATGAAAAGGTAACATATCAAATTTCAGGAGTACACAAAATAGTACCCTCATTGAAATAAATAACAGTAACTGTTTACTTTTGAGAAGACATAAAACAAATGTTCTAAATTTGTACTTCATGAAAGTAGAAATAGGAAAATAAGTAACAACAAAAAGGAAAGGTAGATATAATATGCATGAAACTAAGAGAATTAAAAATTGGCAACTCCAATAAGCATATCCTAAAATCCTTCATCATTTAATCCTTAAAATGTTCAATATGATTGGAAATTTTCTTGGGATAGAAAGAAAAAGAAAAAGAGAAGAAATCACTAATACCATCAGTAATATATGGCCATTACTAGAGTCCTGTAATATGTAAACAGTTGAAATCTCAGGGTCATTTTGATTTGCATTTCTCTGATGACTAAGGATGCTGAGCATTTCTTTAAGTGTTTTTCAGCCACTCGATATTCCTCTATTGAAATTTATCTGTTTCACACTGTAACCCAGTTTTTAATTGGATTACTTTGTTTGTTGCTATTTAACTTCTTTAGTTCTTTATATATTCTGGATATTAGCCCTCTGTCAGGTATAGGGTTGGTGAAGATCCTTTCTCAATCTGTAAGTAGTCGTTTTGTTCTGACAACAGTGTCCTTTGCTTTATAGAAACTTTTCAGTTTCATGAGGTCCCCTTTATTGATTGTTTCTCTTAGAGCCTGTGCTGTTGTTCTGTGCTGTGTTCTGCTCAGGAAGTTGTCTCTTGTGCCAATGAGTTCAAGGCTCTTTTCCACTTTTTCTTCTAACAGGTTTAGTGTGTCTGGTTTTATACTGAGGTCTTTGATCCACTTGGACTTTAGTTTTGTGCAGGGTAATAAATATGGATCTATTTGCATTTTTCTACATGTAGACATCCAGTTAGACCATCACCATTTGTTGAAGATGCTATCTTTTTTTCCATTGCATGTTTTGGGCATCTTTATCAAAGATTAGGTGTCCATAAATGTGTGGGTTTAATTCTGGGACTTCTGTTCAGTTCCCCTGATCCACCATTCTGTTTCTATGCTACTACCATGCAGTTTTTATTACTGTTGCTCTATTGTACAGCTTGAGATCAGGGATGAAGATACCTCCAGAAGATGTTTTATTGTAGAGGATTGTTTTAAGAATTCTGGGTTTCTTGTTGTTACATATAAAGTTGAGAATTTTTTTTTTCAAGATCTGTAAGCATTGTGTTGGTGTTTTGATGGGAATTACATTGAATCTGTAGATTGTTTTTGGTAAGATAGCCATTTTTACTATGCTAATCCTGCCAAGCCATGACCATGGGAGATCTTTCCATCTTCTGATATCTTCTTTTAATTCTTACACCCATCAGAATGGCTAAGATGAAAAACTCAAGTGACAACACAAGCTGGAGACAATGTGGAGAAAGGGAAACCCTCCTCCTGTTGTCCCTAAAACTCCTGTTGGGGATATAAACTTGTACAACCACTCTGGAAATAAATCTGTCGCTTTCTCAGATAATTAGGAATAGTGCTTCCTATAACAATCCTAGGCATATATGGAAAATATGCTCAAATACACAAAAAGGACATTTGCTCAGCCATGTTTGTAGCAGCTTTATTTGTAATAGCCAGAAGCTGGAAACAACCAGATGGCCCTCAACTGAGGAATGGATACAGAAATTGTGGTACATCTACAGAATGGAATACTACTCAGAAAAACAAAAACAAAACAAAAAACAAAACAAAACAAAAACAAGGAAATCATAAAATTTTCAGGTAAATAGTGGGAACTGGAAAAGATCATCCTGAGTGAAGTGTCCAAGAAGCATAAAGACACACCGAGTATATACTCACCCATAAGTGGATATTATACATATAATATAGGATAAACCTACTAAAATCTGTACACCTAAAGAAATTAATCAAGAAGGGGGACTCTGGCTAAAATGATCAGTCCCCATTCAGAAAGCCAAAGAGAATGGACATCAGAAGAAGGAGAAAACAGGGAACAGAACAGGAGCCTGCCAAGGAGGGTATGAAAGGCTCTAATCTGCATGGTATCAAAGCAGATGCCGAGACTTATGGCCAAGCTTTGGGCAGAGTGCAGGGAACCTTAGGAAAAAGTGGGAGACAGTAAGACCTGGAGCAGACAGGAGCTCCAAAGGAGAGCAACAGATCCAAAAAATCTGGGCACATGGTTCTTTTCTGAGACTGATACTCCAACCAACTACCATTCATGGAGATAACCTAAAACCCCTGCAGAGATGTAGCCCATGACAGTTCAGTCTCCTAGTGGGTTCCATAGTAATGGGAACAGGGACTGTCTCTGACATGACCTGACTGGCCTACAATTTGATTACCTCCCGCTGAGGGGGTGAAGTCTTACCAGGTCACAGAAGAAGACAATGCAGTCAAACCTGATGAGACCGGATTAGACTAGGACCAGAAGGGAGGGAAGGAGGACCTCTCTCATTAGTGGACTTGGGGAGGGACATGGGTGGAGAATAGGGAAAAACAGTAGGATTAGGAGGGGAGGAAGGAGGAAGCTACAGGGGGATACAAAGTTAGTAAATTGTAATTAATAAAAATGAAAATTAAAAAATGCTGTGAAGCATAAAAAAAGTTATAAAAAGTTAATAAAAGGACTTTTAAGTATTCACAAATCTTTAATTTTATAACTGAGATTAAATAGAAAAATCCTAAGAAACAGAAAAACTCGATTCACCTGATATGGATGCAGGAGGTTGTTATGGGCACAAACTGATTATCAAAGGCAGGCTTTTCCTTACCTTTTTTCTGTTGAGTATTTTATCACACAATACCAAGGTAGCTGAGTGCATTAGCCTTTGAGGTAGCCTTTGAGGAGGAGAAAACAGGGATCATTATTATATTCTGTTTTAAAGGCATACATAGTAGAGGACCACTGAATCATGTTTACATTTGTTATTACAATTGCAGTAGTGATTACACAAACCTTTACATGTGGTAGATTGACAGAGAATTATACATGTCTCAGAAACAATAACTAATTGACTAACTAACTAACTAACTAAATAAATAAATAAATAAAGCAATGACTTTCAACCGGAACTCTGGGTTTCTCTGAATAATCTCAAAGCAGATCTAATGACATCCTCTGTGTAATTTAATTGCAATGATTAACAACAGTAGAAGCTCAAAGTTCCAAAGATGATCCCTTTTAATATAGAAATAGGAATAATGCTCTACATACTAACTCTGAAAAATACTAATCTATAAAATTTATTATAAACCATTCAATATATTTTATTTTTGGTATATATTTATTATTGAGGTGAAACATATCCAAGCATTTCCAGGCAAATCAGTAATGAGAAAAGGATGCCTACTTTTTTGTTGTTGTAAACTTTGTAGTCTTAGAACATTACTATGGGAGAAAGAAATTAAAAGCATACAAACAGAAAATTAAAATGTCAAATTAACTCTATTTGCAGATAATATTCTGCACATAAGAGATACCAGAAAACTCAAACACTGATGAATATTTCGAGGAAATTTGAAGTATTTTATTTTAATGGTTGATAGGACTTAATCTCTTCTACACAATGATATAATTCTTGGAAGTCATCATAAACAACATTTTGGTGCATTTGTTTACATGTTAGTGTACATTTAACTGAAATGTGAAATCCAAGAATTTCTAGACTTACATCTTAAAGTATATTTTAAATATATACTATTTGAAAGTCCCAAGTTTTAAAAGTTGTCCTAAAATTTCCATGAAAACTTGCTACAAAAGAAAATGTAAGGAATTTGTGTTTTAACTCATGGGTTTATCGAAATCACATGTGCATGTACACATACATTTTAATCTATGTTTTTATGGGCTCATATGATTATATATTGTTTACTAAGCTTTATTTACTAAAACCTTTAGTAATACATATAAATCAATAGGTTTCCTCTTAAATGTTTTATTATTTTCTAGCATATAATTATATTAAATTTAATTTAAGTACCCTCTACTTGAAAGCATTATTTTATTTGCAATTCATGTAAAAGAGTGTGGTAGTTTATCTGGGCCACCAGATAAAGTGGATCTGGATAGAGTGGATCTGGAAGCAACTATGGCATGTTTTTTAGAATTTCCTGGAAGAGGAACTGAAGGAGAAAGGCCCTCCCCTAGAATGAATGACACTTTGTTCCAACCTGGAATGATGGAGGTCCAAGGGAAAAGCTAGTATCTTTTGGCTCCTTGCTGACCGCTTGCTTGTGAGTGCATCTACTCTGTTGTGTGCACTGTGAGTATTTCTGTCACTGTTGCTTCTCTAGTGACATACAAACTCACCTTCCTCAGTGTCACAGCACGGGCTGAGAACGAATGGGTCTCTGTGGATCTTTTAAACCTTCATAGTTATACTAGGACTACTGAGAGAACTGATGTTAAGAACTTATCAGGTTTTTATCCTCTGTAACGTGAAAACATCCATTTTTAAACTATTAAGATTGTATTTATTTAAGCCTAATATATTTCCTTTTAACATATTTGGTTCTATTTGTTCTATTTGAAGGGTCTTTGGCCAACTTGAGCATGGGGAGCATGGCTCTAGCAAGCCTTTCCTTTCTTCCATAAACCTTCTGCCTTGCTCAAAAACACTAGATTATATTCCTAAAGCTAGCCCTCAAGGTCTTTTCCCTTATTTGGTCTCTTCTTCCTGAGGCTGACTATTAAGATCTAGCTTTTAAAGCATTGAAGTTCAGCAATTAAATGCCCTGTTTGACTCATCAAATTAACATGCTTAATTAAAATTAAACACTACATCCTAACACAGGCAAAAGGTTTTCCCTAGTACCTTTTTAAACTGCCATTTTTTTATTTTACTTTTTTTTTATTAATTACACTTTATTTACTTTGTATCCCCCCTCTAGTTCCCTCCCTCCTCCCCTCCCAAACCCTTCCTTCCTTCCTCTTCTCCCTGCATGCCCTTCCTCAAGTCCACTGGTAGGGGAGGTCTTCTTTTCCTTCCTTCTGAACCTAGACTATTAGGTCTCATCAGGAGTGGCTGCATTGTCTTCCTCTGTGGCCTGGTGAGGCTGCTCCTTCCTCAGGGGGAGGTGATTAAAGAGCAGGACAATCAGTTCATGTCAGAGACAGTCTCTGTTCCCATTACTATCGAAGCCACTAGGAGACTGAACTGTCATGGGCTACATCTGTGCAGGGGTTCTGGGTTATCTCCATGCATGCTACTTGGTTGGACTATCAGTCTCAGGGAAGACCCATGTGCCCAGATTTTTTTTTTTCTGTGCTGTGTTTAACTCTTCTCTATCCAGAAACAGTCCTTTGTTCTTCAAGGACAAACACTCCTGCTGCTTTCCCTTATTCCCTCCCATTTTCCCTTGTCCTCTTTTCTGTGCCTCTGGGGCAAATAAATCTCCTTTATGCTGGAAACTTGGTCTTTGGGGTCCTGAGTCAATACGTGTCCTTTTCTATTCCTATAGAATCTTGACACACATGCAGCATGATAACAAATGGTCATAGTTCATAGTGTATCACCTCTACTACTATACTGTGATAGAATCTTCAAAAAAAGAACTTGAATTATTTTATCAATTCAAACAGATTTAAGTATGAAAATCATATAGTATCTTTCCATATATGTTAATTTCAGAAAATATGTAATCTAAGTAATATTTTTAAACAATTTTGAAATATTTAAATTGAGAGAAGAAAAAACATCTTGTTATTCAACTGAAGAACGCTTCTAACAATTATTTTGAAGGAAATATTTTGTCTCATACTGAATTAACATCAACATTAGAATGTAACAAATTTAGCCTAAAGGAGAATACAAAATATGATTTAAATATTTAACAAAAATTCTATTAAAAAATCTGTATTATATTTAAAAGCCATTGTGAAATTATTACTTTTTTTTTTTTGGATTTGAAAACATTATTTTCCCTATAGTGAAAAAGGAGTTTCCTTATATTCAGCAAGTGAACAAAACCTGCTAGACTCTGAAAAGTTATGAAACATATAGGATTCACAAGGCCTTTCCCAAAGGGTAATGTAAGGAGTTGCAATTGATAGAAAGAGGAAACTGAGTGGGATCTGCTGAAATGTCTGTATGTTCCTCAGGGACCTGCATGGATGAAGATTTCATGTCATTCTCTCCACTTGAAGCTTTTTTTTTAACTTTTATTAATTGCAATTTATTTACTTTGTATCCCCCCCATAAACCCCTTTCTCCTCCCCTCCTAATCCCACCTTCCCTCTCTCTTCTTCAGGCATATCCCTCCTCAAGTCCACTGATAGGGGAGGTCCCCCTCTCCTTTCTTCTGATCCTACCTGAAACTTTTACAGGATGCTGCTGCTGAGTCACTCATGGTTTTGTAAGCAACTCCTTACATTGATCTACCATTCTGTTTCTATGCCAGTGCCATGCAGTTTTTATTACTGTTGCTCTACAGTACAGCTTGAGATCAGGGATGGAGATACCTCCAGAAGATCTTTTATTGTAGAGGATTATTTTAGCAATTCTGGGTTTCTTGTTATTTCATATGAAGTTGAGAATTTTTTTTCAAGGTCTGTAAAGAATTGTGTTGGTAATTTGATGTGAATTGCATTGAATCTGTAGATTGCTTTTGATAAGATGGCCATTTTTACTATGTTAATCCTGCCAAGCCATGAGCATGGGAGATCTTTCATCTTCTGATATCTTCTTCTAATTCTTTCTTCAGAGACTTGAAAATTTTTTCATATAAATCTTTGACTTGCTTGTTTAGGGTCACACCAAGGTACTTTATGTCTTTTGTGGATATTGTGAAGAGTGTTGTTTCCCTAATTTCTTTCTAAGCCCTTTTGTCTTTGGTATGCAGGAAGGCTACTGATTTTTTTTTTTAGTTAATTTTGTATCCAGGTACTTTGCTGACGGTGTTTATCAGCTGTAGGAGTTCCCTGGTAGAGTTTTTGGGGTCACTTAAGTATAGTATCATATCATCTGCAAATAGTGATACTTTGACTTCTTCCTTTCCAATTTGTATCCCCTTGATCTCCTTCAACTGTCTTATTGCTCTAGCAAGGATTTCCAGAACTATGCTGAAGAGATATGGAGAGAGTGGGCAGCCTTGCCTTGCCCCTGATTTCAGTGGGATTTATTTAAGTTTCTCTCTATTTATTTTGACGTTGGCTATAGGCTTGCTGTATATTGCCTTTACTATGTTTAGGTATGTGCCTTGTAGCCCTGATTTCTCTAAGACTTTAAACATGAATGGATGTTGGATTTTGTCAAATGTTTTTTCAGCATCTAAGGAGATTATCATGTGGTTTTTTTCTTTCAATTTGTTAATATGGTGGATCACATTGATGGATTTCCATATATTTAACAACCCCTGATACTCCAACCAAGTAGCATGCATGGAGATAACCCAGAACTCCTGCACAGATGTAACCTATGCCAGTTCGGTTTCCAAGTGGGTTCCATAGAAATGAGAACAGAGACTGTCTCTGACATGAAATGATTGGCCTGCTCTTTGATCACCTCTCCCTGAGGGGGGAATCAGCCTTACCAGGCCATAGAGGAATACATTCCAGTCACTCCTGATGAGACTTAACAGACTAGGATCAGAAGGAAAGAAAAGAAGCCCTCCCCTACCAGTGGACTTGAGGAGGGGCATGCATGGAGAAGAGGGAGGAAGGAAGGGGTTGGGAGTGGAGGAGGACGAGAACTAGAGGGGGGATACAAAGTAAATAAAGTGTAATTAATAAAAAATATATAATTGTCTTACCCCCAAAAGAAATTCCTTACCATGTAGGATATAAAGGGTCTTTTCTGAAACTGACACTCCAGCCAAGGACCACTCATAGAGATGGCCTGGAACCCCTGCACAGAGGTAGCCTATGACAGTTCCAAGTATCCAAGTAGACCTCCCTTTTCAGTGGACTGGGAGAATGATATGGGTGGGGAAGAGGGAGGTTGGGATTGGCAGGGGAAAAGGGACGGAGGTATGGGGGATACAAAGTGAATAAACTGTAATTAATAAAAATAAAAATAATTATATAAAAAGTGTAACCTCACTTCAGAGCTGGAAAATCCACCAATACCCACCAATCCTTAAACTCTCAATCTGAAGCATGCCTGGGCTTCTCCCAAGCTCAGGACTTGAAATCCCTTCAATCCCCATCCTTGACATTTGCACCCTGGAAAATTCCTCCCCAAAGAAGCCTTACTTAAGCCTGTCTCCTACTCAGTACCCTGGTGCTTCTCACCTAAGCAGAAGCAGCCATCCTCTTGTGTCTTTCCCAATAAATATCTTGTGTGAGGTTTCTTTGTACAGTGTGACTTTGTAGTATTCCTTAACTTCCAATGTAAAGATACTTTTCTCTTCAAAGTTCTAACACTTTCATAGGGAGAAATCGTTCTCCTCAGAGGTGCATCACTGAAACCTTTCCTCTCAGAACTGCAACACTTCCATTGGGGAAACCTTTTCACTAACAGCTGTAGCACTTACACATCCATACAAGAGTAAGTAATCTTAAAAACTCACTGACTCATAAAATATTTCATGGGTGAAATATTTTCTTTTGTCTATCACAGTAATTCTATCTGGGGTAGGTAGATGTTTGCTAATATCTCTTCATGAAAAATAAGACAACGATAGCAAGGCTTACAGCCAATCTCTTCAATAATAAGATTGTACTTCTTTTAATCACTAGAAAATTAGACAAATATGATGAATTAGGAGTCAGTATATAGTATTCAATTTCAGGTATTATTTCATCCTGTAAACTACTAATCTCTTCAGGCATTTGGTTACTGAGTGATGATTTAATAGTTTATATTGTAACTGTAATAACAACTTGAAAGATGTGAGGATAATAACTATTCACAGTAATTATTGAGTTTTAAGTTACATAAAGGTAGAACAATGTTTTAATGTACCTGTATAGAACATAACACTGTGCTGACCACCAACACTCTATATGATACAAATAAAATAATCTGTAAAGGTTGGCCATTCTTTACAATAAATCTAATCATTAAATTTATTTAAGGTTTGATAATATTGTTTTTCTGAAACTCATCCAATGTCACACCTTGCTCCTATGAGACTCCTAATATAGAGGGCCACAGCAGGACATGTTCTGTGATAGCTAATGCTATGTCAATGGCTAACTTTATGTTTAAAGCTTTAAAATCTCTGATCTTAATAAAACTGTAAAGTGAAATTAGAGCTCTAAATGTTACGGGCTGTGAAAGATTAAATTTTTAGTGTTGTTTCTGCTTCTGTAAACAGCTTGTTTTGCACTAGAAGACTGTCTGCTTGCAGGAAAACAAATTGTAACTACATTCTTTGCCTTTATAAACCTCTTTGGTTAATGGGCTCTATATTCACAATCCCAAGTCTCAGAAGTAGATCTTGCACCAGTAGCAAGCCTCTTCTTCCTAATTTTTTTTGTTTTGTTTAAACTGAAAATAGAATATCCTTTTTTTCTTTTTATTAATAACAGTTTATTCACTTTGTATCCCCCTTTGTAGCTTCCTCGCTCTTCCCCAGCAATCTAGCTCTCCCTACCTCTTCTCCATCCATGTCTCTCCCCAAGTCCACTATTGGGGGAGGTCCTCCTCTCCTTCCTTCTGATCCTAGTCTATCAGTTCTCATCAGGAGTGACAGCATTGTCTTCCTCTGTGGCCTGTTAAGGCTGATCCCCCCTCAGGGGGGTGATCAAAGAGCTGGCCAATCAGTTCACATCAGAGACAGACCCTGTTCCCATTGTTATGGAACCCACTTGGACACTGAATTGCCATGGGCTACATCTGTGCAGGGGTTCTAGGTTATCTCCATGAATGGTGCTTGGTTGGAGTATCAGTCTCAGAAAAGACCCCTGTGCTCAGATTTGTTTCTGTTGCTCTCCTCATGAAGCTCCTGTCCTCTCTAGGTCTCGCTATCTCCACTTTCTTTCATAAGATTCCCTGCACTGCTCCCAATGTTTGGCTATAAGTCTCAGCATCTGCTCTGATACCCTGTAGAGTAGAGCCTTTCAGAGGCTCTCTGTGGTAGGTTCCTGTCCTGCTCCCTGTTTTTTTCCCTCTTCTTATGTCCATCCTCTTTGCCTTTCTGAATGGGGATTAGTTTCTTCTTTAATACAATACATTTGAGCACAACTTTTTTTTCTCTCTCCCTCCACTTCTCCCATTACCATACCACAACTTCCTCTCCCTGGATACACCCTCCCTCCATTTCCCTCCAGGAAAGAGCAGGCTTCCAGGACAAAATCCAAGTGCAACAAACACGATAAAGTAAAACACAAACCAGAGGCTGGATAGCTCAGAGACCAAAAGTAGAACCCAAACAACTGGCCGAAAAGGGAGAGGGAGAATCACGGAAATGGTTCCTAGTGATATTATGCTATACTCATAGATCAGTGCCTTGCCCTGTTATCAGAGAGGCTTTCTTTTGCAGCAGATGAACACACATAGTCAGACTTGCTGAGAGAGTGTCTAAGTTGGAGATATCTACCAGATCCCTTTACTTGGAAATGAGGAACTCTACAGAAGAGGGAGCAGAAAGATTATAGGAGTCAGATGGGATGGAGGGTGTCAGGAGAACATGGCCCACATTTTCAACTAAGCAGAGCTTTCACCAGCTCTTAGAGACTGTGGCAGCAAGCATGGGACCGGCATGGCTCTGTACCAGGTCTTCTTTGCTTATGTTATGGTTTCCAACTTGATTTTTTTTGGGGGGGGACTCCTAACTGTAGGAGAATGTGTATCTCTGACTCTTACACATGCTCTTGGGGATTTTAATTTCCATTGGGATGCCTTACTTGGGCTCTTTGTTAAAATTTATAAATGGGAAGACTAATGAATCTCTGAATTACATCATACTCATAACTGTTCATTCCTAAGAGAAACTGCAGAAGATATAATAATTGAACCCTGTTTCTGATAGACAAATCATAATTCATATTAGATTACTTTTCATAAATAAGGTAGAGAGATAGAAAATGGAAGAGCCTACAGGCTAGTGCACATCTCCCACAAGGAAAGAAACTTTAGAGGGTAGTGAGAAGTAATATAATCAGCCAAGGAAAGAGCACAGGGATGCTATTCAAATATTTGTATAAGACAGATTTTCGAGGTGTCAAGGAAAGAGGAAAATTGTAAAATGTTTAAAATGTTGATAATTTCCCTGATGTTTCCCTAGTGCAACAGAGACTGAATTGGTTACCTCCGTTTTCTGTGTCCTGCAGTATATAACTAGCTAGCACCAATAAATTACCTTTTAAAAGTGAACATTTATCAGTGACAGATAAATTCAATTATTTCTATGGATTAGAAGATTCTAAACTATGAAATAAAAATCATGAGGTATTTTTGTAATATGTTTCATTTTGAATAAATTTAGTCTTCATATTTGTTGTTCACACAAAAGCATATATGTTAGATGTATCATGTTAAAATGGGTTCATATTCATTTATTTTTCTCTATTTTATAGTAGTGCAGTATTAATAAAAAAACAATTAGGACTATACTAATAAAATGAAGTATCAGAATGAAACTTATAATTCTTTTTTAAAAGGATTATACATTTCTTTGTCTGTTTCTCTCTCTCCCTCTCCCTCACTCTCCCTGTCCACACTCTTCTCTCTTGCCTTCTCTCTCCCTCTCCAAACTTTCTTCTCTTTCTCTCTCTTTCTGTGTGTGTGTGCATATGTGTGTGTATCTATGTGTGTGTCTGCATATCTGTATTGTGGTAGAGGCCAGAAAAGGGTGAAGGATCCCTTGGAGCTGGAGTTTTAGACTGTTATGAGTCACTCTATATGGGTTATGTGAATTAAAATCCTCTGAAAGAATGGCAGGAGTCCTTAACAGCTGCGCCATCTCTCCAGCTCAGAAAATTATGCTTCTTTATGGAAAGTTCGATTCAGCTTTCCAGAACACTTAACAATATTGAGAAAATAATGGATGTAATTGAAGTGGAGCTAGGCCTCATTGATTAATTGTGGAAGAAAAACCAGTCAATGCTCAAGATCTTTCCAGCCACTGTGCAAATTAAGCATTCTGTGTTTAAGTCAGGAAATACATCCAATCATCAGAAGTTTGTTTTGAAATATTGGTAGAGAACTCTAGGATTGTGGCTTTTGCTGATTGTCTTCCAATGTGACCATATAGCTACTCAGTATTGGAAATTAATAAAAGTTTCATGAATAATACATCACCTGCCTCCTCTCCCAAATCTGGTTCATTTAGGACTATGTTTCTCCTTTTAAATATGTTTTCAGTTTCTATGTTGTAAATATATGTTACCAAACATTTTCTTTTATAGCAATAGTACAAAAAATTTCATTTTAATTCATAGCAGATGGCAGCAGGATTTCACAGCCAACTTGAAAACAAATGATCACCTTGTAAATGATTGTTCATTTCTACCCCCAAAAATTACAAAAAATAAAACAATTATATACACTGATTTTTATATAAAGAGAAAAGAATATTGGTTTTAATAACAGTGTGATTGTTAACCTTGGTTGTCAACTTGGTTACATATGGAATCAACTAAAACTCAAGCAGCTGAATACAACATAGAAGGATTTTCATGATTGGATTATTTAAAATGGTAAAATTCAGCATAGATATGGGCTACACCTTCTGGTAGAATATCACATTTAAGGATATGGAAGAAGTAAGCTTTTACTTTTGGTCTGCTTATCCTCTTAATGGCAACTTCTTCATTTCTGTTGCTGATACATTCCTTAATTGTTATATATTCAGAATTTCCAACTAGACCCATACCTTTTGGGACTCCAGCACCAGATTGAGCCTACTGAGACATTCAGTTCATGGACTGAACAACTACTGTATTCTTGGCTTTTATTTTGTGAGACAGTCATTGGTGGACTGAGTTCATAGCCTGTAAGTCAGTCTAAAAGAAATCCCATGTATTAGTTCTTGTTATGTTTCTTTAAAGCAACAGCTCTGAATATGTGAGCCATGATCCCTTTGAATGGTCAAGCCGCCTTTTCATCAGAATTGCATATCAGATCTCCTGTATATCAGATATTTATCTTGCAATTCATAACAGTAGCAAACTTACAGTTATGAAGTAGGAATGAAAATAACTTTATGGATGGGATCACCATAACATGAGGGAATGTATTAAAGGGTGGTAACATTAGGAAGGTTAAGAACCACTTCTTTAGGGAAAACTGATTAGAATATACTTTATATAGTAATAATTTACAGGTTTATAGAAGAACAACACTTTGTCCTAACCAACTTATTAAACAATTATTAATGATTTCCATGGTTTGATAGTCATATTCCTGTTAATCTAGACTTCGTGAAGTTAATCTAAATACACTGACTTGTTTTGTAACAAATGGAACGTGGCCAATGAAAAATGATGTTATTTCTTAGAGTACACCTTTTGAGATTGTGGTGTTGATTTTACCAGAATTTGAAATTGTCCATATGGAATTCGAATACTTGGCAAAATCTTAGTGGAGTCAGTAGGTAAGGGCTAGTGAGGAACTGAAATCCTTTGACACACTTAAAATGCATATAGATAACAGAGAGTATCCACAGGGAGAGAGCATAGAAATCATGTTATGTGTTGGTTTTGAAGGTGACTGCTGCTTTCACTACCTTGACTATAGATAAAGTGAGATGAAAAAAAAAAAAAAGAACTATGAGAAGTGGGGCATAAAAGTAAAGTCCAAGTGGATCAAAAACCCTCAACATAAAACCAGGCCCACTAAATTTGTTAGAAGAAAAAGTGTGGAAGAACTTTGATGTCACTGGCACAGAAGACAACTTTCTGAACAGAACACTTACAACGTAAGCTCTAAGATCAACAATCAATAAATGGAGCCTCATGATACTGAAAAATCTTCTGTAAAGCAAAGAACACTGTCAACAGAACAAAAAGACAAGCTACAGACTGGGAAAAGATCTTCACCAACCTACATTTGACAGAGGGCTAATATGCAGAATATATAAAGAATTTAAGAAGTTAACACTAACAAACCAAGTAATCCAATTAAAAAATGAGGTACAAAGGTAAACAGAGAATTCGTTTTTTTCTTTATTAATTACACTTTATTCACTTTTTATCCCCCATGTGGTTCCCTCCTTCCTCCCCTCACAATCCCTCCCTTCTTCACCCTCTGCTTGCATGCCCCTCCCCAAATCTACTGATAGAGGAGGTCTTCTTTCTCTTCCTTCTGATCCTAGTCAATTAGATCTCATCAGCAGTGGCTGCATTGTGTTCTTCTGTGGCCTGTAATGCTGCTTCCCCCTAAGGGGGAGGTAATTAAAGAGCAGGCCAATCAGTTTATGTCAGAGGCAGTCCCTGTTCCTATTACAATGGAACCCACTTAAAAACTGAACTGCAATAGGCTACATCTGTGCAGGGGTCCTAGGTTATTTCCATGCATAGTCCTTGGAGTATTAGTCACAGAGAATTCTTAACAGTGGAATATCGAATGGCAGAGAAACACTTAAAGAAATGCTCAATTGCCTTAGTCATCTAAGAAATGCAAATCAAAATGACTCTGAGCTTCCATCTCACACCCATCAGAGTGGCTAAAATAAAAAACCTGCAAAGGATGACTCATATTGGAGGGGATGTAGAGAAAGGGGCACCCTCCTCCTATTGCTGGTAGGAATGTAAACTTGTACAACCACTTTTGAAATTAATTTGGTGCTTTCTCAGAAAACTAGGAATAGTGCTACCTCAAGATCCAGCTATACCACTCCTGGGCATATATCTGAAAGATGATAAACCATACAACAAGAACATTTGCTCAACTATGTTCATAGAAGCTTTATTCATTAGAGCCAGAATCTGGAAACAACCTAGATGCACCTCAACTGAAAAATGGTTAAGAAATTGTGGTACATTTACACAATGGAATACTACTCAGCAATTAAAAATCATGAGAAGACCGAGAGACCCTTCTCAGAGGAAGACCAGTTTCCAAGTGGGCTCCCTAATAAAGGAGGCAGGAGCTGTTTCTGACATGAACTCAGTGACTTGCTCTTTGATCACCTGCCCCTGAGGGGTGCACCTTGCCAGGCCACAGAGGAAGATGATGTAGCCTGCCTGATAACACCTGATAAGCTAGGGTCAGATAAAAGGGAAGGAGGTCCTCCCCTATCACTGTACTGGGGAAGGAACACAGGGGGAGAAGAGGGAGGGTGGGTGGTATTGGGAGGAGATGAAGGAGGGGACTACAGCAGGGAAACAAATTATAAGAAAGGAAGCAAGGAAAGAAGGAAGGAAGACAAGAAGGAGATGAAAATTGAAATCCAGCATAGACATGGTCACAATTAGCTGAATATTATTCATGCCAAATGAGAAGTTGGAAGTCTGAGACGTGTTAGCTCTAAGGAATAAATCTGGAATGATGTGGCTGTCTAAATATTGGCAGATTCATAATCAGAAAAACTAAAACTTTTCTTTGAATGTAGAGAAATGCAGACTAACTTTCCTCTTCATCTATGTAAAAACATCATTTCATGAGAGCTTGTGTATACTCCTCTAATTTCCTGGGGATTATCTTTCCACAATATTATTCAAGATTTTCAAATAATCTCATTGCCAAAGGCTTTTAAAACACATTCCTAATTCTAACAGATATTTCACTAGATGGCTTTCTTTGATTAAAGACTTATAAAAATGAAAAAGGAAATAGCAAAATGATTTTGTAATTTATATGAGGTTCTTGTTTAAAGAAAATGGCTTTTTAATTTTAAAAACAATTTATTTCATTTTAAAAATCGGTATTTGCAAAATGTTGGAGTTTGATCTTAATGATACACTTGAATGATGCAAATTGGATTCTGAAGTAATTATACTTTCCAGTCCAATAATCATAAACAGCTCTAACAACTTTTCCTTTGCTTTGAATCAAAGTATTTAAGTCACTATTTGGGAAAAGCATGCATAAAGAGGATATGTAAAGGAAAATAAAGTTAAAATTTTAAATATTAGGCCAAGACAGCTATTCACAGGGGCAAAATGTTCAGCTGTCAGGACATTTATGAAGATATTCCTGTTCTTTTCC
Source organism: Meriones unguiculatus (assembly GCF_030254825.1). Lineage (NCBI taxonomy): Eukaryota > Metazoa > Chordata > Mammalia > Rodentia > Muridae > Meriones > Meriones unguiculatus. The sequence goes on along the minus strand of NC_083351.1, from coordinate 81,147,307 downwards.
TTGATTTCCAATCATCTCTCCCTAGAAAATTATTTTGAAGTTGCTACCTGATTTTCTGGCCAAACTTCATATGCCATCAACTTCATGAAATTATACTATTGTCAGCAATTTCCCATGATGAGAACCGCAGTAATTATTTCAATAGCTGCTTTACGGTAAATAAAGTTGAACATGTTCACAAGTCATGAGCAAAAAACATTTAAATGCTTACACTTCTTTTTTCCAATTTAGAAAATAGTTGAGCCTCTGCCTCATTGAAAGTTGCCCTATGAGACTTATACAGCCTCAGATTAATTGTCCTGTCCAACTAGTATCACAAGAGACTTTCTAGCTATTCAAATGATAAAAAGTCTTCCTCCTTGTTCTAATTTGTACATGTATATAATTTTAAAAATGACTTAGTCATTACCCTAACCATGGCTGCTTATAATGAAAGCTGCCCACACAATTTTCCACTGAAAATTACAAACTTTAATTAGGTTGAATTAGAATCTACATCATTTACTTTGTGTGCAATTACATACATATGATGCTTTTGCTTAGCTTTAAACACATGTATATTTGCATCCATTTTAACCATTTTATCCCTTAAAGAATATATAAAATTTACAGTGATATTACCCATACAAATACAACATGTTGTTCAAATTGATTGGAAATATTTTTATACATTTTGAAGTAAAAATGCTTGTGTGTCAGTAGTTGTTAATGGTCTATTTTGACACAGAACATACAGGTGGAGACTAACTTACATTTTCTTTAGCATTCATCTCACTGCTACTTATTCTGAAATCTCTATGCTGTTTCAGAGACAGTGTTGGCATTTGGAGAATAAGAAATTCTATTTCTTTTTTCTTTAGTGTAAGACAGTACATCCAATACTTCTTGGATGAGAGCATGCTCTCATCCAATGTGCTCCATCTTCATTCTGCACAGCAAGTGTATTTAAAGAAATATTAGGACAAAGACAGTAAAGTCCTTCAATAGCAATTTGTGTGCTATAAATTCTGCTTACTAATAATTGGCCCCTTTGTAAAAGATACTGAAATCCACAGACCAAAAGAACCTTAAATAACAAATAGGACCCTAGAGAGTATTCTTTTTTTTTTTTTAATTTTTCATCAATTACACTTTATTCATTCTGCATCCCCCCATAAGCCCCTCCCTCCTCCCTCTACATGCATGCCACTCCCCAAGTCCACTGATAGGGGAGGTTCTCCTCTCCTTTCTGATCTTAGTCTATCAGTTCACATCAAAAGTGGCTGCATTGTCCTCTACTATGGCCTGGTAAGGCTGCTCCCCCACAGGGGGAGGTGATCAAAGAGCAGGCCAATCAGATTATGTCAGAGGCAGTCCCTCTTCACATTACTATGTAACCCAATTGGACTCTGAACTGCCCTGGGCTACATCTGTGCAGGGGTTCTGGGTTATCTCTATGAATAGTCCTTGGTTGGAGTGTGAGTCTCTGGGAAGTTTCCTGTGTTCAAATTTTCTTGTTCTGTTGCTCTCCTTGTGGAGACCCTGTCCTCTCCAGCTCTTACTATTTCCCACTTCTTACATAAAATTCCATTCACTCTGCCCAACAGTTGCCTATCAGGCTCAGCATCTGCTTTGATAGTCTGTAGGGCAGAGGCTTTCAGAGGCCCTCTGTGGTAGGTTCCTAGGTTGTTTCCTGTTTTCTTCTTCTTCTGATGTCCATCCTCTTTGCCTTTCAGGATGGGGATTGGACATTTTAGTTAGGGTCCTCTCTCTTGCTTTGTTTCTTTAGATGCACAAGTTTTAGTGGGTTTGTCCTATGTTGTATGTCTATATGAGTGAGTATATACCATGTGTGTCTTTTTGATTCTGGGACGACTCACTCAGGATGATCCTTTCCAGATCCCACCATTTACCTGCAAATTTCATGATTATCTTATTTTTCATTGCTGACTAATATTCCATTGTGTAGATGTACCACAATTTCTGCATCCATTCTTCAGTTGAGGGGCATCTGGGTTGTTTCCAGCTTCTGGCTATTACAAATAAAGCTGCTACAAACATGGTTGAGCAAATGTCCTTTTTGTGTACTTGAGCCTCTTTTGGATATATGCCCAGGAGTGGTATGGCTGGAACTTGAGGAAGTGCTATTCCTAGTTGTCTGAGAAAGAGCCAGATTGATTTCCAGAGTGGTTGTACAAGTTTACATTCCCACCAGCAGTGGAGAAGGGTTCCCCTTTCTCCACAAGAGAGGATTCTTACTTCTCATTCAGAAGGGAAAATGGAATAGACACCTGAAGTGATTGAAGAGAGAGAACAGGCTGGAAACCTACCACAGAGGACCTCTAACAGACTTCACACAACAGGGGATCGAAGTAGATGTTGAGACTCACAGCCAACCTTTGGACAGAAAGCAGGGATTCTTATGGAAGAAGAGGGATATAGAGCAACCCTGAGGGAAAGAAACCCCACAAGGAAACCAACAAAGCCAAAAAATGGTGGGCCAAGGGGGCACTACAAGGACTGATACATCAACCAAAGACCATGCATAGAGAGGACCTATATCCCCTGCTCAGATGTAGCCCATGGACAGCTCAGTCTCCATGTGGGTTTCCTAGTAAGAGGATAAGAGACAGTCTCTGACATGAACTCTGGTCCCTGCTCCTTGATGATTTATCCCTGGTGGTTCGACCTAGCCAGCCCACAGAGGAAGAGTATATAGTCAGTTCTGATGGGACCTGATAGGCTAGGGTCAGACAGTAGGGGAGGAGGACTTTATCAGAACTAGAGGAAGGGATAAGGGAGGAAGAGGGAGGGAGGGTGGGACTAGGAAGAAATGAAGGAGGAGACTACAACTGGGATACAAAGTGAATTAATGGAAAAAAATAAACAAATAAATTAAAAGTAAATGTTAAAGCTTAAATCACGCATTGAGCACTTCAGATTAATAGTGGGAGACTTCAACACTACACTCTCACTAATGGAAAGCTAAATAGATAAATAATGTAACTCATCAACGTTATGAATCAAATCGTCTTAACAGTTATCTATAGAACATTTTATTCAAACACAAAGAAATATACATTATGAGTACCACAGGGAACAATGTCCAAAATTAACCATATACTTGGACATAAAGCAAGCCTCAACAGATAAAACAAGGCTGAAATTACACCTTGTATCTTAACAGACCACCACGGACTAAAGCTAGAACTCATCAATAACAGCAAGCCTACCAACTTATGGAAACTAAAAAAACTCTCAATGAACAATGAATCAGGGAAGAAATAAAGAAATTAAAGTCTTTATAGAATTTAATGAAAAAGAAGATACAATATTCTCAAACTTTTGATACACAATGAAAGCAGTGCTAAGAGGAAAGTTCACAGCACTGTTTTCATAAAGAAATTGGAGAGTTTTCATACTAGCAACTTAAAAGCTTAAAAGCCCTAGAACAAAAAGAAGCAAATTGCCCAAAAGGAGTAGATGGCAGGAAGTAATCAAACTCGGCAGAAATCAATAACTTAGAAACAAAGAGAACAATAAAAAGAATCAATGAAACTAAAAGCTGGTACTTCTAGAAAATCAACAAGATAGAAAATCTTTTAGTCAAACTAACTTATAAGCATAGAAAAAGTATTCAAATTAACAAAATCAGAAATGAAATGGAGGTCATAGCAACAGGCACTGAGGAAATCAAAATAATAATTATATCTTATTTCAAAAGCCTATAATCAACAAAACTGGAAAATATAAATGAAATGGATGATTTTCTTGATATATTACATTTATCAATGTTAAATCAAAATAAAGTTAGCAATCTAAACAACCCTAAAACCCCTAAGGAAATAGAAGCAGTCTTTAAAAGAAAAAAAAATCAGTAGCTCTCCTGTATACAAAAGAAAAGAGGGCTGAAAAAAAATTAGGGAAACAACACCCTTCATAATAGCCACTAATAACATAAAGTACCTTTTGGTGTTATTCTAACCACATAAGTGAAAGACCTATTTGAAAAAAACTTCAAGTCATGGAAGAAATAAATTAAAGAAGATATCAGAAGATGGAAATATCTCTCATGTTCATGGATTAGTAGGATTAACATAGTGAAAATGGCCATCCTGCCCAAAGCAATGTACAGATTCAATGGCATTCCCATTAAATTACCAACACAATTCTTTACAGACTTTGAAAGAACAATTCTCAATTTCATATGGAGAAAAAAAAAAGAAAAAGAAAAACAGAATTTCTGAAACGATCCTGTACAACATCAGATACTCTGGAGGTATCACCATCTAATCTCAAGCTGTACTATAGAGCAATAGTGATAAAAAACTGCATGGTACTGGCATAGAAATAGAGTAGAGGATCAATGGAATAAAAAAGAAGATCCAGAAATAGACCCAGATAACTAAGGATACTTGATTTTTGACAAAGAAGCCAAAACCATACTAAGGAAAAAAGACAGCATCCTCAACAAATGGTGCTGGTCTTACTGAATGTCTACATGTAGAAAAATGCAAATAGATCCATAATTATCACCCTGCACAAAACTAAAGTCCAAGTGGATCAAAGACCTCAACATAAAACCAGACACATCAGATCGGTTAGAAGAAAAAGTGGGGAAGAGCCTTGACCTCATTGGCTCAGGAGACAACTTCCTGACCAGAATTCCAACAGCACAGGCTCTAAGAGCAGCAATCATTAAATGGGGCCTCATGAAACTGTAAAGCAAAAGACACTGTCATCAAAACAAAATGAATGCCTGCAGATTGGGAAAGGTTCTTCACCAACCCTATATCTGACAGAGGTTTAATATCCAGAATATATAAAGAACTAAAGAAGTTAAAAAGCAACAAATCAAGTAATCCAATTAAAAAGTGAGGCACAGACCTCAACAGAGGATTCTATATAGAGGAACATCAAATGGCAGAGAAACGCTTAAAGAAATGCTCAGTATCCTTAGTCATCAGGGAAATGCAAATCAAAACAACCTTGATATTTCACCTTACAACTCATCAGAATGACTAAGATCAAAAACTCAAGTAACAATGAATACTGAAAAGGATGTGGAGAAAAAGGAACCCTACTCTCTTCCTGGGGGGGTGTATACTTGTACAACCACTTTGGAAATCAATCGAGCACTTTCTCAAACAATTAGGGATAGTGCTTCCTTAAGATCCAGCTATACCTCTCCTGGGCATATATCCAAAAGATGTTCAAGTACACAAAAAGGACATTTGCTCAATCATGTTTATAGTAGGTTTATTTATAATAGCCAGACCTGGAAACAACCCAGATGTCCATCAACGGAGGAATGGATACAGAAATTGTGGTACTTTTACACAATGGAATATTACTCAGCAAGTAATAACAAGGAAATCATGAAATTTGCAGGCAAGTGGTGCTAGCTACAAAAGATCACCCTGAGTGAGGTACCCCAGAAGCAGAAAGACACACAGGGTATCCACTCACTCATAAGTTGATATTAGATATCAACTTATGAGCGATTTGCCATAGGGTATCAATTTGTGATTTTAGTATCTTTGTCCTAGATTATATGTCTAATATCCACTTAGGAGTGAGTATGTTTCCGGTGTCTCTTTCTGCTTCTGGGACACCTCACTCAGGATGATATTCTCAGATTTTTTTTTTAAAGCAGAATAATAAATTCCTACCATGAGATATAGCTAATACTGGTTTTTAGTTTTTCAGATTACAGCAGAACATAAAACGTTTGCCCCTCTAATTCTCTAAGGTTTAACTGGAACTTACCACCAGGATTCCTGGGCTGCCAGTATACTGATGGCATATCGAGGGAACTCATGGGTTATAGACTATGACTTGATTTTTTAGCTTTTATAATGAATGTTTGAGTGCAACCTCATTATAACCTGAGAAAATAGAAGTTACAATGTTTGACTTGTCTTTTTTTTTTCTTCATGATGGGTTTATTGAGGGTCTTTAGATAAATTTTTAACTTACTGTAAATTTTTATTGTTTGTAGGGTACAGAACAACTATATATCACTTATTCCTTCTGCCTTGTTTATTGAACTCCTGTGAATAAATGTTGCTGCACACAAAATATGATTTTTCTAATAAAATTTAAATAACCATAGCCATCATTTAAATACTATTTCTGACTACTGCTTGCGATCTGGATGTAGAACTCTCAGCTGCCACTTCAGCACCATGTCTGCCTGTATGCTGCCATGTCTCCTGCCATGACAACAATGGACTAAACCTCTGAACCTGTCATTGGCATTGAGATCCAAGATGCTGGCGTCGACACGCAGGGCATCGAAACAACAGCTCGGCAGTGAGAGCAGGGTGACACACATGCCATACTATAGACCTCAAAACCCAGGCATCTGTGTTTCTCAGGTGAGAGGAGAATCCATGGAGATACTTGAAGGTCCATATTCAGGCCACCAAGTTAATACCAGAAAAAAAAATTCCCCAGCTCCCGCTTGGCAGTGCTACAGCCTTAGGCCACCCACCAAACCCACCATCTGTGGATACCTTCCTGGGACCAGAAGAGGCAGCTCCCTCATCTCTGACTCCACATACTAAAATCTGTACACCTAAAGAAGCTAATCAAGAAGGAGGACCCTTGGTTAGATGCTCAATCCTCATTCAGGGAGAGGCAAGGAGTACAGACATCAGAAGAGGAGGAAAACAGGAAATAAGACAGGAGCCCACCACAGACGTCATCTGAAAGACTGTACCTAGCAGGGTATCAAAGCAGACGCTGAGACTCATAGGCAAACTTGGTGCAGAGTGCAAGAAATCTTATGAAAGAAGGGAAGATAGAAAGACCTGGAGGGGACAGGAGCTCCACAAGGGAAGCAACAGAAAAAAATAATTAGGCACAGGGGTCTTTTCTGAGACTGATACTCCAACCAAGGCCCATGCATGGTGTTAACCTAGAAACCCTGCACAGATGTAGCCTAAGGCATTTCACTCTCCAAGTGCGGTCTTAGTAAGGGGAACAGGGACTGTCTCTGATATAAACTCAATGACGGGCTCTTTGATTACCTCCCCTTGATGCTGAAGCAGCATTACCAGTCCACAGAGGAAAATTGAAGCCAGTCCTGATGAGACCTGATTGGCTAGGGTCAGGTAGAAGAGGGGGGGGACCTCCCCTATCAGTGGACTTGGAGATGGGCATGGGAGAAGATGACAGAGGGAAGGCAGGATTAAGAGGAGATGAGGGAGGGGGCTACAGTTGGGATACAAAGTGAATAAATTGTAATTTATATTAAAATTTTAAAAAATTAAAAAATACCACAAACTGAATCCAGGACCACATCAAAAACATCATCTACCATGATCAAGTAGGCTTCATCCCTACTTGATGGAAAAAAAAAACATACATAGTCATCTCATTAGATATTTAGAAAGTATTTGGAAAAATCCAACACCCCTTCATGGTAAAATCTTGCAGAGATCAGAGATACAAAACACATATCTAAATATAATAAAGTCAATATGCAGTAGACAGTCTACATCGAATTAAATGGAGGAAACTTTAAGCAATTCCACTAAAATCAAGGACAAGGCAAGACAGTCCACTCTCCCTTTACCTGTTCTACATAGTACTTGCAGTCCTTGTTCATGTACTAAGAAAACTAACATAAATCAAGGGGATAAAAATTGCAAAAGAAATATTATGAGAAGCCTTAACCCCCTTGTTGGAACATCCTGCGTCAGTTCTAGAACTAGCAGTGGTGGTGTCCGAGGTCTGAGTAGGTTCAGGAGACCATTGCCCCCAGGGGCGAGACGTGCTCAATGCCAATTGACTAACTCCATGTTTTCCTCCACTTTTGAAAGTCATTTAAGGTTCTTAAATTATTTTTTTCCTTTTTTTTTTAAATTTTTTATCAATTACACTTTATTCATTCTCCATCCCTCCATAAGCCCCTCCCTCCTCCCCTCCCAATCCCACCCTCCCTCCTCCCTCTGCATGCATGCCACTCCCCAAGTCCACTGATAGGGGAGGTTCTCCTCTCCTTTCTGATCTTAGTCTGTCAGTTCACATCAAAAGTGGCTGCATTGTCCTCTACTATGGCCTGGTAAGGCTGCTCCCCCCCAGGGGGAGGTGATCAAAGAGCAGGCCAATCAGATTATGTCAGAGGCAGTCCCTCTTCACATTACTATGTAACCCAATTGGACTCTGAACTGCCCTGGGCTACATCTGTGCAGGGGTTCTGGGTTATCTCCAAGAATAGTCCTTGGTTGGAGTGTGAGTCTCTGGGAAGTTCCCTGTGTTCAAATTTTCTTGTTCTGTTGCTCTCCTTGTGGAGACCCTGTCCTCTCATTTTTACTCATTATTAGCCAGATAGAGCCAAGTAATTGTGGTAATGATACTTGCTTTTTTACCCAATGCTGGAATGCTAGTAAATTTAGGTATGCCCTGGTTACTCGCATGCCTCACTGGGTGCCTGTGCCCGTTGATGCCCCTCACGCTATGACTCTCTTCAGACAGAAAAGGGATCTTGGAACTACAGCCACCATTGTTACTACCATCTCATTGGCGGCTGTTGGAGCTACCACCGTGGCATTAGCCATGAGTCATACTGGGCAGACTGCTCAGACCCTGAATAATCATTTAGCCAATGTAGCTCATGCCTTAGTTGTACATAAAGGAATTAATGCTCAACTAAACGGAAGCTTGATGGTGTTCAATCAGAGGATTGACCTCATGCAGGAGCAAATTGATACCCTATGGCAAATCGCTCAACTTGGCTGTCAATGAAAATATGCTGGACTTTGAGTCACTAGCATATAACATGAGAATTTTTCCTGTGCTGCAAATCTGTCTAAACAATTGTCTAGCTATATTTTAGGTAATTGGACTGGAGAATTCAATACTACGATGGAGCAGCTGAGAGTGGCCATTGTCACAGTAAATTCTACCAGAGTGGATGCAGGACTAGCCAACATGGATTGCTGCAGCCATGAATCATCTGAAGGAATGGGCGGGCATGGGAGAATTAGCAGGCCTTCTGGTGTTGGTCTCCTTGGTTTGCCTGTGGTATATATGCAAGATTAGAGTCTCACAACAGTGTGATGCAGCCATGATCATTCAGGCCTTTACAGCCATTGAAGCAGGACATTCTCCCCAAGCATGGTTGGCTACCATAAAAAGCTAAAATGTTATGCTCAGGATGCGAGGCTAAGCACTGCACTCAGGGTCAGCCGCTTTGGACCCAGAGAAGAGCATGTCTGATTGCATCCGGGTTGATGCCCCAGGTCCCGCCTCTGAGAAAAAGGTATGGGACGGGTCTGATGCTCTTTGGGTGGATGACACCTAAATGAACATCGGTACAAAGTCCCAATTTATTTCTAATATCAGAGATCAGACCTCTACTCTTGCCTGATGTGTCTAAAACAAAAAGGGGGAACTGTAGAGAGCTGCGGAATGCTATGCCTTAAAGATGGAGCTGGTTTCCGCCTTCCACCTTCCCGATGGTGAGTGCTCTCTGTCATGAACAATTCCACATTTGGCTAAGACTGAGGATCTGGCTTGCTTCCATGTATGTGGACCTATCTGCATTGCCCACGTGGCACGCCTGGGTTGGTTACCCAGAGGCTATTTAAGCTGTGGGCTGGCTTTCCCCAGGGACCGAGGATTGTTCAAGGTTCCTGAATAAACTGCATTGAAAAAAAAATGCAAAAGAAGAAATTGAAACATCCTCTTCACAGATATGATAGGTGCATAAGTGATCCCCACAATTTAATCCGAGAACTCCTTCAACTGTTGAACACCTTTATCAAAGCGGCTGGATAAAAATTTAACTCAAGAAAATCAGTACTCCTTCTTTGTACAATGATAAACAGGTTGTGAAAGAAATTAGGGAAACAACACCCTTCACAGAAGCCACAAATATCATAAAATATATCAGTGTAACAGCAACTAAAATACCTGTATGATAAGAACTTCAAGGCTCATGGATCAGTAAGATTTACACAGTAAAGATGGCTGTCTTACCAAGAGCAAACTACATATTTAATGCAATTTCTATTAAAATTCCAACACTGTTCTTTGCAGACCTTGAAAAAGCAATTCTCAACTACATATGGAATAATATAAAACACAGGGTAGCTAAAACAATCCTGTGCAATAAAAGATGTTCTGGAGGTATCTCCATCCCTGATTTCAAGTTGTACTACAAAGCAATAGTAATAAACCTGCATGGTATTGGCATAAAAACAAAGTTTTATCAATAGAATTGTACCGAAGACCCAGAAATAAACCCACACACCTAAAGAATTCAAAACCTTACAATGGAAAAAAGAAAGCACATTCAACAAATGGTGCGGGTCTAACTGTTTGTCTGCATGTACAAGAATACAAGTTGATCCACATTCATCACCCTGCACAAAACTCAAATCCAACTGTATCAAAGAACTCAACATAAAACCAGAAACAATAAATCTATTAGAAGAGAATGTGGGAAAGAGCCTTGAACTTATTGGAACAAGAGAGAACTTCCTAACATCTATAATTCAGGCTATAGGATCAACAATTAATAAATAGGACCTCATGAAAGTAAAAGACTTCCGTAAAATAAAGGACATTGTCAACAGAACAAACGGCAGCCCAAAGTTTGGGGAAAGGTCTTCACCAGCCCTACCTTTAACAAAGAGCTAATATCTAAAATATATAAAGAACTCAGGAAACTAAACACCAATAAACCAAGTAATCCAATTAAAAATGGGGTACAGAAGCAGGGTATCAAAACATATGCTAAGACTCATAGCCAAACTTTTGGCAGAGTGCATGGAATATTAGGAAAGAAGGGGAACAGGAGGGAACAGGAGCTCCACAAGGAGAGCAACAGAACCAAAATACCTGGGGTCTTTTCTGAGACTGATACTCCAACCAAGGACCATTCATGGAGATAACTCCTGCACAGATGTAGCCCATGCCAGCTCAGTGTCCAAGAGGGTTCCCCAGTAATAGGAACAGGACTGTCTCTGACATGAACGCAGGGGTGGGCTCTTTGATCACCTCCCCCTGAGTGTTGAGGAGCCTTACTAGGCCACAGAGGAAGACAATGAAGGCAGTCCTGATGAGACCTGATAGGCTAGGGTTAGATGGAAGGGGAGGAAGACCTCCCCTATCATTGGACTTGGGGAGTGGCATAGGAGAAGAAAAGGAAGGGAGTAGGGTGGGATTGGGAAGAGATGGGGGAGGGGGCTACAGTTGGGATACAAAATGAATAAACTGTAATTAATAAAAATAAAATAAAAATTTAAAAAATGGGATACAGAGCAAACAGAGAATTTTAACAAAGAAATCTTGAATGCCTGAGAAGCACTTAAAGAAATTCTCAATGTCCTTAAAAAAAGGAAAAGAAAATTAAAATTATTCTGAGATTCAATCTTACACACATCAGAATGGTTAAGTTTAAAATTTCAAGAGGCAGCTAATGCTTGCTAGGATGTCTAGAAAGGGGAACACTCCTACATTGCTCTACCCCAAGACCCAGTTATACCACTGCTGGCATATACTCAAAAGATGTTCCACCACACAACAAAGGCATTTGCTCAACTATTTACATAGCAGCTTTATTTGTAATAGCTAGAAACTGGCAACAACACAAATGTCTTACAAGTTAAAGATGGAAAACAAGTTGTGGTACATTTACACAATGGATGCTACTCTGTTATTAAAAACAGGAAAAAATGAAATTGGCAGACAAATGGATGGAACTAGAGAATATCATCCTGAATGAGGTAAGCCAGACCCAGAAAGACACACATGATGGAAGCCTAGAGTAATTGTCCTCTGAGAGGTTTCACCCAGCGATGAATCAAAACAGATGCTCAGACTCACAGGTAAATGTAAGGCAGAGTGCAGAGAGTCTGTGGAAAAGTGAGGGAGGGAAAGGATAAAAGGACATGGAAGGGACAAAAACTCTACAAGAAGATTGATAGAATCAACTAAGTTGGGTCTAGTTGGCCTATGGAGACTGAAGCACCAAATAAGAATCATGCATGCGTCGTACCTAGGCCCCCTACACATACTTAGCAAATGCGCAGCTTAGTCTCCATGTGGGTTCCCTAGTAATGGGAGCAGGGTCTGTCTCTGACATGGTCTCTGTTGCCTGGTTCTGATCACTTCCCTCTGGCAGGGCTGCCTTGCCTGGGCCTCAGTGGAAGAGGACGCTCTCAGTCCTGATGTGACTTGATGTGTTTGGGTTGTTGGGGGTGTGTGTGCCCCTTTTCTGAGAAGTAGTGAGTAGAGATAGCAGAAAGAGGGAGAGAGGGTGAAACCAGGAAGAGGAGGCAGGTGCCTATGATAAGATCGTGAGTAATTACAAAAACCAAACCAAAACAAAAGATAACGAAAAAAAGTTTAATTTTAGAATCTTTTATTAGCATTAATATTATAATAAAAACAACTTTGTTCCAGACAATAATCAAGATAACCAGCAACAGCATATAATATTTTATGATATATGGTAAATTACTGTCCGAACACTCCAAAAGTAATAATAGCAAATCTCTGCAATTTCTGGCTCTGTATTTTTATTTTTAATTATTTGCTTGAGGTATAAATATAAATAAATATATTTTTATATATATATGGTATATATTTGTATGTATATTTATTTGTGGGAACTTATACAATAGTACATTTTCATATATGTGTATATATATACATACATATGTAAAACTTTTAAAAAATGTCTTTAATGTTAGTTTTCACTTTCCATTCAGTATATTTAAGTAAACAATCATAGAAAATTCATCCTGGCATTCAACTGGAAGCTTTATCACTACTGGGTAGCTCTTGTGGTGATGGATGGTTCAATGCAGGATCTCTGATATGCTACCACCAAAGCATGATAAAAATGTGTTTAAGAAAACATGTACACATATTTGTTCCAAAAAAACTGTTGTTTTAACTACCAAAGCACTTGCTTTAAAATTTTCTTGGCTAGTTTTCATTCCTGGTCATAATGTTTGAGAAGGATAGTTTTCCTGCATCCTCTGTGATACATGGCAAAGTATCCTCATTGATTTTGTGAACACAGAGCACAGTGCATCATGTTTTTCATTTTCCAGGTCTTCTGAAAAAGTAGAAAGCATCATCTTCCAGTGCCCCATTTTTCTTTCTAAATATAATATATTTTACTTTGTGGATTTTATATAACATTCTTTGATTGTATTCATCCACTCAATCTTCTTCATAACTCTTTCCAGAGCCCTACCCACTTTCTCATCCTTCCGAATTGTCATATTCATTTTTATTTTCAAAAGTAAAACAACAAATTTTCTTTTGTTTCTGTGGTTTTTGATGTCTAGCTTTAATCCATGGCGGTAAGATAGACTACAGGATTTTATTTCAACTTTCTCATATTTGTTGAGACTTAAAGAATGTAGTCAAGTTTGAAGAAAGTTCCACAAGATACTAAGAAGCTATATTTTTTATGTTTGATTGAAATATTGCCTAAATCATTTTATGAAGCAACAATTACCCTGATACCTAAACTACCTAAAGGTACAACAAAGAAAGAGCAATTCTAGAGCAATTTCCTGTATGAGAATACACACAAAATTTGACAATAAAATACTGGCAAGCTAAATACAAAATAAAATAGAAAGTTATCCACCATGATCAATTAGGTTTCATTTTGGAGATATAAATAATGTGTAACAGACTAAATCAATGAATGTAATTCTTCATAAAAATAATCTGAAAGGGAAAAATCACAGGATACCTCATTAGACTTAGAAAACATCTTTGACAAGAGCCAACAACAGTTCATGATAAAAATACTGGAGAAATCTCAGAGTTATTTTGATTTGCATTTCCCTAATGGCTAGTGAGGTTGAGCATTTCTTTAAGTGCTTCTCTGCCATTCTATATTCCTCTATATAGAATTCTCTGTTTAGCTCTAAGTGGATTACTTGGTTTGCTGCTTTTCAGCTTCTTTAGTTCTTTATATATACTGGATATGAGTCCTCTGTCAGATAAAGGGTTGGTGAAGATTCTTTCCCAATCTGTAGGCAGTCGCTTTGTTTTGATGACTGTGTTCTTTGCTTTACAGAAGCTTTTTAATTTCATAAGGTCCCATTTATTGATTATTGCTCTTAGAGCCTGTGCTGTTGGAGTTCTGTTCAGGAAGTTTTCTCCTGTACCAATGAGTTCTAGGGTATTCCTCACTTTTTTTTCTAGACAATTTAATGTGTCTGGTTTTATGTTGAGGTCATTGATCCATTTGGACTTCAGTTTTGTGCAGGGTGATAAGTATGGATCTATTTTCATTTTTCTACATGTAGACATCCAGTTGGACCAGCACCATTTGTTGAAGATGCTATCTTTTTTCCATTGTATGGTTTTGGTGTCTTTGTCAAAGATCAGGTGTCCATAAGTGTGTGGGTTCATTTCTGGGTCCTCTGTTCGGTTCCATTGATCCACCATTCTGTTTTCCTGCCAGTACCATGCATTTTTTATAACTGTTGCTCTATAGTACAGCTTGAGATCAGGGACGGAGATACCTCCAGAAGATCTTTTATTGTAGAGGATTGTTTTAGCAATTCTTGGTTTCTTGTTATTCCATACGAAGTTGAGAATTTTTCTTTCCAGGTCTGTAAAGAATTGTGTTGGCGATTTGATGGGAATTGCATTAAATCTGTAGATTGCTTTTGGTAAGATGGCCATTTTTACTGCCAAGCCATGAGCATGGAAGATCTTTCCATCTTCTCATATCTTCTTCTAATTCTTTCTTCAGAGACTTGAAATTTTTTTCATACAAGATTTCACCTTACAACCATCAGAATGGCCAAGATCAAAAACTCAACTGACAACACATGCTGGAGAGGTTGTAGAGAAAGGGGAACCCTTCTCCACTGCTGGTGGGAATGTAAACTTGTACAACCACTCTGGAAATCAATCTGGCGCTATCTCAGACAACTAGGAATAGTGCTTCCTCAAGATCCAGCCATACCACTCCTGGGCATATACCCAAAAGAGGCTCAAGTACACAAAAAGGACATTTGCTCAACCATGTTTGTAGCAGCTTTGTTTGTAATAGCCAGAAGCTGGAAACAGCCCAGATGCCCCTCAACTGAAGAATGGATGCAGAAAATGTGGTACATCTATACAATGGAGTATTACTCAGCAATGAAAAATAAGAAAATCATGAAATTTGCAGGTAAATGGTGGGACCTGGAAAGGATCATCCTGAGTGAGTTGTCCCAGAAGCAAAAAGACACACAGAGTATATACTCACTCATATAAACATACAACATAGAATAAACCCACTAAAATCTGTACATCTAAACATACTAAGAAAAAGAGAAGACACTTACTAAAATGTTCAATCCCCATCCTGAAAGGCAAAAAGGATGGACATCAGAAGAAGAAGAAAACAGGAAACAACCTAGAAACCTGCTACAGAGGGCCTCTGAAAGCCAGAAGAAGAAAACAGGAAACAACCTTGGAACCTGCCACAGAGGGCCTCTGAAAGCCTCTGCCATGCAGACTGTGAAAGCAGATGCTGAGCCTGATGGCCAACTGATGGGCAGAGTGAATGGAATTTTATGTAAGAAGTGGGAAATAGTAAGAGCTGGAGAGGACAGGAACTCCACAAGGAGAGCAACAGAACAAGAAAATTTGAACACAGGGAACTTCCCAGAGACTCATACTCCAACCAAGGACTATTCATGGAGATAACCTAGAACCCTGACAATGCAGCCACTTCTGATGAGAACTGATAGACTAAGATCAGAAAGAAGGAGAGGAGGACCTCCTCTATCAGTGGACTTGGGGAGGGGCATGCATGCAGAAAGGGAAGGGAAGGGTGGGACTGGGAGGGGAGGAGGGAGGGTCTTATGGGGGGATACAAAATGAATAAAGTGTAATTAATAAAAGTTAAATAAAAAATTTAAAAAAATTTTAAAAAATGCTGGAGAGATTAGGGATACATGGAAAATATCGCAACATAATAAAGGCAGTTTACAGTTAGCCAATAGGCAATATGACCTTATATAAAGAGAAATTCACACAAATTCTTGTAATATCAAGAACAAATTAACGTTGTCCATTTTTTCCTTACTTATTAAATATAGTGCTTGATGTCTACGCAAGAATAATATGAAAACTGATGGAGTTCATGGGAATACAAACGTCATGGGAAGAAATTAAAGTATCTGTATTTCTAGAGAAAATGGTAGTATATGTAAGTGGCCTTAAATCTTCAGTGAGAAACTCTGGTAGCTTATTGAGGAAGACTCTGCAGGTCTCGATGCGGGGAAGTGAAGAGGAGAAAAGATGAGACTGAAAACCTGTTCCAGATTGATTTTGCCAACCTGGATCAGATTCTGGGATTCTAATGTTAGGTAGTTCATTGTCTGCGTATTTAAAACACAGTACAATCTAGGGAAAGGTTTCTAGGCAGTAACCATTCTAATTTCAAGAGCCTAATACATATTACAGATGAATACATAGAAACTCCTTTATAAAAGTACTTGTGACCATAAGGAAGGGTTCTACAGCTAAAAGGCCTAGAATCTAATGTGGTTTCTGATTGAGATATTGTAGAGGACAGAAGTCCATAAAATACATGTGACATTTTTCCTAAGGATGAGTAATGGTCAAGGGAGTTAAGAGTCTGGGATAATCATTCTGGAAAATTTGGGCTAGGTCTGCCTCTATAGAAAAAGGTAGGGAAGTTCTGCCTCCACAGATAGTAAAATTGTCACCAGGTTGTTAACAAAATCCACTCCCAGCCTTCTGGATGGGACAACAGATATTTTATTTTCAAAACAGAAAAGAGTCCTTGAGTATTTAACATTCCTGGTTTCTGTAGGAATCTGTGGGTACAAAATGATGTTCCTTCAATAGCTGAGAAAAATTTTCAGTAAAGTCACAGGATAAAAAACAAACTGTAAAAGAAACTAAGAAAGCAACACCTTTTACAATAGCCTCCAAAAATATAAAGTATCTGGGAGAAACTCTAAGTAAGCACATAAAAATAAAAGTAATAATAATAAAACCTTTAAGACATTGAAGAAAGAAACTGAAGAAGATATCAGAAAGTAGAAGGATCCCCATCATGCTCATGGATCAGTACTAAAAATGGCTGTGCTACCAAAAACAATCTGCAGAATCAGTGCAATCGCTATTGAATTTTCAACACAATTCATTGCAGATCTATAAAGGACATTTTTCAGTTTCAAGTGGAAATAAATCCAGGAGATTTAAAACAAACTTAAATAATATAAAGAGCTTCTGGAGGTATCAGTACCAAACTTTGAATTGTACTATAGAACTATAGTAATAAAAACAGCAACATAATGGCAAAAAACAGAGATGTTGATGGATGGAATTGAATTGAAATCCTAGACAGAAATCCTCAGACTTGTAGACACTTGATATTTGGTAAAGAAGTCAGAAATGCACACTGGATAAAACAGTATTTCCAACAAATATTGCTGGTTAAACAGTATGTCTTTATGTACAAGAATACAAATAGATCCACATTTATCAACCTGCACAAAACTCAACTTCAAATGGGTCAAATACCTCAACATAAAACCAGATACAGTAAATTTGAGAGGAGATTTTTAAACTCATTGACAAAGGAAAAGACTTTCTGTACCAAAAACCATTATCATAGGCAATAAGTTGAACAGTTGTTACTAAAACCTAATAAAGCTGGAAATCTGCATGGCAAAAGGACACTGTCATTAGGACACTGTGGAAACTTACAAAATAGGAAAATATTTTTACCAACTACACATCTAATAAATAGCTAATATCCAAAATGTATAAAGATGTCAAAAAACTGGATATCAAGAAAGCAAATAACTCAAAGTATGGAACAGAGCTAAATAGAGCATTTCTTAAAAGAGAAAATTCAAATGGCAGAGAAATACTTAAGAAAATGTTCAACACCTTTAGTCATCAGGCAAATGAAAATCAAAACTACTTTGAGATTTTGGCCAAGATGAATGAAATAAATGAGAGTGAAAGCTGGCAAGGATGTGGAATATGGGGACACTCATCCATTGCTGGCGGGAGTGAAAATTCTTACCGCCACAGTGGAATCAGTGAGGTGGTTCCTTTAGGAATATGGGAACAATCTACCTCCAGATAGAGCAACTCCATTTTTTTAGTATATTTACTTCAGATATATTTTTATTTTTTATATAAGTCCACAAGGCTAAGTATCTGTGCTGCTACACCTGGTTTCTTTTAATTTTTTTCTTTTATTAATCATTAATTCAATTTATGTCTTGATCATAGGTCCCTCCTTCCTCTCCTCCCTGGTCCACCTTCCCTCCTGCATTCCCTCTCCCTTATCTTGAGAAACGCAGAGGTTAGGCATCAGTGAGGGATTAAGAGAGGGTCAGATCTCTCTTAGAAGAGGAAATAAAACATAATTATGGTAGGGTTTCTAGAAAAAGAGGATAAAAAATCAGAGGGAATAGGGTAAAAGGGAGGGAACCCAGAGAGAGACAGCCAAATTTAAATGCCATTTGAGGGTTTAGAAGGAAGCCTAATACAGAGAAGCTTCCTGAATTTATATATATATATGCATATACATGCAATCTAAATGAATGAAATTGCCATATATCTGAGGAGCCAGAGCCCAAACTGGATGTATGTCATGACCAAGTGAAGCTTAAGTGCTAGGAATTGATTACATTTTATTGAGTTTTTGGCCAAAAGCATCCCATGGGAATCCCTGACCTTAATGTAAGTTGTAGCAAAGGCTAAAAGTTACTATCCACTAACTGATGACACGGCCCTCTCACTGAACACAGAAAATTCAATTACTTGCTTACCTAGAACCTTCATCCCCACTGACTCTTATTCTTCTATGGGGAAATACCCTGCAAGCTACTACAGGAGAAACATAACAATTGACACAGCTACAACTCTTTGCTCTGCTGTCATGTTCTGCTAGCAAGATATATTTGTGCAATGTTACTACAAAGTTTGTGGGAGTAACCCACCAAAATATTCTTTGATAGAGGGCCCACACAATGAGATGGGACACATAACTATTTGAGAAACAAATAACCTGAAATTACATGTCATGGAGCTGAGGGAAAACCAAATACTAATATTCTACAAATGGAATGTAGCAATAAAATGACTCTTAACAACATTCTGCTATATTCTGCTAGATCTGTACCTTGCTGAGCTATCATGAGAGAAGATCCCTCTTGCAGCAAATGGGAAAAAAATACAGAGACCTACAGCCAGACAATATGCAGAGTGAGAGACCTTGGAACACTTAGTCCTAAGCAGGATGTCTCCATCAAACCCTCCCCTCAGGACTCAGGAGGCCCTGCAGAAGAGCTGGAGAACATGAAAGAAGAACAGCCTTCTGAACACAGCAGGACTGATACTCACATGAACTCACAGATACTGAGGGGGCGTGAACAGAGCCTGCATGAATCAGATGGGGTACAAGAGCTTAAAGGAGAAGTGGACACATGCCCTAATCCCTAATCCAGAAAGTATCATCAACTGATAACTATTTGCAAAAGAAAATGTAATTTTCTCCAAGACAGTCTCTTTGGGAAAACAAGCTACTCTTAAAAGAAGGCCAATGCCCAGTAGCAGATGGCCAATAGATACTATCTCAGTGACATCTCTGGTTTCATATCGTTATATCAGGGATAGGATTGCATGTATATATTATGACTTCCAGTTCTGTGTTTTTATGAGATTCCTTGGTGTGCACATGAGTTGGTCTCTGCATGTGCATCTGTTTCTTGTGACTTTTATAGGGCTCTTTTATGTGTTTGTTTGTTTTGTCCTCTTCTGATTTGTTTATTTTCTCTTTAATTTAATTTGTTATTATTCCTAAGAAGCCTATTTGCTTTGTAATGAAAGACAGAAAGGGGGTGTATCCAAATGGGAGGGGAACTGGAGAGGAACTGGGAGGATTGGTGGGAAGGGAAACCATAGTAAGAATATATTGTATTGTAATATATTGTAAAAAATATTTTTAATAAAAGAAAAAAAAACAAAAATAAAAGTCTGTTCTTTGTGAAATGTTGATATTGGGGAGTTTCTAGTGAATTTTCATGTATCATCATCAGAAACCATTAAGTTAAAGTAGTGCTACAAATGCAATAATAGTAAAAATTAGAAAAGATGAAATAAGAAAAGTCTTACAAAGAACAGCATGACCTATTAGAAATTTATTTTTTAACTTATGGATTAATGTCTATTTGGAATTAAAAATGGGTAATTTTGGAAAAATATTACCCAATGAGTCCAAGTTTCACTTCCTGCATACTCCTGGGAAGGGGCTATCCATTAGAGTCTGCTAATTTACAAGATGACCCCTCTTGAAGAAAACTAACTCTCCTTCCCTCAAAAACTGTTACTAGCTCTTGAATTAGAGGAGCTCAGGAGTCCATGTCTCTTCCACACTGGAGTTTTGCCTGGCTTGACATTTGTGGGTCTTGGGCTGACAGCAGCCACAGCTGTGAGTGTTTATGAAAAGAGTAGGTCTAGCACATTCACTTGGATCCTCACTGACATCTGGCTTTAACAGTTTTTTTATTCCTCCATTTGATGATTCCCATATCTTGGGGAGATGATGTGATATAGATGTCTCATCCAGTTTGGGGATTTTTTATTATCTATTAATATTTGTCCAAGATTAAAATTACTGGAGCAAACCACAAACTTGCTTTACTTCCTACCTGATAAATTTGTAACTTTCATAGTAAGTTCTTCTATATTAGTTGTTTATTTTGTGTTTTTAATGTTTGTTTTATTTTAAGTTACTTATAGATGTGTTTGTCTGTGTTTGAGTTTGTGTACCTGAGTTCAGGACCAGAGAAAGCCAGAGCTGCTAGATGTCTCTAAAGGTTCCATGTGTTTGTGAGCAACCTGGGAACTAAACTCAATTGCTCTACAATATCAACAGTTTCCTAACCATGGGCCTCCCTTCCAGTTCCTTGTTGTTGTTGTTTTTAATATTAGTTACAGTTTGTTAACTTTGTATCTCTGCTGTATCCCACTCTCTCTTTCCCTTCCAATCCCACCCTCCCACCCTCATCTCCTCCCTGCCCCTTTCCAAGTCTACTGATAAGGGAGAACCTCCTCCCCTTCCATCTGATACTGGTTTATCAAGTATCTTCAGGACTGGCTGCAAAGTCCTCCTATGTGGCCTAGCAAGGCTGCATCTCCCGGGCTGGGGGGGAGGTCAAAGAGCCCGCCATCGAGTTCATGTCAGAAACAGTCCCTGTTCTCCTTATTAGGGTACCCACTTAGATACTGAGCTACCAAGGGCTACATCTGAGCAGGGGCTCTAGGTTGCATCCAAGAAATGTTAACTCTATAAAAAAATCACTTTTGAACAATTTAGGATTTTTTTTTTTTTTTTTTTTGCTTTAAATAAGACTGCCAAGCATTTTTGCATACTTCACAAAAAAAAAAAAAAGAATGCACTCTACGTATAAATTGTAGTCAACACACTGAAAATTGTTTGAAGAGGATGGCAATATATTTTGACACAGATTTTCTGGGTTAAATAATGCATACACTAGAGTGTAGATGCAATTAAATTATGAAATCAGTAATTATTACCATGACTGTTTTTAATGCACAATTTTATATTTAAAAAGTAGGTCAGAGGGAGAGTTGACTTGAGGGGGGACTGGGAGGAGTGGAAAAAGGAAAATCTGTGGTTGAGATACAATGTATGAGAGAATCTTCTTTTAATGATCAGTAATGATACACATAGAACATCAGGATAGTCTCAGAATTAAAATTATTTACATTGAGATCTTGAAAATTTGGCTTCAATAATTTTGTTCTATCAGATACTCTAAATATTTATTTTTTATTTGATCTTTGATTTTTCTACTACATTTATTTATTTATTCACTTTACATCCCCATTCCAACAGCAGCTGCTTCCACCTCATCTGGTTCCACATTCCCACCATCTTCTGCCTTTAACCCTCCCCTTCTTCTCAGAAAAGTGAGCTTCCCCACCCTTTATCCACCCACCCCAGCATATCAAGTCTCATTGGGACTAAGCACATGCTATATCACTGGTGCCAGGCAAGACAGCCCTGCTAGGGGGAATTGATCCAATAGCGGGCTACAGAGTTCAGGTCAGAAATAGCCCCCAGTCTACTTGTTAGAACACTCCCACAATGACTAAGCCACCCATAGGGAGCTAGGTCCAGACCATATATGCTCTTTGGTTGGTGGTTCAGTCTCCGTAAGTTCCCGTGGGCCTTGGTTAGTTAATTCTCTTGGTCTTGTGGAGTTCTTTTCCCCTTCACGGCCTTCTACCCTTCTCACCACACTTCCAGAAGGCTCTCCGAGCTCCATGAGACTCAGCATCAGTTTTGATACACTGCTGGGTGGAGCCTCTTAGAGGAAAGTTCTTGTCCGCAAGCACAGGGTCATTAAGTGTCAGGGGATGACTCTCTACTGTAGGGTGGTAGGTCTCAGGCTGGGCCAGTCATTGGTTGTGTATTTCCGCAATCTCTGTTCTCTCTTTATCTCTGCACTTCTTGTAGGGAGGGTAAATTTTGGTTCAAATGTTTTTGAGTTGGTTGGTGTTCCCCTCCCTCCACTAGGAGTCTTGCCTTGCTAGAATGTGGCCACTTCAGTCTCCATGTCCTCAGCTTCTTGGAGTCTCAGCTAGAGTCACCCCCATTTCCTCCCAGGAGCCTACATTGTTGGGAGTCTCCAACTTGTCTCAGAGATGGCTCCCACCCTCAGTTTCCCTTCTCTCTCCCAGCCTTCTTGCCTCCTGCCCTGCTCTACCCATATCTGAATCCCGCCCTTATTTTTCTCCTCACACTGTCTCCTCTTCAGTTCGCCCTCTTCATCTAGATCCTCTATTATATTTCCTCTTTTGGGTGAGATCAAGTAATCTCCTTTGAGCCTGTTTTGTTACTTCGCTTCTTTGCGTCTGTGGATTATAATAGTGTGGTTATCGTGCACTATATGGCTAATATTCATATATAAGTGAGTATCGTGGTGGGAATGCTTACTTGTACAACCACTTTGGAAATACAGCTGTAGCTTTCTCAGAAAATTGGGAATAGCTCTAACTCAAGACCCACTTGTACCACTCCTTGGCATATATCTAAAAGATGTTCCACCATACAACAAGGACATCTGCTCAACTATGTTCATAGTGGCTCTATTTGTAATATCCAGAAACTGAAAAACAACCCAGGTGTTCCTTCACTGAAGAATGGATAAAGAAACTGTGGTACATCTACACAATGGAATACTATTCAGCTATTAAAAACAGGAACATCACGAAAAATTCAGGCAAATAGGTAGATCTGGGAGAAAAATCATTCTGAGTAAGGTAACCTATACCCAGAAAGACATACCTGGTATATACTCACATATAAGTGGATATTAGACATATATTACGAAATAACCATACTACAATCTATAGACCTAAGGAAGTTAAGGAACAGGAGGACCTTAGAGAGAATGTTTAGTTCTTATTCAGAAGGGCAAATAAAATAGACATGAAGCATGGTTGAAGAGAGGGAACAGAATGGGAGCCTACTATAGATGTCCTCTTAAAAACTCCACTCAGCAGAGGATCAAAGCCAAAGCTGAGACTCATAGCCCTACTTTGAGCAGAACACAGGGAGTCTTATGGAAGAATCCCGTGATGGTAGCAGTGGTGGATGGATAGGTGGGTTGTCAGAGGGACCAGGAGAGGACAAGAGCTCCACAAAAAGACCAACAAAGCCAAAAAGTCTGTGTCCCAGGGAACCTGCAGATATTGATGCACCAACCAAGGATCATACATGAAGAGGACCCAGGCACCCTGTGCAGATGTAGCTGATAGGCAACTCAGTCTCCATGTGAGTTACCTAGTAAGGAGATAATGGGCTGTCTCTGACATGAAGTCTGTTTCCTGCTTTTCAATCGCTCCCCTTCCTTGAGGCAGCCTTGCCAGGCCAGAGGAAAAGAGGATGCAGACACTCCTGAAGACACTTGATAGTCAGGGGTCAGTTGGTAAGGGAAGAGGGCTCCTGCTTTCTGGAGACTAGGGGGCAGGGATAAGAGAGAAGAGGGTGGGACCAGGAGGAGACAAGAAGGGGGCTACTATGATTGGGACGTAAAAATGAATAATTAATAAAAAAGTCTTCAAGAAATAAGTAATTATATACTATGTGTGCCTTTCTGGGTCTGGGTTTATCTGCCTAGAATGCATTTTGATCAAATCTATCATTCTTACTATTTCTTTCAAATTTCCCTGCTATCCAGTGCCCCATCTGCCCCATCATGTTTCTCTTAAATCTTTGTGCATTCTTTCTTTTTTTAAAACTAATCTACAAAGTTGATTAGTGTTGCTTGTCCCCGTGCATGGATATGGGATCATTAATAAGAGCATATACAGTCTCTCAGGGTCTCCATTTTTGAAGAAAATTGACTTTCCTTTCCTCACTAGGTATTACTTGCTGATAATTCCTCAGTTCAGAGTGGGACTTGATATTCATCATTCCATGTAAACTAAATTGAATATAAAAGAAAGTTATTATAAGTGGGTTCCCTAGTAAGGGGAACAGGGGCTGTCTCTGACATGAACTCAATGGCTGACTCTTGGACATCTCCACCTTGGAGAAATGCAGCTGTACCAGGACACAGAAGAAGACAATTCAGCCAATCCTAATGAGATATGATAGGCTAGGGTCAGATGGAAGGGGAGGAGGACCTCTCCTATCAGTGTACTGAGGGAGGGCCATGGGTGGAGAAGAGGCAGGGAGGGTGGGGTTTGGAGGAGATGAGGGAGGGGGCTACAGCTGAGATACATAGTAAAAAAAAATGTAATAAGCAAAAAATAATAAAGAAAGCAATAGAAAAGAAAGTTATTTTATTTAAATTTATGCATAATTTAAAATATTTCTTAGAACAAAAGTGATCCAAAATTGAATTGAATAATTTTTCTAGCAGTGCTTTTTTAGAATGTTATATAATGCAAACTTTATTTGAAGCATATTTCAAGAACATTGTAGTTCCAGTTCTCTCACAAAAGTCCATTTACAGTGAAATAATAACTTATGTTAGTATCAGTCTTTGAGAAATGGTTTTTCAGATCCACATTTCATGCGATCAGAGCACGTCTCCAAGGAATTTGACACTTTTTTTTTTTTTTTACCAGACTGGAGAATAGACTAGTCATGATGTCAGCCTAAATCTATGAGGCATTAAAATGTAATCTTCTAGAACTTAAATTTATCTGGAGCATCACAGTCACTAAAGTGTCCAATTAACTGCTAACATTATGATGTCACTGTTAAAAATTCTACTTACTTGGATAAACTTCTATTCTTCTTCATTAGCTTTATTTGGATATTTAATTAAGCTTTGACTTGTAATTTATTTCTTTTTAATTTTTTTCATTATTAGCATTATTATTATTAATTAGAGTTTATTCACTTGGTATCCTGGCTGTAGCCTCTTTCTCATACTCCTGGTCCCAACATTCCTCCCACTTCCCTCCCCTAGTCCACTGATAAGGGTAGTCCTCCTGCCCTACTATCTGACTTTAGCCTATCAGGTCTCATTAGGACTGTCTGGATCCTCATTCTTTGTGACCTAGAAAGGCCACCTCCTGAGAAGGAGGTGATCAAAGAGCAGGCAACTGAGTTCATGCCAGTGACTACTAGAGAAATCAATTGAAAAAAAGAAGTCCTCATATTCAAATTTATCCAAACTAGTCATCTATATTTCCCCTCTCCTCAGTGTTTTTTCCATTTCAGTGCTACAGACAGAGATCTGCAAATTAGATAGGTAATTGCTCTATCACTGAGCCACACCAGAAAGTGTATACATGTTCCTGTATCATTTCTTCTAATTTTTAATTCCAAATTGCTAGAGAAAAATGAATTTTACTCAGCATTGCCCACTTTTCAATTAACCCTCAAAACATGTCAGTCTATTATATTTCTGAATATCATTGTCCTTTAGGAACCTCAAGCTCCTCCCAAGCAGTGGACTTGGGAAGGGGCAGGGAGGAGATGAGAGAGGGAGGGTGGGATTGGGAGGGAATGAGGGAGCGGGATATAGCTGGGATACAGAGTTAATAAAATGTAACTAATAATAAAAAATAAAAATAATAATCTCCCTTATAGACAAAAGCCTAAACTTCTGACACGAGAATCCATATTTAAAACCACGCTTCCATTGTATTACCTGCAATGAAATCAGAATTATCTACAGCAAACAAGAATTCTCTTTCTTTCTCTCTTCAGTTCTGGAGTGGGAATTAAGACATCACACATGATGTGCAAGTTCTCTAACTGTGATGTATGTCTTTAGTCCTTTAAAATAATTTTCTGTGGATAGATCTGGCTTTAAACTTACTTTAATCCAAGCAAACCTTAAGTGGATCCTGCCTCACCCTTAAAAGAAACTAAGTATACCACCCTGTTCCAGTAGGCCTGGCACAATTGTGAGTATGCTTAATATCAGGATTCTTATAGAACTTCAAGCTGTGGACTCTTTGTTCTTACATTATTTATTTTACCACATGTATATATGCACATCACTTGTGAACTTGAACAATATTGTGCTATTCAATGCCAACTCCAAATGACCTCCTCTCACATATTGTATTATTGATGTATTTTAAATTTGCAGTGAAGAGACATTCTTACATTACTGTCAGCAGCATTATTTAGTGGTGAGACTACATGAAGAGTTCAGGACAACATTTATTTAGCTACCATCATAAATCTTAATGCTTTTACCTAGAAGTTGATAAGTGAATGAAATTATTAGCATTTTTAATCATATAGTCATTTCATGAGTTTATCTATATCAATTTGTATGAGTTTATCTATATCAATTTGTAATAGGACATTATTATTTTGTAATATGTGCTTCAAGATGCTTGAGGAATGATGTATTAATATTTCATTCTTTCTTCTACATATTTATGTCCTCACCCAGTTACTAGTCTTCAATTTCTTCTGTATGTGCTTAAAACTTAAAAAGACACACTGAAAGAGAACAGAAATCAGTGTTGCACACCTAGATTATCAGAACCCAGTAGCTGAACCCCAAACATACGTATTATTTGTAAATTCAAACTTGATTTGCCAATTATGACAGGTATATCAGTTAAAGTTTGGCCAAGGAAGAACACCAGTAAGAATAGTATGAAATAAGTAGTTCAGTATAGGGATGGAATTACAAAGAAGTGGGGAATGCTGAAAAACTCTAGGGAGTGGCTGATAGGCAATGAAGTGTTTGACCCAAAGGTACAGAATGCATGAAACAATGTGTATCAAAGAGGCACAAATATGGGGTGGCCATTTTAGGAGGCACGTGTATGCATATTAGACATAATTGAAGACAAGCACCTGTATGTACATTTATCCATATATATCTAGATTTTCGTGTGTGTGTGTGTGTGTGTGTGTGTGTGTGTGTGTGTGTACAAATACTGGATTCTAACATACTTTGCATGATGCTGTGTGTATGCCTAAGTCAGGACATGGAGAAACTGATGCAAGAAGGTCAAGTGGCTGATGATTCAAAAGGCTGAGCTGAATTTGGCCACTGTCAAGCTCTGTTGTAGCTCAGAACACTGGGTAAAACCTCAGAATGAGCATACTGTAATTTCTTTGCAACAACAAATACGAAAACACTCCATTGCTATCAACTTGAATCCAGAATTACAGAAAGGATGGAGCTCTGGTAATATGGAGAAGTTGACCCTATATATCCATGGGGTACCTGTAGCCTGACATTTCAAGTGCTTTTCGTATGGTATCTGACATTTATTATGACTAGTATTTGGATATTAGGCAAAAATTTCAAGCCAAGCTGTAAAAAGAAATGTATCAAGTAAATATTATATTTTTGAGTTAAAATATCTCTATAATTTTATCAGAACAGCTATAAATAAAGTTGAATTTTCTATATGAAGAATCACATTATTCTTCTATAACAACTTCTTTGTTAGAGAGTTTATAACTAGATATCTTCAGAAAACAAAATAAATACCTTTTTAAAATCTGTATGATGTTATTGATATGGTCAGAGCCTAATTCATATTTAATGCCATGTTAAGTTTGGAATCAAAGTCCAAAGTCCTGTTCTCTAATACAAAATATGCAAAAGCAGCACAATATTTATGTGCCAAATAGGGAGAAGTACATTTATTAGTAATACAAATACTATATTACTTAAGGCTAAAATAAATTACAATCCCACCATGATTTTATATTGACATAAAATGTAAATTTGTATAAGGAAAAACAATCCAGTTTCTTGTTTTCTCCTACTTCCAATGTTCATCCCATTTGTCTTTCTAAGTGAGGATTGATCATCTTACCCCCGGACCTCTTTCTTGTTCATCTTCTTTAGGTGTACAGATTTTAGTATTTTTATCCTATTTTATAGGTCTAGTACCCACTTATAAGTGAGTATTTACCATGTGTGTCTTTCTGCTTCTGGGATACCTCACTGAGCCTACCACAGAAGGACTCTGAAAGACTCTACCTAGCAGTGTATCAAAGCAGATGCTGAGACTCATAACCAAACCTTAGGGAGAGTGCAGGAAATACAAAATTAATAAAGTGTAATTAATAAAAATAAATAAATAAAACATAACTGTCAACACACACAAAAAAGAAGGGGGAGTTAGTATTACCATTTGCTGAGCAGGCAAATGTATAGAACTAGAAAAGATTATTCTGAATGAGGTAACCTAGAACCAGAAAAATACACATGGAATATATTCACTTATAAGCAGGTATTAGCTGTATAATACAGATAACCATACTACAATCCACAGATCTAAAGCTAAATAACAAGGAGAACCTTAGGGTTTTGCATAAATCTCATTAAGAAGGGCAGATAGAATAGACACCAGAAGCAGTTGAAGAGAGGAACAGGATGAGAGCCTACCGTAAAAACTGAAAAACTCCACCAAAAGGGGATTTAGGCAGATGCTAAGACTCACCGCCAAACTGTGAAAAGAGTGGGGGAATAGCACAACCTAGAGAGGACAGGAGCTCTATAAGAAGACAAACAGAACTAACAAATATGGGCTCATACGACCCTGCAGAGACTGATGTACCAACCAAGGACCATGCTGGAAGAGAACCTAGACCTACTACACATATATAGCCCACAGGCAGCTCAGTCTCTATGTGGGCGCCCTAGTAACAGGGACTGAGAAAAGAGAACAGGGACTGTCACTGACATGAATTCAGTGGCTGCCTCATCACTTTCGCTGAGGGAGAAGCATCCTTACCAGGTCACAGAGGAAGACATTGCAGCCAGTCCTGATATGACTTGGTAGGCTAGCGTTAGATGGAAGGGGCTGAGGACCTCCCCTATCAGTGGATCTGGGGAGGGTTATGGGAGGAGGTGAGAGAACAAGGGTAGTATTGGAAGGGATGAGGGAGGGGACTACAGCTTGGATACAAATTGAGTAAACTGTAATTAATAAAAAAAATAATTTTTTTTTATTTTTTATTTTTTTTTATTTATTTTTTTTATCAGTTACATTTTATTAACTCTGTATCCCAGCCGTGTCCCAAAAAAATAAAATTTTTAAAAGGATAATTTACTAGAGAAAAAAATTTTACTTTTTTCCTCTCTGTCTTTTTACCCACAGGTCCTTTGTGTCTATATTGAAGCTTCAATTTTTGTGACTGTTTTTGCTTTCTGAATGTGCACTGGTTCTCTGTGTCTGTTTCTTTTGCTTTTCTTGGATTGTTTTCCTTCCATTTATTTGTTTTGTCCCATATGTCTTTATTTTTGTTTATTTTATTTTATTTTAAAACACTAGAATGCTGTTTCTGTCCTAATGAGGGACAAGAAAAAGGTTGGACCTAGATGAGAGTAGGTCTAAGTAGAAATTTATAAGAGTAAATGTATGGGAAGCATAATTGGGATATTATGCATAAAAATATATTTTCAATAAAATAAAGAAATTAAATCAAGTCATGAAGTGCAATTAAACCATCCTCAATATTATATATTATTAACAGCTTTTATAATCAGAGAGATCATTTAATTGGTAAGTTTTGTACAATAATTAAGATAATTTTTATTTATTATTTTAAGACATTCTATGGGGATGTAAAAATCTACTGATTAACTCCAAAAATTTCAAAATTTTAATTCCTATTTTAGCTAGAAGAAACAACAGTAACAAAAATAAACCAAAATGATCATAGTTTTAAAACATGTTTTTTTATAAACTTATCTGTTTGATGCAACAGACTCAACCTATTCAAAAACAGACATCTAGACCCTCCTATTATTATAAGCATATGAACATTTAGACAATTATTGTGGTTAAAATAAGTTTTCATCAATTATTTATATAGATGCACACAGCACCAGGCTGGAGTGCTCTATGGTTCTAACTTTCTCAAAGAAAACTTTTCACTCAAGAGAAATTTTAAGCCAATTTTTATTGAGCAAAGCAGAAGAGAATATTCTAGAGTGCCTGGAGCAGACTAACAAGAGAGAGATGACAAGAAGAGATTTGGGTCTTGTTATCATGTCAGTAGTTTTTATGTACATTGGCCTGCTAAAATAAGATGATCCTTTAATTCATCCCAAGACAAGGCATTTATTTTAGGACATATCTCCCCAAGATATATTTGAAAGCAATCAAGAGGGCAAACTAACAATGAAATAGATATTGTAATGAAGCTTGAATCTTTGAAAGGTATTGTAAATGCACATAAATAGAATTTGAGAAAGTGTCCTGTTCCCTTCACATCTGATATGGCAGGGAGGACATAATTGTGGTTTTGGGAATGCTTATAAACAAAAGATTTGTTATGACTGTAACCTCAGCTACCAAGATACAGCTGCTGTTTCCTTGGTTACCTTGAATTCAACTCCCTGTCTACATGGTCTAAGCTAAGCTTTAAATAGTACATATCCATTATTTTCCGTTTATATTCTTTGAATATTTTTTTGTACCTTGAGATATGAAATGGATTTCCCCTTTCATATATGGGTCAATGTATGAAGATGGGAGAAATGATGGCTAATTGGGATAACAAATTCAAAATATTTTCTATTTGATATTACTGAGATAACATTTCTTAGAATTGAAACATCCTGCTATATGAAGCCCAAGTAAACCATGAAAGCCTCTTAAAATACACACAAACACCACCACCACCACCACCACCACCACCACCACCACCACCACCACCATCCTTACCCCTACCACCTTCACTACCAGGTCTCTGGATGAACTTTGTACCCAGTACTAAGGTACTAGCCATGTGAATGAGTCACACTGACACTGGGAAATAGGAACCCTGTCAGACTACCTAAAAAAAAAGCCACATTGAAACACTATGAACCAATCTTACCCAGCACAAGTTCTGATTTCACAAGTCAGTGATTATCATATACATAAAATTAGGTCATGATAACTGATATTTCTCATCATGTGGTTTGAATATTGTTATTTCCCATAAGTTCATGTGTTTAGAATTTAATTGCCAGCTTACAGGCTTTTGGGAAGTGACTAAATATTGAGTATTTTGTCTCCATCAGTTGATGTATACTTTGGTGTGTTTACAAATAATGTAGCATCTTTGGGAGCTGAAATAAAAGAGGTACTGTGTAGTTTGGGGCAGGAGGTTTCTGGTAGTAAGGTCTAAAAGCATGTATCTTATCCTCTGTCCTTCCCTGCCTCTCTCCCTGCCTGTCATAAGTGGGCTTCTTTGCTGCACTTCATTCTTTTATCATAAGTTTCAACATTACCTCAGGCTCCTTGCATCAGAACCAGCAAAAAAAAAAAAAAAAGGACTGAAGCCCCTGATACTAAGATTAAAAGTATATCATCTTTCCTTTTTAAATTGTTACTACAATATCAATGTTACTAACTTTCCAAGATACTAATCTACTTGTAACATTTAACTTCAAACTCTTGAATACCATATAATAATTGCAGTGTCACCATGTTGTTAGCATGCTCAATCTATGTGGAAACCTGAAGTATATGTTACGGTGAGATTATCTATAAACTAGCTGTTATGTGAGATATCTAATGAGAACCAGGACCATATATAATAGATATAGCAGTCTCCAGATATTATTGTCCTAGCTGCCTGTCCAGTGTTACATAGAATTTGTAATTACTAAAGAAGGGAAAGAAACCATCCCCAGTATACCTATCCTGAATTATTTTTTCAAGTTCAATGAAAGAGTTGAGTAAGTCATTAACCTCTAGAGTTATTTATTACACACGAACATATATGAAGTAAAAATGTAGTATGGCATCATTTACAAATTCTAAAATATCTTTTAATAGATTTGTTGGTCAGAGATAGAGGAAAGCAAAGCTCTAAGGAGACTGTTAATCAAAGCATAGAGTATATAAAATATGGTATTAATAAAAGTTTCCTTAATGTACCTGGTATTAAGTGGGGGATTAATGAAAAGTGAGAAAAATTCTGTTAGTAATTGGGAAGAAAAGACAATTTGTAGGAAGAGTCAAATATAAATATAACCAACAACACAGAAAAAAAATGACATGTAATGAACTTGATGATCTATCTATGGAAGTATCTAAGCAATATTTTGAATGTACATTCTATCAATTATTAGCTGTGAAATATTTTTAAATTTTTTAAGAAGATTTTTAACCAAGAGTTAGCCATAAGGTATGATCATCTCTGTATTACTGTGAGGAAATTTTCTCAAGGCTAAAAATGAAACTAAGCATCAAAAATTAAAACCATTTCTTAAGAAACTCAAAGTTGTATGTCTATATGAGTGAGTATATACCGTGTGTGTCTTTTTGCTTTTGGGACAACTCACTCAGGATGATCCTTTCCAGGTCCCACCATTTACCTGCAAATTTCATGATTTCCTTATTTTTCATTGCTGAGTAATACTCCATTGTATAGATGTACCACAGTTTCTGCATCCATTCTTCAGTTGAGGGGCATCTGGGCTGTTTCTGGCTATTACAAATAAAA
Source organism: Meriones unguiculatus (assembly GCF_030254825.1). Taxonomy (NCBI): domain Eukaryota; kingdom Metazoa; phylum Chordata; class Mammalia; order Rodentia; family Muridae; genus Meriones; species Meriones unguiculatus. Next base: position 81,114,369 of record NC_083351.1, on the reverse strand, counting down.
CTGCTACAAACATGGTTGAGCAAATGTCCTTTTTGTGCACTTGAGCCTCTTTTGGATGTATGCCCAGGAGTGGTATGGCTGGATCTTGGGGAAGCTCTATTCCTAGTTGTCTAAGAAAGCGCCAGATTGATTTCCAGAGTGGTTGTACAAGTTTACATTCCCACCAGCAGTGGAGAAGGGTTCCCCTTTCTCCACAACCTCTCTAGCATGTGTTGTCACCTGAGTTGGACAAACCCACTAAAATCTGTGCATCTAAAGAAACTAAGCAAGAGAGAGGACCCTAACTAAAATGGTCAATCCCAATCCTGAAAGGCAAAGAGGATGGACATCAGAAGAAGAAGAAAACAGGAAACAAACTAGTAACCTACCATAGAGGGCCTCTGAAAGCGTCTGCCCTACAGACTATCAAAGCAGATGCTGAGCCTGATGGTCAACTGTTGGGCAGAGTGAATGGAATTTTATGTAAGAAGTGGGAAATACTAAGAGCTGGAGAGGACAGGGTCTCCACAAGGAGAGCAACAGAACAAGGAAATTTGAACACAGGGAACTTCCCAGAGACTCATACTCCAACCAAGGACTATTCATGGAGATAACCTAGAACCTCTGCACAGATAGAACCCCTGCACAGATGTAGCACATGGCAGTTCAGTGTCCAAGTGGGTTCCATAGTATTGGGAAGAGGGATTGCCTCTGACATAATTTGATTGGCCTGCTCTTTGATCACCTCCCCCTGTGGGGGGAGCAGCCTTACCAGGCCACAGTAGAGGACAATGCAGCCACTTTTGATGTGAACTGATAGACTCAGATCAGAAAGGAGAGGAGAATCTCCCCTATCAGTGGACTTGGGGAGGGGCATGCATGCAGAAAGAGAGGGAGGGTGGGATCGGGAGGGGAGGAGGGAGGGGGCTTATGGGGGGATACAAAATGAATAAAGTGTAATTAATAAAATAAATAAAAAGTAAAAAATTAAAAAATTAAAAAAAAAGAAACTCAAAGTTATCACAGACCCTTTAACATGCTCAAAGACCTTCAAAGAATCTTAATAGCAACCTCCTTGAGTCTTGAATACTCTTCAAATGCTTTCCCCCAGGTGGAAAGTCTTTTCAAAGGGAGCCTCAGATGAAAGTGTTTTCTGGACGTAGCTTTTATTTCATGTATTAGATTACAATTGATATCTGTCAAGATCATGAGTTTTTAGAAAGACATTATATCGTCTTGTATTGAAAGTAGAAGAGAGAAATACACACACACACACACACACACACACACATATATGTGAAAACACAGGCCTTTTATACTTCTTTGAGAGAATCAACATAAATCAACTATAGAAATCCATCAGTTGCAAGAACAAAAGAATTGTTAGAGAAAAAATTGTTGCCCCAGAGATCCAAACCCAGAGCTGAATGAATGGACACCATATCTCCTTTGAATGCCAAGGCAGACGATTCTTCATCCAAATGTGTAACATGCATACACATAATTTCTGACGTTCTACTAACCACTAACTTGTGAAATCTCTTTCTTGGGTAGGTGTGTCTATCCTTGTTAATTCATGTGTGTCCCATTACTATGGGGAGAAAGGATAAATAATTGCTTTGAATTTCTTTTCAGATTTAAATTACACCAGAGAAGTTCTAAACAAGGTTCAAGACCTACAGAGAAACACTGAAGCTAAATCTGATTTGCATGATAAGCTAGCTCTTAGACTTCAATGACCCAATGCCATAAAAGGATAAAACAGCTTTTGGGGAACAGGTACTTCTATAGTATGTATATGTGAGGAAATTTTAACAAATTCAATGACAATGAAAACATCTAAAATAATATTTTCTAGTAGCATGATAGCATGAAGTTTTTTGAATTATACAATTTTTACATGTCTTTATTTAAGAGCAGAGTGCATTTACTCCACTTTAGTTAGCAAAAGATAAAGACTTTGGTATTTCCAAATATCATTACAAAATGCAATGTGGCTCCTATCAGGTTTCCTGCCACGTATGTTGTGAAGGAAAGTCTCCAGAAGAGGTGCAATCTGCCATGCAGAAGCCAGCTGCTGTGGTAGTGAGTGCTCTATGAACTGACTGGCCCTTTATCGAAAAATAAAACTGTGAGCATTCTGAGTTTTGTGCTTGCTAAATTCTTTTCCAGCACAGTGGTTAAGGCTGTGCCTGTTTGTTAGCCATAGACTTAAATTTATCTTCTGATTATGATTCTCCACAAACCATAAAATTTCTTTGCTGCTCTTACCTGTATCTTTAAGATCTTCAGTCTCCACCCTACAAGGACATGTCCTGTTGTCCACTGTTATCTATGACCTAAAAAAGCAAAGCAACTCTAAGAACAAATAATAGTTTGTTGTTGTTGTTGTTTGTTTGTTGTTTTTTTTTACCAGAGGACCTGAGACACTGTTCTTGAAAATGGTGTCTGTAGCTCACAGATTGACTTGACTTGAATTAGTCATTATTCTGAAAATCCTTGTATCTGGCTATGACTTTTTAAGAAATTCTATCTTTATGCTATGGTAGTTTTAACAAGAGTTTTTTTCTTTGTCTCTTTAGCATTTGGCTCTGTTCGATCTTTACAACACTTATATTCCCTCTTCACTCACTGTATGTATTTTTACTCCTTCTAGGACTCCTATTTTAGGCAGTTGCATATTTATTTCCGTTCTTTTGACACCATAAGCTCTAATCCTTATTCTATATATTTTAAATCTCTTGATATCTGAAAGAGTTCTTAAATTCTGTATTCCTTTTCAATAAACTAACACTCTAGGTTGAAGTATTCTGTTGTAAAATCTTTCTACTCAAATTTGTACATTCAATTTAAATTCATTATTATTGTTATTATATATTGCAATTTGTTTGTTTTGTAGCCCAGTTGTAGTAGCCTCCCTCATCTCCCCCCAGTTCCACCCTTTCTCCCTCTTCCCTCACCATATCCCTCCCCTAGTCCACTGATGGGAGAGGTCTTCTTCCCCTACTATCTGCCCCTAGTCTAGCATGTATCATCAGGTCTATCTAGTAAAGGGCACCCAGCCAGGGGGAGGTGATCTAAGAGCAGGCAACTGAGTTCATGCCAGAGACTCTTCTTGCTCACCTTTCTAGGGAACCTCAGTGGAGACTGAGCTGCCCATGGGCTTCATCTAAGTAGGGGATCTAGGTCCTCTCTATGCATGGTCCTTGGCTGATTCACCAGTCTCTTCAGGGCCCCAATGGGCTCAGATATTTGGGCTCTGTTAGTCTCCTTGTGAAGCTCCTCTCCCCTCCAGGTCTTTCTGTCTCCCCTTACTTCCATAAGAATTCTTAAACTCTCCTTTTGACTAAGATCAAGTGTAGTGAAGTGAAAAGATCAAGTTCTTTTCACTTTAAATATTTTTGATAAAGACTATTTCTTTACAATTTTAATATGTTTCTTTATGCCATCAAAATGTTCTATGGTGGTTTTATTTACTGTTATCCCAAGGCTTGATTTTCTTCTCTATGTACTAACAATTTATAATTCATAGGGGATTTTCAACCACCAGAGTAGAATATAGGATACAGATATAAACACTGAAGCCGCAAATTGCCTGATCTGGGAAGTTTGATGCTCATAAGGTGAGATCAGCTGCACTGAGAATTATCTGCTTCTCATTGTTTAACACAGTCACACTGTGGTTGTTTACCTACTATCTGGGGAAATGGGCTCCACCACTTTGCACTGGATTTCTCCTGTATTTGCTATTCTTCCAACTCTTGATTAAGATGCCAGAGGAGACTTAGTAGGCAGCCGGTGATTTGCTTTATTTCAACATGTTTATCTTCACAGCCAGGTTCTAGTAACAGTTTGATAGTGTCTATTTTAAAATTAATTTAAACCAAGCATTAATAAATATAGGTGAAATATATTTCCCATTCACATGTCTGATTTATATCATTTAGGTAGAAAATTCCACAATTTAAACTAATAGGTTTAAATAGAAACTTCTGCTTTTGTATTACTTACTTATTTTTCCATAGAATTTAGGGGCCATAAACAGAGAATGGCATAAAACCCCAGTTCCCTGTTGTGATCTCATGCGGTTCTGCTGTGCATAAACCAATACTTCAATAGTTTTTGAAAATCACTCATTATATTTTATTTACTTATTTATTTATGGTTTTTTGTTGGTATAATGTTCTTTTAAAATGTATACGCCTGACCCTTGTTAATTCAAATGCTGATTTCCCCACCCCCATCTCTCTGGTTTCAATCTGGATATTGCATTGTGATATTCATTATAAGCATTCTGTATCAACTCTTGTGTAAACAGGACAAAATAAAGCAACTAGATACAATGTGGTGCAATGGGAGGAGCCAGAGGACAGGAAAGAGGGGAGGAGCTAGAGAACAGGAAGGGGCGAGAAGGAGGAGGTGCTCGAGGGGAGGAGAGCATGAGGAGAGCAGAGCGGGAGGGAGATCTTGGAGGACTTGGAGCATGAACCAGACCTAAGATTTCACAAAAAGCAAGTATAATGTGGGAAATCTAAATGTTAGGAAATGAGGGCTTGGAGGTTTAGGAGGGAGTAAATATTGCCCAGCATTGTGTTCTAGGTTAATTAAAAACCCAGTCTCTGTGTGGTGATTTGGTTATACAGCTGCTGAGGATTAACAGCAGCATTACTAGAAGATAAACCCATAGTAAATATTAATAACTACTACAACAGTTTTTTTTAGGATAGGTTTTCTCTGTGCAGCTTTGGTTGTCCTGTACTCACTTTGCAGACCATGCTGGCCTTGAACTCATAGAGATCCACATGAGTGGATTACAGGAGTGCACAACCACACCTGGGTCTTCTTTGTAGTTTGTTTTTTTTAAAAAAAAATCTATCAGGTTTTTTTGTTTGTTTGTTTGTTTTGTTTTGTTTTGTTTTTTAATTTTTCTCCCTTCAGGATATAGTCTCCTGATTTCTCCCCACCCTTTTTGTGGCTTCAGTTGGATTGTTTTCTAAGGAATAAAACTCAAAATGTATGCAAAAAAGGTTGGCCTTTAGTTTGTAAATTCATAAAGCAAGTCACAAACAACTTGAGGGAAATGGGACTTATTCATACTATAGAAATCTATAGTGTTTAATAGGCATTATTAAGAGTTTGGGATTAAATATTATCTTCCAGATGTAGAGCAAGACCAGTAACAACTAAACAATAATTAATCACTGAAAAGACAATCATAATCCTGAAAGAAGAAATGTTCTGTTTTCTAATAGTCTCATGAATAAAGACAGTGACTATAAAAATAAACTGTAAATAATTTGTAATAGATCTAAAAACATTTTTTTGGTGTAAAAGTTCTTAAAATTTAGACAAATTTCTTATAAGGATTAAGTAATGGACATATTAATACATCTGGTGGATCTTTGTACTTTCACTCTGAGGAGACAGAGTGAAATTAGTAAATCTGTAGATTTACTAATAGTGTGTGGGGGGGTGTTCTATCTCTGATATCTCACTAAAAATTCAAATGTTTCTAAAATGTCACAATTAAATTAATGTAAACAAAATATTCAATGCTTTCCTCAGTGGCTCCAAATTTTTATCTTCCAAAGAGCCAGCCATGGTGGCACACACCTGTAATCCCAGCACTAAGGGAAGCAGAGGCAGCTGGATGTCTGTGAGTCTCAAGCCATTCTGGTCTATAAAGTGAGTCGAGAGCAGCGAAGGCTACACAGAGAAACCATGTATCAAAAAAAAAAAAAGTTAAAACAGCAAAAGAAAAACAATACAACCTTGTTTAGTCTGAAATGCCTCAAATTAGGATTTATAAATCTCTGATTCTGGCCAAGTCTTCTTAATAAATTGCTCTATTCCCCATTTAAACACAGAATCTTTACTTTTCACACTGGAAAATGGTAAAAGTTACTCAAAGTGAAATTTCAATTTTTCTCTTAATTTAAATTAATGGGTATGTGTTTAGGATAGTCAATCAAGCAGTTACAAAAAAAAAAAAAGAATTTAACTTCATTTTTAGAAAAAAAAAATTGAGACCAATCTTGAAAATCTAAGGTTCTGAGAGCACACATACACATACAAATGTACATGCACACTAAACACTAATGAACACAGCTACTCAGAGGACAGGAATCGCATGGAAGGAAGAAACAGACTGTTGGCATTTTCCTTTCAGGCATTGTCATCTTTTTACACAAGGAAATATTATTTAGCTATTAAAAACAAGGAGATCATGAACTTTGCAGGCAAATGGTGGGAACTAGAAAAGATCATCCTCAGTGATGTAACCCAGAACCAGAAATAAACACATGGCATCACTCATGTCACATGGTATGCACTCATGGTATATACTCACCATACTACTTTCCTCAAGTTCTATTGTGTAAAGTCTATAATTGTATGGCCTAATTTTATTTTTATTGCTCTCTAATAGGCTGGTATTGAGCTCATAATCTTCAGATTCCATGCTCAACTATATATTAGAATAAATTTCCCAATCTTTGTGCACACTGATTATTAAGGAATTTTGAAAACTGTATGTGAATAAAGTGTTTTCATTTTAATTCTTTTAAGGCTAGAGATGACAGGTTTACTAATCATAGTTTATGAGCTTTGGATTATTAATTGGAACCACTCAGTAAAAAAAAAAAAAAAAAATAGTACTAGGTGTTTCTAGCAAGATGTGAAAATTGCACTCTACTCTCAGGCATAGTAAACTGTAAATTACATTTACTTAAGTAATTTAGAATGTCTTCCTAAAATTAATCAAAAATATTTTTTCTTTAATACCTAAAGTTTTTCAGGAAGTGAGGGTGGGAATACCAGGAAAAGAGGGAGAGAGCTATGATTGGGATGTAAAGTGAATAAATAAAATAAAAATAAAATAAATTGAAAAAGATCTAATATTGACTTGAATGAGAAATGTCCCTCTTGGTCTCAGTGTTAGGACGCTTGGTCACCAGCTAGCATTGTTTGTGGAGGTTATGGGAATGTGAAGGTTTCCTAGAGAGTTTGTCACTGGGATGAGCCTTGAGTTTTCATACCCTTGTTCTACTTCCAGTTTGCTTCCTCTTCTTCACATTTGTCATTTAATATTTGATTTCTCAGCTTCCTACTCTTGTCAATATGTCTGCTATTTGTTTCCTTAGTTCTTCCTACCATGATGGATTTTCATCCATCTGGAATCACAAACTAGATAAGCTTTAGCTTCCTTAAGTTGCCTTCCCTCCAGGTGTTTTATCATGAAACAGAAAAGTAAGTAACACCTACACACATGCATGATCTGCTATCTGGAAAATAAGGAGTATGTGTGTTCTGAAAGCAAACAACAAATAATTTAATTTCCTGATAACCTAAACTTATAAAAACTCAATTTCTCAAGGTGAACTCTAAAATAGATATTTCTTGTCAATTTATTTAAAATTATGCTAACAAAAGATGTTAGTGTGGTATAGAATACTTTTCTAAGATTGGATCATATGAGACATACATTTCAGAATTGAATTTATTGTTATTGTTTAGATGCAGAAAAAAATGAGAAAAAGCAATCATATGATATTGTTCTCCCTTATCTCCCTTCAGTTTTACTGTTGTTGATATTGATAGCTGATATAGAAAGTAATATATATATATATGTATATATATATATACACACACATATATGACAGTTCAGTTTTTACTATATTTGAAATATCATTATCTTTGGTTTATGACTTTTCATTGTGAATTCCTATTATACTCAGATGTGGTATTCCTTGTTGCTGCGTTTTCAAACCTAACGTTCTCAATTATTTGCTAATCTACAGGGACATAAAAACTTGAAAATCCATGTCCTGTTCCCCTATTTTAATGTTCAATATAGCTCAGTGGAGAAAAGGTAACTATAAAGGCAAACCTCATTGTTCTCTGAGGGTAAATATACAAGCCTGGAAAGATTATTTTTTCATTGATTTGACAAAGCCTTCTTATAATCCTGTTAGCTGTTGCAAGGTATCTGAAACTACTGTTAATATCTTATTAAATTTTTTCATAACATTTTAACAGTAGACTTTCTGACATTCATTTGACATTCTGACATTACTCCTACCTACCATCAATTATACTGGGCTATAATCCTGGGCACTAGGCATCTTAGACATGCAATGCAAATGTCAACTTCAATTTCAAAGACTGAACTTTGATATATTCACTAGAGGATATGTGCTAGTTAATTTATGTTTGCCTTAAATGCTACTGTTTTTTTTTTCTTTTCATTAAGTGAAAAAAATTACAGTATCTTTAAATTTTGGTCCAATTAAATTAGTTCTTATTTTATCCCCTGTTCTATTGCTGTCAAGTGACACCAAGGAAACTCTTGCATAGGAAAACACTAAACTGAGAGCTTGATCACTATTTCAGGCATGTAGTCCATTATCATGGCAGGAAGCAAGGCTGAAGCAGGCATGGTGATGGAGAAGTAGCTAAGAACTACATCTTGATCCATAAGCCAAGAGACAGACTGGGCCTCATAGGGGCTTTTCAACCTCAAATTCTTACCACCAGTGATATACTCTCTCCAATAGGATCACACGTATTTCAAAAAGCCAAAGTTTCCAGTCCTTAGAAAGTGTCACTCCCTGATGACTAAAAATTCAAATATATGAACCTGTGGGGGATTTTTTATTCAAAACAGCATAAGATATACTTTTATCATACTCAGAGTTTCAACCGTTCTTTCTAATCTTTCCAAACATTATTCATTCTTTAAAAGCTCCACAGGAATAGTATTTACTCTTGTAATATAAAAATTGGAAATGTTTATGTGGTAGATCATATTGATGGATTTCCGTATATTGAACCACCCCTGCATGATGAAGACTACTTGGTCGTAGTGGGTGATATCTTTGATGTGTTTTTGGATTTGGTTTGCAAGTATTTTGTTGAGTATTTTTGCATCGATGTTCATAAGGGAAATTGGCCTAAAATTCTCTTTCTTTGTTGGGTCTTGGTGAGGTTTAGGTACCAAGGTAACTATGGCTTCATAAAATGAGTTCCTTCTGTTTCTATTTTGTGGAATAGTTTGAAGAGTATTGGTGTTAGCTCTTCTTTGAAGGTCTGGTAGAATTCTGAGCTGAAACCATCTGGCTCTGGGCTTTATTTGGATGGGAGACTTTTGATGACAACTTCTATTTTCTTAGGGATATAGGACTATTTAATTGATTTACCTGGTCTTGATTCAGCATTAGTATGTGGAATTGGTCAAGAAAATTGTCCATTTCATTTAGATTCTCAAATTTTGTGGCACGTAAGGTTTTGAAGTAAGACCTAATTATTGTTTGGATTTATTCAGTGTCTGTGGTTATGTCCCCCTTTTCATTACTGATTTTGTTGATTTGGATATATATAAAGAACTCAAGAAGTTAAACAGCAACAAATCAAGTAATCCAATTAAAAAATGGGGTACAGAGCTAAACAGAGAATTCTTAGTAGAGGAATATCCTATGGCAGAGAAACACTTAAAGAAATATTCCACATCATTAGCCATCAGGGGAATGCAAATCAAAACAACCCTAAGATTTCACCTTACACCCATCCAAATGGCTAAGATCAAAACCTCAAGTTTTGAACACATGCTGGAGAGGTTGTGGAGAAAGGGGAACCCTCCTCCACTGCTGGTGGGAATGTAAACTTGTACAACCACTCTGGAAATCAATCTGGCTCTCCCTCAGACAACTAGGAATAGCGCTTCCCCAAGATCCAGCTATACTACTCCTAGGCATATACCCAAAAGAGTCTCAAGTACACAATAAGGGCATTTGCTCAACCAGGTTTGTAGCAGCTTTATTTGTTATAGCCAGAATATGGAAACAACCCAGATGTCTGACAACGGAGGAATGGATACAGAAATTGTGGTAAATTCACACAATGGAATATTACTCAGCAATAAAAAACAAGGAAATCATGAAATTTGCAAGTAAATGGTGGGATCTGGAAAAGATTATCCTGAGTGAGCTATCCCAGAAGCAAAAAGACACACACGGTATATACTCACTCATATCGACATATAATATAGAATAAACCTACTCAAATCTGTACACCTAAAGAAACTAATCAAGAGGGAAGACTCTTGCTAAAATGCTCAATCCCTATCCAGAAAGGCAAATAGGATGGACATCAGAAGAAGGAAAAAAAGAGGGAATAAGGCAGGCCTTTGACACAGAGGACCTCTGAAAGGCTCTGCCCTGCAGACTATCAAAGCAGATCCTGAGACTTATGGGCAACCTTTGGGCAAATTGCAGGGAATCTTATGAAAGAAGTGGAAAACAGTAAGATCTGGAGAGGACAAGAACTCCACAAGAGAGCAACAGAATCAAAAATTCTGAGCACAGGGGTCTTTCCTTAGACTGATACTCCAACCAAGGACCCTGCATGGAGATAACCTAGGACCACTGCACAGATGTAGGCCATGGCAGTTCAGGGTCCAAGTGGGTTTCATAGTAATAGGAACAGGGATTGTCTCTGACATGAACTGGTTGGCCTGCTCTTTAATCACCTCCACCTGAGGGTGAGCAGCATTACCAGGCCACAGAAGAATATAATGCAGCCACTCCTGATGAGACCTAATTGACTAGGATCAGAAGGAAAACAAGACTTCCCCTATCAGTTGACTTGGGGAGGGATATGCGTGCAGACGGGGGAGGAAGGAAGGCATTGGGACTGAAGGAGGGAGGAACCACAGGGGCAATACAAAGTGAATAAAGTGCAATTAATAAAGAATTTAAAAAAAAAGGAGGCTTGATGGTGTTCAATCAGAGGATTGACCTCGTGCAGGAGCAAATTGATACCCTATGGCAAATCGCTCAACCTGGCTGTCAATGAAAGTATGCTGGACTTTGTGTCACTAGCATACAACATGAGAATTTTTCCTGTGCTGCAAATCTGTCTAAACAATTGTCTATTGTCTAGCTATATTTTAGGTAATTGGACTGGAGAATTCGATACTACGATGGAGCACCTGAGAGTGGCCATTATCACAGTAAATTCTACCAGAGTGGGCGCAGGACTAGCCACAGGATTATCACCATGGATTGCGGCAGCCATGAATCATCTGAAGGAATGGGTGGGCATGGGAGCGTTAGCAGGCCTTCTGGTGTTGGTCTCCTTGGTTTGCCTGTGGTGTATATGCAAGATTAGAGTCTCACAACAGCATAATGCAGCCATGATCATTCAGGCCTTTACAGCCATTGAAGCAGGACAGTCTCCCCAAGCATGGTTGGATACCATAAAAAGCTAAAATGTGATGCTCAGGATGCGAAGCTAAGCACTGCACTCAGGGTCAGCCACTTTCGACCCAGAGAAGAGCAAGTCTGATTGCATGCGGGTTGATACCCCAGGCCCAGCCTCTGAGAAAAAGGTATTGGACGGGTCTGATGCTCTTTGGGTGGATGACACCTAAATGAACATCAGTACAAAGTCCCAATTTATTTCTAATATCAGAGATCAGACCTCTACTCTTGCCTGATGCATCTAAAACAAAAAGGGGGAACTGTAGAGAGCTGCGTAATGCCTTAAAGATGGAGCCGGTTTCTGCCTTCCACCTTCCCGATGGTGAGTGCTCTCTGTCACAAACAACTCCACATTTGGCTAAGGCTGAGGATCTGGCTTGCTTCCATGTATGTGGACCTATCTGCATTGCCCACGCTGGGGTTGGCTACCCAGAGGCTATATAAACTGTGGGCTCGCTTTCCCCAGGGTCCGATGATTGTTCAAGGTTCCTGAATAAACAGCATTGAAAACAAAACAAAACAAAACAAAACAAAACAAAAACATTGGGGCTGGGGACATGGCCCCACAGTTAAGGACTCTGACCACTTCTGGGCATATTCCCAAAGATGTTCAACCATACAACAAGGATATTTGCTCAACTATGTTCATAGCAGCTTTATTCATTATAGCCAGAAACTGGAAACAACCCAGATATCCCTCAACTGAAGAATGGATTAAGAGACTTGGTACATTTACACAGTGGAATACTGCTTAGCTATAGAACAAATCATGAAGTTTTCAGGCAAGTGGATAGAACTAGAAAAGAGCTTCCTAAGTGAGGTAACCCAGACCCAGAAAGACACACGTGGTATGAACTTACTTATAAGCTGATATTATCCATATAGCACAGGGTAACATATAATTAACAGACCCAAAGTAGGTAAATAACAAGGAAGGCCCAAAGAAGTATGCATGAATCTCATTGAGAAGGAGAAATAAAATAGGCAGAGGAAGTACTTGGAGGGAACAGGATGAGAGGCAGTGCTGAGAGAAGTGAGTGTGGGGATCTCATAAAAGAAAAGCTGTAGCAGGAGGACAAAAGTCTTGCAGAGGGAAGAGAATTGGTGGGCAGGGGCATCTCTAAGACAGGCTAGCCTCCTGAGAAGTTATAAGGATGACTCAGGTTCAGACCCATAGTAGCAGAGGACATGAAGACTAATGAGGCCATCCTGCAACCAGACTGGACTCCTAGTAGAAGGAGGAAACACCAACCCACCCACCAAAACTTTGAACCAAAATTCACCCTGCCTAAAAGAGTTATAGGAAAAAAAAAACAAACAAGCAGAGATTGAGGGAATGTCCAACTAATGGCTCCTCACACCATGAAAGACAGTCAAACTCTGATACTATTAATGACACTCTGCTATGCCTGCAGACAGGAGCCTAGCATAGCTATCATTTGAGAGACTCCACCCAGCAGAGGATTGAAAGAGATACTGAGGCTCAAAGCTGAAAATTAGTTGGAGAGCATGGAACCTTGTGGAAGAGTGGAAGAAAGGCCAGAAGGACCTGGAGGGAACAGGATCTCCAATAGAGGACAAACACAGCCAACTAACCTGGGCCCAGGAGGGCTTGCAGTGAATGAAACACTAACCAAGGACCATGTATGGCCTGCACCTAAGGTCCCTAAACATATGTGTAAGAAGGACAGTTTGGTTTTCTTGTGGGGCCCTTTGCAAAGGGGAGCAGGGGTTGTCTCTGACAAGGACTCTCTTGTATGCTTCTTTTTTATTTTTTATTTTTTATTTTTTTTTATCAGTTACATTTTATTAACTCTGTATCCCAGCCATGTCCCGATCCCTCATTCCCTCCCAGTCCCTCCCTCCCTCCCTCATATCCACCGTGCCCCTTTCCAAGTCCACTGATAGGGGGGACCTCCTCCCCATTCATCTGATCCTGTTTTATCAGGTATCTTCAGGACTGGCTACAAAGCCCTCCTCTGTGGCCTGACAGGACTGCTCCTCCCTTCGGGGGTGGGGAGACCAAGGAGCCAGTCATTGAGTTCCTGTTAGAAATAGTCCCTGTTCCCCTCACTTTGGGAAACCAATTGGTTACTGAGCTACCACAGGCTACATCTGAGTGGAGGTTCTAGGTTATATCCATACATGGTCCTTGGTTGAATGTCAGTCTCAGAAAAGACCCTGTGCCCAGATATATTTGGTCCTTGTGGAGCTCCTATCCTTTCCACATCAGACTAACTCCCCTTCTTTCTTATGATTCCCTGTACTCTGCCAAAGGTTTGGTCATGAGTCTTTGCTCTGAAAACACTGCTAGTTAGAGTCTTTCAGATGCGCTCAGTAGACTCCTGTCATACGTTCAATGCACATCCCATCTGTCTTTCTAAATGAGGATTGATCATCTTACCCCATGTCCGCTCAATTGATTATCTTTTTTAGGTGTATAGATTTCATTATGTTTATCATATCTTATAGGTCTATATAAGTGAGTATATCCCATGTTTGTCTTTCTCCTTCTGGGATATTTGACTCAGAATGATCTTTTCTAGATCCCACCATTTGCCTGCAAATTTCATGATTTCCTCCTTTTTGATTGCTGAGTAGTATTCCATTGTATAAAAATACCACAATTTCTGTACCCATTCCTCTGTTGATGGACATCTGGGTTGTTTCCAGGTTCTGGCTATTAAAAATAGAGCTGCTATAAACATGGTTGAGCAAGTGTCCTTTTTGTGTACTTTAACAAACTTTGGGTATATACCTAGCAGTGGTATAGCTGGGTCTGGAGGAAGCACTATTCCTATTTGTCTTAGAAAGCGCCAGATAGCTTTCCAGAGTGGTTGTACCAGTTTACATTCCCACCAGCAGTGGAGGAGGGTTCCCCTTTCTTCACAACCTCTCCAGCATGTGTTATCGCTTGAGTTTTTCATCTTGGCCATTCTGATGGGTGTAAGGTGATATCTCAGGGTCGTTTTGATTTACATTTCCCTGATGGCTAATGAGGATGAGCATTTCTTTAAGTGTTTTTCTGCCATTCGATATTCCTCTGTCGAGAATTCTCTGTTTAGCTCTGTTCCCCATTTTTTAATTGGATTACTTGGATTGCTGCTTTTCAGCTTCTTTAGTTCTTTGTATATACTGGATATTAGTCCTCTGTCAGATAAAGGGTTAGTGAAGATTCTTTCCCAATCTGTAGGCAGTCGTTTTGTTTTGATGACGGTATCCTTTGCTTTACAGAAACTTTTCAGTTTCATGAGGTCCCATTTATTGATTGTTGCTCTTAGAGCCTGTGCTGTTGGTGTTCTGTTCAGGAAGTTGTCTCCTGTGCCAATGAGTTCTAGGCTGTTCCCCACTTTTTTTTCCAATTGATTTAGGGTATCTGGTTTTATTTTGAGGTCCTTGATCCACTTTGACTTTAGTTTTGTGCAGGGTGATAAATATGGATCTATTTTCATTTTTCTGCATGTAGACATCCAGTTGGTCCAGCACCATTTGTTGAAGATGCTGTCTTTTTTCCATTGAATGGAATTGGCTTCTTTGTCGAATATCGAGTATTCATAGGTGTGTGGATTTATTTCTGGGTCTTCTATGCGGTTCCATTGATCCACCTTTCTGTTTCTATGCCAATACCATGCAGTTTTTATTACTGTTGCCCTGTAGTACAGCTTGAGATCAGGAATGGAGATACCTCCAGATGATCTGTTGTCGTACAGGATCGTTTTGGAGATTCTGGGTTTTTTGTTTCTGCATATGAAGCTGAGAATCTTTTTTTCAAGGTCTGTAAAGAATTGAGTTGGTATTTTGATGGGAATTGCATTGACTCTGTAGATTGCTTTTGGCAGTATGGCCATTTTCACAATGTTAATCCTACCAATCCATGAGCACGGGAGATCTTTCCATCTTCTGATATCTTCTTCGATTTCTTTCTTCAGAGACTTGAAGTTTTTCTCAAACAGGTCTTTCACTTGCTTGGTTACTCACACCAAGTTACTTTATGTTATTAGTGGCTATTGTGAAGGGTGTTGTTTCCCTAATTTCTTTCTCAGCCTTTTTGTCTTTGGTATATAGGAGGGCTTCTGATATTTTGAGTTGATTTTGTATCCTGCCACTTTGCTGAAGGTGTTTATCAGCTGAAGGAGTTCTCTGGTTGAATTTTTGGGGTCGCTCATGTATACTATCATATCATCTGCAAATAGTGACTCTTTGACCTCTTCCTTTCTGATTTTTATCCCCTTGATCTCCTTTAGTTGTCTTATTGTTCTGGCTAGGACTTCAAGTACTATGTTGAAGAGATATGGGTACAATGGACAGCCTTGTCTTGTCCCTGATTTCAGTGGGATTGATTTAATTTTCTCTCCATTGAGTTTGATGTTAGCTATAGGCTTGCTATATATTGTCTTTACTATGTTTAGGTATGTGCCTTGTATCCCTGATCTCTCCAAGACTTTAAACATGAATGGGTGTTGGACTTTGTCAAATGCTTTTTCGGCATCTAAGGAGATGATCATGTGGTTTTTCTCCTTCAGTTTGTTTATGTAGTGGATTACATTGATGGATTTCCGTATGTTGAACCACCCTTGCATGCCTGGGATGAAGTCTACTTGGTCATGGTGGATGATATCTTTGATGTGTTCTTGGATTCGGTTTGCAAGTATTTTATTGAGTATTTTTGCGTCAATTGTTCATAAGAGAGATAGGCCTAAAGTTCTCTTTTTTTGTTGGGTCTTTGTGTGGTTTAGGTATTAAGGTGACTGTGGCTTCATAGAATGAGTTTGGTAGTGTTCCTTCTGTTTCTATTTTGTGGAATAGCTTGAGGAGAATTGGAGTTAGCACTTCTTTGACGGTCTTGTAGAATTCTGCGCTGAAGCCATCTGGTCCAGGGCTTTTTTTGGAGGGGAGACTGTTAATGACTGCTTCGATTTCCTTGGGAGATATAGGGCTATTCAGTCTTTCTACCTGATCTTGACTTAGTTTTGGTAGATGGAATCTTTCAAGAAAATTATCCATTTCATTTAGATTCTCAAATTTTGTTGCATATAGGCTTTTGTAGTATGACCTAATAATTGTTTGGATTTCCTCAATGTCTGTGGTTATGTCCCCATTTTCATTTCTGATTTTGCTGATCTGGATAGTTTCTCTCTGCTTTTTAGTCAGTTTGGCTAAGGGTTTGTCTATCTTGTTGATTTTCTCAAAGAACCAGCTTTTTGTTTCATTGATTCTTTGGATAGTTTTATTTGTTTCTAGTTGATTGATTTCAGCCCTTAGTTTGATTATTTCCAGCCGTCTGCTCCTCTTGGGTGTATCTGCTTCTTTTTTTTTCTAGGGTTTTCAGTTGGGCCATTAAGTTGTTTGTACATGATGTTACGAATTTCTTCTTGTAGGCACTTAGTGCTATAAATTTTCCTCTGAGCACTGCTTTCAATGTGTCCCATAAATTTGGGTATGTTGTGCCTTCCTTTTTATTGAATTATAGGAAGTCTTTAATTTCTTTTTTTATTTCTTCCTTAACCCAGCTGTCATTGAGTAGTAAGTTGTTCAGTTTCCATGTGCGTGTCGGCTTTTTGTTGTTTCTGTTGTTGTTGAGGTCGAGCTTTAGTCCATAGTGGTCAGATAGTATACAAGGGATTATTTCAATCCTTTTGTATCTGTTGAGGCTTGCTTTGTGGCCCACTATATGGTCTATTTTGGAAAAGGTTCCATGCGGTGCTGAAAAGAAGGTGTACTCTTTTGAGTTTGGGTGAAATGATATGTAGATGTCTATTAGGTCCATTTGATTTAGGGATTCTGTGAGTGCTTTTATTTCCCTATTTGGTATCTGTCTATTTGATCTGTCGCTTGGTGAGAGTGGAGTGTTGAAGTCTCCCACTATTAAGGTATTAGGATCAATGTATGATTTAAGCTTTAATAATGTTTCATTCACGAATGTAGGTGCTCTTGTATTTGGGGCATAGATATTCAAGATTGTGATGTCCTCTTGGTGGATTTTTCCTTTGATGAGAATATAGTGGCCCTCCTTATCTTTTTTGATTAACTTGGGTTGAAAGTCTATTTTATTAGATATTAGGATGGCTACTCCAGCTTGTTTTCTGGAACCATTTGCTTGAAAAACAGTTTTCCAGCCCTTTACTCTGAGGTAGTGTTTGTCTTTGTTGCATAGGTGTGTTTCTTGGATGCAACAGAATGTTGGATCCTGTTTCCTTAACCAATCTGTTAGCCTGTGTCTTTTTATTGGTGAGTTGAGTCCATTGATATTGATAGATAATAGTGACCAATGCATGTTAGTTCCTTTTGTAATGGAGTTGATGATGTAACCCTGTTTCATTGCTTGGGCCCAGGAGGGCTTGCAGTGAATGAAACACTAACCAAGGACCATGTATGGCCTGCACCTAAGGTCCCTAAACATATGTGTAAGAAGGACAGTTTGGTTTTCTTGTGGGGACCTTTGCAAAGGGGAGCAGGGGTTGTCTCTGACAAGGACTCTCTTGTATGCTTCTTAAAAAAATCTTTTAATTTTATTTTAAAGTTATTGTTTCTTTTAATTTATTCACTTTGTATCTCTCTTCTCCCTGGTGGGGCTTCCAGGAGAGGCCACTGTGCACAGTCCTGATATCACTTGATGGGCTGGGATGGGTAGGTTGGGGCATGTCCCCTTTTCTGAGGAGGTAGGGAGGGGTGATCTGGAGAAGAGAGTAGGGTGGGACTGCTAGGAGAAGAGGAAGTTTGATACAATTGGGGTGTAAATTGGATAAATAATACAAACTAAAAGATATAGAAAATAGAAATAATTAAAAGTGTTTTAGAAGTGAAACATTAAACCAACTATGCTTAGTAGAGTTTAAATGAGCAGGAACTCATTACAGAAGAACTGATGGTAAGTGTGCAGTTTCTGATGGAACCTTCTGAACTAGCACAAGTAAGAAATTCTGGCTCCTCAACACAATCCGGGAGTATTGATGAAAAGGAAGATGATAAAAGAAAAGAAAAGAAGAGAAGAGAGGAGAGGAGAGGAGAGGAGAGGAGAGGAGAGGAGAGGAGAGGAGAGGAGAGGAGAGGAGAAGAGAAGAGAAGAGAAGAGAAGAGAAGAGAAGAGAAGAGAAGAGAAGAGAAGAGAAGAGAAGAGAAGAGAAGGGAAAAGGAAAGGAAAACAAAAGAAAAGAAAAGGAAGATGACATGAGGTGTAGGAGTTTGATTGACTATAGTTTGGAGTTATTTGGATGTGATCTGATTGACTGGCAGCCAGAAATAGAGTGAGTCTTGGGTAGGGAGATTGATTGGTTGAGACCTACAAATCACGTGTTACAAAGTACCAAAGCATGCTTAAAGCTGGATGTGGTGGCAAGTGCCTGAAGGCCTACCAATGGGAAGTGCAGGAAGTGGTACAAGAGGTTGTACCACAAGGCTAAGGCTAAGGCATCAGTAGCTGGAAAGAGTTCCTAGCCAACCTGGGCTACATCGGACTACTGTTACAAACAAACAAACAAAAAAATAAATGAAAAGACACCAAATTATACATCTTAATTAAGCTTTTTCATTGGTTCAGTCAGATTTTTTAAATAATGTAGGCATTGGAAATCCTGAAGCAAGCATTAAACCAAATTGAACTTCATTCAGTAATTACCAACATAATGTTAACAGTGGTGATAGAAATATTAAAATACAATAAAATATAGAATACTCTTTTGATCTTCCAAAGAAAATAACACATTTAAAACCATACTACATCAACAGTAAGACTACAAGCCCTAGTTCTCAGAAGACTAGCCATGAGGCAAACAAGTGTGAGGTAAATTGTCTCAAACAAAAAACATTCAATAAATAACAACAAAGAGCTCAGCCTTTACTGGTAGAGGCCAGATTCTCAGTGTTAAATGGTTATTTTTAAGCTGTGGCACTGAAAAAAAAATATAATTTATATAATTATTTGACATGTTCTTTGTAAGTTTAAGGATTTTTAAAATATTTTTGATTTTATAGAAATAACAGGAAAGATTAATCAGTGATTCTAAACTCTGAAAGACAGAACTGAACAATCCTTCCAGGACTCTCTCACTAACCACAAGTCCTAGAAAACTCCCAAGGGCACGTTTCACATTTCTGGCCTCATTTTAAAACTGAAATTATTTTGGAGGAAATTCTGAGACGAGTTTAGGAGAGGCATCCAAAATTTCAATTGCTTCTCTGAAACCTTGGAATCCTGCCTGTTAATAATCTCCCTGCTCTTTGCTTAGAATTTACCCACAGAATCAACTGACAGGAAACTGCCCATCACCCTCCACCCTCCCAGTAAACTTCGCCAAAACTCTCTTCAGAAACCGCAGTGACAAAAGTAGATCAAATTGAAGACTATACAGTTATTAAGAATTGTATGTATAGGTTTAAGATATCTTTATTATTTTCTCTTGTTTTGATGTCATGATTAAAAAAGAAGGGAAATTTATGTAATAGCATCTGGTCAAACAGCTTGCATACCCAGTCCAGCCTTCTGTAACTTAAAATATTTCAGATTTTATAACATCCTTGAAAAGCATGGCTCTTTATCTAAGCACTATCAACACACAGTTGAGTCTCAAACTACAGTTAGTTATACTGCTGGGCAAAGCTCACACAACAGCAACAATAATAAAAGAAAATTTCCTTTGAACAGCTGAATGGCTGCACTAGAATTTTCTGTGTTCAGATGTAATTAGAAAAACAGCTGTGAAGGAAAATCAATTGTTCCTGGTAGTCAATGGCTAATTTTCCATAATCAAAATAAAGAATGCAATATGACATGTTTGTAATGAGCAAGTAATTGTTTCTCTTTTGTTTATTGTTTTAACATGTTTCCCTTCATTTGTGGGAGCTGTCATTTGCTTGCTTCAGAACTACTTTTTACAGTCTGCCTCTCCTGTCTGTACCAAATTGCTAGAAACAGCTGAGGAGACTGTGCATTTCAGCTCTGCTTATTCAAGACAACCTTGTGAAGATAATTTGTAGGGAAGCAAGGAAATCTTGACCTTGTGTTTTTATGAAACAAGAAGAGGGCTTGAATAAGTGGAATGATTTTTAGACACCAGCATTAATTCATGGACTTTAATGTTGATCAGTTCTAAAAAGCTCTCACACGTCAAAAGATGCAGTTTCAGGAAATTATTGCCCTGTGGTCTGTGAGCTGTTGCCCATGCTTTTCAAAACAAAACAAAACCGAAGCTGCCGCAAAGCCTCTTCTTTTTACCCCATTCTATCATTAGCATGGACAAGAAGATGTTGGCGCAGCTGGTGGGTAGAAAAGTAAACCTCTACAGTGCGCATTTTAGTTCAGAGAATGGAAAAGGAATAGATCAATGAGACCAAGGTTATTTTTATCATGATGATATTAACTTCAACAGAGAAAGAGAGATATAACATTCTTCTGTGATATTTATATTTCTCTGGTACATTCTTTGAATGTCAATATAGGGCAGAAAGGAAGAACTGAAATAAATAGTAAATAAAGATTGATAATTATGTTGTAGTTTGGTGGAATTTTTAATCTTAATTGACCTCAATTTTTTAATAAGAAAGGTAATAATGGGGATTTTTCTAATAGTTTTTGCAAGTACACTAATGTAATAATATTAATTTTCAGAAGTTTAAGGTTCCTAAGAAAGGACAGTCTTTAAAAAAGTGTCATCTAGTCAATAAATGATAACCAGCTTTTCTGGTGCATATACACCTATGAATGAGAAATGTGTCCTAGTTTAGATGTTCTCCACTATTCTGTCTTCATAGTGTCTGTTCCTGAATATTTATGACATTTTTTAAATGTATATATTTATGTCCTTGAGAAAGGCACTGAGGTTGCAGGAGCAGCATATGAGAAGATGCCATATTGTCATGAAAGTACAAAAATTTTAAGAGAACCAGATTTTAAGTTAAAATTTGAATGCCATTAAGGTAATTAAATATCTTTGAATGGGCATTCTAAATTTTAAACTAAAATCTGAATTTCAAAATTTTTATGTGCCATGTAACTAAGGTCAGGAAACTTTTAGAGCTATTATCCTCTGTGATTGTACATTTCCCCATCCACCTTTTATTCTTCTCATTTTGTATAGCTTACACACAAATATTAAGCACATTTCTCCTTGTAGAACTCACACCTCCACACATTTTTATCTTTGACCATTCTTTTCAGAGGATAGCCCATTTACAATTTTTTGTTTGTTTGTTTTTTTAAAGCACTACAGCTAAGTGGAAAGAGTCTGTTTAATTTTTATTTTTCGATTGTTGATAGAATAGGATATGTACTATTTTAAACTTTATGCAGAAAAGCCAGTAAGGAAAAGGAAGAGGTAGAAAATTAAAGAAAACATGACTACACAAAGAGGCAAGGTAGTTAAGGAAAATTTGATAATATTAAAATTGAGTATTTTAAGATCCAAAGTGAATTAAAGTAAGATAAGGAGAAATGATTTTTATTTCTCTAAGTTGTCGATCTTGCTAAGTATTTTATTAACTCTAAAACCCTATTTTCCACATGTGAACTGGAGCTCTCTACCCACAACCTTGACCACATATAGAAAGACCTCTCTCTTCCCTTGGCCACAAACACAAAAAGATGAGTGATTGGCGTCAATTACATTTGAAAGTTCTGAGAATGTGTAATAACCATCAGGCATCTAGCGGTGAGTGACTTGATGGCAGTCTGGACAGGAGGCATATGTCAATATCTGATGCTGAGCTTCCATGGGCTCCCTTTTCTCTTGTTCTTTTCAGGGGTAGTTTCTTTGATTTTACAGTGAACTCAAATGCTTTTCCAAAGCTCCTGCTTACCAACGGTATATATATATATATATATATATATATATATATATATATATATATATATATATATCCTGCTCTTCACATAAGTTAAAGCAATGCAAAAACCAAAGCAGCGCAAAGTTCAGCATCGGTGAGTGACTTATATATGACTGCTCCTGAGTAGAAAATCACTCAGCAGGCCAAGGTGGATGATTAAAGAAAAAAATCATCGTAGGCTGCTATAGTAATACCCATATTTGACAAGGGAAAACATCCAGTCTTAATGTTTAATCCATTGAGACAATGGTTTACCTCCGTGAAGAATATAGCTGATTCCATAGACAATTTTTATGGGCAATATACAATGACAGAACAATAAGGGAAATAGTTCCTGAGAAAGCATTGGGTTCTGCAACATACTGAAAACAGAATTCTGAATTTGAAATTTTTACATTAATAACCAACATATGTCAGATTATAAGTAGATTTCAAAAACAAATGGCTGATTCCAGAAATTCGAGTAAGAAGAAACAGAAGCCAGAGTGAAAATCTGACTGAATTTGGCTGAAATATTGCAGAGGTTGACCCAGCACATTATTCAACCACATCTGTGGCTTATAGGTGTAGAATACAAACACTAATGAGCCACCTGTACTGGGGACATCAGCAGAGACAGTCAGTTGGGGGAAGTTCCTCACCAGAAAGTCTCTGTCTTCCAAGGAAGACATTTACCACTAATCACCTTTGATAACAGAAGATGAGATTCCATGGTAAGAGGAGAAAGAGGTTCTTACTTAAAATCCCCTAGCTAAGGCAACATACCCATTTGGTATTTTCTTTGCTATATTCAAAAAACACAATTTTGACTAGATCAAAATAAATAGGAGAAAGTAGTAACTTGGGAAAAGAGTTACAATACATAAGCAGCTGTAGGAATTCGGTAATAAATGTCAACCCAAACCAGATGAGACTGTGCTCTGTTAGAGTAAACATACCTCAGAAGAAGTTCTGTTTTTATTTCGTGTATCCACTCAGTGAATAAATATGCATTTGTTTGAGAAACTATGTAGCTAAAAACAAACTTTAATTAAGATTCATTTACACTATGTTACATATTTAAAAATTTCTCCAGTATTATAGAGAAAGGAGTATAATGAATGACCTTGGGAAATAAGATGTTACATTAATTCTGTCTTCTACATATCCTTTTTGGTGTATATCCAATTCCTGCATCTATCCCCATATGCTTTCCCTTCCCTTCTCATACATATGCTGAAATGTCTCCAGTAGTTTGAATGAATCCGTTCAACTCAAAATGCAGAAAGGATACTTCCTTGCTCTTTTACTACTTGGATTCCACAACTCCTAATCCTGAAATTAAGTACAGATTCTTAATCATCTATGGATAAATTGCTATTGAGTTACATTATTTTTCCTATCTCTTATCCTTCTCTCTTTTAGACTCTCCTTTTCAGATTGTATCCCCACAACTCAATAGCAACACTTTGTTAAAATCGTACCAAGACCACCAAATCTGAAACCCACACTTTACTTAATCTAGCAGCTTAATAAATGCAGATGGATGTATGAATTTTGCTCCATTCTTGAAACATTTCACATTTCTTCAGGTCACCATTAGTTCTTTCGGTAAAATCTCTTCTTAGCCAGATTTATGAGGGTGGATTTAGGAGTGCCATAGTCTGGGGCCTTGGTTGTTGTCTTTATATCAAGTTATCTCCAGATAATTTTGTGAAATCTCATAACTTTAATACCATACGAATAGCAGTGACATCTAACATGATTTTTTTGGCAATAGTTTTCTGTATGTCGCTGTTTTATTACCAAACACATACTTATATTTACTTAGGTGTCCAATATAACTAATAATGTTATTATATAAAAGCCAAATGCCAAATTTCTATTTCTGGATCTTTTCCAAAATCTTTTTTAGAAGTTATTTTTCTCTTGGAAATATGTCAACTTGTCAACATAACACATTTGGGTACTAGTTCTGTTATTGATAGATATTTATTTTTTCTGGTTAAAGCTCATATTCATTTTAATAACATTAAATGTTTTACACATTTTTGTTGTTAACTTAGCTATGCAACTTAAAGTTGAAATTTTGGCATGCATAAGGAAATATTGAAGATGAGGGCCAAATATCCCTAAAATGGCTCATAGATTGTCAGTGGATGAGCCTCTTGGTTAAGGCATATCCTGACAAATACTTGGTCCTATGTCTTGTGTGATTTGTTGTTTTGAGTACTGCACAGAATGAAGTTGCTGTTTGTAAATTTTCTAAATCATTACAGTAATTAGACAACTTTATGTATGTTATTGGTAATATGATAAGCTTTTAAAGACTAACTCAAGTCATCTGCTATATTTTATATGACTCAGTTATTTCATGAATTTAAAATGGACATTTTCCTCAGGATTCTTTTATTAGAGTAATGACTGCAAATGTTTTTTTTCTCATTGTATGTCTCATGTAACTCGGTTAATGGGTAAAATGACCAAATTACATCTTTCTATTTTGCTAATGATATTTACATACTATCTAAAATTTTTGCTTATGCCTGAAGTCACAGTATTTATGCTACTAGGGACTACACTGATTTTATATATCACTTTTAGGACAGTGGCAATATTATAATCAAATCTTCAAGGTCTATGTATTTATTCTGTATAATATTATTTTTAGGTGTGGGAGGGGCAAGATGGCGGCGCCGCATTCTGAGCAGCAGCAGCAGGATCAGCACAGTGACTGGTAATCAGAACTCGCGGCCATAAAACACAGTCATTGTGTTTCCCAGGTGAGAGGATACCCCACGGTGGGGGATTCAATCAGCTTTTAACTCACCTGGCTAAACCACGGAAGAGATCGCAGTTTTGCCAGACACTTGGCTGCTGACCGCCAGCCCCAGCCCCAGCCCCAGCCCAGAGCCACAAGCCAGTGTCTCTGGTCATGGTCCCAGACTGAACCGTGTGCACCACACTATCAGAGACTGGAATTTTCAGTCGAGAGATAACCCCAGGGTACAGGAAACAACTGGGACCAGCCTAAAGTCACCCAGATATCCCCTGGAAAAGACTCGGGTTCCACGGGCACCCCAAGAGCCAGCCTGGAGCCAGAGCCGGGGACCCAGGTTACTGCACAGAGCCCTGCATGCCTGCGCCCCTGACTCGCCACCTGAGATAGAAGTGTGGGCACCAGGGCACCAGCGAATGAGTTTCATTGTCCAGTGCAAACACACAGGCAGGGAAACGGCTGGTCTGATCTCAGAGCACTCAGCCGACACCCCGAGCCTGAAAAGGCCCCCGGAAAATTACCCAGCTTAGGGAGGCACCCAGGCTCCCAAAGGCTGCAAAGGCAGACACAGGCAGTTTCTGCGCACCAGACAGCTGGAAGAGACTGAGCTGCCAGCACTCAGCTGTGCTCCAGGCACAGGCAGTTTCTGCGGCCAGCCAGCTGGCAGACACTGAGCACTGTGCATCAGGGAAAAAAAAGACACTGGGAGTCCGTGTCTCCAGAGAACCCACAGGGAAGGAAGGAAACTGTACTGCCTTAAATCACCCAATCCTGCCCTAGAAAAAGTCTATCAGACTAGTGCGGCCAAGGCTCCATTACTCAGCTGTGCTACAGACACAGGCACAAACAGTTGCTGCGCGCCTGATGTCCAACTGTGTCACAGCAGCTGATCATTAAATATACAACAAGAAACCCAGAAACAGGGCAGCTACCCTCAGGACTTCCCTGGGTGAGAGGAGAACCCTCTCGACTAACAAAGACCACAGTTACCACTCAGGTCTATATCACTGAGGTGAGCAACTCCTGAAAAAACACCAGCCATCCAGGGACTATATACAAAAAGCTGAGAAGACATCCTTCAGGAAAAACCAGCTTTCTGCAAAGGGGATTCTCTCCACCACAGGAACCACCAGAAAATAACCCCAAACACCTAACATAGCACAATGGGTAGAGGCCAGAGTAAAAGCTCAAGCAACAAAAGACAGAGCAATATGGCATCTCCAGAACCCAGTTACCCAGGGGCAAGTAGCCCTGGACACCCCAGCATAACTGAAATCCAAGAAGATGACCTAACAACTTTGCTCATGAAGATGATAACAGAGGAAACAAATAAGATACATAAAGACATAGAGGAAGATAAACTCAAACAGACTATTGTCATCCGTAAAGAAATAGAGGAAGCTGCAGCCAAACAGTTTATGGCCTTTAGAAAGGAAATGCTTAAAGCACTGAATGAAATAAAAGAAACAGAGCTGAAGGAACTAAAAGAAAAACAGGAGAGTACAATCAGACAGGTGAAGGAAGTAAACAAAACAACTCAAGACCTGAAGATAGAATTGGAAAAAATTAAAGAAAACACAAATGGAAGAAATAATGGAAAGGAAGAATCTAGGGAAGAAAACAGGAACTACAGAGGTAAGCATAACCAACAGACTACAAGAGATGGAAGAAAGAATCTCAGGTGTAGAAGATACAATGGAAGAAATCGATGTATCTGTCAAAGAAAATGTTAAATCCGAAAAATTCCTGTCACAGACTGTCCCAGAAATGCAAGACAATATGAAAAGACAAACCCTAAGAATAATAGGTATAGAGGAAAAAGAAGACTCCCTTCTCCAAGGCCCAGAAAATATTTTCAACAAAATCATTGAAGAAAATTTCTTCAAGCTAAAGGAGAGGCCAATTAGAATACATGAGGCCTACAGAACACCCAACAAATTTGACCAGAAAAGAAAAACCTCCTGCCACATAATTATCAAAACAGTAAGTATACAGAACAAAGAAAAAATACTAAAAGCTGCAAGGGAAAAAGGCCAAGTAACATATAATGGCAAACCCATTAGAATCACACCTGACTTTTTAACAGAGACTATGAAAGCCAGAAGGGCCTGGACAGATATCATGCAGACCCTAAGAGAACACAGATGTCAGCCCAGGCTACTATACCCTGCAAAACTCTCAGTCCTCATAGATGGAGAAAACAAGATATTCAATGACAAAAACAAATTTCAACAATACCTACAAACAAATCCAGCATTAAAGAAGACACTAGAAGGGAAAATACAACCCAGGAAAACTAGCTACATCCAAGAAAACACAGGGAATAAATAACCTCACTTCAGTAAAACAAAAAGCAACCAAGCACACAACCTGATGACCACAGCCAACATCAAAATCAAGGGATCTAACAGCCACTGGTCATTAATCTCTCTCAACATCAATGGACTCAACTCTCCAATAAAAAGACACAGATTAACAGAATGGATACGTAAACAAAACCCAGCAATCTGTTGCATACAAGAAACACACCTAAGACACAAACATAGACATTACCTGAGAGTAAAGGGTTGGAAGACGTCTTTCCAAGCAAACGGACCCACGAAGCAACCAGGAGTAGCCATTCTAATATCTGATAAAATAGACTTTCAACCAAAATTAATAAAAAGAGATGGGGAAGGACACTTCATACTCATCAAGGGAAAATTCCACCAGGAAGACATCACAATCCTGAACATCTATGCCCCAAATACAGGGGCACCCACATTTGTGAAAGAAAAATTGATAAAATTTAAAGCACATATAGATCCCCACACATTAATAGTGGGAGACTTCAACACCCACTCTCAACAAAGCACAGGTCAACCAAACAGAAATTAAACAAAGAAACAATGTCTCTGACAGAGGTCATGAATCAAATGGACCTAACAGATATTTACAGAACTTTACACCCAAACACAAAAGAATTTACCTTCTTCTCAGCACCTCATGGAACCTTCTCCAAAATAGACCATATAGTGGGTCACAAAGCAAGCCTCAACAGATACAAAAAGATTGAAATAATCCCTTGTACCTTGTCTGATCACCACAGAAAAAAGCTGGACCTCAACAATAACAGAAATAACAGAAAGCCTACACACACATGGAAACTGAACAACTTGTCACTAAATGACAGCTGGGTGAGGGAAGAAATAAAGAAAGAAATTAAAGTCTTTCTAGAAATCAATGAAAATGAAGACACAACATACCCAAACTTGTGGGACACAATGAAAGCAGTGCTAAGAGGAAAGTTCATAGCACTACGTGCCTTTAAGAAGAAATTCGAGACAGCTCATTCAATCACCCTAATGGCTCACTTAAAAACCCTAGAAAAAGAAGAAGCAGACACACCAAGAAGGAGTAGACGGCTGGAAATAATCAAACTCAAGACTGAAATCAATCAATTGGAAACAAATAAAACAATCCAAAGAATCAATGAAACCAAGAGCTGGTTCTTTGAGAAAATCAACAACATAGACAAACCCTTAGCCAGGCTAACTAAAAGGCAGAGAGACACCACCCAAATCAACAAAATCAGAGATGAAAAAGGGGATATAACTACAGACACTGAGGAAATCCGAACAATCATTAGTACTTACTTCAAAAGTCTATATGCCACAAAACTTGAAAATCTAAATGAAATGGACAATTTTCTTGATCGATTTGACTTACCAAAGCTGAACCAGGACCAGGTAAATCTACTAAATAGACCTATATCCCCCAAAGAAATAGAAGCAGTCATCAAAAGTCTCCCATCCAAAAAAAAGCTCAGGAACAGATGGCTTCAGCGCAGAATTCTACCTGACCTTCAAAGAAGAGGTAACACCAATTCTCTTCAAACTATTCCACAAAATCAAAACAGAAGGAACATTACCAAACTCATTCTATGAAGCCACAGTCACGTTGGTAACTAAACCTCACAAAGACTCAACAAAGAAAGAAAATTTCCGGCCAATCTCCCTTATGAACATTGATGCAAAAATACTTAATAAAATACTTGCAAACCGAATCCAAGAACACATCAAAGATATTATCCACTATGACCAAGTAGGCTTCATCCCAGGTATGCAGGGGTGGTTCAATATACGGAAATCCATCAATGTGATGCACCATATTAACAATTTGAAAGGAAAAAAACACATGATAATCTCCCTAGCTGCTGAAAAAGCCGTTGACAAAATCCAACATCCATTCATGTTCAAAGTATTGGAGAGATTAGGGATACAAGGCACATATCTAAATATAGTAAAGGTGATATACAGCAAGCCTATAGCCAACATCAAACTGAACAGAGAGAAACTTAAAGCAATCCCACTGAAATCAGGGACAAGACAAGGCTGCCCACTCTCTCCATATCTCTTCAACATAGTTCTGGAAGTCCTTGCTAGAGCCATAAGACAGTTGAAGGAGATCAAGTGGATACAAATTGGAAAGGAAGAAGTCAAATTATCACTATTTGCAGATGATATGATAGTATACCTGAGTGACACAAAAATTCTACCAGGGAACTCCTACAGCTGATAAACACCTTCAGCAAAGTGGCAGGATACAAAATTAACTCAAAAAAATCAGTAGCCCTCCTGTATACAAAAGACAAAAGGGCTGAGAAAGAAATTAAGGAAACAACACCCTTCACAATAGCCACAAATGACATAAGGTACCTCGGAGTAACCCTAACCAAGGAAGTCAAAGACTTGTATGAAAAAAATTTCAAATCTCTGAAGAAAGAATTAGAAGAAGATATGAGAAGATGGAAAGATCTCCCATGCTCATGGCTTGGCAAGATTAACATAGTAAAAATGGCCATCTTACCAAAAGCAATCTATAGATTCAATGCAATGCCCATCAAATTACCAACACAATTCTTTACAGACCTGGAAAGAAAAATTCTCAACTTCATATGGAATAACAAGAAACCCAGAATTGCTAAAACAATCCTCTACAATAAAAGATCTTCTGGAGGAATCTCCATCCCTGATATTAAGTTGTACTATAGAGCAACAGTTTTAAAAACTGCATGGTACTGGCATAGAAACAGAATGGTGGATCAATGGAACCGAAAAGAGGACCCAGAAATAAACCCACACACTTATGTACACCTGATCTTTGACAAAGAGGCCAAAACCATTCAATGGAAAAAAGATAGCATCTTCAACAAATGGTGCTGGTCCAACTGGATGTCTACATGTAGAAAAATGAAAAAAGATCCATACTTATCACCCTGCACAAAACTGAAGTCTAAGTGGATCAAAGACCTCAACATAAAACCAGACACATTAAATCGGCTTGAAAAAAATGTGGGTAATACCCTAGAACTCATTGGTACAGGAGAAAACTTCCTGAACAGAACACCAACAGCACAGGCTCTAAGAGCAACAATCAATAAATGGGACCTCATGAAACTAAAAAGGTTCTGTAAAGCAAAGGACACCATCCTCAAAACAAAGCGACTGCCTACAGATTGGGAAAGAATCTTCACTGATCCTTTATCTGACAGAGGACTCATATCAAGTATATATAAAGAACTAAAGAAGCTGAAAAGCAGCAACCAAGTAATCCACTTAAAAAATGGGGAACAGAGCTAAACAGAGAATTCTCTGTAGAGGAATACCGAATGGCAGAGAAGCACTTAAAGAAAAGCTCAACCTCACTAGCCATTAGGGAAATGCAAATCAAAACAACCCTGAGATTTCACCTTACACCCATAAGAATGGCCAAGATCAAAAACTCAAGTGACAACACATGCTGGAGAAGTTGTGGAGAAAGGGGAACCCTTCTCCACTGCTGGTGGGAGTGTAAACTTATACAACCACTCTGGAAATCAATCTGGTGCTTTCTCAGAGAACTAGGAATAGCGCTTCCCCAAGATCCAGCCATACCACTCCTGGGCATATATCCAAAAGAGGCTTAAGTACACAAAAAGGACATTTGCTCAACCATGTTTGTAGCAGCTTTATTTGTAATGGCCAGAAGCTGGAAACAACCCAAATGCCCCTCAACTGAAGAGTGTATGCAGAAACTGTGGTACATCTATACAATGGAGTATTACTCAGCAATGAAAAATAAGGAAATCATGAAATTTGCAGGTAAATGGGGGGATCTGGAAAGGATCATCCTGAGTGAGTTTTCCCAGAAGCAAAAAGACACACATGGTATATACTCACTCATATAGACATACAACATAGGACAAACCCACTAAAACCTGTGCATCTCAAGAAACTAAGCAAGAGAGAGGACTCTAACTAAAATATCCAATCCCCACCCAGAAAGGCAAAGAGGATGGACATCAGAAGAAGTAGAAAACAGGAAACAACCTAGGAACCTACCACAGAGGGCCTCTGAAAGCCTCTGCCCTACAGACTATCAAAGCAGATGCTGAGCCTGATGATCAACTGTTGGGCAGAGTGAATGGAATTTTATGTAAGAAGTGGGAAATAGTAAGAGCTGGAGAGGACAGGGTCTCCACAAGGAGAGCAACAGAACAAGAAAATTTGAACACAGGGAACTTCCCAGAGACTCATACTCCAACCAAGAACTATTCACAGAGATAACCCAGAACCCCTGCACAGATGTAGCCGAGGGCAGGTCAGAGTCCAATTGGGACATAGTAATGTGAAGAGGGACTGCCTCTGACATAATCTGATTGGCCTGCTCTTTGATTACCTCCCCCTGGAGGGGAGCAGCCTTACCAGGCCATAGTAGAGGACAATGCAGCCACTTTTGATGTGAACTGATAGACTAAGATCAGAAAGGAGAGGAGAACCTCCCCTATCAGTGGACTTGGTGAGTGGCATGCAAGCAGAGGGAGGAGGGAGGGTGGGATTGGGAGGGGAGGAGGAAGGGGCTTATGGGGGGATGCAGAATGAAAAAAGTGTAATTAATGAAAAATTTTAAAAAAAGGGGAAAAACATAATTTAAGAACCTTAAAGGACTTTCAAAAGTGGAGGAAAACATGGAGTTAGTCAATTTACATGGCGCACGTCTCACCCCTGGGGGCAATGGTCTCCTGAACCTACTCAGACCTCGGACTCCACCACTGCTAGTTCTAGAACTGATTCAGGATGTTCCAACGAGGGGTTAAGGCTTCTCATAATATTTCCTATAAGCCCACACCTGTTTGTTTATATCCCCCATTTTTATTCATTATTAGCCAGATAGAACCAAGTAATTGCGGTAATGATACTTGCTTTTTTGCCCAATGCTAGAATGCTAGTGAATTTAGGTATGCCCTGGTTACTCGCATGCCTCGCTGGGTGCCTGTGCCCGTTGATGCCCCTCACGCTATGACTCTCTTCAGACAGAAAAGGGATCTTGTAACTACAGCCACCATTGTTACTGCCATCTCATTGGCGGCTATTGGAGCTACCACCTTGGCATTACCCATGAGTCATACTGTGCAGACTGCTCAGACCCTTAATAATCTTTTAGCCAATGTAGCTCATGCCTTAGATGTACAAAAAGGAATTAATGCTCAACTAAAAGGAGGCTTGATGGTGTTCAATCAGAGGATTGACCTCATGCAGGAGCAAGTTGATACCCTATGGCAAATTGCTCAAATTGGCTGTCAATGGAAGTATGCTGGACTTTGTGTCACTAGCATACAATATGAGAATTTTTCCCGTGCTGCAAATCTGTCTAAACAATTGTCTAGCTATATTTTAGGTAATTGGACTGGAGAATTCAATACTACGATGGAGCAGCTGTGAGTAGCCATTGTCACGGTAAATTCTACCAGAGTGGACGCAGGAATAGCCACAGGATTATCATCATGGATTGCTGCAGCCATGAATCATCTGAAGGAATGGGCAGGCATGGGAGCGTTAGCAGGCCTTCTGGTGTTGGTCTCCATGGTTTGCCTGTGGTGTATATGCAAGATTAGAGTCTCACAACAGAGTAATGCAGCCATGACCATTCAGGCCTTTACAGCCATTGAAGCAGGATAGTCTCCCCAAGCATGTTTGGCTACCATAAAAAGCTAAAATGTTACTCTCAGGATGCGAGGCTAAGCACTGCACTCAGAGTCAGCCACTTTTGACCCAGAGAAGAGCATATCTGATTGCATGTGTGTCGATGCCCCAGGCCCTGCCTCTGAGAAAAAGGTATCAGACGGGTCTGATGCTCTTTGGGTGGATGACACCTAAATGAACATCAGTACAAAGTCCCAATTTATTTCTAATATCAGAGATCAGACCTCTACTCTTACCTGATGCATCTAAAACAAAAAGGGCGAATTGTAGAGAGCTGCGGAATGCTATGCCTTAAAGATGGAGCTGGTTTCCACCTTCTACCTTCCCGATGGTGAGTGCTCTCTGTCACGAACAATTCCACATTTGGCTAAGGCTGAAGATCTGGCTTGCTTCCATGTATGTGCACCTATCTGCATTGCCCACATGGCACGCTGGCGTTGGCTGCCCAGAAGCTATTTAAGCTGTGGGCTGGCTTTCCCCAGGGTCAGATGATTGTTCAAGGTTCCTGAATAAACTGCATTGAAAAAAAAAAGAAAAAAATATTATTTTTATATAAATATATTGATATGAATATTATATCAATTTTATTAGCAGCAATTCTATAATGGCAGAGCCTCTATGCACTATTATACTTTTAAATTCTAGTATTGGTTATTGCTGGTATATTATTTTATATACTTTTCTTTCTATTTTAACAATATACTGAACATTCTAAAGTAATTTTAAAAGTCTTCATACTTTTTGAAAATACAGATGTATCTGATTGAAGTTTTGTTTTTCCAGTTCTGACTATTATATATTCTAATTATTAATTTTTTTAGCTGACTCTGTTGACAGGGACTTTTAGTCCAATGGTATTTGACAACAGTGATTGGTAGTATCTCAACAGCATTTCCTACCAGAATGATAATTTGAACTTATCATTATAACAATTTCCATCCAACAATATGCTTAGTTCATGGAAGATATTTATATATCCTAAATTATGAAAGCAAACTTTTAAAAGAATGCTGCTGTTGCATGATTACTATGTTAAAATTAGTTCATGTTGAATTACATAAAACAATTTTTACAGCTATAGAAAGGACAATATTAGTTTGGAAACTTAACCTTCTGAATAGGGGAGATGCATTGATTCGGTTTTCATTTTTATGAGTATGCTATTGCTGAAGTAGGACTTCTTATTTTAATTTTCATAGATGCAAATTGACTTGTTAATATTTACTCCAGATCATTTGCATTAACAGTAAGACTGATCTGTGATTTCTTCACTGTATTATTTCTACCACATTTCACCAACAAAATTACCCAACTTCAAATAATAATTTTCAAAATCTTTCAACTTTTCTAATCTTAACAGTTTAAGGATTCTGCTATTTCCTTCCTAAAATATGAAAGCAATAACATTAAGTGGTTTTGTGGGTGACATTTGAGTGATTTGAAAGGTGTAATTTTCTTAATAGATAGTCTTCTAATTTTCTATCTTTTTATAAAATTATAGAAAATTGTATTTTTCTAGGGATACAGTTATCTAAATTTTATAGTTTTACATAACTACATTCAAATCTTATCACTGGCAGGGTGATTTGATCTACAGCAATATATTCTTCTCAAGTCATTTATTGATAATTTATATTTTTCATTTTTCTTGAGTGTTCTTGCTATATAATTTAAAAATTATTTTAAATCAATTTTTGTACCTATTACTTTTGCTATATATTTCATGTTTTATAGGAAAGACTGAACTAAATACCGGGTTTAAATATGACATATTTTAAAGACCTGTTTGGAAAAAAACAAAACTTTAAGGCTCTGAAGAAACAAATTGAGGAAGATATCAGAAGATGGAAAGATCTCCCCTGCTCATGGATTGGTAAGATTAATATTGTGAAAATGGCCATTGTGTCAAAAGCAATCTACAGGTTCAATGCAATCCCAGCAAAATACCAACTCATTTCGTTACACAGCTGGAAAAAAAGATTCTCAGCTTCATATGGAGAAACAAAAAAAACAGAATCTCCAAAGCGATCCTGTACAACAACAGATCATCTGGAGGCATCTCCATCTTGATCTCAAGCTGTACTACAGAAGAAGCAAGAGTAATAAAAACTACATGGTATTGGCATAGAAACAGAAAGGAGGATCAATGGAACCAAATAGAAGACCCAGAAATAAACCCACATACCAATAAGTACTTGATTTTTTTACAAAAAGCCAAAACCATTAAATGGAAAAAAGACAGCATCTTCAACAAATGGTGCTGGTCCAACTGGATGTCTACATGTAGAAAAATGAAAATAGATCCATATTTATCATCCTGCACAAAACTAAAGTCCGAGTGGATCAAAGACCTCAACATAAAACCAGATACTCTAAATCAGTTAGAAAAAAAAGTGGGGAAAAGCCTAGAACTCATTGGCACAGGAAACAACTTCCTGAACAGAATACCAACAGCACAGGCTCTAAGAGCAACAATCAATAAATGGGACCTCATGAAACTGAAAAGCTTCTGTAAAGCAAAAGACACTGTCGTCAGAACAAAACGACAGCCTACAGACTGGGAAAGGGTCTTCACCAACCCTATATCTGACAGAAAGCTGATATCCAGCATATAAAAAGAACTACAGAAGTTAAAAAGCAATAAATCAAGTAATCCAATTATAAAATGAGGAACAGAGCTAAACAGAGAATTCTCTGTAGAAGAATATAGATTGGCAGAGAAACACTTAAAGAGATGCTCAATGTTCTTAGCCTTGAGGGAGATGCAAATCAAAATGACAATGAGATTTCACCTTACACCCATTAAAATGGCTAAAATAAAAAACTCAAATGACAAAGCATGCTGGAGAGGTTGTGGAAAAAGAGGAACCCTCCTCCATTGCTGGTGGGAAAGGAAACTGATACAACCATTTTGGAAGTCAATCTGGTGCTTTCTGAGACAGATAGGAATAGTACTTCCTCAAGACCCAGCTAAACCACTGCTAGGATACCCAAAATTTGCTCAAGTACACAAGGACATTTGCTCAACCATGTTTGTAGCAGCTTTATTTGTAATAGCCAGAACCTGGAAACATCCGAGATGTCCATCAACAGAGGAATGGATACATAAATTGTGGTATTTTTACACACTGTAGTAATACTCAGCAATCAAAAATGAGGAAATCATGAAATTTTTAGGCAAATGGTGGGATCTAGAAAAGATCATTCTGAGCGAAGCATCCCAGAAGGAGAAAGATACACATGGTATATACTCAGTTTATATAGAGCTATAAGATATGATAAACATAATGAAATCTATACACCTAAAGAAGATAAACAAGAAAGGGGACATGGGGTAAGATGATCAACCCTCACTTAGAAATACAAATGGAATGTGCATTGGACATAGGAGAAAACAAGTAACAGTACAGGAGCCTACTGCAAAGGGCCTCTGAAAGACTCTACCTAGCAGTGTATCAAAGCAGATACTAAGACTCATAATCAAACTTTCTGCAGAGTGCAGGGAATCATATGAAAGAAGGGGGAGTTAGTGTGACATGGAAAGGATAAGAGCTCCACAAGGACCAAATATATCAGGGCACAGGGGTCTTTTCTGAGACTGACACTCCACCGAGGACCATGTTTGGATATAACCTCAAACCTCCACTCAGATGTAGGTTTCCCATAGTAATGGGAACAGGGACTATTTCTGACAGGAACTCAATGGCAGGCTCTTTGACTTCTTCCCCTTCCCCAAGGGAGGAGCAGTTCTGCTAGGCCACAGAAGAGGACTTTGCAGCCAGTCCCGAAGATACCTGATAAAACAGGGACAGGGAGGAGATGAGGAAGGGTGGGTGGGATTGGGAGGGAATGAGAGAGGGTGATATAGCTGGGATACAGAGGTAATGAAATGTAACTAATAATAAAAAGGAAAAAAGGAAAAAAAAAACAACTACTTCAGAAAAAAAATGACATATTATCATAAGCTTATTTTTGAACACTTGGTCCCCTGATGACAGTACTGGTTAGGAAAGGTACATAACCTTTTTTTTTTATGTTAGATTTATTTATTTATTTATTTATTTATCTATTTATTTATTTATTACGATTTATTCACTTTGTATGCAAGCTATAGCCCCTCCCTCTTCTTCTCCCAATTATTCCCCTCTTCTTCTCCTCCCATACCCTATCGCCATTTCACTGATAGGGTAGGTCCTCCTCCCCTTCCACCTGACCCTTTCCTATCAGGGCTCATCAGGACTGGCTGCATTGTCTTCCTCTCTGGCCTGGTAAGGCTGCTAGCCCATCAGGGAGAGGTGATTAAAGAGCCAGCCACTGAATTCATGTCAGAGACAGCCCCTGTTTTCCTTACTAGGGAACCCACTTGGAGACTGAGCTGCTATGAGTTACATCTGTGCAAGTGTTCTAGGGTTATCTCCATGCATGGTCCTTGATTGGAGTATCAGTCTCATAAAAGACCCCTGTGCCCAAATTTTTTGGTTCTCTTACTCCCTTTGTGTTGCTCCTGTCCCCTCCAGGTCTTTTTTTTTCAACTTTTTAAAAGTTTTATTCATATCTTAAGGAATATGTTCACATTTATTGCTTAAATATCTTTGGCAGCAATAGAAAGAATAGAGACAATGTTTGGTAGTACTTGTTAACATCATCAATTAAAAGACAGTGGTTCCTGAAAAAATTTAAGTCAAGGAACTAATGTTTCAATATCTGTTCTCATAGAGACAATATGATCAAGTACCAACAAATATGACATTTACGACTGTTCCACAAAATTTTAGAGGCATCATATGTATTTTGTTAATATTCAGAAGCAAAGACATAAATGAAAAAATAGAATTAAAATCATTTATATGTCCCTTAAAGTTACTTTATGTGTGTCTCAATATTAAATAAGCAAAGGTGAAGAGATTACAAGTTTGACAGTGGGGAGGCATAGGAGAGATACAAGGAGGGAATCTGAGGGAAGAAAGTGTTGTAATGAAATATTTCAAGGCAGCAACCAGATTCACAGATTGCTATATTTTACTATAGATAAAACTTACATATAGTGGTACAGTGAGACATTTAAATATTATTCAATATTTTTGAGTATTTCTCATATAGCTCCATGTTTTCTAGTATCAGGCAGTTGACTGTGAAAAATAATTTTCATAGTTTGTTTTCCTATGTGAAAGCAAAACACTATCAATGTTATCTTAGTAATAAACATTGCTGTTTGGAGACTCATGTGAGATTATATGAACATGTATTTTTTTAATAGAATTACAACCCCTCCAGGTCCTTCTGTCTCCCCCTTATTTCATAAGATTCCCTGCACTCTGCCAAAAGTTTGGCTATGAGTCTCAGCATCTGCTTTGATACACTGCTGGGTAGAGTCTTTCAGAGGCCCCCTGTGGTAGGCTCCTGTCCTATTATTTGTTTTCTTCCCCTTCTGATGTCTATCCCATTTCACTTTCTGAATGAGGGTTGAGCATCTTACCCAGGGTCGTACTTCTTGCTTTGCTTCTTTAGGTGCACTGATTTTAGTATGCTTATCCTATATTATACGCCTAATATCTACTTATAAATGATTATATGCCATGTGTGTTTTTCTTCTTCTGAGATACCTCACTCAGGGTGATCTTTTCTAGTTCTCACCATTTGACAGCAAATTTCATGATTTCCTTGTTTTTGGCATAGTATTCCATTGTGCAAATGTACCACAATTTCTGTATCCATTCCTCAGTTGAGGGACATCTGGGTTGTTTCCAGATTTAAGCTATTAAGAATAAAGCTGCTATGAATATGGTTGAGCAAACATCATTGTTAGGAATAGTGCTACCTCAAGTTCCACCTATACCAGTCCTACAGTCTTGTAGGACTATTAGTCACAAAATGTGCTCAAGTATACAACATAATATTAAGAAGATAAACCGCAACAGAAAAAGTGGGTCATTTGCAGTGAGCCTTCAGGTTCTATAATCCAGTCCCACATTTTGTCTGCTCTCTTATATGTGGTCCCCCAGCCTGTAGGAAAGTGACAAATCTCAGGTACTCCCTACACTGTCATACCTTCTCCATCAATTGTACCATCAAACTGAACAAAAATAAACTATTTTAGGTGGTTTTGTTACATCAGTAAAAAAAGTAGCTGTTTGTCTCCCTCATTTTAGGAAAATCATTTGAGGAATTGCTTGTCATGCTGATGTAGCATATGTTACTTCTTCACTTAAGAATTAAAAACAAGGAAATCATTAAATTTGCAGGCAAATGGTGGGATATAGAAAGGATTATCCTGACTGAGGTATCCCAGGAATAGAAAGATACACACAGTATATACTCACTTATATAGACCTATAAGATAGGATAAACATACTAAAATATGTGCACCTAAAGAAGATAAACAAGAAAGAGGACCTAGAGTAAGATGATTAATCCTCATTTAGAAAGACAAATAGGATCTACATGGGCGATAGGAGGAAACAAGAAACAGGAAAGAAGCCTACCACAGAGGGCCTCTGAAAGACTCTACCTAGCAGTGTATCAAAGCAGATCCTGAGACTCATAACCAAACCTTGGGCAGAGTGCAGAGAATCATATGAAAGAAGGGGGAGTTATAACCTAGAGAGGACAGGAGCTCCACAAGAAAAAAAATATATCAGGCACAGGGGCCCTCTATGAGACTGTTTCTCCAACCAAGGACCATGTATGGATATAACCTTGACTCGCTGCTGAGATGTAGCCCATGATAGCTCAGTAACCAAGTAGGTTCCCTAGTAATGGGAACAGGAACAATTTCTGATGTGAAGTCAATGACTGGCTCCTTTACCCCCCAACCCCTGAGGGAGGAACAGTCTGCTAGGCCACAGAGGAGGACATTGCAGGAAGTCTTGAAGATACTTGATAAGCTAGGGTCAGATGGAAGGGGAGGAGGACCTCCCCTAGCAGTGGACTTGGAAAGGGACAGGAAGGAGATGAGGAGGGAGGGTGGAATTGGGAGTGAATGAGGGAGGGGGCTATGTATGGCTGGGATACAAAGTAAATAACCTGTGATTAATATTAAAATTAAAATAAAAAATTAAATGTCCTAGGCTAGAGAGATGGCTCAAAGGTTAAGAACACTGGCCTTTCTTCCAGAGGTTCTGAGTTCAATTCCCAGAAACCACATGGTGGCTTACAACCATCTATAATGAAATCTGGTGCCGTCTTCTGGTTGCAGGTGTACATGGAGACAGAACTCTGTATAAATAATAATGTTAATAATAATAATAAAGAGATTAAATGTCCTCAGTGTTAACATAATATTTGCTGTTCTAATACTTATTCTGTCATTTCACTTCAGTCTTAGAAATTAAGTTGCAGATTTGCAGAGTTCAAGACCCAGCCAAAATGTTGTTTTCTCTTACTTTTTGGACATTTGACTTAATTTTTACATCCTGGTTTTACTGGCCATTAATTTTCAGTTTTACTTATCTGCACATGTAAGATGTCCAGAAAGTATTCTGGCTTTAATGCTTTATTCTTGGCCCTCTGTAAAAGATTTTCCTAAAATCTTCCAATCTTGTGAGAGGAGAAATAAATTTTGAGTGCTAAGTCATATCTCTATTTCTGTTGTAGCCTTATCTTTGAAATAATAAAGGCAGTTTATAGCAAGCTCATAATCAACATCAACCTTAATCAAGAGAATAATCAAAGCAATGCCCCTAAAACAAAGAACAAGACAAGGTTTTCCACTCTCTCCATACCTAATCAATATAATATTTGAAGTCTTAGCTAGAGCAGTGTGACAACTGAAGGAGATCAAAGGGATTCAACTAAGAAAAAATGTCAAAGTAATTTTATTGCAGATCATATGATTTTATTTGTAAAGAGCCATCTGGGAATTTCTGCAGCAGAAAAAAAAAAACTGTTAGCAAAGTAGGAGGATACAAAATTAACATGCAAAATAAATAGACTTCCTATGCACAATGGCAAAATGGGCTGAGAAAGAAATCAGATAAATAATACAGTAGCAATAGCTCAAAAAATACCTTAAGATAGCACTGTCATAGTATGGGTTATTTTTGCTATAATAAAACACCATAATCAAAAACCATTTGTGTCAGAAAAGAATTATTTGACTTAAAATTTCCAAACCCTTAGTCTGTTCTGTTACTGAAGGAAATCAGACTAGGAAATCAAACAACCTAAGAACCTCAAGGCAGAAGTTAATGCAGATACAATGGTGTTTACTGGCTTATTCCTCATGGCTTGCTCAGCCTTCTTTCTTACAAAATCCAGATCACCAGCTCAAGAATAAACCCACCCACAACGGCTGGGCCTTCCTACATCAATCACTAATTAAGAAAATGTTCTACAGGCTTTCATATAGCCCAATATTTTTTGGACATTTTCTCAGCTGGAGTTCTCTTCTTTCACATGACTCTAGTCTGTGTCAAGTTAAGATCAAATTAGCCAGAATAAACACAAGCTAAGCACTTGTATAATAAATAAGACCTGTGTAATAAAAACTTTAAAACTTTTTAAAAAAATGATTTGAAGAAGACATTGGAAGGTAGAGAGATCTCCTATGCTCATGGATTAGTAAGATTAATATTGTGAAAATAAGGCTGTTTCTTATAATGTTTCCAATACCAATATGTCTTCTTCTGATGCTGTTTCATTTTTCTTGATAGCCCTTGTCTTCAATTTTCTGAATATATACTTATTTGTACTCTCCTAGTGTCTTGCTCTCATTAGTGGATACTTTTCTTCTTTATTTCTTTCTTTCTTTCTTTCTTTCTTTCTTTCTTTCTTTCTTAATTTTTTATTAGTCACATTTTATTAACTCCGTATCCCAGCGTGAGATTGATTTTCAGAGTGGTTGTACAAGTTTACATTCCCACAAGCGGTGGAGGAAGGTTCCTTTTTCTCCACATCCTCTCCAGCATGTGTTGTCACTTGAATGTTTCAGCTTAGCCATTCTGATGGGTGTAAGATGAAATCTCAGGGTAGTTTTGATTTGCATCTCCCTGATGGCTAAGGATGTTGAGCATCTCTTTAAGTGTTTCTCTGCCATTCTATATTCCTCTACAGAGAATTCTCTGTTTAGCTCCATACCCAATTTTTAATTGGATTACTTGATTTATTGATTTTCAACTTCTTTAGTTCTTTATATATGCTGTATATCAGCCAAGGGCCCCTTAAAGACTCTACCTAGCAGTGTATCAAAGAAGATACTAAGACTCATAATCAAACCTTCTGCAGAGTGCAGAGAATCATATGAAAGAAAGGGGAGTTAGTATGGCATGGAAAGAATAGGAGCTCCACAAGGACCAAATATATCTGGACACAGGGGTCTTTTCTGAGATTAACACTCCACCAAGGACCATGTATGGATATAACCCAGAACCCCTGCTTGGATGAAGCCTGTGGTAGCTCAGGAACCAATTGGATTCCCATATAAGGGGAACAGGAACTATTTCTGACAGAAACTCAATGGCAGGCTCTTTGACCTCCCCACCCCCAAAGGGAGGAGAAGTCCTGCTAGGTCACAGAGGAAGACTTTGTAGCCAGTCCTGAAGATACCCGATAAATCAGGGTCAGATGAAAGGGGAGGAGGTCCTCCCCAAGCAGTGGACTTGGAAAAGGGCAGGGAGGAGATGAGGGAGTAAGGGAGGGCTTGGGAGGGAATGAGAGAGGCAGATACAGCTTGGATACAGAGTTAATAAAATGTAAGTATACCCAGCAAAGCTATCAATCAACACGGATGGAGAAACAAATATTCCATGATAAAACTAAATTTAAGCAATATCTACACAGCAACCCAGCCTTACAAAAGATACTAGAAGGAAAACTCCAATCCAATGAAAACAACTACACCAAAGAAAATATAGGATACAGATAATTTCCCAACAAAAATTAAAAGAAAAAAAAAAGAATGATTCATAATAAGACCACCAAATCCACAATAAAAGGAACGAACAGTCATTGGTAACTATTATCAACATAAATGGTCTCAACTCTCCAATAACGAGACACAGACTAACAGAATGGTTTTGGAAACAGGATCCAACATTCTGCTGCACCCAAGAAACACACATACACAAAAAATATAAACGCTACCTCAAAATAAATGGCTGGAAAAAATGTTTTTCAAGCAAATGGATTCAGAAAACAGGTGGGGGTAGAGATCCTAATATCCAATAAAATAGGCTTTCAATCAAAGTTAATCAAAAAAGATGAGGAAGGGCACTTCCTTCTCATCAAAGAAAAATTCCAACAGGAGGACATCACAATTTTGAACATCTATACACCAAATACAAGACCACGTACATTTGTAAATGAAACATTATTAAACCTGAAATCACACATTGATCCCAACACTTTAGTAGTGGGAGACTTCAACACTCCACTCTCACCAAGGGACAGGTCATCTGGTCAGAAGCAAAACAGGAAAACAAGGGCACTTACAGAGGCCCTAAATCTAATGGACCTAATAGATGTCTACAGAACTTTTCACCCAAAATCAAAAGAGTATACCTTCTTTTCAGTACCTCATGGAACCTTCTCCAAAATAGACAATATAGTTGGTCACAAAGCAAACCTCAGCAGATACAAGAAGGTTGAAATAATCCCTTGTATCCTACTTGACCATCATGATCTAAAGCTGGACCTCAACCACACAAAAACAGCAAAAAGCCTGCACATACATGGAAACTGAACAACTAGCTACTAAATGACAGCTTGGTTGGGGAAGAAATAAAGAAAGTAATTAAAGACTTCCTAGAATTTAATGAAAATGAAAGCACAACATACCAAAACTTATGGGACACAATGAAGGCAGTGCCCATAGGAAAGCTCATAGCACTAAGTTCCTGCAAGAAGAAATTTGAAACATCACATACAAGCAACTTAATGGCCCAACTGAAAGCCCTAGGGGAAAAAAAAAAAAAAAAGAAGCAGATACACCCAAGAGGAACAGATGGCTGGAAATAATCAAACTCAGGGCTGAAATCAATCAATTATAAACAAATACAACTATTCAAAGAATCAATGAAATCAAAAGCTGGTTCTTTGAGAAAATCAACAAGATAGACAAGCCCCTAGCCAAATTACCAAAAAGGCAGAGAGAAACTATCCAAATCAGAAAAATCAGAATGAAAAAGGGGACATAACTACAGACACTGAGGAAATCCAACCAATTATTAGGTCTCACTACAAAAGCCAATATGCCACAAAATTTGAAAATCAAATTGAAATGGACAATTTTCTTGATAGATTCCATTTTCCTAAATTAAGTCAAGAAAGATAGAATAGATTGAATAATCACATAACCCCCACAAAAATAGAAGCAGTCATCACAAGTGTCCTTTCCAAAGACAGCATGTTCAACAAACGGTGCTGGTCCAACTGGATATCTATATGCAGAAAAATGAAAATAGATCTGTATTTATCACCCTGCACAAAACTAAACTCCAAGTGGATCAAAGACCTCAACATAAAACCAGATACTCTAAATCTGTTAGAAGAAAAAGTGGGGAACAGTCTACAACTCATTGGCACAGGAGACAACTTCCTGAACAGAACACCAACAGCACAGGCTCTAAGAGCAACAATCTATAAATGGGACCTCATGAAACTGAAAAGCTTGTGTAAAGCAAAAGACACCATCATCAAAACAAAGCGACTGCCTACAGATAGGGAAAAAATCTTCACCAACCCTTTATCTGACAGAGGAATCATATCCAGTATACATAGAGAACTAAAGAAGCTGAAAAGCAGCAAACCAAGTAATCCAATTAAAAAATGGGGTACATTTTGGTTGTGAGCCTAGCCTTTAACAGATACCTGATAAAATAGGATCAGATGAATGGGGAGGAGGTCCCCCCTATCAGTGGACTTGGAAAGGGGCACAGTGGAGATGAGGGAGGGAGGGAGGGACTGGGAGGGAATGAGGGATCAGGACACGGCTGGGATACAGAGTTAATAAGATGTAACTGATAAAAAAAATAATAATAAAATAAAAAATGGGGTACAGAGTTAAAGAGAATTCTCAATAGAGGAATATCAAATGGCAGAGAAGCACTTAAAGAAACGCTCAACCTCATTAGCCATTAGGGAAATGCAAATCAAAACAACCCTGAGATTTCACCTTACACCCATCAGAATGGCCAAGATCAAAAACTCAAATGACAACACATGCTAGAGAGGT
The DNA here is from genome assembly GCF_030254825.1 of Meriones unguiculatus. Lineage (NCBI taxonomy): Eukaryota > Metazoa > Chordata > Mammalia > Rodentia > Muridae > Meriones > Meriones unguiculatus. Next base: position 81,069,384 of record NC_083351.1, on the reverse strand, counting down.
TGTGGAGAAAGGGGAACCCTTCTCCACTGCTGGTGGGAATGTAAACTTGTACAACAACTCTGGAAAGCAATCTGGCTCTTTCTCAGACAACTAGGAATAATGCTTCCTCAAGATCCAGCCATACCACTCCTAGGCATATATCCAAAAGAGGCTCAAGTACACAAAAAGGACATTTGCTCAACCATGTTTGTAGCAGCTTTATTTGTAATGTCCAGAAGCTGGAAACAACCCAGATGTCCATCAACGGAGGAATGGATACAGAAATTTTGGTACATCTACACAATGGAATACTACTCAGCAATCAAAAAGGAGGAAATCATGAAATTTGCAGGCAAATGGTCGGATCTAGAAAAGATCATTCTGAGTGAAATATCCCAGAAGGAGAAACACAAGCACGGTATATACTCGCTTATGTAGACCTATAAGATATGATAAACATAATGAAATCTATACACCTAAAAAAGATAATCAAGAGAGCAGACATAGGTTAAGATGATCAATCCTCATTTAGAAAGACAGATGGGATGTGCATTGAACGTATGACAGGAGTCTACTGAGGGCATCTGAAAGACTATAACTAGCAGTGTTTTTAAAGCAGATACAAAGACTCATGACCAAACCTTTGGCAGAGTACAGGGAATCATATGAAAGAAGGGGAGTTAGTCTGATGGGGAAAGGATAGGAGCTCCACAAGGACCAAATATATCTGGGCACAGGGTCTTTTCTGAGACTGACATTCAACCAAGGACCATGTCTGGATATAACCTAGAACCTTGGCACGGATGTAGCCCGTGGTAGCTCAGTAACCAATTGGTTTCCCATAGTAAGGGGAACAAAGACTATTTCTAACAGGAACTCAATGGGTGGCTCTTTGACCTCCCCACACCCCAAGGGAGGAGCAGTCCTGTTAGGCCACAGAGGAGGACTTTGCAGCCAGTCCTGAAGATACCTGATAAAACAGGATCAGATGAATGGGGAGGAGGCGCCCCCCTATCAATGGACTTGAAAAGGGGCAGGGTGGAGATGAGGGAGGGAGGGTGGGATTGGGAGGGAATGAGGGAGCAGGATACAGCTGGGATACAGAGTTAATAAAATGTAACTGATAAGAAAAAATAAATAAAATTTAAAAAAATTATCTTTTCCAAAAAAAGCCCAGGGCCAGAAGGTTATAGCTCAAAATTCTATCAGACTTTCAGAGAAGAGTTCACTCCAATTCTCTTCAAAATATTCTACAAAATAGAAACAGAAGGAACATTACCAAACTCATTCTACGAAGCTACAGTCACTTTGATACCTAAACCACACACAGACCCAACAGAAAAGAGGGAACTTCAGACCTATCTCTCTTATGAATATTGACGCAATAATACTCATTAAAATCCTTGCAAACCGAATCCAAGAGTACATAAAAGGTATCATCCCCCATGACCAAGTAAGCTTCATCCCAAGCTCACAAGGTTGGTTCAGTATATGGAAATCCATCAATGTCATCCACCATATAAACAAACTGAAGCAGAAAAACCACATGATCATCTTCTTAGATGGCCAAAAGCATTTGACAAAGTCCAACACCCATTCATTTTTAAAGGATTGGAGAGATCAGGGATACAAGACACATACCTAAACATAGTAAATGCAATATACAGCAAGACTGTAGCCAAATTTAAACTCAGTGCAGAGAAACTCAAATCAATCCCACTGAAATCAGGGACAAGGCAGGGCTGCCCATTGTCTCCATATCTCTTCAACATAGTTCTGGAATTCCTAGCTAGAGCAATAATACAGTTGAAGGAGATCAAGGAGATACAAATTGGAAAGGAAGAAGTCAAAATATCACTGTTTGCAGATGATATGATAGTATACATGAGCAACCCCAAAATTTCAACCAGAGAACTCCTTCAACTAATAAACACCTTCAGCAAAGTGGCTGGATACAAAGTCAACTCAAAAAAATCAGAAGCCCTCCTGTATACCAAAGACAAAATGGCCAAGAAAGTAATTAGGGAAAAGATACCCTTCACAATAGCCACTAATAGCATAAAGTACCTTGGGGTGACTCTAACCAATCAAGTGAAAGACCTGTTTGAAAGAAACTACAAGTCTCTGAAGAAAGAAATTGAAGATACAGAAGTTGGAAAAATCTCCCATGCTCATGGATTGGTAAGATTAATATAGTGATAATGGCCATTCTGCCAAAAGCAATCTACAGATTCAATGCAATCCCCATCAAAACACCAACACAGTTCTTTACAGTCCCTGTAAGAAAAATTCTCACCTTCATATGGAGAACCAAAAATCCTAGAATTTCCAAAACAATCCTGTACAACAACAGATCATCTGGAGGTATCTCCATCCCTGATCTGAAGCTATACTACAGAGCAACAGTAAGAAAAACTGCATGGTATTGACATAGAATCAGAAAGGATGATCAATGGAACTAGATATAAGATTCAGAAACAAACCCACACATTTATGAATACTTGATTTTTTACAAAGAAGCCAAAACCATTCAATGGAAAAAAAACAGCATCTTCAACAAATGGTGCTGGTCCAACTGGATGTCTATATGCAGAAAAATGATAATAGATCCATATTTATCACCCTGCACAAAACGAAAGTCCAAGTGGATCAAAGACCTCAACATAAAACCAGACACATTAAATCAGTTAGAAGAAAAATTGGGAAGACCCTAGAACTTATCAGCACAAGAGACTACTTCCTGAACAGAACACCAACAGCACAGGCTCTGAGATCAACAATCAATAAATGGGAACTCATGAAACTGAAAAGCTTCTGTAAAGCAAAAGACACTGTCATCAAAACAAAACGACATCGTACAGACTGGGAAAGGATGTTCACCAACCCTACATCTGACAGAGGGCTAATATCCAGTATATATAAAGAACACAAAAAGTCAAAAAGCAAAAAATCAAGTAATCCAATTAAAAAATGGGGCACAGAGTTAAACAGAGAACTCTCTATAGACGATTGTAGAGTGGCAGAAAAACACTTTAAGAAATGCTTAATGTCCTTAGCCATGAGGGAGATGCAAATCAAAATGACCATGAGATTTTACCTTATACCCATCAGAATGGCTAAGATGAAACACGCAATTAACAACACATGCTGGAGAAGATGTGGAGAAAGAGGATCTCTCCTCCATTGCTGGTGGGAATGCAAACTTGTACAACCACTTTGGAAATCAATCTGGCACTTTCTCAGACAAATAGGAATAGTGATTCCTCAAGATCCAGCTGTACGACTCCTAGGCATATATCCAAAAGAGGCTCAAGTACATAAGTACATTTGCTAAACCATGTTTATAGTAGCTTTATTCGTAATAGCCAGAAACTGGTAACAACCCAGATGTCCCTCAGCTGAGGAATGGATACAGAAATCGTGCTACTTTTACACAATGGAATATTACTCAGCAATTGAAAACGAGGAAATCATGAAATTTGAAGGCAAATGGTGGGACCTAGAAATGATCATCCTGAGTGAGGTATCCCAAAAGCAGAAAGACACACATGGTATATACTCAGGTTTATAGACCTATAAGATAGGAAAAATATAATGAAATCTATATACCTAAAGAAGATAAACAAGAAAGAGGACTTGGGGTAAGATGACCAATCCTCACTTAGAACCACAAATGGGATGGACATTGGTTATAGGAGAAAACAAGTAACAGGACAGGAGCCTAAACAGAGGGCCTCTGAAAGACTCTACCCAACATTGTATCAAAGCAGATGCTGAGACTCATAAACAAACCTTTGGCAGAGTGCAGGGAATCATATGAAAGAAGGGGGAGTTAGTAAGACCTGGAGAGTACAGGAGCGCCACAAGGACCAAATATATCAGGGCACAAGGGTCTTTCATGAGACTGTTTCTCCAACCAAGGACCATGTATGGATATAACCTAGAACCCCTGCTCAGATATAGTCCATGGTAGCTCAGTGTCTAAATGGGTTCTCTTATAAGGGGAATAGGGACTATTTCTGGCATGAACTCAATGGAGAGCTCTTCGACCCCACCCCCAACCCTGAGGGAGGAGCAGCCTTGCTAGGCCACAGAAGAGGTCATTGCAGCCAGTCCTGAAGAGACTTGATAAGCTAGTGTCAAATGGAAGGGGAGGAGGGCCTCGCCTATTTGTGGACTTGGAAAGGGGCAGGGAGAAGATGATGGAGGAAGAGTGGGATTGCAAGGGAATGAGGGAGGGGGCTATGGCTGGGATACAAAGTAATAACCTGTGATTAATATAAAAAATAAATAAATTAAAAAATAATTAGAATGCTCATCAATATCCAGTACTCTTCATAGTCCTTGATTATATATATATATATATATATATATATATATATATATATATATATAATTAACATGTATGGAACACTCCATCCCACACTTTTATCTTCCATTGCTTTATTTTAATCCTTAGTTTATTTACTTTTTTTATTTTTTTTCCTTTTTTTTTAAATTTTTCATCAATTACACTTTATTCATTCTGCATCCCCCCATAAGCCCCTCCCTCCTCCCCTCCCAATTCCACCCTCCCTCCTCCCTCTGCTTGCATGCCACTCCCCAAGTCCACTAATAGGGGAGGTTCTCCTCTCCTTTCTGATCTTAGTCTGTCAGTTCACATCAAAAGTGGCTGCATTGTCCTCTACTATGGCCTGGTAAGCCTGCTCCCCCCCCAGAGGGAGGTGATCAAAGAGCAGGCCAATCAGATTATGTCAGAGGCAGTCCCTCTTCACATTACTATGTAACCCAATTGGACTCTGAACTGCCCTGGGCTACATCTGTGCAGGGGTTCTAGGTTATGACCATGAATAGTCCTTGGTTGGAGTATGAGTCTCTGGGAAGTTCCCTATGTTCAAATTTTCTTGTTCTGTTGCTCTCCTTGTGGAGACCCTGTCCTCTCCAGCTCTTACTATTTCCCAGTTCTTACGTAAAATTCCATTCACTCTGCCCAACAGTTGCCCATCAGGCTCAGCATCTGCTTTGATAGTCTGAAGGGCAGAGGCTGTCAGAGGCCTTCTGTGGTAGGTTCCTAGGTTGTTTCCTGTTTTCTTCTTCTTCTGATGTCCATCATCTTTGCCTTTCCAGATGGGGATTGGACATTTTAGTTAGGGTCTTCTCTCTTGCTTAGTTTCTTTAGATGCACAGGTTTTAGTGGGTTTGTCCTATGTTATATGTCTATATGAGTGAGTATATACCATGTGTGTCTTTTTGCTTCTGGAAAAACTCACTCAGGATGATCCTTTCCAGATCCCACCATTTACCTGCAAATTTCATGATTTCCTTATTTTTTATTGCTGACTAATATTCCATTGTGTAGATGTACCACAATTTCTGCATCCATTCCTCAGTTGAGGGGCATCTGGGTTGTTTCCAGCTTCTGGCTATTACAAATAAAGCTGCTACAAACATGGTTGAGCAAATGTCCTTTTTGTGTACTTGAGCCTCTTTTGGATATATGCCCAGGAGTGGTATGGCTGGATCTTGAGGAAGCACTATTCCTAGTTGTCTGAGAAAGCGTCAGATTGATTTCCAGAGTGGTTGTACAAGTTTACATTCCCACCAGCAGTGGAGAAGGGTTCCCCTTTCTCCACAACCTCTCTAGCATGCGTTGTCACTTGAGTTTTTGATCTTGGCCATTCTCATGGGTGTAAGGTGAAATATCAGGGTTGTTTTGATTGGCATTTCCCTAATGGCTAGTGAGGTTGAGCATTTCTTTAAGTGCTTCTCTGCCATTCGATATTCCTCTACAGAGAATTCTCTGTTTAGCTCTGTTCCCCATTTTTTAAGTGGATTACTTGGTTTGCTGCTTTTCAGCTTCTTTAGTTCTTTATATATACTGGATATGAGTCCTCTGTCAGATAAAGGGTTGGTGAAGATTCGTTCCCAATCTGTAGGTGGTCGCTTTGTTTTGATGACGGTGTCCTTTGCTTCGCAAAAGCTTTTCAGTTTCATGAGGTCCCATTTATTGACTGTTGCTCTTAGAGCCTGTGCTGTTGGTGTTCTGTTCAGGAAGTTTTCCCCTGTACCAATGAGTTCTAGGGTATTTCCCACGTTTTTTCCAAGCCGATTTAATGTTTCTGTTTTTATGTTGAGGTCTTTGATCCACTTGGACTTCAGTTTTGTGCAGGGTGACAAGTATGGATCTATTTTCATTTTTCTACATGTACACATCCAGTTAGACCAGCACCATTTGTTGAAGATGCTATCTTTTTTCCATTGTATGGTTTTGGCGTCTTTGTCAAAGATCAGGTGTACATAAGTCTGTGGGTTTATTTCTGCGTCCTCTGTTCAGTTCCATTGATCCACCATTCTGTTTCTATGCCAGTACCATGCAGTTTTTAAAACTGTTGCTCTATAGTACAACTTAAGATCAGGGATGGAGATACCTCCGGAAGATCTTTTATTGTAGAGGATTGTTTTAGCAATTCTGGGTTTCTTGTTATTCCATATGAAGTTGAGAATTTTTCTTTCCAGGTCTGTAAAGAATTGTGTTGGTAATTTGATGGGCATTGCATTGAATCTGTAGATTGCTTTTGGTAAGATGGCCATTTTTACTATGTTAATCTTGCCAAGCCATGAGCATGGGAGATCTTTCCATCTTCTCATATCTTCTTCTAATTCTTTCTTCAGAGATTTGAAATTTTTTTCATACAAGTCTTTGACTTCCTTGGTTAGGGTTACTCCGAGGTACCTTATGTCATTTGTGGCTATTGTGAAGGGTATTGTTTCCCTAATTTCTTTCTCAGCCCTTTTGTCTTCTGTATACAGGAGGGCTACTGATTTTTTGGAGTTAATTTTGTATCCTGCCACTTTGCTGAAGGTGTTTATCAGCTGTAGGAGTTCCCTGGTAGAGTTTTTGGGGTCACTCACATATACTATCATATCATCTGCAAATAGTGATAATTTGACTTCTTCCTTTCCAATTTGTATCCCCTTGATCTCCTTCAACTGTCTTATTGCTCTAGCAAGGACTTCCAGTACTATGTTGAAGAGATATGGAGAGAGTGGGCAGCCTTGTCTTGTCCCTGATTTCAGTGGGATTGCTTTAAGTTTGTCTCCGTTCAGTTTGATGTTGGCTATAGGCTTGCTGTATATTGCCTTTACTATGTTTAGATATGTGCCTTGTATCCCTGATCTCTCCAACACTTTGAACATGAATGGATGTTGGATTTTGTCAAAGGCTTTTTCAGCATCTAGGGAGATTATCATGTGGTTTTTTTTTCTTTCAATTTGTTAATATGGTGGATCACATTGATGGATTTCCGTATATTGAACCACCCCTGCATACCTGGGATGAAGCCTACTTGGTCATAGTGGATAATATCTTTGATGTGTTCTTGGATTTGGTTTGCAAGTATTTTATTAAGTATTTTTGCATCAATGTTCATAAGGGAGATTGGCCGGAAATTCTCTTTCTTTGTTGAGTCTTTGTGAGGTTTAGATACCAAGGTGACTGTGGCTTCATAGAATGAATTTGGTAATATTCCTTTTGTTTCTATTTTTGGAATAGTTTGAAGATAATTGGTGTTAGCTCTTCTTTGAAGGTCAGGTAGAATTCTGCGCTGAAGCCATCTGGTCCTGGGCTTTTTTTGGATGGGAGACTTTTGATGACTGCTTCTATTTCTTTGGGGGATATAGGACTATTTAGTTGATTTACCTGGTCCTGATTCAGCTTTGGTAAGTCAAATCGATCAAGAAAATTTTCCATTTCATTTAGATTTTCAAATTTTGTGGCATATAGACTTTTGAAGTAAGTCCTAATGATTGTTCGGATTTCCTCAGTGTCTGTAGTTATATCCCCCTTTTCATTTCTGATTTTGTTGATTTGGGTGGTGTCTCTCTGCCTTTTAGTTAGCCTGGCTAAGGGTTTGTCGATCTTGTTGATTTTCTCAAAGAACCAGCTCTTGGTTTCATTGATTCTTTGAATTGTTTTATTTGTTTCCAATTGATTGATTTCAGTCCTGAGTTTGATTATTTCCAGCCGTCTACTCCGTCTTGGTGTGTCTGCTTCTTCTTTTTCTAGGGTTCTTAAGTGAGCCATTAGGGTGCTTGAATGAGCTGTCTCGAATTTCTTCTTGAAGGCACTTAGTGCTATGAACTTTCCTCTTAGCACTGCTTTCATTGTGTCCCACAAGTTTGGGTATGTTGTGTCTTCATTTTCATTGATTTCTAGAAAGACTTTAATTTCTTTCTTTATTTCTTCCCTGACCCAGCTGTCATTTAGTAACAAGTTGTTCAGTTTCCATGTGTGTGTAGGCTTTTTGTTATTTCTGTTATTGTTGAGGTCCAGCTTTATTCCATGGTGATCAGACTTTTTCTAGCGCAGGATTGGGTGATTTAAGGCAGTACAGTTTCCTTCCTTCCCTGTGGATTCTCTGGAGACACGGACTCCCAGTGTCTTTTTTTGCCCTGGTGCACACTGCTCAGTGTCTGCCAGCTGGCTGGCCGCAGAAACTGCCTGTGCCTGGAGCACAGCTGAGTGCTGGCAGCTCAGTCTCTTCCAGCTGTCTGGTGCGCAGAAACTGCCTGTGTCTGCCTTTGCGGCTTTTGGGAGCCTGAGTGCCTCCCTGAGCTGGGTAATTTTCCGGATCCTTTTCAGGTTGGGGGTGAGCTGAGTGCTCTGAGATCAGAGCCACAGTTTCTATCTCCGGCGGCGAATCAGGCGCGCAGGCAGGCAGGGCTCTGTGCCTGAACTTGGGTCCCTGGCTCTGGCTCAGGGTTGACTCCTGGGGTGCCCGTGGAACCCGCCCGAGTCTTTTCCAGGGGATGTCTGGGTGACCTAAAGCCGGTCCCAATCGTTTCCTGTACCCTGGGGTTATCTCTCGACTGAAAATTCCAGTCTCTGATAGTGTGGTGCACACGGTTCAGTCTGGGACCATGACCAGAGACACTGGCTTGTGGCTCTGAGCTGGGGTTGGGGCTGGAGGCCAGCAGCCAAGTGTCTGGCGGAACCGGGATCTCTTCCGTGGTTTAGCCTGGTGAGTTAAAAGCTGATTGAATCCCCCACCGTGGGGTATCCTCTCACTTGGGAAACACAATGACTGTGTTTTATGGCCGAGAGTTCTGATTGCTGTTCACTGTGCTGATCCTGCTGTGCTGCTGCTCAGAATGAGAGTCCTCCCGGCGCCGCCATCTTGCCCCTCTCCTTTTATTTACTTTTAATATAAGGCCAACATGAACTTGTGACTCTGAAAGTCTTGAAGAGGTTATAAAAAATAATAATGAAACACTAACATAACATAGAAAAATTATTAGCGTTAATACTAGTGAGGAAGAAAATGCATTTTACTCTATATCTCAGAGTGTTGCTGCTATAGAGCTTGACATTAAATTGAAAGGTTTTGAAGAAAATAGTATCAGTATATCTGATAAATACCACTTATCACAGTAGGAAATAATTTGTTCTCTCAAGAGGAAAAGTCATTTAAAAGCATGACATAAGGATTTGAAAACTAAAGCAGAACTTTACAGAAAATAAAAACCATTTTATATAATTAAAAGGAAACGAAAAATGTGTGATCTCTAATGAATTAAAGTACTAGAAGCTGATTATACATTTTAAAAAGGTAATGTTAGTGCAGTTCCAAATACTTTTTCTAAGCCGAAGATAATTTCCAGTTAATTCAGAAATAAACAAGTGCTTCACAGGTAGAGTGAATGCAAACTTCTCCCATCCAAGTCTCTATGAAGAAAAGAACTGTGCAATATCTTTCCTGAGGAGGAGGGGAGAGAAACTCAATGGATAATTTTGATTATCCATTGGTTTGATTATCCAGTGGTTAAGTTTGATTTCTAGGTGTGTGTAATGTGTCCAAATTTATTCCTCTAGAATTCAGATGTTGAACTCATAATTTCCAGTGTAGTAGAATGCAACTGAATTGATAGGTAATGACTCCAAAGAGTTAGCGAAGGTTATGGAGCATCTTTAGCATGAGCTTTCCCCTCATATGACTTGTGTTCTTTTAAAACAAAAAATTATACATACTTCTAAGGGAGAAATGATTGTGGAAGAAAGATGGTTATGTACAAGTCAAAGAGAGTCCTTCTGAAGGATATGTCAACATTGAGATCTTAAAATTCTCTTCATTGGAATTGAGATAAACTATATCTCTGCTGTTTAAATTAACTCAGACATTGATGCATTTTTTTAGAAATCTAAAAAATATAATACAGCCATGTTCTTGAACTAAAGGAAAAATAGAGAGGAATCTGGATGAATTAAATAACACAAAAGGGAAGCATTTTTTAAAGCAAGGAAAAAAATGTCATATTATGCATCCAGTGATGCGATGATGCAGTTAAAATTGAGAATATATTTTTTAGTAATCAGCAATGTACATAGTCAAAGCAATGTACATAGTCATCTCCAAGTTTTACACATCACTTTAAATCGCTAAGACAAATTTCTAAACTCCACATCTTCAATAGTCATAAGGGTAAATAGACTTGGGATTTTCTATCCTCTTCATGGGTGCCACTAATAGCATCACTTTTGTCCTGGAGTACATATTAGCAGCTTTCAGACATATCTATATTAAAATCACCATCACTCTATGTATATATTTGAGCGTGAAATATGAAAAATATAGAGTAGAAAATTTGGCAATTACATATATTTTCAAGATAATACAGTATATAAGAGAATATAATAAACAAGAAAAATAATACAAGTACCAAGGCCATTAAATTAGATAATATTTTTTATAGGTGAGCTACTGACTTCTTATAATTTAATCTTGTTTATTACTTACAAAAACTAAAAGCCAATTAAATTATTTTAATGGCATTTTTCTACACTCATGGATTAGTGCTTAGCCCAGTTGTCATCAGAGAGGCATCCTCCAACAACTGATGGAGCAGATGTAGAGACCCACAGCCCAACAGAAGGCAGTCCAGAAGAGGACAGATCCCATAGGAGGCCTAGGACACCGCTAGGTCATGACCCACAGAACAAACTAAACAAGGCCTATAGTGGCCGACAGAGACTCAAGTGAAAATCTTGGATGCCGTATGGGTCTGAGCTGCATGCATCTTCTGCATTATATGGAGGGTTGTATATCTTGCTGTTCTTGTGGGACCCCTAATGCAGGACTTGTGGGTATCTTTGACACTTTTCCTCCTGCTGGGCTGCTTTGTCCAGGTATGAGGGTTCCTGCCTGGTCTTATTGTAATTTGTGATGCCCTGTTTTGTTGGTCTTCTTTCTTTTCTTCTTCATTCCTTCGTTACTTTCTTCCTGTCTTTCTGGTTGTTGTTTTAAGGAAAATGTAGGAGGAGTGGTCTGGGGAGAGGGAAGGTAGAGGCAGGGAGCTGGGAAGAGTGGAGGTACAAAAAGCTGTGGTCAGAGCATACTGTATGTAAAGAATAAAAATAAGAAGCAGGTAATATTTAAAAGCTAACAGAATCATGAAAAAGCCAGGGTGGGACAGATATAACTGGTAATTTGTAAATATTATTGCATATGATATATGCAGGTATAAAAATACACATTTTGGTATTACAGGATTGTATTACATTAAAAGAAGATAAACATAACATTAAAGGACATGGGTTTGGCTACCATCATATTTCCAGACATGTAATTGTCACTATCCACTGATATAAGGGATTCACACAGATGCAAAAAAATACATAGATTCTTCACATGTGTTCTTTGAGTCTTTTCATTTACTTTAGTTTTATCAATTAGTCACAAATTCATCTTTTTGGTTTGAGAGATTCTAGAAACAATTTCTTATTCAAAATACTACATGTAAAGCAAAGACTTTATTTTTTTTTATATTATTTGCTTTTCTAGTTGCTGATTAATGGTACTAACATATTAACAAAAATATTGTCATTGAATCCTAAAAATTTTCTTTTGTACAGAAAATGACCTTATTTTTTATAGAAATGTTTGAAATAGATTTTTTGGATTTCTAATAAATAACTACATGCATCAATCAATCAGCGATTTCAAGTTCATTGTGCTGTAACTTCTCTTTTCTTGAAGTGGTTTGACCCCTGTCTTGCAGGAGAGGATATTTAGACTATGGGATGCTCAGAAGCACTGTAATTCCCTGCAGGCCGTGAATCTCCAGCCATTGATCTGAGTGTCACTTCTCCAGCTTTCCAGGCTTAGCAGTACTACCGTCTGGAAACACATCCTACACAAGGAAAACAACCTCCTATACTGATTATTAAGGAAAATAAATTCATCACATTTGTTTGCTTGTGTTAGAGATTGTTTATGCTTGAACATACTTATTACATTTTGAAAATCAACAGAAGTATGAAGCTTATTAAGGAAGTATTTTTAGTATATGTACATATATATATAATAGACATGTGTATATATAAAATTAAAGGATGGAAAGAGCATCAAAAAATAAACACTGAAAATAGTGTAAAATAAAAAAGCATGGGTTAGGGAGAATAAATAGACACTTGAGAAAATTTCAAGCATGATTCTTTGTCTTCTTGAACTCTGATTTAAAGGTTGCTTAGCAACAGTGGCAGTAACAGCTGGGACACCCTTGATCTTGTTGTGTAAACTATTAAAAATAGGTGATGGAAAGCGGCACCATGGAAACAATGATTTCATGAAGCAGGTGTTTGTAGTGCTGCTTTGCAGGCGATTGCTAGAGGTGTAAATTACAGAAAGACAAAATAACAGAGTAACTTTAATCTTTGCTTGTAGTACAAAATATTTGTTGTTCCTTTTTGAATTTTTTTCAAAAATTTCAAGCATGTTGATAAAATAAAATATTATTAATTATAACTGGGAGCAGTATCAAAAACTGATTGCTGAATTTCCAAAACAAATTTGACATTTAGATAAACAAGAATTGCATATAGTCTTGAGTCCACGTATTTATTTACAAATGAATAAATATAAAAGGTTGTATAAATCACATTGCACAAACAACTTTTGTATTTTTCATGTATTAGCATTAATTTTCCAAAGACTGATCATCTTGTACTTATTTTGCATATAATGTTTTAGTCAAATATTAATGAATACAAATATTTTTAAAGTTTTCTTGTGTTATGTTTTATAGTTAAATGTATTTTAACTTAAATTGTTAATTACATGTATGAGTTTGTGTTTATCTCATTTTCACTTTTCCTTCTCTTGTCTGAATTCTTCTGACATTCCCTTTATTCCATCTCAAATTCATGACATCCTTTTCTCTAATACTGTTACACAAACATATGTATATATAAATATAATTGGCTGAGTTAATTTAATGTTTTCCATATGATTATGTCACTTTTGTTCAATGACCTATCATGGAACTCATCCATTGGATGCCTGATATTTCACCCCCCGGACAGCCATTTCTAACACCTTCTAATCTCTTCTCATGCTGGCATATCACCTGGTATTGTCATTATGCTCATTTTGCTTATGTGACTCTGTTGTTGAGATTTCATAAATGCAGCTTTTATGTCACACAGAAGTCATTATTGTATAGCAACATGCCTGGTCCTCTGGTTCTTGAAATATTTTCACCCTTTTTCTAAGATATTCCTTGAAGACTATGTCTTTTTTTGTGTTGAATATGTATCAGATGAGGCTGGGCACATGTTCAATTTTTCTATTTATTTTGACCAGTACTGACTTTTTTTTATTAGTCTTTGTCTATTGCTATAATAAGCCACATTTATGAGGCCCGAGAGCTACACTTAATTATGAATTTAATATTTTCTTCTAAACAAATATTTGGAAAAAAATTAAACTGTTTTCAGAAAGTGGCTGCATTAGATTCTTTTCCAGGGTGAGCTCATCAGTCAAAACCGTTGGTTAGGTTTACAATACCAGACATGAGTTCTCTCCTATTGGGTATATCTCAAATCCAATTAGATGGCTATTGGTGACCTCAATATATAAATGCCACAATTGCACTCTTGTGATATCTTGCCATGCTGATGATTATTTTGGTTTGTAGGCTTTATTTGAGAGGACAAGTGACTGTTCTTCTCTCTTGTCATCTTTTTATTTTTATTTTTAATTATACATTATTTACTTTGTATTTCCCCCTCTAGTTCCCTCCCTCTTCCCCCCCATCCCTCTCTCTTCCTCCCCCTTCTCCATACACTCCCCTCCCCAAGTCCACTGGTAGGGGAGGGTTTCTTTTTCTTCCTTCTGATCCTAGTCTGTTAGGTCTCATCAGGAGTGGTTACATTGGCTTACTCTGTGGCCTGGTAAGGGTGCTCCCCCCTCAGGGGGAGGTGATCAAAGAGCAGGCCAATCAGTTCATGTCAGAGACAGTCCCTGTTCCCATTACTATAAACCCACTTGGACACTGAACTGCCATGGGCTACATCTGTGCAGGGATTCTAGGTTTTCTCCATGCATGGTACTTGGTTGGAGTATAAGTCACTGGGAAGACCCCTGTGCTCAAAGTTTTTGGTTCTGTTGCTCTCCTTGTGGACCTCCTGTCATCTTCAGATCTTACTATTATTTCCCACTTCTTTCATAAGATTCCCTGCACTCTGCCCAAAGTTTGGCCATAAGTCTCAACATCTGCTTTGATAGTCTGCAGGGCAGAGCCTTTCAGAGGCCCTCTGTGGGAAGCTCCTAAATTGTTTTCTGTTTTCTTCTTCTTCTGGTGTCCATCCTCTTTGCCTTTAGGAGTGGGGATTGAGCATTTTAGCCAGAGTCCTCCCTCTTGATTAGTTTCTTTAGGTGTACAGATTTTAGTAGGTTTCTCCTATATTATATGTCTATATGAGTGAGTATATACCATGTGTGTCTTTCTGCTTCTGGGATAGCTCACTCAGGATGATCCTTTCCAGATCCCACCATTTACCTGCAAATTTCATGATTTCCTTGTTTTTCATTGCTGAGTAATATTCCATTGTGTAGATGTACCACAATTTCTGTATCCATTCTTCAGTTGAGGGACATCTGGGTTGTTTCCAGCTTCTGGCTATTACAAATAAAGCTACTAAAAACATGGTTGAGCTAATGTCCTTATTGTGCATTGAGCCTCTTTTGGATATATGCCTATGAGTGGTATAGCTGAACCTTGAGGAAGTGCTATTTCTTGTTGTCTGAGAAAGTGCCAGTGGATCAAAGACCTCAACATAAAACCAAACACTTGTATCAGGTATAAGAAAAAGTGGGGAAGTCCCTAAAACTTTTTGGTACAGGAGACAACTTCCTGAAGAGAACACCAACAGCACAGGTTCTAAGATCAACAATCAATAAATGGGACCTCATGAAACTGAAAAGCTTCTGTAAAGCAAAGGACACCGACCTCAAAACAAAACAACTGCCTATGGATTGGGAAAGAATTTTCGCCAACCCTCTGTCTGACAGAGGGCTAATATCCAGTATATATAAAGAACCAAGGAAGTTGAAAAGCAACAAATCAAGTAATCCAATTAAAAAATGGGAAACAGAGCTAAACAGAGAATTCTCGATAGAGGAATATCAAATGGCAGAGAAACACTTAAAGAAATGCTTGACATCATTAGCCATCAGGGAAATGCAAATCAAAATGACCCTAAGATTTCACCTTACACCAGTTAGAATGACCAAGATCAAAACCTCAAGTGACAACACATGCTGGAGAGGTTGTGGAGAAAGGGGAACCCTCTCCTGCTGCTGGTGGGAATGTGGACTGGTATAACCACTCCCTTGGCATCTTGACAGTACTTTCTGATATGATAAGTATTAGTCCTCAGGGGAAAAACTTCTAGGGAGTTCCAGCTCAATTCCTGCAAGTTCCAAGTCTGAATTCCTCAGTGTGTGTGCATGTGTGTGTGTGTGTGTGTGTGTATGTGTTTCCTTCTAGTTCTTGTAAGGTGTGTGTGTGTGTGTGTGTGTGTGTATGTGAAGTATGTGATCACACATGTGACACTGCATATATGTGGAAGTCAGAAACAAGTTGCAGTATCAGGTCTTTCCATCAACATTTTTGTGTTTGCAGAAATAGGGCTAGAGATAGATCATGAAACTATTTCTAGGAGGACATTAAATGCTGAATTATTCCATGACCCCAGCTACCTTGTGTTTTAAAACTGTCTCACATTGCTTTTGTGTTGCCAAATAACTTAGGCTTGCTAGCCGGTGAGAACCAGCACTCAACATGTCTCCACCCTCCTAACATGGGAATTAAATCATTGGGTTGTTTTTTTAAAATGGGTTTTAGGTAATTAAACATAGCACCTTATTGTTCCCTGACATCTGAAGTTAAATTTAACTTACTAAAAGTTTACTATTGGATAGTTTCTATATAATAAGAAGTTTCATGGATTTCCCTGTTCATTTCAACCCAATGAACACATACACACACACACACACACACACACACACACACACACACATATATATATATAATTTTGTTGTTTTTATTAAACTCATGCAACAAATAGAAAATATCTATGAAATACTTAGGAAGTAATGTAACTCAAACCCTGTCCCTGGGGTCTCTCCTATACCTTGGCTTCATCTGATTGGCCAGAGAAAGAACACACCATAGATACTTCTGTAGACTGCCTTCCCAATAATGGGATTGTCAGTGCCCACCACCTCAGACTTCAGATCTTTAAATTGGCTCTGGGAATTGAACTCGTGTCCTCATGCATATAAGGCAGGCACATTACAGACTGAGCCTGTTTGCATGGATACTAAGTTTAAGAAAAGCCTAAAGCATTAGCAGTGTTATGAACCTGGTCTTCTGAACCCTAGAAAAAGAAGAAAGCATTTAGGGCTGAAATCTTAGATTTTATAGAGCAGTATGAATGCAATTCTATATTGAAAGGCATTTGAAGCCAGGTTCTTGTTTGAATCTAAGACATGAAGAGATGCTTTCCATAAGAAACCCCTCACAAATCAATTTTATTACCATGGCTCATATTAATACATAAAGATATTCACTAATGATGCCAACAGAAGCATTTTATGTAATGCATCAGATGAAATATTAACAGAATGATTTATTTAACTTTCATCTCTGAAAAATTGAAATAGATAAACAGTATATTTTTTATCAGGTATTTTTAAAAGTAGTGCCTTTCTTCACTGTTTAGTACATAGAGCCAGCATCAGTGAGAAATGCTGGTTAGCAAGTGGCCTGAGAATTTGTTTACTTCAAGTCCTAGATCTATACCTTCAATTTTCTCAACAGCACTAGGGATGTAATTACAGTCTTATATGTTGTGGTTCTATGAGCCTCACAGAAAGATGTGCATCACAGTACAATGCTGTGGGGTCAGCTAGGAAAACGGCACATGATGAAACACTCCTGGTGAAGCCCAGGTGTAGAAGGAGCTACTGAGAGCTTGGAAACAAACAATGGAAGTCAAAAAGGACAAAATCAGAATTTCTCTGTAGGCAAACTCTAAGTTTCTTTTAATGAAAAGGATGCTACTCTTGATATAATATACATGAATTGGTTCAAATCATGCCATTTAAAAAGCCAACATTTTCATTTCCCTAAAATTCAATCAATGGAAAATTTCTTAATAACATTCATTGGCAAGACATAAACATGTTTGTGTGTTAGGTGTGAAAATGTATAAAAATGGTGCTTTTCCTCACAGAACATTTGGTAAATATATATAAAAAGCACATATCAGTATCCTGATGAGGATATGTTGCAAAGAAAAGATATCTGTAAATTTTAAAATTTCCCCTGCATGTTTTTTAAATTTAGGAAAATCTTAGAAATATATATTTCAAATAACAATGATACAATTTATTTAACATTTCTTTAAATGATTTATATTTGCTGAAATGTAAACAAACAACATCAGTCATTGCTGAAATAATATTCACAAAACAACTCTATTACCATTTTGCCAGCTTTTCTGATACAGTACTGGTATGAATACCACAATTTCAAAGCTAGCTCCAGGCTGGTGATATGGTTTTGAAAAGCTGTGTAACCTCAGGAGATATAACTTATAGTGAGAAGCAGATACTGAGGACCAACTTTGAGTCTATTCCTCTTTCTGCTTCCTCACCTACTGTCAAGTAACAGCCTCCATTAAACAATAATCATTTCTTCCCTGCTTTGAATTAAAATCCTCTGAAGCCATGAGATAGAGTACTTTCTCTCTGAGTTATTTTTTTTTTTTCTTTTTCAATGCAGTTTATTCAGGAACCTTGAACAATCATCTGACCCTGGGGAAAGCCAGCCCACAGCTTAAATAGCCTCTGGGTAGCCAACCCAGGCGTGCCACGTGGGCAATGCAGATAGGTCCACATACATGGAAGCAAGCCAGATCCTCAGCCTTAGCCAAATGTGGAATTGTTCGTGACAGAGAGCACTCACCATCGGGAAGGTGGAAGGCAGAAACCAGCTCCATCTTTAAGGCATAGCATTCCGCAGCTCTCTACAATTCCCCCTTTTTGTTTTAGACGCATCAGGCAAGAGTAGAGGTCTGATGAAGCAGGACATTCTCCCCAAGCATGGTTGGATACCATAAAAAGCTAAAATGTTATGCTCAGGATGCGAGGCTAAGCACTGAACTCAGGGTCAGCCGCTTTGGACCCAGAGAAGAGCATGTCTGGTTGCATGCGGGTTGATGCCCCAGGTCCCGCCTCTGAGAAAAAGGTATCGGACGGGTCTGATGCTCTTTGGGTGGATGACACCTAAACGAACATCGGTACAAAGTCCCAATTTATTTCTCTCTGAGTTATTATTCACGGAAAATTTTTTCACCCTGGTGGAAAAATAGGTAAAACAAAGAATATTCGTTCTCTGTTCAAATATTGAATGAGGGTGCTCATTCCATGTAACCACATTTCTTTCTTAATTTTCTCTACCAGTTGCTTAATTATTTTTTGCCCTATAAAACTGAGCTTTTAGAGACTAGAGAGATGGCTTAGCTGTTATTAGCAATGGCTTTCTTTCAGAAGGAACCAATTTTAATTTCCAGTACCTAAATGGAGACTCACAGTTGTCTTCAATTTCAATTCCAGGGAATCTGCCGTCCTCTTATGGCTTTCATGGACACTGCACAGAAATATGGGCATGCAAAATACCCATATGCATAAAATATAAATAAATAAATCTTTTAAACAAGCCTGAAGTTTGGAAAGGGCTGGCAAAGTCTAGTGCTCATATTTTTAAATCCTTTAGTTTAGTATCAGGAATAGATTCCTTGTAACTATTGAAACACAGAGAAAAATGAGGGAAAATTAAAATACTTCTAAAATGTCTTTCCTTATGATCAACTTAGGAAAAGTGAAAATATGAGAGACTTTACTATTAAAACCAATAAAGTACAACAAAGAATACCATGCCCTGAAATCAGAAAAGAACAAAAACATATCAACAAATTACATTTAACAAAATAAAATTTATATTTAACAGAGTTTGGAACACTATAATCAGTTCAGAAAAGCTAGTACACTGTAGGTTATCAAGATTAGAGTTAATACACAGTACCACCACGGTTCACATTAGATGCTTCAAAGTTCAAAATCATAATAGATTAATGAATTAATGGATAGATGAACCATACGTTACTTTATGTGTTTTAACTGTAAGACTTCACCTGTGGTCAAAAAAGACACATATCAGGGCACAGATAAATGGAAAAACCATTGTGAAGTAGTTTCATTGTCAGAGAATGAAACAAAAATGGGACATTTTTCCACTAGCATAGAACACAGTATTAAATGCTCATCTACTATTCATTAAAAACTTTTCCCAAACTGTGCAGGGTGTTAATTTAGACTCTGGGTACATAATAGTGAACAAACAGCCTCTTCACTCAGGACATGAGCCTCCGAACTAGTATAGAAGGTAAACACTAAAGAGCTGAGGACTCACATATGAAATATGATAGATGAAGTAAAACATTAGGGTCCTGTGCATGAAGGCTATCTGAACTGATTTATATTAAAATTAGATGATCTGAATATGCTTCTTTTGACATTTCTTTTTTTTAATTTTTATTTTATTTTTATTAATTAGAGTTTATTCACTTTGTATCCAGCTGTAGCCCCATCCCCCTCTCTCCATCCTCCCTCCTTCTTCTTCTCCTATGCCCCTCCCAAGTCAAATTATATAGGAGGTTCTCACCCCCTTCCATCTGACCCTAGTCTATCAGGTCTCATTATGACTGGATTAATTATCTTCCTTTGTGGACTAGTAAGGCTGCTCCCCCCTCAGGTGTAGGTGATCAAAGAGCCAGTCCATGAGTTCATGTCAGAGATGGTCCCTGTTCTTATCACTAGGGTGCCCTCTTGGATAATGAGTTGGTGTGGGCTACATCTGTGCATGGGTTCTAGGTTATCTCCATGCATGGTCCTTGTTTGGAGTATCAGTCTCACAAAAGACCCCTGTGCCCAGATTTTTTGGTTCTGTTGCTCTCCTTGTGGAACTCCTGCCCCTTCCAGATCTTTCTATCTCCCCCTTCTTTCATAAGATTCCCTGCATTCTGCCCGAAGTTTGTCTATTAGTCTCAGGTTATGTTTTGGTACCATTCTGGGTAAAGTCTTTCAGAGGCTCTTTGTGATACACTCCTGTCCTGTTCCCTGTTTTCTCCCTCTTCTGAAGTATATCCTGATTGCCTTTGTGAAAGAAATTTGTGAAATACGCTTCACAATAGCTGCAAAGGACATAAAATACCATGGTATAACTCTAACCAAGCAAGTCAAAGACTTGCATGGAAAAAACTTTCAGTCTCTGAAGAAAGAAATAGAAAATATTAGAAGATGGAAAGATCTCCCATGCTCATGGCTTGGCAGGATTAACATAATGAAAATGGCCATCTTACCAAAAGAAATCTACAGACTCAATGTAATTCTCATCAAATTACCAACACAAGTTGGTAATTCTCAACTTCATATGGAATAACAATAAACGCAGAATAGCTAAAACAATCCACTACAATAAAAGATCTTATGGAGATATCGTCATCCCTGATCTCAAGCTGTACTACAGAGATACAGTAGTAAAAACTTCATGGGAGTGGCATAAAAACCAACTGTTTGATCAAGGGAATCGAACAGAAGACCCAGAAATAAACCCATACACCAATGGATACTTGATTTTTGACAAAGAAGCCAAAACTATACATTGGAAACTAAAGTCCAGTGGATCAAAGACGTCAACATAAAACCAGACACACTAAATCTGTTAGAAGAAAAAGTGGTGAAGAGCCTAGAACTCATTGGCACAGGAGATTACTTCCTGAACAGAACACCAAAAGCACAGGCTCTAAGATCAACAATTAATAAATGGGACTTCATGAAACTGAAAAGCTTCTCCAACGCAAAGGTCACTTTCATCAGAACAAAACAACAGACTGGCAAAGGATCTTCACCAACCCTAAATTTGATAGAGGGCTAATATCCATACTATATAAAGAATTCAAGAAGTTAAACAGTAACAAGTCAAGTAATCCAATTAAAAAATGGGGTACAGAACTAAACAGAGCTTTCTCTGTAGAGGAATATCAAATGTCAAAAAAACACTCGAAATGCTAAACATCTTTAGTCATCAGGGAAATGCAAATCAAAACAACCCTGAGATTTCACCTTACACCCATCAGAATGGCTAAGATGAAACACTCAGGTGACAACACATGTTGGAGAGAATGTGGACAAAGGGGAACCTTCCTCCACTGCTGGTGGGAATGTAAACTTGTATATCAACTCTCTAAATCACTCTGGCACTTTCTCAGACAGTTAGGAATAGCACTCCCTCAAGACCCAGCTATACCACTGCTAGGCACATATCCAAAAGATGCTCAAGTATACAAGGCCATCTGTTCAACCATGTTTGTAGCAGCTATATTTGTAATAGCTAGAAGCTGGAAACATCTCAGATGTCCCTCAGTTGAGCAATGGATACAGAAATTGTGGTACATCTAGACAATGGAATATTACTACGTGATACAAAACAAAACAAAACAAACAAACAAACAAAAAAAACCCAAGGAAATCATGAAATTTGCAGGTAAATGGTGAGAACTGGAAAAGATCATGCTGAGTGAGGTATCCCACAAACAGAAAGACACACAGGGTATATACTCACTAATAAGTAGATACTAGACATATAATATAGGATAAAAATACTAAAATCTGTACACCTAAGGAAGATAATCAGGAAGGAGGACTCTGGTTAAGATGTTCAATCCCCATTCAGAAAGGCAAAGAGGATGGACATCAGAGGAAGGAGAAAACAGGAAACAGGACAGGAGCCTACAACAGAGGGCCTCTGAAAGGCTCTACCCTGCATGGTATCAAGGCAGGTGTTGAGACTCATAGCCAAACTTTGGGCAGAATGCAGGGAATCTTATGAAACAAGTGGGAGATAGTAAGACCTGGAGAGGACAGGAGCTCCAAAAGGACAGCCACAGATCCAATAAGTCTGGGTACAGGGGTCTTTTCTGAAACTGATACTTCAGCCAAGGACGATTCATGGAGATGGCCTGGAACCCCTGCCCATATGTAGCTTATGGCAGTCAGTATCCAAGTGGCCTCCATAGTAATCGGAACAGGGACTGTCTCTGACATGAACTCAGTGGCTGGCTCTTTGATCACCTCCCCCTGAGGGGGAGCAGCCTTTCCAGGCCACAGAAGAAGACAAGGCAGTCACTCCTGATTAGACCTGATAGACTAGGATCATAGGGAAGGGGAGGAGGACCTCTCTTTTCAGTGGACTGGGAGAAGGACACTGGTGGGGAAGAGGGAGGGTGGGATTGGGAGGGCAGGAGGGAGGGATCTATGGGTGGATACAAAGTGAATAAATTTTAATTAATAAAAATTAAAAAACAAAAGAATGGTGACCAAATGGGATGAGAGGAAGGAAAGGCTAGTTGATAGCTTTAAATTGAATCCTATGCACGGTAATGCTATACCATGTATTTGAATGTTAGAGAATTAAGCTGGATACCAACATTAGCATGATATGTAGAAAACTGTTAATTTTTCAAATTGTTAATACCAGAATGTGAACATAATACATCAAAAATTATGTGGCCAGAACCAAAGCTGGACCTTGTTTCAGGCAAGCACCCCTCCTGCAAGGAATAGGAGTCTCAAGTAATTTACCTTTGTATATTTTGCAGCTTGACAAAAGATCAGCAAGATAACCTAAGAAAGCAGAGGAAGTAATAAAGGTAAGAGAAAAAATGGATGAAACAGAAAAATAACAGAGAAAGACAATTAAGACAAAAATTGGGACTGAGAACAACAGCAAATCAAGTTTATTAGCCTGTAACCAGAATGACCAGAATATCAAAGAAAAAAGTATAAAATACCAATTTAAGGATGAAAGAACTGTAACTGCAGAACCAAGAAGCACCAAAGAATGTGAGGGGAAGTTTTACAAAGTGTGGATGCCCAAGGATCTGAAGTTAGACAAAGTACACAGATTCTCTGAAAACTACAAAAAAAAGAAAGAAAGAAAGAAGAGAGAGAGAGAGAGAGAGAGAAAGAAAGAAAGAAAGAAAGAAAGAAAGAAAGAAAGAAAGAAAGAAAGAAGAAAGAAAGAAGGAAATGCTCAACATCCTGAGTCATCAGGGAAATGCAAATCAAAACTACCCTGAATATTCTTCTTAAGTAATGACTTTAGCTGATATATGAAGATTACCAAAATTTTGAATGATAAAAAACACAATAACTTCTAAAAATGAATTAAGAGAAGCTTGAATAGCAAAGGGGAGGTATGGAACTTACTTTGTATAAAGAATAGTTACTAGAACTGCTTTATAACTGTGGGAGTGTGGAGGATGTCAGAGATTACTGAGATCCTGGATGTTTAAAAGAAAATAAATTTTAATCCTTTTATAGAATGAGGTGATATATTTACTATAAAGAAAACAACACATACAGCAGATGTAACTACTTATCAGTATCTTATGATTAGAGAAAATGTGCTTATACAGGAGAATTCCACATATTTCTTCTAAAGAAAACTTTATAATGTACAATGTCATCTAGACTTCCACATAAAGCATTCAGTGGTATTAAAATATTTTATGCATGTCAGTAATACAATAAATGTTAACTAACAGGCAAACCATAATGTTAAATAGTATCATTAAAGCATATTATTATACTTTAAGATATTATATTTTAAATATAAAGCATTTAAGTCAGGATTACTTATCATATGATCTATTAGATTATTTACATAGTCTTTCATTAATATGCAAGAAATGCTGGTTTGAAAGCATTACAAGACAAAACCCCTCCAAAAAAATAACACTGAGTGTGCTTTGTGTTGACTATCTGCTGCTGGGCATATAGTCTGGCCTTCACAGTTTTTGTTACCAGTAAGACTTTGTTGAAAAAAAAAAAAGGTCCACTTTTTCATTTGTGAGTGTTTATCCATTGAAGATAGCTTCTGGATTGGTAATGTGGGTTTATGTCTACTTCATTTTTCAGCTCTGGGACTCCACAAGCCCAGAACAGTGTAGGTCTTATGCATGCTGCCACAGTCTCTTGAGTTAATATGCACACTGGTCCTGACATGTTTAAATAGAGTTGTTCCTTTGGTGTTCATCATCCCGTCTGTTTCTTACAATCTCTCTTCTTTTCTGCAGGGTCATTTGAGAGGATGGATTTGATGGAGACTTCCCACTTACTACTGAGTGTTCCAAAGTCTCCCATTCTTTGCACATTGTCTAGCTGTGGGTCTCTGTATTTATTCTCATCTACAGCAGGAGGGAGTTTCTCTGATAATGGCTGAACATGACCCTGGTCTACTTGTTTAGCAGAATGTTATTAGAAGTCATTTTATTGCTACATTTCTTTGGTAGAACATCATATTTGATTTCTATCTAAGTATCCCTAGGCATAAATCTGGAAGCTTCTTTCCTCCACACAATCTAATACTGTCTTATTGCTCTAGCTAGGACTTCCAGAACTATGTTGAAGAGATATGGAGAGAGTGGGTAGCATTGTCTTGTCCCTGATTTCAGGGGGATTGCTTTAAGTTTCTCTCCTTTCAGTTTGATGTTGGCTATAGGTTTGATGTATATCGCCTTTACTATGTTTAAATATGTGCCTTGTATCCCTGATCTCTCCAACATGAATGGATGTTGGATTTTGTCAAATGCTTTTTCAGCATCTAAGGAGATTATCATGTGTTTTTTTTTTTTCTTTCAGTTTTTTAATATGGTGGATCCCAATGACGGATTTCCGTATATTGAACCACCACTGCATACCTGGAATAAGCAATAAGACAGTTGAAGGAGATCAAGGGGATACAAATTGGAAAGGAAGAAGTCAAAGTATCACTATTTGCAGATGATATGATAGTATACGTGAGTGGCCCCAAAAATTCTACCAAGGAAATCCTACAGCTGATAAACACCTTCAGCAAAGTGGCAGGATACAAAATTAACTCCAAAAAATCAGTAGCCCTCCTGTATACAAAAGACAAAAGGGCTGAGAAAGAAATTAGGGAAACAACACCCTTCACAATAGCCACAAATGACATAAAGTACCTTGGAATAACCCTAACCAAGGAAGTCAAAGACTTGTATGAAAAAAATTTCAAGTCTCTGAAGAAAGAAATAGAAGAAGATATCAGAAGATGGAAAGATCTCCCATGTTCATGGCTTGGCAGGATTAACATAGTAAAAATGACCATCTTACCAAAAGCAATCTACAGATTCAATGCAATGCCCATCAAATTACCAACACAATTCTTTACAGACCTGGAAAGAAAAATTCTCAACTTCCTATGGAATAACAAGAAACCCAGAATTGCTAAAACAATCCTCTACAATAAAAGATCTTCTGGAGGTATCTCCAGACCCTGATCTTAAGTTGTACTATAGAGCAACAGTAATAAAAACTGCATGGTACTGGCGTAGAAACAGAATGGTGGATCAATGGAACCGAACAGAGGACCCAGAAATAAACCCACACACTTATAGACACCTGATTTTTGACAAAGATGCCAAAACCATACAATGGAAACAAGATAGCGTCTTCAACAAATGGTGCTGGTCCAACTGGATGTCTACATGTACAAGATATGTACTAAATACAAAGTTATAGATTAATGACTTAAATCATTTTGAACACATCCACAGTTTTTGTAACTTTAAATTGACAATTCTGTGACATTTAAATATAATATGTATCAGTTTATATACAAATTATTAAAGGATAGCTTCACATTTTTGGGGTGTTTGTTAAATTTAAATTTTAGGCACTTCTAATGCTACAATTTTGTTAACAGTATTATTTTATTTTTAGTTATTTCAGCTTATGTGCATGGATATTTTTCCTGCATGTAGTCTGTGCACTTCCCTGTGTGTTTAGTGCCCAAAGAGGCTAGTAAGGGAAACTGGATCACCTGGAACTGGAGTTACGGATGGTGTTGATTTATCATTTGGGTGCTGGTAATCAATTCTGGCTCTTCTGGAAAGCAACTAGTGCTCTTAACCAGTGAGGCATTTCTCCAGCCATGATCAAGCAGTGCTGTTTCCTTTCTTTTCTGTTTATGTACCTTATGGCTGACATAATACTTAGCACACAGAAAATATCCAGTCTGTGGCTATCCAGTGAGTGAGTGAATGATGTACATATTTAATAACATCATATAGTTGCACCTTTTTCCTTATTTTATCTTATCAGTGATCAAGGGTTGCTATGAAAAACATGAACTGTTTTTTACATACTTGGATTTAAACCCAATTTAAGTTTTTTAATTTATTTTTTAATTAGAGGATAAATAATTTTGATGTTTTGAGATGAATGAATTGTAAACATGTACAAGCAATTCATATCCCAGAATCTAGGTTCAAATGGAATTACGTACATGCATCAGCAAAATTAATAATTTTTACTTGTATATTTTTTCAGTATCTTTGCTGTTTCTGAATATGATATTAAGAGTTTAAAAGTTACTGTAAGATATGTACATGGTTAATGATTAAATCATAAATAGAAGTTTAAGTTTTAGCTTGAAAATGAGGGATATTAAATTGCCATTTTTAGGTTTGTTTGTGCATAAATTAAAGTCCTTAGGTGAAATAGTTGAATCACTCCTTAACAGACTACTGAAAATAGTTTTGCTTTTCAGCAAGTGGAAATCCTCACAGGCATGCTTTACTTTTAAAATCTAAAAAAACTACTTTAAATAATGTATATTATCATAGTCAGCTGTTAATTGCTTAGACTAATTGAACAACAGTAAATACACATTTCCCTTAAGCAGAAGAAATGAATACTTTATAATTAAACTTAACTGCCCATATAATCTTAAACAGAGTTGAACTCAAATAAGTTTCTAGATTTCCTTGTGATATTTTTTAATGAGTCTTTGTTTTAAAAACCTCTTAAAGGAGGTCAGGGAAAGTCTCAGGAGGAAAACCTCTCTTTTATAAGCCTGGGGTGATGAGCTAAATCTGTTAACACCACATAAAGACTGCAGAAAAGACTTGTACATAAAAATGTGTCATCTGACCTTAAACATCATGCCTGGCATGTACCCATACATACACATCATATACACATATACAATCATGATAAAATAACATAAAATATTGTTTCAAAATCCTCAAAGGAATATATGAATATAAACCTATGTATGTGAATTTACTTAAATTTGTGTAGCATATTTTTTGGTACTATGTTTTATTTATTTTAATTATTAGTTACATTTTATTAACTCTGTATCCCAGCTGTATCCTGCTCCCTCATTCCCTCCCAATCCCACCCTCCCTCATGTCCTCCTTGCCCCTTTTCAAGTCCACTAATTGGGGAGGACCTCCTCCCCTTTCTTCTGACCTTGTTTTATCAGGTATCTTCAGGACTGGCTGCAAAGCCCTCCTCTGTGGCCTAGCAGGACTGTTCCTTTCTTAGGGGGTGGGGAGGTCAAAGAGCCTGCCATTGAGTTCCTGTCAGAAACAGTCCCTGTTCCCCTTACACACACATGGTATATACTCACTTATATAGACCTATATGATATGATAAACATAATGAAATCTATACACCTAAAGAAGATAAACAAGAAAGAAGACCCTGGGTAAGATGGTCAATCCTCACTGAGAAAGACAAATGGGATGTGCATTGGACTTAGGAGAAAACAGGTAACAGGACAGGACCCTACCACAGAGGGCCTCTGAAAGACACTAAGACTCATAAGAAAACCTGCAGAGTGCAGGGAATCATATGAAAGAAGGGGAGTTAGTATGACATGGAGAGGATAGGAGCTCCACAAGGACCAAATATATCTGGGCACAGGGGTCTTTTCTGAGACTGACACTCCACCAAGGACCATGTATGGATAAAACCTAGAACCTCTGCTTGGATGTAGCCTGTGTAGCATATTTTATACACATATGCCTAAAATTTCATATGGGGAAAATTTGATCTTAAAATAAGTACAGTTATATCTAATTTTTTAACTAAGTAACAGATATCTTTTAGATATCGCTATTTTAATATAGTAATCATCCAACAAAATAACTAATCTATAAAGCAGATTGCCTATTCCTAATGTGAGGGCAGAGATATAATATTTTCAACCCTACAGCCTAATTAACTTTTTGCTACATAATTATCCACAAAGAACATTTATCATTAGAAGAACTGTAATTGGTAAACTTAAAACACTCAATGTTTTCTTTAAAATTTTTACGTGTTTATGGCTTAGCTTACATTTTCAAACTCTCAAGAGACTTGTAGTTACCACTTGTTTCACTAATTCCTGGGTAAATAGTGTTAACTATTCTTTTTTTTTCTTTTTATTTTTATTATTATTATTAATTACACTTTATTCATTTTGTATCTCCCCATAAGCCTCTCCCTCCTCCCCCTTCTGCTCCCACCCTTCCTCCCCTTTCTGCATGCATGCTCCTCCCCAAGTCCACTGATAGGGGAGGTCCTCCTCTCCTTCCTTCTGATCTTAGTCTATCAGATCACATCAGGAATGGCTGCATTGTCTTCTTCTGTGGCCTGGTAAGGCTGCTCCCCCCTCAGGGGGAGGTGATCAAAGAACAGGCCAATCAGTTTATGTCAGAGGCAGTCCCTCTTCCCATAACTATGTAACCCACTTGGACACTAAACTGCCATGGGCAACATCTGTGCAGGGGTTCTAGGTTAGCTCCATGAATAGTCCTTGGTTGGAGTATGAGTCTCTGGGAAGTTCCCTGTGTTCAAATTTCCTTGTTCTGTTGCTCTCCTTGTGGAGTTCCTGTCCTCTCCAGCTCTTGCTATTTCCCACTCCTTACATAAAATTCCATTCACTCTGCCCAACAGTTGGCCATCAGGCTCAGCATCTGCTTTGATAGGCTGCAGGGCAGAGGCTTTCAGAGGCCCTCTGTGGCAGGTTCCTAGGTTGTTTTCTGTTTTCTCCTTCTGGCTTTCAGAGGCCCTCTGTAGCAGGTTCCTAGGTTGTTTCCTGTTTTCTTCTTCTTCTGATGTTCATCCTCTTTGCCTTTCAGGATGGGGATTGAGCGTTTTAGTTTAGGGTCCTCTCTTTTGCTTAGTTTGTTTAGATGTACCAATTTTAGTGGGTTTATCCTATGTTGTATGTTTATATGAGTGAGTATATACCGTGTGTGTCTTTTTGCTTCTGGGACAACTATTCTTTATATGTGACGCATATAACATTGTTAACATCAACAACATAAAACACAGATCAAACACTAACATGTATAAAATATCTCTAAAATTGTTTTACTCAGCATATTTTCTTTTAAAAATTGTATTTATGTATTATTTATTACAATTTATTCACTTTGTAGCCCAGCTGTAGGTCCCTCCTTTGTCGCTTCCCAGTCCTATACTCCCTCTCCCTTCTCCCCCTATATCCCTGCCTGATGAGCCCAAGACCATGCATAGAGAAGACCTAGACCTCTGCTCAGATGTAG